>NC_133463.1:30802500-31545000 GCF_048565385.1 Saimiri boliviensis | reverse complement strand
AGTGTCTGACATGCTCAGTAATACTCAACGACACTTATAGGGCAGACGAATGTAACAAACTCCTAGAAAACTTGCTGTCTATTGCACATATTGTTGTTGCTTATACATTGCACTACTTTTGTCATTTCTATGGACAGATTTTGAGCTTTTTTGCTCTTTGAGATTTTTGTACCATTGCCATGTTCATGCTGCGGTTGTGATACTCACCAACTCCTCTTAGCCAATGACTGAGCAGGACAGATATCCTGAGGCAGGTCCATTCCTGGGAGTGGCGTGTATCCTCTGATGGCCAAGCTTGGCTCCAGAGCTCCCTGACTGCTTTGCAGAAACTTCACCCACTCGTCCTCCTCTCTCTCTTTTCTTTACTGGGAATCAGTCTCGCCTTGTGACTTGGCAGCTCTCTCAGCTTTACCTAGCGTCCTCCCACTTTCTTCCTGTAAAGGCGTTTTTTCTAATAAGATCTTGCCTTTGAAATCTCATCTTGGTGACTGCTTTTCAGTGGGCCTAGATCAACACAGATGGCCATATGATTTATACTTCAAATGGAGGGATGTTTGGAATGAAATAATGATAATGATGATAAAAGTAATAGTTGTAAACCAGGGCTGGCCTAAGGAAACTTATGCAAAAATTTTTGAAGAAATCTGGCTTGCTTTGCGATTCCTAAAGACATAAGAAAAGCTGATTAACTGGGACTTTGCTTGGTGAATATAGCAAAAGAGAACTCAATCCATTCAATTCTAGAAAATGATCAATTTAGTTTCACTGTTTGTAGAGGGGTTTTTGTGTTCCAAGTAAGAGGCTGGAATAGAAACATGAATAAGCCACAGTCTCTTTCCTCGAGTGGCTTGTGGTCTAGAGGAGGAGATTCACATAATTTGGTAGTTTTACCAGAATGCCATTCTTATAGAGAGCTGACAATGGGATTAATTTGGCTATATAAATATAGGAGCCAGCTCCACCCAGTAGTTACTAGTTCCTTCCTAGAAGGTAATGCTGGTATGGGGTAGGGTCCTGGGTGGGCTTTGGGGGCCTTGTTGTGCCAGTAGAGGAACAAGAGGGGTAGGGATATAAGCAAGGTAAGGATGGCTTCTGGTTAGGCTCTGGGAAGTGCCCCTAGCACTTCTCCTGGTTTTTAATCGCAAGAAAACAGATCCCCTGCATTCTCCCCAACCCCCAATATGTGACAGAAAACAGCTCTGTAATATACACCATGATTAGACTCAAGATGTGTTTTCTAATGAATCGCTGCCCTACATCCATGTGTACCAAATCAAATCAGCTGAGTGATTGTGCGCCCTCCAAGGCAGCTTGCATTTAGCAAGTCCTGGCTGAATGACACCACCTCAGACAAGCAGACAGGTAATTGGCCTCCTCTGGGCTCTGTTTGAATCACCTCTCTGAAGCGGCTGGTGCTACCAGATTTTCTGGCGAAGTTGTTCTTTCTGCAAGTGGGGCTGGGAAAGAGCACAGTGCAATGACAAACACACACACTTGAACAAAAAAACACTTGAATAAACAGATGCCTGGTTTACTCCTCTAGCTTTTTCTTGGCCTCATGATGCCTGACAAAAACTGAGTTGAAAGGGATGGCTGGGCTAAGATGAGGCCAGCAATATGTCACCCCATCAAGCCTAGCCCTCAGGGGATGGCAAAGGCATTTAGCTCCAAGCTCAGCCATGGTGTTGTCATAAGACATGAGCCCCGTAGCTCCAGCAGCTCCTCCCTTCTTCTCCTTTCCCCACATGATTCAACTTCATGCGACTTGCAGTTGTGAGACAAAAGAATGTTTCAGTTTCAAATTCCAGGCCCCCATTCCCAAGCTCCCTTTGTAAGCCCAGGAAAGGAGGCCCAAGAGCCTCATGTGTTCCTCTGGCTATAGGCAGCCCATGCTGATGCTCAAGGGCTAGAACCACACTTTTGGCCTTAGCCCTAATGGGTAGGGAATCTCTTGAACTTAGGAAAAAAAAAAGAATCATGTTTTAAGAAGAAAGTTTAAAAAAAAAATCTGGGCAGAAGCTTCTCGAAGCCTGTGGTTTATTTCTCTGCACTGCAGGGGAGATCGTAGCATTGGCATATGTCACTACAGTCAGGCAAAAAGGTGCTGTAGTCCATCGCTGCATAGCATACCTGCCTTACCCTTGGGACAGCAAGTATCTTGGAAAACCTTGATGTCTGTGCGTTCATTGGCTCAGCAGCATTGCTTGACACCTGTCGTATCATAGATTGCACTTTCCACCTTCTTAGGCACTGGTTTCCACCCAAGTGGGCCCAGGATGGATGTGGCCCCCCAACCTCTGAGGCCAAAGCCAGTATTGTCACAATTAGGTAGAAACTCTTGTCAAAAAGCAATGACTCTAGAGTATGTGTATGTCTTGGTAGTAAGAGGGGATTAAAAAGTAATTTTTTTTTTTTTTTTGCTTTTAATTTGAGCTGCAGTCCAGACATACTTTCAGATGGGGGTCCTAGCTTGTAATAGGAATGTACATAAAAGTAAAGCAGCCCCTTACTGTCATGACAGCAATTTAAGTCTACTTGGATGGGTTGTCTTGGCACCATGGGGATTTAGGTTCCATGTAAGCAGTTCCAGAGTGATGCCGACAGGTCAGAGCCACAGATCGGGTGCAGATGTGACTGAGAGGCAAGAAAGGGAGGCAGGGTGTGTCAGTTGCTCTTTCGAATTTTTTTTCCAGCTAATGGAAGATCTCAAAGGCAGAATATAGAGGGAAAAATAGAAGAAAGTATATTTTTGGCAGGGGGCAAGAAGGGGTGATATGGTTTGGCTGTGTCCCCACCCAAATCTCATCTTGAATTGTAGCTCCCATAATTCCCATGTGTTGTGGGAGGGACCTGTTGGAAGATAATTGAATCATAGGGGTGGTTTCCCCCATACTGGTCTCCTGGTAGTGAATAAGTCTCACGAGATCTGATGATTTTATAAGGGGTTTCCCTGTTTGCTTGCTCTCATTCTCTCTTGTCTGCTGCCATGTAGATTATGAGTCCTCCCTAGCCACATGGAACTGTGAGTCCATTAAACTGCTTTTTCCTCTATAAATTACCCAGTCTTGAGTATATCTTTATCAGCCGTGTAAAAACAGACCAATACGAGGGGTAATGAGAGAAGAGTGAGCAATGGAGGGAAGCCTTCATTTCTCTTTCCTTCCCTTTTTCCCTTTCCTCCTCCCTTCCCTCTGGTCACTTCTCCCCTTCTCTTTTTCACTTCTTTCATTTTCCTTTCTCCTTCCCACTTAGTCAATTAAACGCTGGCAGTGGAAGAAAGTATAGTGTGGGAAGAAACAAATTATTTGTGAGAAGAAGGATTATTTGCTATTTACTCTGCATATATCTTGTCTTCTAAAGAGGAGAGATTCCACTAAATGATGCTTTTTATTTACCAAATAGAGTGATAAGTGTAATGATTCATGATTGGAGAATCCAGGAGAGGGTTAAATTGTCAGAGATCAAAAATAAAAAAATAGGACTGGGAATTGGAAATTTCTAATCCTGTAGCGAAGACAGGATCACAGGCTAGGAAATCTGCATGGGAAAAAAGTCAAGAGGAAATAATGTAACTGGGACCATACTGGGACTTTGGAGGGAAACAAATGAATTTTTTTCTGGATTTTTATTAAATCGTACTGGGTGATATGTGACTTAATCATCTTCTTCATAGGCCCACAAGATTTTCAGCAAAAATTAATTGCTAATACTTGGCAGAATGAGATTTGCTTTTAAGGGCTGCAGTGAAGGGCCAAGGTCTGCTTCAAGGCAGGTAGGGAAGCAAGAACAGAGGATGCCCATTGTATTCTGCACTGCAGGGGAGATCATAGCGTTGGCACATAGAACTACAGTCAGGTGAAGAGGTGCCATAAGCCATCACATTTTTGGATGCTAGTAACAGGAAAACCAACAAATGGTGACCTTAAGCAAAGATGATTTATTATTAAGAAGAAGTCTGGAGTGAGGTGGTTCTAGGACTGACTGAGCACATTTAGCATGCCCTGATGCTCAGTGTCTCTGGTATTCTTTGCCCCTCATGGTTGCAAGATGGCTGCATAGTCTAGTCACCAAGCCTGCAACTTGAGGGCAAAATGAGCCTCTCTCATTTCATTAGGGTGGAAAAATCTGTCCCAGATGTCCTTATGCATCTTCCTGCCCAGCAGTGGGTCTCATGATCATCTTAACTGGAAGGGAGGCTTGGAAATTGAGTATCTGGCTTTTCTCATCCTCAATAGTGGGAATGGGCAAAAGATAAAGGGGATTAGGAATGACGTCTGGGGAGTCACTGTTGTTTGCCATCCAGGTATTTGCAGGTATTATAAGTCCTTTGAGAAGAAGCTGACTGAAAAGCAACTATTCAAGAAATATTTCCTTTGCATTTTTCCTAAGAATGGATTTTTGTTTTCTCACTTGCCAATGTCTGCTTTCTTTTCAGGATCACCTCTGAAGTATTAGAAGGCTTTTATTTATATCCTGGTTTTTGCAAAGTGATTGAAATTTAGAAAAAATCCTCAGTCCTTTTCACATTCTTTTTCAGATGGAATATATGTAACCAAACTGTAAGGAGACGCAACACTCATTTCAGGGTATAGATCACACTGGAAGCTGGCGGGGTACGGTGGGCAAAGAGCCTGTGGCCTGCATAGCCCAGGTGTTATGAACTTGACTTTGTAACTGAGTGTTCTTAAAGCAGCATCCTGGTTTCTCAGTGAAAATTTTCGGCCCGGTGGAGTGGCTCACGCCTGTAATCCCAGCACTTTGGGAGGCTGAGGCAGATCACCTGAGGTCAGGAGGTCAAGACCAGCTTGGCCAACATGGGGAAACCCCATCTCTCCTAAGAATACAAAAGTTATCCAGGCATGGTGGTGCATGCGTATAATCTCAGCTATTCAGGAGGCTGAGGCAGGAGAATCACTTGAACCTGCTAGGGCTGGCTTCAGGAAAAGCAGGGATGTGGGATATTCAGTGTAGCGGAAAGTGCTTGGCACCAGGTGTTTAGAAGTTGGTTCTGTCCTCTGCTATCTCGGGCCTTAGCAGGTAGTGTCTTCTAAGGATGGGTGTTATGCCTTGCTAATTTCCTTTGTACCTCTTTCTAGAGCATATTACATTTTTGTTGACTGAGTTAATCTCATGAAAGGTACCTCAACTCCTCTGAACCAGTCAGTTTTCTTCTTTGAAAATGGAAATGATACCTGTCTCAGAGGGAAAGGACTAAATGAAATAAGTTTGTGTAAAGTCAAATCATACTGTGGTGCCCAGCATATAGCAGATGATGAAAAGATGCCATATCTTATTTTTTTTTCTTTGATGCCTCCTATTCACTGACTTTCCTCTCCTCAGTGGCCACCATTTCCTGGTTCCTTAAGGCACTCAGATCCCCTCTCTTTTTCCCCTTGTTTCATTGGTCTTGCACCTGGGCAAGCATCTGAGATTCATTCACACTGAGGTGTAGGTTTCTAAAAATGATTGAACCTGTGTTATGGGAAGTGTGAGATTAGCCTAGGGTATATGGGAGAAAGAGGAGTGGGTAGGGATGAAGTGGGGAAAGGAGGGAGTAAAATTTCCTTTGCAGAGATGTTTGGGAGAAGAGAAAGGAGGTGTTGGAAATCTTTCTCAAATACCTTATGTTAGGGCTCCAGGCAGATTCAGCAACCCCTTTTCTCATATGGAGAAGGACATTTTAAACAATGCAGGGCCACAGGGGCGTGCCTATGAAGAACAAGACTCTTCAGTCTGCAAGGGGCATATGATTAACGTTTTACAAAATCCAGTAAGACTGGGGACTATCCTGGAAGCTCCAGCATGATACTACTGCTGGTGGACATAAGGAATGTATTATATCTATGAAGTGGTCGAGGGGCAAGTTATAATTAGGTCTCAGAAGCATACAGTTAAGACATGGAAGGTCAATTCATAGGGGAAACCCCTAGGTACATGATAAAGCTATGAGGTTGACATCACGGAATAAAGTCATTCCCTCTCTCCTATTAAACTTGCTGCTCTCTAAGAGGCAATATGAGGATGTATGGGACACCGGTCACATTTGAGATGTAAAGAGAGAAGGCTCAAATATTATCCGTCAACCTTTAAATGAATTGCATTTGTTTAGAGTCTAGAAATAAGTAAATGCAGTTCATCTAAGTGAATTGCATTGCTTATAGTCTATAATCTTCTAAACCTGAAAAGACTGTTTGTTCTATCGAGAAAAAGCCTTTTTAAATCTTATCTTATTAATGTACACACATCAAGTACCTACTAGGGGCCAGGCTCCATGAGCAATGGTTCACTCCATTCAACACTGGGCACCCAGCGTGCTTCCTGGTCTCCAGGGCTCTCACCGACCCAGCTAATGCATCCAGCCAGTGTCTGCAGTGAATACGTGGGGTGGGAAAGGGCAGAGGTAGGTGACCTTCCATGTGTGTTAACTATGTCAATACTTTCCTAATGAGAAAACTGGTATTGGGGAAACTATTGCTTGATTTCATTTAATTCTAATAACCTTCTGAGGATAGACACCTATATTATCTCCGTTGTCTAGATGGTCAAAGTAAAATAAAGCTTGGGGAGGTTTTGTAATTTGCCAGAAGGGACATAGGAGTAGTGGCAGACAGAGATGCAAGCTTCATCTGCATCATGTCCAGTTTCCTCTATACTTGTGCCTTAGATTCTAATGCACTAAGCTGTACTTTTAATATAGTGTGAGTTTAGGAATTCAGGACCTCCCTTTTATCTACCTAAAAGGGAGACCTGTTACCCAGATCTGCGTAACTCCCAACCCATGCCCTTTTGTCGTGATATATGGATTGAAAACTGCATTTACTTTTGAGGATGCTCTGGATACCATCTCTTAAATTATTTCCCTAAAACATTTTTATTATGCCTGAAACTTACATGTCTAGATTAACATGTCTGGTTTTACGTGAGTGTTCAGGTAAAGGAAAATAACTCTGCCAAGACCCCAGAACCTGTCCATTTCTTTCCCATCATAACCCTGCCCTCGTCCTTGAGGAAACTGATATCTTGAGTTGATGTTATGACTTTTCTCTTTGATATTTATTTTTTTAATTTTTTCAATGTTGAAAATGGCTTTAAGTTACTTCTTATAAAATACTTATTGCCATTTTCTTGTACATTAAGCTTTTAAAATACTTGCTTCTTAGTTGAAATTACCATATTTAAGTTTAAGGAAAAAATGAAGAATGTATTGAGAAAAAATCAAGAATGCCTAGTTAGAGAGACTATAATGAACACACCCATATTTATATACATATATACATAAATTAGATAAATGCTGATATGTATCAACATATATATACATGTATTTAATTATAAAATTATATAAATATATGTCAACATTTATTTAATTATACTGCCTTTTCTGTTAGTCTTGGAATCAAATCTGGCCAAAAGTTTAAGCTTTAAGATTGCTGTAATTTATTTAAAAATGTTTTTTATTCTCTAGATTCTAAACTTTATTTTTGTTTAATTTTTAGATTCATTGCTTTGTGGTGAGTGAGTAAAGCCTATTTGTTGCTACCTATTGAGTTTTTTTTTTTTTTTTGAGACTTACTATTTGGAAAAATATTCTTGATTTTTTCATAATTTTCAAACCTGAAGCCTTTAAAGTATGCCTATTTTGACTTTACTTCCAAAGATTCAGATTTAATTGGTCTGGGGCGAGACTAGAAATTAGATTTTCTGGATCTCAGGTGAGGGTCTCTGTTAACTATATTTAGGTATTTAATGATAAATGAATTTTCTGTTCGTATTATTTAGGGCATGGTCTAAGCAGCTGTAACATAAGGAGCCTCAAAATACAGTGGCTTATATAAAGCTAAAAGTTCATTTGTCTCTTACATCAGAGTTTGTGGGGAAGAGGACCAGGGTGATGGGAAGACTCTATTACCCTCAACACATTACTCTACTTCTCATCATCTCCTGGCTGGCAGGAAGAGGGGAAAGGGTCAGGGATACCCACATCTAATCTTTCTGAGGACAAGACCCAGAAGTTGCACACATCACTTTTGCTCACATTCAGTTGGTCAGAACATAGTCCAATCTGCACACTGGCTTGCAGGGAGACTAAGATGTATGTTTTCATCTGGGCATCCACATGCCCAGGTAAAATTCTACAACAGTGAAGAATAGGCGAATGGTTTTCAGGGACAACTGTCAGTAGACCACAACCTGCTTAGCCAGCCTCTTCCCCCATCATGACAATGAAACCACCAGGCTGGGTGCCCCAGAGAAGGGAGGAGCAAGAGGAGCAGGAAACAGAGCTGTCACTGTTATGCCTTTGGGATCATAAGGAGCTAACAGCACAGAAACCCAGGCTTTCTTGAAAGATAAAATGAGTCCCGATATCTTAAATTCCCATTATAAAGCTTAGTGGATTATCATATTCTATTTTCTTTCTATTTATGTCATATAGGATATGATGCGGAAGTTCCTCTCACCTGATGAGGGAGGGCAGAGAATGGTGGGGCAGGGAGAAAAGATAAATGCCAGGTAGGTTGAAGGGAAAGCCAAAAACAGAGGTGATACTGAGTCTCCAGACTCAACCTGAAATTCCAGGAGGATGCTGCCCCATCATATAGGGTGGCTGAGGTGCGGATGGTAGCCTGATGGAATACATCAGCAGAAAAAGGGCCTAGGAGACTCCCTGGGCCTCCTCCAGCTCCCATATGGACAGAAAGGATCCAGAAGGGTCACTTGCTCATTGAAAAGTCATTTATTGCCAGGCACGGTGGCTCATGCCTGTAATCCCAGCACTTTGGGAGGCTGAGGGGGACAGATCACCTGAGGCCACAAGCTTGAGACTAGCTTGGCCGACATGGCTGTCTCCTTCATGCCTTTGTTCACCCCTCACCCTCCGCATGAGCCTCTTCTGCCTTTTAATACTGCAGTCTGCTCCCTGAGCCTCATGGGGCCCTTATCTTGTTCTGTTTTTAATCTTTCCATAGCACATATTACCTAACATACTCTGTGAGCTACCTATTTATTATGTCTGTGTTATCTTCCCCACTCCCTCACCTGCCTCATTCCTCCAGAGCAAGTTTGTTTTGTGATGGGGCCTGAGGTGCCAGCTTCTTGTGTCCTTTCCTGTGTCTGCTAAAGCCCACTGTGAAGCCCGATACACATATGCTTCTCTTCCCTCTGGTTTCTAACACTTTCTTCCATATCTTTCCCCATTTCTGATTCGAATCTTCCTTCTTTCCTCTTCCAGCCCTAAGTGGGACACAGCAAGGAAGCCTTCGTGAGTGGAGTAAGCAGGTGCCTGGAAGGAGGGCATAAGGCTGGGGAGGGAGTGGGTATCTGCTCTGTGCACCATTGTAGGCTATTTTAAGGCCTTTAGCTTTTACTCTGAGTCAAATGGAGCCACTGAAGGGGTTTAAGTAAAAGAGTGATATGACTAAGTTTTATTTAAAAACGATCACTCTGCTGTGTTGAGAATAGGCTGTAGGAGATAAAGGTGGAAGCAGGGTAGGGGGTTGAGTAGCCACTGCAAAATTAAGCAATAGAGCATGTGGTTTGGTCTGGTCTGAAAGGCAGGGGCTAAGAAGCGTTCGGGTTCTGTGCCTTTAGTGGGGACTAAGAAAACATCTGAGAGTGGAGAAAGTGCACTTGCCTTGTGGGGTTGCCATGGTGAGGGGGCCAAGTGAGCATGCCCAGAAACTTGAGAGTTCATCGGTTAGAGGAAGCATGTGGCTGACACTCTGAGGACCTGTAGCACAGCAAGAGCCAAAGTGGGGGTCCCTGGACTCTCTTTTGGCCAAGGAAGCTGACCACATGCATCACCAGCTATGGACACTTTAGAGTTTGCAGTATACAGAGGCCAATTCCCAGGTACTAGGAGCCATCAGAGTGATCAACAAAGGAGGATGGTATGGGACACCCCTCCTCTCAGTGCCTCAAGGACATGAAAGTGTCATCTCATGCCCATTCTCCACCTTTTGCCTTTAAGGGAGAGAAACAATCCCAACTGAAAGTGAGTTTGAACTTTGAGAGAGTATTTACCCCAAATGAAAGTGCTTTAAATAGGAAGAAACCTTACAAGTTTATTTTTCTACCTTGCTGGGAAATGGGCTTTTGAACAGGCTCCATTCAGATATGGAAAAAGAAAAGAAGCAACTTTTTTTTTTTTTTTTTTTTTTTTTTCGGCTCACTGCAACCTCCACCTCCTGGGTTCAAGCCTGCCTCAGCCTCCCCAGTAGCTGAGATTACAGGGATGCACCACTACACCCTGCTAAGTTTTGTATTTTTAGTAGAGATGGGGTTTCACCATGTTGATCAGGCTTGTCTTCAACTCCTGTCCTCAAGTGATCCACCCATCTCAGCCTCCTAAAGTGCTGGGATTACAGGCATGAGCCACTGCACCTTGTCAAGAAGCAACTGTTTTGCACGTTAGATTGGTAGTGTGTGAATTTAAGACCCTCAATACAGATATTACCAGTTAGAAAAAATAATTGAGATCCTTTTTGATAATAATGAATTCTGGCTAAGTTTGTTCTGATTGGCTTTCCTGACTAAACGAACAACTTTATGATAGGCATTCCTGCAGCAAGATCAGTAGGCCAGGCTGATGGAGGAGAGATTTGGGTCAGGTGGGCCTTTCGGGACCTCACCTGTCCAACCAGGTCAGTCCTACCTGCCCTGGGTGTGGCTAGAGCTGACCTTCTGGTATCAGTGGATGCTTTAGTGGCTGTGGAGGAAACACACATGTTCTTAGAAATAACTAGTCAGAAGATAACAGCAATACTATTATTTTAAGAAAATTGGCTGGGCACGGTGGCTCATGCCTGTAATCCCAGCACTTTGGGAGGCTGAGGCAAGTGGATCATGAGGTCAGGAGTTCAAGACCAGCCTGGCCAAGATGTTGAAACCCTGTCTCTACTAAAAATACAAAACTTAGCTGGGCACAGTGGCATATGCCTGTAATTCTAGCTACTCAGGAGGCTGAGGCAAGAGAATCGCTTGAATCTGGGAGGCGGATGTTGCAGTGAGCCAAGATGGCGCCATTGCACTCCAGCCTGGGTGACAGAGCGAGACTCTGTCTCAAAAAGAAAAAAAAAAAAATTACTAGAGGGAAAGTTGATATAATAACCACAAGCTGTTCCCTTTTTCTTTCTTTCTTTCTTTCTTTCTTTTTTTTTTTTTAGACAGAGTCTCGCTCTGTCACCAGGCTGGAGTGCAGGGGCACGATCTTGGCTCACTGCAACCTCCAACTCTCTGGTTCAAATGAGTCTCCTGCCTCAGCCTCCCGAGTAGCTGGGACTACAGGCGTGCACCACCACACCCAGGTAATTTTTGTATTTTTAGTAGAGATGGGGTTTCACCATGTTGGCCAGGATGGTGTCAATGTCCTGACCTTGTGATCTGCCCATCTCAGCCTCCCAAAGTGCAGGGATTACAGGCGTGAGCCACAGCACCCAGTTGGTGTTTCCTTTTCTTTTTTTTTCTTTTTTCTTTTTTATTTTTTTCGGTGTTTCCTTTTCTATAAGAATACGTATGTCCATCCCCTGCTTCCTTTCAGGTCCCCACAGCACTTGGGCCTGGAGTTGATCTTCCCAGGAGCCATCTTACCCCATTTGATTCCTGAATGGAAATCAGTGAGGTGCCTGAATATGCGGCTCTCAACTTTGCAAACCCGTTCTGAGGGTACACAGCCCTTCCTCAGGCTGCTCTGGGGGTCCAGCAAGGATGAGAGACATTTTCTTGGCACATGGCCCACTTATTACTTCACACTCTGGTCATGCTGTGATGTCAGACTCTACCCTGAACCCTTGCAAAGGGATGAAGCCAAACCCAGGAAGCCAGGGAGTCTGGAAGAGATGTGGTCGGCTCTAGGGGCTTTGGGAGAGAGGTTGGGCTTGAAGGCAGGGGCTCCATTTCTGACTCCCAGTGGAAAAGAATCCATCCAGCACCTTCTGCTCACATCCTGGAAGAGGTGGGGAAGATGGATGGTGGTGCACTGGGCAGTGTAACCCGAGAAGTGTGGTGCTAACGGCCTGGCCTGCTGCAGCCCTGCTTGAGCAGGGAGGAGGAGGCAGGGTGGGGGCCGCAGCTCTGCCGGCGGAGTGGGGCTGGACCTGTTTCTTGGTGTGTGCCTGGATGTGATTTGCTTCCTTCAGTACCAGACCACAGGCTGCTTGTGAATTGACAGAAAATAAGAAACCACCGGCAGAAAGCATCTTGTTTGGCTCTTTTCCAGACATCGTCCTTGTGAGCCCGGCAGGGCTCTGACATCCTGCTGTTTTGTGGATTTGAAGATGAAGTCAGGGCGCGCCCTGCCTCGTTCCAGAAAGAATTTAGGGGCTTTTTGGAAAGATGCACATGGCCCAGTGAGATGGCACATGAGTCTCCGTAAATATTTGGTGAAGGTAGTCACAGGGAGACGCATGGGATGCAGTCGAATATTGATAGGAGTCAGAGTGGAGAGAGCTGTAAAGCCCTTGGCTTCTTTCATAGGTGCTATTAAAGCAGGGAGAATGATAGCACCTACTTCAGAGGGTTGTTGTGAGGATGAGGTGACTTTAAACAGCAAATGCCTGGCTAGGTGCCGTGGCTCATGCCTATAATCCCAGCACTTTGGGAGGCCGAGGCAGGCAGATCACCTGAGCTCAGGAGTTTGGGACCAGCCTAGGCAACATGACAAAATCTCTTTTCTATAAAAATACAAAAATTAGCCAGGCACAGTGGTGCATGCTTGTAATCCCAGCTACTCAGGAGGCTGAGGCAGGTGAATTGCTTGAACCTGGGAGGTGGTGCTTGCAGTGAGCTGAGATCATGCCACTGCACTCCAGCCTGGGTGACAGAGCAAGACCTTGTCTCAAAAAAAAAAAAAAAAAAAAAAAAAAAAGCAAGTGGTTAACATGATACCTTATATGTTAGCTGTAATTATGCGTCAGTGATGATGGTTATTTCTGCTGTGTGGCACTTCTAGGTGGCAGCCTTTCCCAGTGGTTCTGTTGAATGTAGACTTGAACCTGCCTCTGGATTTACTGTCTCTATGGTCGTGGACAGATTAAGTGACCGCTCTATGCCTTAATTTTTATTTCTATTATGCAGAGATGATAGTACTTACCTCACAGCGTTGTTTTGAGAGAAATGGGAATGTCATATTGTCTTAGCTTGGGCTGCCATAACAAAATATCATGGACCAAGTAGCTTAAATAGCAGAAATTTCTCACAATTCTGAAGGCCGGGACATCCAGGATTTAGGTGCCAGCTAGGTAGGTTTTGTTCACAGACCTCTCTTCTTGGTTTGTAGGTGGCTATGCTTGCTCTGTGGGCTCACATGATCTCTGTGCACAATGAAGGGAAAGAAAGAGGTAGGGCGAGAGATCAGGCTCTCTGGTGTTTCCTCTTCTAAGGGCACTGATCTCATGAGAGTCTGACCCCCCTGTCCTCATCTAATCCTAATTACCACCCAAAGGCCCCATCTCCATATATGATCACACAGGGACTAGGGCTTCAGCATATGAATGAGGGAGTGGACACAAACATTCAGTCCATAACAGCATCCCAGAGGATCTCTGGAACCATTCTCCACCCACCAGAAGAATCAGGAACCCCACCTCTGTTAGCAAAATAATGGCCTTGAATCTCTACACAGCTGGCCATCCCACTGGCTTCTGCTTGGCTTTAGTTGACTCAAGAGTGGTGGGCCCTGAACCTCTGCCCTCAGCCTTATTCCTTCATTTATTTTATTTTACAGTCTTAGAGATTAGGAGTTTCTCAAATATTGCATACAACATATGCATAATATCACATATAGTTCTGTTTCTACACAAGCACCTGGGAACTAATTGAATAAAAGACTAAGGATGCTAAAAAGCCCAATGGGTCTCTCCCATCTCCTGCTTCTTCCCGGGGGCCCCTTGGTCTGAATGTCTCTCCAGAGTGTGTTCTCACCTAATGGTGTGATATTTAAAACATTTACCATCCAATCACTCCCATAGACCTACAATGGCTGGCCTGGGTCCTGGGGCCCCTGCTGTTCTCAGACCTTTTATTGACTGACCAGGACTGGTCTTTCCATATTTAACAGCCATTATAGCACACAGTTGTGTACCCACTAAGGCTTGGCCTTGCTCCCGCACAACCTCAACATTGAAAGGCAGTTATTTCTGGGACCCAGGTTTAGAACCTGGAGATTCCCACTCAGTACCTAACCTTCATCTGAAGCCCACCCCATCTACTCCCTTGCCTGATTTATATGTTGTCTGCCTATTGCACTAAAGGGTAAACTCCTTTGAGAACTCCAGCAGTGTCTCATCCACTGCCCGCAGGGCTCAATGCTGTGCTTTGCACACAGTAAATCTTTGAAACCACTCTGATGATCTGAACATGAACATCACTTCCTGACAGACATGTGTATGGACTGAAGTTTTATCAAAGGTATTTTGTTATAGCAGCCTGAGCTGACTAAAACAGGTCTCATCAGTTGTATTTATTTATTTATTTTTAATGTGTTGATGGGTCAGGGAAAAGTCATCTTACTTTTTCCTCTCCCTTCTTGTCTGCCTTCGATGTGCTTTTATCATCACCTGCCTACCTATCAATATCTGCTCTCAAGAAAGACCTGATGTAATCAGCAGCATGAGTGGTGGGGCCTGATCAAGATTAAAGAACCCCTTTCAAGGAGAATTGTAGTGGAGCAGGCACTAATGTTTTGGCCAAAGGATTTTCTAACTGTGGTATGTCAAAGATCAGGTCCTTCCAGTTATATGTGGGAAATCCAAAGCATGCTAGCGTTAAGGCCCTGCTGGGTATATAGTAAGTACTTGGTAGATGTTTGAAGGTGAGTTAGCTGAATGTGTCAGCGTCTACTCATCAGTAGACACTAATTGGGGCATCCTATAGAGGAGAAAGGACATTTCTTTGGGGACATTTTCAACTTAAAGCAGCCTCTTGGTGGAAGAAAGAACTACCAGGGGTTCTAGCCTGGTGCTTTTCCCTTGATTCTTCTCAGCCAATTGGGGATTATTGTGGAGTCTCCACATCTAACCGTGGCCTGTGGATTTAGAGAAATATGGAGGGACTGAAGTTTCCCAAGCCTGCCTGATCTGTTCTCAGCTGTCTTGCATGTTTAAGCTATCTCTGTTGTTTTCTCAGGGCTATTATCTGAAGCTTTTGAAAGAAATGAAACACCTTTTAGCATGTTTAAATGCAGGATTTGGCCATAGAAGAAAACGAACACAGCATAATGCAGTGCACTCTTGAAATGCTTTCCTGCCTAAAGATTCTTCTCTGAGCCAATGTCTCTTCAATGCTTTAATCTTTTTCTGATTTTAAAAAACAGAACTAGGCTCTAAGGAGGACAATACTTTCAAGTGGTTAGGGGGCCAAAGTACCCTCTAAGTGATCTAGAGACCTAAAAGAGCTAAACATATTTAGCTTCCTAAAAATATTTCTTCTCTTGGGCATAGGACTTTAACTTCTCAGAGCATTTTCAGATCTGTTATCTCACTTAACAACAATCTCATGTGGAAAGGCAGAGACATTTAGGGCCAGAGGTCCAGGGATGTTGAGTGCTTTTTAGATGATCCTGTAGCTGGTTGGCAACCAAAACAAGGTGTAGTGAGACACTATGGGGGGAGTGAGAGCCTCTAAGCCTCCATCCAGGATAAAACAAATAACAAGTGTTTCCTTTTGTACCTGGTTAGGGAGAAACTGGGGGAAATTTCTGGTGGAAGGGACATTTTTTACCTACAGTGGAAGAGATGATGACATAAAGTCTGGGTGGAGTTAGGTGTGTCAGATGCCTGAGAATTACCGAAGCATTAGTTTTTTGTCATTAACAGCAGCAACAAGCATTTATTAAGTGCTAACTCTGTGTAAGGCCCAAGGCTGGATGCAACAATAAGTAAGACATGAGGCTTGTAGTTCATCTGGGGAGAAAAGACACAATTACTTGAAAAAACACAAACATCAAGAAAAGATGGTAGTTGGTGGGTGCTGAATGAGTGGCAGGAGAACAATGGCTCAACGAGTTTGAAAGTGGGAAGGAGAAAGTTCTCCTGAGATAGTCAGAGGGAGTTTCTAGAGATAGGATCTCAGAAGGTGCAAGAGGTGGAGAGAATATTTATGATTCAAATAGTGCAGTGAAATACACAGAGGCAAGAGAATACAAGGCTTCTTGGGGGCGGGGGAATGAATAGATCAGTTTGGAAGGAGTAGAGAGCTGATTTAGGAAATGGAATGGCGAACCACAGTAGAAAGGAAAGTAGAATGAGACTAGAATGTCAGGCTGGGAATGACTTGCAACCTCACACTAGGGGTCATGGAAAACCTGGGAACTTTTTTGAATGACAGGTAAAAGCAGAGCTCAGGGACTAGGCTATCATCACTGTGGGGCTTTCATAAGTTGCATTGCCGAGCACCCCGCTCGTGCCTGGAGCCTCCAAGGTGAATAGGAACAGTTCTTGTCTTCAGGGAACTTTGGCTCAATGCCAGGGATTGAACTAGAGCAAAATCTTTTTGGTAAAGAAAACTGCTGCTAATTTCCATCTTTTTCCTTATGTCTTACTTTGTGTCAACCTTTTTTTTTTTTTTTTTTTTTTTTGTTATTCCTTTAATTCTTTAAGTATTAGGTTCCATTAGGTTCCAGTGAAAACTGTTGGAGACTGAGCCAATGTCTCTTCAAGGTGACTCTGAATGCTTCTGGTCTAACTCCAGCATTATATGTTGATGTTACTGGATAATGTTTAGGGGGCAACCTTGTTTGTTTTATCTCTTAAGTATTAATAAATGTTCCATTGTGGTACCTGACTGCTGCATAAATACAGGTTCACCTATAAGCTTGGAAATCTGCTATTTCTGGAATATATATGATATTGTATTTTTGAAAATAAGAGAAGTTGTTCATTTCCAGTCTTCATGGCTCTCTCCATTTTTTTATATTCCACACTGGGAATTGACAGTGGCAGATTCTCTTCATATTGGGTGTAGGTTCGATCCAAACCTGGAGACTTGAAATTTATTTAAAGTTGTTAAATGTTTTCCTGGCACTTCAACTGCTAGGATCTCAGTCTTGCCTTCACCATCATCACCACAATGACCTTCAGTTTTGAATATCTGTTTGCTAGGAAATGTACTGAAAAAATGTACTAGGTGTCTACAGTTTAATGTAAAAATACCTACACTCATTCTAGTAACATCAGAAGGTAGATATTAATATCCCCATTAGACAGATAAGGACACTGGGGTCCAATTAAATAATTTGCCCAAGACAACTTCGCTCCTAAGTGGGGGTTTGAATGCAGACCTATCCAGTTCCAAAGCCAAAGCTTGAGTCAGCACATGACACCCACTGTTTGGCCTACTTTTTTTTTTTTTTTTTAACACGGTCTCACTTTGGCGCCTAGGCTCAGGTGCAGTGGTTCGATCACAGCTCATTACAGTCCCAGTAGCTGGGACTGTAGGCATGTGCCATGTGCCACCATGCCTAGCTTTTGTTTTTGTTTTTGTTTTTTTGTTGGTGGAGAATGGGGTCTCACTGTGTTGCCCAGGCTGGTCTCAAACTCCTGGGCTCAAGCAATCCTCCCGCCTTGGCCTCTCAAAGTGCTGGGATTACAGATATGAGCCACCACGCCCGGCCTGCCCTATTTCTTTATAGCCATATCTATTACTTGTGGTTCCCCCACAACCTTTCCCTGTAGGTTTCATCTTTGGAGAGGAGGCATGGGAAGGCAGACTACCTAGATGGTAAGAGCGAAGCCTGGGAAACAGACCCAAGTTTGAATACCGAATCCACCACTTACTTGCCACCTTAGTGACATTATTTAATCTCTTTGAACCTTCATTCCTTGTGTTTTCTTTGGAGGAGGAGGTTGGGGGACAGGTCTCACTCTGTCATCCAGGCTGGAGTGCAGTGGTGTGATCATAGCTCACCATGGCTTTGACCTCCTAAGGTTGAGAAGTGATCCTCTTGTCTTAGCCTCTGGAGTAGCTGGGACTGCAGGTGTGTAACACCATGCCAGGCTAATTCTTTTTTAAATTATTTGTAGAGATGAGGTCTCACTATGGTTCTCAGGCTGGTCTTGAACTCCTGTCTTTAAGTGATCCTCCCATTCTGGTCTCTTAAAGCATTGGGATTACAGGCATGAGGCATTGTGCCTGGCCAGCCTGTCTTTCTGTATCTGTAAAAGAGAGATAATAACTATCTCAGAGGATGTTGTGAGGTTCCATAGAGATGTGTGGCCCAAGGACAGGGAACTTGTGGTTCCCCCAGTACCTACAGGGAAAGGTACTGGGGGAACCACAGGTAATACATATGGCTATAAAGAAATAGGGCAGGCTGGGTGTGGTGGTTCACATCTGTAATCCCAGTACTTTGGGAGGCCGAGGTATGAGCTCAATAAATGGGGTTGTTACAAGATCTGTGTTCAATCTGGGGATCCCAATTCCTTGGCACAGCTTCTGTGGTACCATTTCTTCTCATCCACTTTCCCCTGTCAGGTTCTTCCAGTCACCCCTTTGAGTTGGTTCTGATTCTTCTCTATCACAGAAACGTTTTATTTCCTTTTTTGGCTTTCATCTCAGCCTGTTTCCTACATTCTATCCCATTGACTGAAATCACTTCTTAATTCTTTGATCTTTTCCTTTGGCTTGGGAGTCACCAGACATAATTGGTGACTGCCACAAGGAGTTTTTAAAAAAGCAAAAATAGGACATCTACTATAGGCTGTTGGCACTAGTTTCTTGCTGTCCAGATGTTTTGACACGTGTGCTTTCCCTAACCAGGGGCTCCTAAACCAGTGACATCAGCATCACCTGGCGACTTGTTACCAATACAGACTCTTTGGCTCAACTCCAGAAACCCTGGGTGTGGCCAGTTACTTGTGTTTTTACCAGCCCTCCAGGGAATTCTGTAGCAATTTATGTTTGAGAAGCACTGCTAGAACCCCCTGGAAAGTTCTATGAATTGAGACCTTGGTTGTACCTCTCTAGGCTGCCCAGTGACTCACTTTTTGGGCTAGCATTAGCCTGTGGCCAGATGTTTTTGGCCCTAGCTTGTGTGTTCTGATTCCTAAACTTGTGTTGAGTTGTTGGCTCTGCTAACTCATGTGCTAGACAACAAATAGCTTCACAGAACTTAATTATTTAGGGTGGTTCATTTTCCTTGATTGGAATTAAATTTAGGTTAAATTCCACTTGCTTCTTAGAAATAAAGATGTATGCTTTTTATTATTTAGCATAAGCTATACAGCTTTCTTTTATTATAGAGTCCAAATGTCCGTTTGTCTCTTAAGAGTCACCTTTCTTTAATATAATTGGGGTGCTGTTATTGTTAGGGCTATTATCTAAAGCGTATCTTGTATGACATCTTGCTTGAAGACTATTCTTGGGTTGGGAGGAATATGGATGATACTGTGAAGAGGTAAATACATAGACTCCATGACTTAGAGGGATGGCATGTTTGAAATAGGTTCAAGAAGAGTTAGCGTCATGAGACTGTGAAGCTCTTAATGTGGGAGTGTGTGCCTTATTTGCCTTTGCGTCTCATTACTTAGCACTGCACCTGTCAAATGACTACTGAGCACCTACTATGCACTAGGATCTGAGGCTTACAATGATGAGCAAAACAGATATGGTTCTTGCCTTCATAAAGCTATGATTTATCAGAACACAATAAACTAACAGTGTACAGGATTTCTTGGACTCAGAGTTAATATCAGGGAGGATCCCCTGATGAATCGGATGATGAAACTGGGTTAAAATGACACTTTAACATTTTCTGATAACAGGTGTGAAACTAACCTTAGTTTCAATTTCTTAGAGAAGCCATCACTGTTGGCAAAGAGATGAAAATAAGCTGCATTACTTGTCACCTTAGGGTAGCAAATAATGATGATAATAAGAGCGACAGTCATAGCTAGTATTTGCTAAGTGCTCCTGATACGCCAGGAAGGGTGCTAAGAGCTGTGCGACCCTTATTCAATTAGTCTCGTGAGCAGTGGACAAAGAATCTCATGCTGTTCTCCCAGCTCTGCCGCTAACCTGTGGTGTGACTCTGGTAAATAACTTTGCTTCTCTGGACCTCTGTGTTCTTGTCTGTAAAGTGAGGGGTTTAGACTAAATGCTTTCTGTGACTTTCAAGTCCATGATACCACTCTCTTGGATTGCCTTGTTAACAGTTAACAGAGAAATATTCAGTTAGAGGCTTAAGTTTAGACTTCACTCATTTCTCTCATGTTTATTTCTCAGCACCCTGTTTGAGGCATGGATAATGCATGGAGATACATTAAGTTTTGCTCATATACTGGGGCACTATATCGTACCTACCAATGACATTTCTTAAACAGGGCCCCGAATTAGAAAGGTATATACATGACTATCTCTAGGACTATCCTGTTTTTTTAACTACCGAATTTACCTCACCAAATAATTTTTCTTTTGATAAATAATAACATATTAGATATTACATTAAAAGAGTATGTTTGTGATATCACATTATTTTGCTTATAAACAGACTATAGAACTTATGCTAAATTTATGAGACGTGCAACAGAATGTTACAGCATTCTTGAGCCACCACTGTTTTACAAATTTGGCATCTGCAGGCCTCAAAAGGCTGAAATGTTTTAAATTTATTTACACCCTGCAGTTTCCTTAGGGAACTGTTTTCCATAAGCTAATGAGGCGCTGGTGCAAGGCCTCTCTGTTATTCCTGGCAGGCACACTGAGACACATCGCCTGCTGCTCTGCTCTTTTCCTCAGTAGTCTACTGCAAATAATAAATATGGGGAAATACATCATCCCTTTGAATGTGGGAGCCAAGCTGCAGGGCTGCCAAGGGTAAAACAAAGCAATTGCAAGCTTGGAGCTTGTTCATGTCCTGTACCACATGTGCCCACATTTTAGGGACACCGGGAACGTGGCCTTTATCATGTCAATTTGCTTATTCTGAGCACAAAATTAGTCCTTTGAAATCTGCTCTATAAAATAGGTCTTTCTGAAGCAGTTGCCTTTTGTGGATTAAATTCCATCCTGAGGTCAGGGAACTTGTCTTCTGGATTATGAATCAAATAGGATTTATCGAGCATCTCCAAGGTGCCTCGCCCTGTGCTGATGGGAGACGTGGAAAGAGGGAAGCAAGAATATACGTCTTGCTTTCACGCGTGCTCGTGGTCAGTCTGGAGGGGATGTTTCAGATGACAAGGGCTGCTCCGACCAGGGATGGCAACCTCATGTATCCACCCGACTTTTTGGTGGAGGCCTGGGTGCACCCTTGGTACCCAGCAAGCTTCCAATGACAGAATGAATAAGTAGGGGTTGATGCTTTGTTTCTGGTCTCCCCTGAGAGCAGTCTAGTGGATGGAAGTTACACTGATTTAACATCAGCATAGCCAGAGGACTAAACAGAAGTGGGTTAAATAGCCACAGGGTCTTCTCAGCCCCCAAACTCAGCCCCGAAAGCATGCAGATATTCCCACCTCCAGCTGTCCTTTGATATCACCCTCCTCCAGCTTAACTCCATATGGGCAAGTAAGTCTGACTGATTTAATTGGACACGTTTCCCCCTTCTCTTTACTGCTTTGTTTTCTCTGCTTGTCACTCAGAACTGGTTGAGGTCAATCCACAAGTGTTTCTTGAGTTGGGGGAGGCAGTGAAGGGATTTAAAAAAATCTATTTGGTGGTTCAGGAGAAATGGTCTCTTCAATAATTAAGCAGATGTTTCTGCCTTTGCTGTAGTTCTTAGGTGGTCTTTGGTCCCGGAATAGAAGGTAGGCCTGATGATTTAGAAAGTCCTTTTTCAGTTCTGGAACTTTACCAGAATCATGCTATCCTTCATATCTAGAGGACCCTGGGATTCCAGTCAGGCCTGATCCTCAACAAGGAAATGAAGTGGGTGAAGCTTTTTCTCCTGCGTAACTTTCTGACTGCTCCCTGCCCCCGATCTATCTTTAGATTTTTCTCTTTGTTGGATGTCCCTTGGTGTATTATTGAAAACCAGATTGCTGGCTAATAAGGGCTCAAAGAATTTAAAAAAGATAAGAAACAGCAAAAGTGTGGATAAGGGATTTAAGCCCAGGTTTCACTGTAAATTAGTCAATGTGCCTGTGGCCTTTAGATATATTTGGGGCACACAGGGGCCTGTTCTAGACACAAAGTCTAAAACAGCCGGGCATTCATTTCTTCCCTGCTTCTCTGAGGCTGCGGACCCAAATGCTGGAAATCGCTTCATTTTGCTGCTGTTGGGAACGGTCATTTCTGTTTAGGTTTTCCATATAGAGAGGTGTCACTGGAGAGAAAATCAGAAACCAGGGGGTGCTGTGAGATTGTTTCTCTCTATGATGGATATTTCACATACACTGCCATTATGATGATATATTGAAGACAACTTTATGAGGTGTATATCTTTTTCGCCATTTACAGACAATGAAACTGAAAATCCGGGAATATAAGTAGCTGACCCAAACTACACAGCTAATATTGGCAGAGCCAAGGTGCACATCCAGGCTGGTATTTTTGCCCCTTACTAAATGTGGTTCCTCATTCAATTTATCAACCTTGTGAGTAGTCTGGGCAATTGATTTAATTCTTTGCTTGGGTATTAACGCAGGGTAGAGCATCTGGTTGTATTCATTCCTAGGGCCCCTTTTCTGACTGAGCTCCGACAGCTCCAGGACTCTGCAACATTCTTCCCTCTGCTTGAAATCCCTTTTCTGCCTTGGTCATTGGGAGAATGTTAGTGTTCCTCAGATCTACTCTCACAGGACCATGTGTGTGACTCTAACAAGGTCGGCATCGGTCTTGCTATACTGCCCTTATTTGTATACATGTTCGTCTCTTGAGCATATGGAGTTGCAAGTTTGGTGGAGGCCTTTTTAGACCATTCCTGACGTGGCAGATGTTCAGTAAAGGTTGGCTAAATGAATGATGTAGAAAGACAAAATTTCCATCACTCCTCCCTGTTTCAGGACAACATGCAACTAAATCTTGCCTGAGCATGGGAGAAAATTGAGCCCAGTAGATGTTACTGTTTGTTTTAAGGCAAAGGCCAGCAGTGGACTGGAGGCATCTGGGTAGCTTGCTGGGCAAAGTTCTTGTGCAGCTTTGGCGCCAAGGAGAAGCAGTGACAGACTGTCCTCTGCTCCATTAGCAGTTCCTTTAGGATGATAATATCATCCATAAAATGGAAATGCCTCCTGGAGGGGTTAAGTCTGCTGATGCTTCAGTGACATTAATTTTGCTAACATTAGCTATTGTTATCTTAATCATTATTTCAATGTTATATTCAAACGGCTTTCAGAGAGTCTGAGGTTATCATCTCTTTGGGGGAAACAGATGGGGGATTAGTTTTTAGGACAGAGAAATCCTGTGGGAAGACATCACTTCAGGGAGACCGCTTCTCCCCATTAATGAGGTTGTGAGTAGCTAGAAGCAATATGAGGTCATGGGGGGGCTGTGATGGTATGAGAGCCCCAGAGAATGGAACAGGGAGGGTGGAGAGAGAGAGAGAGAGACAGAAAGAGACAGAGAGAGAGAGAGAGAGAGAGAGAGAGAGAGAGAGAGACACAGACAGACAGACAGAGACAGAAACACGAACCAGAGAATGGTACTATCTTTCTGATGGTGAAGACAACTTTGCAAGGGAATATTCCCTGCCACAGTTGATGCCTGGGCCAGAGCAAGTCTTGCCAGAGAAAGGACAGTATTCATCTGTGATTGTGAAAAATTGCCTTTGAGGAGGAGGTCCTCTGCTGGTATATATGGCACCTAGCACCTAGAGGTCTTAACATAAGATGCCTCAGTTAACTGAAACATAACTCAGCAGAAGCCCCAATTAACTGATATGTTTGGGACCATCTGCAATTAACAGAAAGCATCAAGAGAAAGCAGGCAGCATCTAGGATTTATTGGGGGTGCTGTAGGGGCCAAATTCTAGGTTCAGCAAATTGTCTACACGCTTACTAATGAGAAATGATTTCCAGAATAACTCTGGAGTCTTGGAAGGGTCTCATTAATCGAAGTTAGATCTTCTGGTCAAGATGAAGCTGGCAGGTGATGAGATTGTTCATTGAACAAATTTATTGTAACTTGCACACAAACTGAGTGGTTTACCCATTCAGTCAGAGAAGCTAATGTAGAAACCTGTACTATGGTTTTATCCAGGTAATTCCCAGGGTCCTGTCATTGTCCGCCAGGGCCTGTGATACCTTTTTCTAAATACCTTCAATGGATTCAAATCCTGTTTTGTTGACAGTGGATGGGATTTGTGAAAACGTTTCACTGTCTCTGAGTATCAAGTTTAAGGAAGAAGATAGCTGATCAAGCTATATAACAATTTTGATATAGAAGGATGTGTGGCTTTGACAAGTCATGGAGATGCCTACACCTGGATTAATCACTGCCATTAACTCAGCCCACCACAGAATCCAAGGCTCCCCTGTGGTCCAGGAAGGGCATATTCTGAAAAAACCCTCCTCAAGTTGTGTGCCAGCCCTGTTCCAGCAGCACTGTTCAGGTACCTTTGATGGACACCCACACAGCAGCTGATATCAAGATACCTTTTCTGCACATCTCGAAGAAAACATTTAAAGCACAGTCCAGGGGAAATCTTGGACTGACACTAAGGAGTATTCATGAACTCCTATAGAACCCAGTGGGAAGAAGGTGTTTTGCCTGCGGAGTAGTGAAAGATCATTGAGACCTGGGCTTTGGGTTTGCAGAGCTGGATTCGAATTCTGACACTAACTGGCCCTCGAGAATCGTATGATTTCTTGGAGCCTCAGTTTTCTCACATCAGATGGATATAACAACAATAGAGGGTGATTAAGAAACTGCAAGAGAATAGCTGGAAAATGCCCAGTGTATAGTAAAATCTTCCTGTCACTAACTCCCACTTGCCCTTAATAGTTTTGCTTAGGAATGCCTTCCTTCAGGAAATCTTCTCCTCTTAAGTCCGTTAGGCACCTCTTCCATAGACAGTCTTCTTTCTCACCACTGCCCTTAAGACACTTCAAAGCATGTGTTTTCTAACCTCTATATACTAGGTAAACTCTCTCTTATTCCTTGATACCTAGCATAGTGCCTGACACATTGTCAGTTCTTCATACTCATTTGTTGAATGAATGAAGTAAATGGATGAATGGTAGATAGTATATGTTCCAGTCCTTTGAGGATTGAGAGAAGAGCCTTTCTTTTTTAGGAGAACCAATCAGGATCTAAGATTTTTATGAGTCCAATTTAGTGTTGCCAAACCATGGAACTCTGGGAATGGTTACCTTGCAGATGCAGCCTGACCCCAGACAAACTAATTCCTTTTGCCCCGGCCACCACCGGTAGTAAAAGTGGTCACCTATGAGAGGTGAGTCAAGAGGAAATGACACTTCCTTTGTTACTTCAAGTATTAAAATGCTTAGTGCATGTGGTCAGTAGTCAATAGAGTTGATTGAAGAAAACCTAAATGTTTTCTTTTGAGTCTGCTTTAGAGGTTAGTGAGTAGAGCTGTTTATTTTAGGCTTGATTCTACTCATTAGGTTGGAAGAGGGGTGAGGGATACTGCTGTCAGATTCACATAGGCTATGAAGGGTCTTGCTTTTGCTCTGGGCATGTGTCAGGAATGCCAGACATTTTCATCTGTGCCTGCCACCTAGCAGTATGTGGGAAATGGATGTGGAGTCAGATGACCCGAGTTTATGTGACATCTCATGCCCCTACTGGCTGATGCCCTAATCTTTCTGACCACTCAATCTTTCTGAGTCTTAGTTTCATGTCTGTAAAGTAGCCACAGAGTACTGATTTCAGGCTTGTGAGGATGAAATTAGTGCTACATCAAAGTATGAAGTCATGTAAGATAATAATCTCTGGGCGTGGCACAAGTTGAACACACTGAGCATTGATGGGAGCACTTTCTGTCATGGCAGGTATGGAGAAACCTAGCACTCCCCTATTGCTCTTTCCTGCGATGAAATCAGCAAGCTAGCTCCAGTTGGCATCTATGTAAATAGAAAAATAATATGGCCAAAGTAAACAAAAGTGGGAAATTGCATTTGTATAATTTAAAAATAGTTTATTTTTCAAAAATTCAAGTCATTTGTTTTCATTCAAGCCATTTCCTCTCGATTTGAGTGGATTTTTTTTTTGGTTGTTAATTGTACTTTGCTTAGAGCTTTCCCTATTTATTTCAAGACCAGATACCATTCTTTTGTTGACATAACCACTGACCTTATTAAACGTCTGTCCAGATAAATCATGATTTTAAGATAAGAGAGACTCTAACACAAACATGGAAAGCTGGTCACCACATGGAGGCTGAGATAAATAAATGCTCTACAATTGGTTAATAAGGGCACATCTTGGCCTACAGTTTTGATTTGTCTTTTCAATCCATTTGCAGCCTCACTGGGAAATGGGGAGGGGCTGAGAGTTTACTTGAAGATTTGCACAGAGTGTTACATTTTTAAGAAATTTCCAATGCATTTTGATTCAGACAAGCTTTTGTTGGCCGAGAAACTACATGATGCACCCAGAATGCTTTTGCAGAGTGTGGTGTTGAGTGCCATTTTATTCCCATGAACTAGAAGTCCAGCACAAAAGGCCAGGATTGAGAAATGCAGTTTGACATTTTATATACTTACATATATCTCACTTATGACTGAGTCACTCCTGAAAGTTAAAAGTTTAAATTTTCCAAGTATATTTGGGGAGGGGAGTGGAGAAACTCTCAAGGCCTAAGAGGTACAGAGGCATCTCATTTGTGGGCGATTCAGACTTTCCATTTCTTTATTATGTGTGCATGATGGAAAGTTCTCTAATGTTAAAAGTAAATAATGTACTTTAAGCTATAGCACTCAGATTAGTTAGTTTAAATATTATTGTGCATTTGTAACTACAGCCAGATTATTTGATAACACCTGTCTCTGTGTATTATCAGAGAGCACTTGGAATGCATTTCTCCTATTTTATTAAGTTTCGTTTCATGAAAGGGGGTAGATGTTTTAAAATATGATAATGAGTTTATAAAACTTCAGTTTCAGATGTAAAAAATGGTTGTTGATTGATGAGAACAGCGCATGCCCAAAGCAGAAGGGCTTTTATTACTACCATTCAGGTTTACCTGCTTTTAAGTAGCAACAGATGAGTCTTTTTGATACTAGATAGGAAGGAGTGAATGTCCGGTGTTGATATGTAATTGTTTTTGTTGTTTGCTCCTGTCTTAATTTGTCTGCATATTTAGTGTAATTATCTTATTGGTCCACATTGTCTTAGGATGCAAGGGGGAATTTGAGCATCCTTCCTGCAATCTTTTTCTCCTACCGGCGTCTCAGATTTCACTCTTCTATTTCCATTTGACTAAATCATAGGCATCTAATAGGGAGCCAGTCCCACGCCCTACTAACTAGCAGAGTAAGACTGACCAGTTTCCAAGTAGTCAATTATGTGAGTTACCATGTCCTGCAGATTTCCACTTTGCTGTATCTCTGTATCTCTGCAGACTCTAGTGCCTTATTCATTTCCAAAACCACTCTGTGAGTCCAAGCTTTGATCCGTGCATGGCTGAACTAACTGCTCAGCTACCTAATGCGGCTTATTCTCCATAGCACTATCAGATTAATTTTCCTAATGTGGCACTTGACTCATACCACTTCCTGCTTAAAGCACCACCTGCTAAATAGCTAAGTGCCAGCCTCTCCATCTGGCATGTAAGCTGTTCACATGATGGCTCCAAACTATCACACATTCATTGAAGAAAACACTTAGTGCATACTGATGGTTCTGGGGATATGGTGGGATTCAGGAACACAAGTGTCCCTGCCATCATGGATCTTATATTCTAATGAGGGAGATGATTTTAAATGGCTTATGATGAAATTAATTATTTGAAAACCATGTAAAGAGCTGCAGAGGAGAAACACCATGTGCTTGGAAACTGCGTATAGGAACATGAAGTCAGGGAAGGCAAGCTGAACTCCAGAAGCTGTTCTCAAGTGTGAGCTGAAGCGAATTGGAGTATGGCTTGCGGGAGGGAGACTGGGGGAGCAAAGGCGGGAGGACCCAGGGAACAGTCTGTGGGAAGGAGTAAGGTACACATGTGAGGAAGTTACGGAAGCCTTACAAGGGGTAGGGGCCAATCCTAGAGAGGACAGTTAGCTCCATAGGCCTGGGAAAGATTTTGGACTTTCTTCTCTGGGCAGTGGGAAACTTTGAGTAGGATGTAACATGACCAGATGGGAGTTTTTAAAAGTCACTCTGCAATGGAAGAAAGGTTTAGAGGCAAGCCTGGGTGCGTGCAGGAAGACCGGTTAGGAAGCTATTATAGAAGCCCACGCAAGAGACTACTGTTGCTTCACTAGGGTGTTAACAGTACAGAGGTGGGGGAAAGTCAAATTTGAGAAATATTTTGGGGGATTTGGTGACTGTTTGGACATGCAAGTAAGGGAGCACCAGAATGACTGTCAGGGTGGTGATAACATTCTTTAAACTAGGGAATACTGGAGGAAGGCTGGATTTGGGGAGAAATAATCATGTTTAGTTGTTATTTTCTATGTGACATCCAAGTAATGAGTTGTAGTAAGCAAATAAATAAAAAGGCAGTATTGTGTAGGAGTTAAAAGCATTTTTGCTGCTCATGTGGCCAGCAGCTATACAACCTTGGGAAGGCTACCTCACCTGTCTGTGCCTTGCCGTTTCTTCATCTGTAAAATGGGGAGATCCAAATGAGTTTAGCATACATAAAAACAGATTGGTGCCTAGTACAGAGTAAGTACTGTTTAAATTATTTTTAGTTGTTATTATTGTTGTTTATATATAAGTCCAAAGCTCAAAGAAGTCTGGGATGCTTGTATAAACTTGAGGCTTGTTCATAAATACTAAGTGAAGACACATGTGGGGGCGAGGCTGTCTTGGGAGTGTATATAGAGTGAGGGAAGAAGAGGGCCTAGTTCCAGGTCTCCAGGAATCTGGGAGTGGACTGAGGAGGGTGAGTGAGCCAAGGTGCTGGAGACTGAGTGGAACAGAGAAAGAGAGGAGAAATTCAGAAGCAGACAGAAGAGTGTGTTTTGAGGAGTAGGGAATTATTAGCAGCGTCAAAGGCTGCTGGTAGTGCCTTAATGCAAAGACTGGAAATTGACTGCGTGCTTTAGCAAGCTGTTGAAAACCTTCCTAAGTTGTAGGTGGCAAAGTGGATGTTGAGGACAACTTGAAAAGGGAGGAAAGAGGGGCACAATAAGTGAAAACAAATTACTTGAGAAGTTTGGTTTTTCAGAGATGCAGACTTCAGCCAGGAACATAGGGCTACCTCCTGGTCAAGTGTAAGCCAATCTGTAAGGATAGCCCTAAAGAGACTCTACATCCACTTTGGCTTGTAACAAAGAGAGCCATGATCTCTTTCCTTGGTCATGGCCTTCAGTGGGTTGGAGGAGTTGGCCTCAGAGGTCTCCTGCATTGGCAGGGTCCTGGCAGTGGTAAAAGGGGCCTGTGTTAGCAAGACTGTGGTATGTATCCATGGTCTTCACTTCAGCAGTGGCAACAAAAAGATTCCACCACATGGAGAAGAAGATGAAATATGAAGGATTGGGGAGCACACAGCCAGGCTCTTTGTGGAGAGTGTGCTAGACTTCTGACTCACGAGGAACCTGGCCTCCAGACTATGAAGAGTAGACTTTGAGTCTGGGATTAAATACTTGTGTTTGAGAAGACCATTCTTCTAACATGGGTTTAGAGGAAACTCCGGCTCAAAGTAACACTTTATAAAGGTGTGTACCATCACCTTGGGACAGGAAACCTGAGAGAGCAACTAGGTTCGGGTTAAAAATCCATGCTTTCTGGGAACATGCTGCTTTTGGGAAAACTTTCTTATAATATTTTTGACTGCAAAAGACACAAGCTGCACATGTGGTGACTTGCTAACGATTGCTGGGATGTGGAGGTCAACCATCTTGGGTCATCTGATTATGATGCCAGGTCACTGGTGGGTTCCAGGCAGGCTGAGGTTGGATCTCATAAGGGAGGGAGTCCCTGAGATGGATGATACTCACTTTCTATAGCTTTCTCCCTCAACCCTGACCCAATCATGACACTTTTTGTGAGAGAAAGAAGCAAATAATAGGAAGCAAAACAGAGTCAATTGTCATTATTCATAGTAGTTAGATACTGTATAGTTATGTGAACCCTGATTTAGTGAATACTAAACCATCGAGCCTAGGGGAAATACAGAGTTAGGTTTCTGTGAGCCCAACTTATCAATGCATAGCCTTGTTGTATGTGTGTTTCTGTTTAAAGACATTTATGTAATAATATATATTGTTGACTGATTAACGTTGAACCCATGGCCAGCAGCCTATCACTCATGTCTCAATAAAGCTTATTTAACAAACTAGATTCTCTGTAAGGCATATCAGAGTCTTCTTATGCCTAGGAAAGTTACACAACACTAAATTTGGTGGCGGGGGCATTTTAAGCAACAAAGTTACCAAGAAAAAACACAAAAAATGCAAACCATATGGCACCAACTATGCCATGAAAGGACACTGGTTTACAGCAGCAGAGTTGAGGCAAGAAGGCAGAGCACCACCTTGTTTGACCTCACCTGGGAACCTGCACATCAGGCCACTCAGTTTTTTCACCTGCTCTGTGTATGCGTGTGCTTGTAAATGACTGCAAAAGCAGGGCAAATCATTATTTTGGGATTACCAATAAAGTTTAGTGGCTATATGAGTTAACAAATATGGATTCCAGAAATAATGAGCATCTGCTGTATATTAGCCTCTCAGTGTTCATGGATGTCTATAATTTGGCAAAAGTTGATTATTCTGGCTACCATTTAACTCACCTTCTTACACTGAGATTCCATGATTGTCCCAATCAGTTCAAATGTCTGTACCTTTTATACCTAAAATTCAGCAAGAGCGAGGAGCTATGCAGAAAGATGATGGACATTCTAAGGCTTGCTTTTCTTATGGCTACAGGATGTTTGTAGCAGTTCTGAGCATCCCCTCCAGACACAACAAAAGAGCAACTCTTTCTTCTTGTTCTGTTAGTGAAAAATCCTTCCCTAAAACATTCCAAGAGAGTTGCTTCCACATCTCATTGGCTAGCAGTATGTCACATGTCTATTCATTCACTGCCAAGAGTAACATGACCCCTAACGTAGGCACGAACAAATCCTATTTCACCCTTCGGGGCTAGAGCTGCACCAACTTCTGAAGCACATGGCATTGTAGAGAAAGTGATTTTGAACAAAACTGGGACTCTGATAAGAGGAAAAGAGAAATAAGGGAAATGGATTTGGAATAATCAGACTGTAGTGTCTACCATACTTAGTAAAGGAGTTACGCATTACTATATGAAAAATCTTTTAATCTTAAACTGAATATGTGCTTTATTTTTTTGTTAGCATTTCCAGCACCCAGCACACTGTCAGGCCAGTTCTGCAGTGTCCTCCTAAATACTACTTTTTGGAGGGAATCTTCAGAGGGTCGGTCTTTCTTCAGACATACAAAAGAATGTGATTAGAACCTTAGGGGAAGAACTGTGGGTGAGAACGTAAGGGACTTAATCTTGGGATGGTAGAATCAAGTGGGGTGCTGGTTCATTGCTCCTACTCCCTTTGAGAAGTGGAGTCTGATTGCCTATCCTTTGATTTGGGCTGATCTTTGTTGATGGCCTGACCAAAAGATTGTAGTAAAAATAAGGTTCAGGGACTTCTGAGGCTAGGTCATAACGAATCTGTCAACTTTGTTCAAGACCTCTTAGAATACTTGCTCTTGGAATCTATCCACTATGTTGTGACAAAGTCCAAGTACTCCATGGAGAAGAACCAAAGCTCCTAGATCCCAACCTGGTTGAGCTCTCGGTTAACAGCTAGCACCAGCTTGCTAGGCATGTACGTTTGCCATCTTGGAAGCAGATCCTCCAGCCCCAGTGAACCTCCTCAGCTGATACTTCATGGGACAGAAATAATCTATCTCTGCTAAGTTCTAGCCTAAATGCAGATTCCTGAACAACGTAAGTGATTATTTTTGTTTTAAACCTCTACATTTTGGGGTGGTTTGTTGCCCAGCCATAGAAAACAAGAACACTTACTGCAAGGACAAGCAAGACAGACTCAAAACTGCAATAATTCCAGCTGGATGCTTCAGAAACCATGAGGCCTTTAGTTAGACTTTTATTGATCACCCTATCCCCAGTGTGGTGCTTCAAAACCCTTACTGAGTGAATGAATGGCCATTTTGCCCTTTATACCTTCAGAATATGTAGGGAATAAGAATAAACTTTCAGGCTGTTCTTTTCTAGGAATATGATTTCTTTCAAGCTGCAGTTTTTTCTGTTGTTTAGAACATTCAGAAAAATCCTAGAATCAAAGGGTTGAAAGGGAGCAGGTGCAGCTTGTCACCCTGCCCCAGGGTTACATGGCACTTCATTCATATGCTTTCCAGCAAGCACGCTTCAAGCCTCTTCTTGTATTGTGTTTGTTAATGTCCTGCTGGCCTATGTGAGAGACATGGCCAAGCCCAGATTCGGGGGTGGAGAAATAGACTCCTCTTCTTGATGGGATTGATGGGAGGAGCTGCAAATGATTGGGATTTGTTTTGGCCAATCTATAATACCACTCCTGAGTCATGGATGTTCCTAAAGTGCCATGATGCTAAGTCACCTCCAAGGAGGTGGAAAGAGCACTGACAGGTGTCAGAAGAGAGTCTAATGCCTGTGCTGCCAATTTTTTTTTTCTTTCTTGTGGCACCTTAGAAAAGTCAAGTCAACTTCCCTTCTCTGCCCCACCCCAGATGCAGGAACTGAAGCACATACAAACTGTTAAGCTCAGTAATCACTAAGGTCCCTTCCCGTACTCTGATTTTATCTTTTTTCCTAGCAGAGGAGTTAGGTTCAAAGTACACATGGTAACTAAAAACATACTCAAGTGTGTTGTTTTATGGCAGTACAGGAGCACCTCCCGACCAGCCAAACCCTGAGGCCAGACTCGGAACGAACCAGGCAGGTGCTAGTGCCAAGGGCCAGCACAGCTGCGGCCACTTCCCTCTCCTTTCAAGTTTGACTCGGGTGAGTGGGAGGTGGAAATCATTTTTATTTCTGGTCTGCTTCCTGCTGATTGTGAGTCTTCCGTTCATGCCCTGTGCACGCTGAATCTCACCTCCAAGATCCTCTGCAGAACCAGTTTCTCCTTTTACAGGTGTTTTCTTTTGTAGGGGTGGTGGATTGATGCGGCCACATTTTCCAAATACAAATAAGTCAGTGTGGAAGGAGCCCTTGAAAGCAGAGTGCTTGGAGCCAAGCTCTGGAGCTGTGGGGGGCCCCAGAGTCTCAGGGCTGCTCTTGCTTAGCTTCTCCTTGCTTTGCCAGTGAGGTTGCAGTGGTGATGACTGTCCCCTTAAGAAAGTAGAAGTCAAAAGCTTGAGGGGAGAAGATATCAGGAATAGTGTCCTCTGGGGTGGGGGCAGAATTGTGAATTTTGTCTTTCGCCTGCAGAAACAGCTGGAGTGATGAAAGGTTATGTGGCTTTTCACATCCTCTCACCTCTCATCCCAGCCTCTCCTCAGAGGCATCCAAGGAGCCTGGATACAGCCCTCTGTGAGGCCTCTTTCTCTCCAGCCCCCACGTGTTTCCTTACAAACAGAACCACTGGCAGAGAAAGCTCTGGAAGGAAAGAGAAGACACAGAAGAGCAGCCTCCATGCCTAAGGTGTGGAGAGGAGCTGACACACAGAGTGGGGTTAAGAGCCTCAGGGCTCTGTGAATACCCCTGGCAGCAACTCCCCTAATTCACCCTTCATTCTAATCCCAACCTCACAGACTGCCCCATAAACCCCCTCTCCCCCCGGCAAGGCTGGTGCCAGCAGGAGAGGTGAAAGGCCCAGGGCTTGGAGCTCCTGAGCTGAGCTTAATTCTCTCTGCCAAAATAATAAAGACCATGATGGTGGTAGTGGCTGTGGTAAGTGGGAGAAGGAACTGAAGGGTAGGAAAGATTCAAACAGCCTCCCACCCTGTCGTACAACTGGGAGCTTTTGGGCAAGTGTGAAGTCTCCTTTTATTCTACTATTGCTGCTTCTAGCAATCAAGAGAGAAAAGAGGAAGAAAACACAAACCAGTAACTGGCTGCCCTTTCTGTGCTATGACCTATTCAGCAGAAGACCTGCCCAATATGGGTCACTTTCTTTGGGTGTAAAAAATTAAATAGGGTTAGAAGATTTCCAGGTAAGCGTAGTGACTCAATATCTCACTTAGTGTCTAATGACTGTTAGGACAACATAAAACAGTGAGTATTGAAAAGGAGACCGTGACTGTGAGCTACAATGACCGTTGTTGATAGCAAACGGGGACAGGTGAGTGTGTGCTAAGAGCCCAATCAGGAAAGGCTTTGGGATATAAGATAAGAAGGTGATATGATGGGAGGTAGGCAGCAAATCACACTGCCATGTGTGTACCTATGCAACAATCTTGCGTGTTCTTCACATGTACCCCAAAACCTAAAATGCAATTAAAAAAAGATAAGGTGAAGTTGTTGGAGAGTGTGGGTAAATACAAATTATTGAAAAAAGATAAGGGAGATCTTGGAAGAACAACAGACAACACGATTGAGTTGGCCAACGATATCTTGCCAGTCTCTCAGCAGCAGAGGGATGAAGAATAACAGTGTCTGCTTTTTTTCCAGACAACTGATACCATGGAGAGTCAGGGAGAGAATAGATGACTGAGAGGCTGACTTGGAGAAGGCAGGGAATCTTGTGGAAGAGTTTTGGATTTTGGATAAGAGGGCCATGAAGTGGGAATTCTTAGAAGCATCCCATCCAACCACTGCTGATGATGTTTCCTGATTTACTCTCTCCAGGGCTGGCCAGGATGAAAGATTAGAAGTAACTTGTGTAACCAATAAATCCTCAGCCTTATTAGTCTGTGTACTGCAAATAAGAGTGCACTTACTTTTAATATCCCCGATTAATTTGCTGGAGTACCCATTGGCCTAATTGCAGGAAATTAGTTTCTCTGAAATGTTCCCCCAGCTAATTCTAAGATAACTTCCTTACTACATAATTAAAAGGGCTCAACCAAGTTACTGCACTGAGAACAAAGGGATAGGCTGCTTCAAAGGCAAATTCTGGGTTGTATCCAGAAGGCAGTGACTTTTTGTTACTTTCAGAAGAGACATTCTTTTTACAGCTTTCAAGAAAGCTAAATTTGTCTCTGTAGATAACTTGTTTCAATGTAAATAATTAAGTGCCTACTGTGTAGCCAACTTGATTTGCTCTCCCTAGGGTGTTGTCCTTGCTGTTTTCCAAGGTAGCCTATCACCACATCACAGGTGAGCTAGACCAAGAAGAAAGGGGAAAAGAGGGAAGCTCTGGAAATTGCACAAACTTTTTTTTTTTTTTTTTTTAAATATCCCAGAACTTAGGCAGGTTTTCACATATAGCTGCAAGGGAGGTTGAACATGTAGGTTTTACTCTGAATGGCCATGTGTCCAGCTATAAATGCTTTAACAGAAGAAAGAGAAATCATAAAATGAGTGAAAAGCATAGCTTTTTCTATAGGCATCTAACGTATATACCTACCTTTTTTTTTTTTCATTGAATACTTACAATGACACTACAAGATGATTATAGTATCCCTAGGAAATGTAGGCTTAGAGAGACACCTTCCATTGGCCGAATCTACCAGGAAGCCAGAGAGCAAGGAAGGCTCATGTAGATAGAGAGCAGAGGAGGGAAAGGTTGGGAATGGATGTGAGAACAAATGGGTTAGTGACAGGCATGCCATTTGGAAGTCACTATGGACTTGGCATGTGGGAGAATCCCTACATCCTCAATAAAATGAAAATATGTATTTGATGGATATGTGCCAGAAAAACATGTGCCTAATCAAAACACTTAGGAAAAAAGAGAATTCAGATAGTACCAAATTTGACATTTGTAGTATAAGGTCAAAAGGGAAATTGTGGGCTGGGCGCAGTGGCTCACACCTGTAATCCCAGCACTTTGGGAGGCTGAGGCAGGTGGATCACGAGGTCAGGAGATTGAGACTATCCTCATTAACACAGTGAAACCCCATCTCTACTAAAATACAAAAAAATTAGCTGGATGTGGTGGCACGTACCTGTAGTTCCAGCTACTCGGGTGGCGGAAATTGTTTGTTAGTTGTTTTCTGAAAACCCTTCCCTTCCCCTTCTCCTTCCCACCCAAGCTATACATAGGGAAGACATATCTATGAACATTTGATAGAATTTGGATGTGGACAGTAAATGCAAAATAAACACCAAATCGCATGTCCCTATTGTCCTCACACAAACTAGAAATGGTGCATCTATATAGTCTGGAAATAAAGCTGTTATAATACACTATCCAATATATGCTAATACCTTTCGTTTCCCCAGTGTTCCCTGGTCTCTCTTTCCTCCTGGCCTCTGTACATGCTGTTCCACTCGAAACTCCATGCCCTACATCTCTTCCCATTCCTGCCTTCTAAACCCTTTTCTGTTTTCCTTTGTTTGGCAAATCCCTTCTCACCCATTATACCTCAGTTGGATGCCCCTTGCTCTAAAAAGCTCTTCCCAAGTCTGAATTAGACTTGTCTTCTATGTTCCTACTCATCATTACGATTAGTAATAATATTAATAGCCGTTACTGAGCACTTGCCATGTTCCAAGTGCTGTGCTCAGTGCTGTCTATGCATTATCTCATTTGAAGACCTGAGGTATGTACTGTCATTAACCGTGTTTTAGAGATGAGGAAACTGAAGATCACAGAGGCGAAGTTTATTAATTTCTCAGGGTGACCATAACAAATTACCACAAACCTGGTGGCTTAAAACTTGGCTAGACTTGAAGCCCCAGGAGCCAGACTGTGTCTTGTTGATGCTTACTCTTCACACCACAGTGCCTGGTTGGTGATGCATTTTCCATAATTGTATGTTGAATGAATAAATCAGGTACTGTTGAGAATGCAGAACTGTTGAGGGCATGTTGTTCGATCTGAGTCATTACTCTGACTACAGAACGTGGCAATTCACTGTCTCGTGGCTCCCTGCCACCCCCTTTTCTGAATGAGCTATTCACTTCCTGGGCTGTGTAGCTGTTGCTGGGGCCCTGAGTGGGCTTGAGTCTGAGTGGAGAGCCCAAGTTTGCTGGTCTCCCCTCATGCCCAGTGCCCCAGCCCTATCGGAATGCCTCTCCACTTCTGGATTAGGCTGAAGTACCACTTCATAGGGATGTACCCCAGTTTCCTGAACAGTGGAAGGGGGACTAGATGATACAACTGAGAAATGTGGGGGATCAGGTCCCCATTGGGTAAAGCCTCTATCAGTAGGAAGCAGGGAAATTTGGGTTTACAGATCAGCTGGGGAAAGACACTGTGATAATATGTGCTTCTGTAGATAGATGCCTTTTGACAGAATGTAAAAATTATGTATCGTTTTGAAATATTTCTGTGACATTTTCTACTTGGTTCAAAAAGTTCTTGGATTGTAATTTAAAAAATGCACATATGTAGGTAAATGGAAAATACAACATCGCATTTAGGAGGCAAAAAACCCTGTATCTTTGCCCTTGACTTACCTGCTAAAAAGCCATACATATAGTGATGTTAGCATTTACCTTTGTTACCCTGTATTCGCTAAATGGCGCTATCCTTATAGTTGGTATTCATAGAGGTGCTTATATAGTTGCAGAAATTAGAAATATACACACAATGAAATGATGAAAAAGGGGCAGGGACTGTGTGGTGAGAGGCCTGGGCCCTGATTCTGAGGAGGTCATGAGCTGTGGCTGGATTGGTCTCGGAGCTGGCAGCCAGTGCAGTGCAGTGAGGCAGGAGGACCAGTGAGTTGAGGAAGGTTGGGAGGAGGGGAGAGGGCATTCCGGAGGGAGGAGGGACTGGTATGGGCAGAGAACAGCAGCTGGAGCTCATACGTCATGGCACCTCTTCTTTCAATTATTTCTTGCTTGGACCCCATGATAGTCCTTTTTAAAAAAATTGAGATAAATTTGTATAACGTACAGTGAGCCATTTTGAAATGGACAATTCAGTGGCATTTAGTATTTCAGTTTTGTGCAACCATCATCTCTGTCTCTTTCCAAAATGTTTTCATTACCCCAAAAGAAAGCCCTGGACCCATTAAGTAGTGTTATAGACTGAATGCTCGTGTCATCCCAAAATTCATATGTTGAAGTCCTGATCCCCAGAGTGATGATATTGGAGGTGGAAACTTTGGGAGGTGATTAGGCTTCTATAAGGTTGTGGGGGTGTGGCCCCCATCGTGGGATTAGTGTTCTTTTAAGTAAAGGAAGGGATGTGAGAATCTCTCTCTGCGTGCACACATCAAGGAAAGGCCCTGCAAGGATATAACCGGGAAAAGCGGCCTCGTCAAGAACCCCACTGTGCTGGCACCTTCATCTTGGACTTCCCAACCTCCAGAATTGTCACAAATATATCTCTGTGGTTTAAATGACCCAGTCTATGGTATTTGTTACAGCAGCCCGAGCAAGCTAAGACAAGCAGTCACCACCCATTCCCACTTTCTCCCAGACTCTGGCAACCACTAATCTGCTTTCTGTCTCAATAAGTTTACCTATTCCAGATATTTTATGTAAATGGAGTCATATAATATGTGGCCTTTTGCATCTGACCTCTCATTCTGGTCTTTTTAACATGCCTTCCATTTTCCTCATTGCCCCTTCCAACGCGTTCTCCACAAGCAGTTACACTGCCCTTTCTAAACCATGAAGCTGAGCATGCTGCTCCCTTCCTGAACACTGCTGCAAGCCTTCCCCTTGTGCTGCGATATATTCTGTGTGTCGTGCCCCCCTACTTCTCCAGTGTCAGCTCTGAGGCTCTCAGAGCCTCACACACCACACTCCCTGCCCATTGTTTCCAAACCCACCTCCTTTTAGCTCTTTGCACACGGCTAGGCCTTGCTATTAGGTTGGTGCAAAAGTAACTGCGGCTTTTGCCATTACTTATAATGACAAAACATGTGGTTACTTTTGCACCAACCTAATATATGCTGTGGCCCTTGCCTGGAACACCCTTGACCTTGTGTTAGAAAGGACTTCTAGAAAACCTCTTGATGGGGTCAGTACCCTTGCACGATCTCTTATTTCCCCCTCTTCTTCCAGCCTGATGGTAGTTGCCCTCTCTTTTGCACCTGCTGGTTGAATACCAGTCTTCCCACTGCTTCCTGAGGGCAGGCACTGTGTGGGTCTTGCTTATTGTTTACCTCTAGCATGGTGAGCTGGCAGTAGTGTTTGTTTAATGCAGGAAGGTAGGAAGGGTGATAATTTCAAGGGCTATCAGATAGAAAGTTTTTGAAAGAATGGGTCAGATATTCGGCAGTAGTGTTATGCATAGTCAGACAGGGAGAGCCTTGAATGACAACAGCTCAGAATTCATTCTGTAGGTCAAGGGTTAACAAATGTAACAACTGCAGGAGGCAGGCAGGAACCATAGTGCAGAAAGACCAAGAAACATGCGGAAGTGCTGATGGGTCACCGTGGGCCGTGGAGAGCAGGCACCAGGGACAGGGCAGCGACCGCTGCGGCAGCAGATCATTGCCAGGTGGAAACATGGGCTCAGCGTTGCCAGACTTTCTGAGTTTTTAAGAGAAGCCAGAAATCAATCAATCAATCAATCAATCTCTCTCTCTCTCTCTCTCTCTCTCTCTCTCTCTCTCTCTCTGTGTGTGTGTGTGTGTGTGTGTGTGTGTGTGTGCGCCCGTGTGCACTGCATGAAATCTCAATTTTAAAATGTTGTATCTGAATTATGTTTTTGAAACACACAGCATGAGGCAAACAAAAGCCATCTGTGGGCTGGACTGAGCTCAGAGACTTCTAGTTTTCAGCCCCTGCTAGAGGCATTTAAGTTTTGCTTGAGCTGGGAAGTAACAGATGGCAAGTAGTATTATAAAAAGATACCTGTGTAGCTGATATACAGGATGTCTTCACAGAAGAATCATCTGGCTGCAAGACCAGCTAGAAGGCTGGCACACCTATTCTTCACTTGTTCAGCACCCACTGAGGTCTGTGCCACACTATGGGGCTGTTGCCAAAGAGAAGACCAAGGTGGCACCTGTAAGAATGAATACAACATGTTCTTCTCACTATAGTCCCACTCAGTGCAATGGAAGGGCTCCTAGTCCCACTCAGTGCAATGGAAGGGCTCCTGACAGCCTCTGCCAGCTTGCAGTATGCAGATGGGTGGTCTGCTAGTCATGTGACTGTTGTTTGGGGTCTGACCTCCTACCAGAGCTTGCATCCCTGGGGTATCTGTCTTGTTCTTGAGTCTTGCTTCCCACTTCATGGATGGTGTCTTGCTTTTCTATGACAGAGACCTTGTCCTGATACCTGATCCAGTGTCTCAGCTCATCTGAAGCCAGTCCTGTGGCTTCCTGGATTTGAATGACGATATTTTTACTACTATTTGACAGGCTTCGGGGTGGGCTTGCCTGTTTCATTCATTTTCACCTGATCCTGGATTCCTAGTCTGTGTGGACACCTCTGTTGCTTTCTTTAGACCTTCCTAGTCCATGCTTTGATGGTCACTGCTGCCGGACGTGACCCCTGCTGTTCCTCTTTCCTTTGGGTGGGTGTTGTGTTCTGCCTGCAGGCCTTAGCCTCCCTAAGAGCCGGCAGAAGGCTCTGTCCGCCCCCGCTTCCCGGTCTCCCCCTTCCAGTGGGTGGTCTAGTTCTGGATCCTGACCCTTTATTGCCCCCCAGTTACATGCCAGGTCCTGATAAGGAGCATCCACCCTTTCCTTAGTGACAACAGAAGTAAAAGCTTAGAACATTTACACATGTCAAGCCTGTAATCCCAGCACTTTGGGAGGCCGAGGCGGGTGGATCACGAAGTCGAGAGATCGAGACCATCCTGGTCAACATGGTGAAACCCCGTCTCTACTAAAAATACAAAAAATTAGCTGGGCATGGTGGCACATGCCTGTAATCCCAGCTACTCAGGAGGCTGAGGCAGGAGAATTGCCTGAACCCAGGAGGCGGAGGTTGCGGTGAGCCGAGATCGCGCCATTGCACTCCAGCCTGGGTAACAAGAGCGAAACTCCGTCTCAAAAAAAAAAAAAAAAAAAAGAACATTTACACATGTTCCAGGGGTTTATATGGGGCAGGGGTCAAGTTAAGCACTGAAAAGGTTGTGGTCCCCCTTCCCATCCACATGTGTTTTAAAAACCGTAAAACTGCAAGCACATCTATACCTTGAAATTAAAATAGCCTCTTTTCCAAATTTCAACAGGCAAAATTCTGGTTGAATTGATTAAATATAAAGCTTTCTCATGTTTTTCCCCTGCTTTTCTGGTGCCTTAAACATATTGATCTATATTGGGCCTGGGGTGAGGAAGACAGAAAGGTTGTGAAGCCACCCAAGGGGGAGATCCCAGGAAAGCAACCATGACAACAGGATTAAGGTGGTGCTGAAGCAATGGGTTTCCCAATAACTCTAGATCCTAGATGTCCCATCGTTCTTACCTATTGAATTAATGACATTTGTTGTTCGAAATAAAGCCTAAAGTTCCGTGGTCATCACCTAGATTTGAGCTTCAAATCAGACTTGTTCTGAATTCAAGCAAAGCCAAATGAAGCTTTTTTTTTCTTTTTTCTTTCTTTCTTTCTTTTTTAATAGAGAAAAAGCTTTCATCAATTTCAAAAGCCTCTCAGTTTATATCAAGATCCAAGAATGGTTAAGTGAGGTGGTAAAGATATTACCAAAAGCCACGGAGCTGGAAAAGGTGGAGGCAATTGGCAGGAGGGAAGTTTCTGGTAGACAGAAAGGGAACAAAGGGGAAAGCCCTGCCCGTGCTGTGTGAGGCATCTGGAGGGAAAGGGAAGGACAACAGGTCAGCTTCTTGTCATCCTATTCTACCTTATAGCCAGAAGGACTGTGTCAGCTGTCAGTCAGCCAAGTGACAGAGGCAGGTGGACCAGCTGAGTACAGCCCTGTTGGCTCTGTTGCCTCTAGCACAGGACCCCAGTGAGCAGGGCAATGAGGAACATCTCAGCAGAGGATAGCTCGGACCTGGATCTTCAGGGCCTCCTCCACTGCTGGGGGAAATGCTGGCACTTCTTGGGAATGAGGAGAGGTAGAAAGACCTTTCAAGAGGGAAGAAGCAATCCTCCCACGGAGTTTAAACTTCGAGTGGTTTTAATTGGCTGCTTTGAATATTTTTGTTTTTCTGCCATCAGCAGATGTGGGGGCTCAAAACAAGTAGAGTTGTTATAACAAAAGATCTTTTTTGGTAATATCTGAGTCATGGTGTGTACTTTTCAAGGTTCTGACACTTGCACATATGTGCCTGCGTGCACACACAATATAGAATCATATGTAGTACTTTGTGTCTGGGTGTTGGAGACAAGGAGGAAGAAGGAATTGAAGATGACATTGAAGTGCAAAGTCTGAATGATTAGACCAGGGACAATGTCATACATCTATAATATGAATAGGTAAGTAGGGCGTGGTGGATAAAGCTCGTTTGCCACAGATTGAAGGTAGCCAATTCTTCCACTCTAGAGGTAATCATTGGAGATATTCCTTTTTGACCCGCATTGCTCTGGGCTGCTGAGTCTTTGGCTAGAGCAGGTCTGTCTTCTTATTGACACTTATTTAGCTGGTTGGGATATGGAGAGAACACAGTGTGATCAAACTGTGCCCTCATGGCTTAATCACCTCCTTCAATGAGCAAAGGTATAGTCAAATTAGTTTTTGTTACCTATAACAACTTCTGACATGATGGCTGCAAAGAAGCTTAGAATCTTTTTCAATTAATTTTGACTGCCACTGGTATAACTGAGAGTTATGTGTGAAATAATTTGAGAAAATAAACGGTAAAGTTTTGATGTCGGTGTTAATTTAGCCTTGAACTTCATTGTAGAAGTAAATAAGTTTAGCATCTCAGAATCTTAGGATTGGATGAAACCTTAGAGGCAACTAAATCCAACTTCACCCTTACAGAAAAATTCAAAGAAACAGTTTTGTGTTTTATCAATAATATAGACTCCTTGGGGGAGGGACTGTGCCTCATTTTTGAATTCCCAGTGTATTGTACAATGCCTGGCACATAGGAGGTGCTCATTAAATGTTTCAATGGTTGTCCAATATATTGGTTAGTTGGTAAGAAGCAAACCAACATATCTTAGAGTAAGTAATTTAAATTTCCAAATCTAGAGTTTTGTTCATTTTAGACTAGAGACAAGTTTAGGAGATGCTAAACTACAGGTGGTTGTTTACGTGCTAGAAACATCTAAGTCAGTGATGGTGATGGAGATGTCAAGACTCTGCAAATATTAAAAATCTGGCTTTCTATGATGACATACCAGAATTACAAATTAAAGCACTTAGTTTAAAAATGATTTTAAAAACTCTTCAAGATTTAGAAAAGACATACCTTTCTTTATAGCCAGGTAGGCTAAAGAAAATTGTAACGTATAGACATATTTTTAACATTAATACTGTTTTGAGATAGAGTCTCACTCTATTGCCCAGGCTGGAATGCAGTGGTATGATCTTGGCTCACTGTAACCTCTGCCCCAGGTTCAAGCAATTCTCATGTCTCAGCTTCCAAGTAGCTAGGATCACAGGTGCCCGCCACCATGCCCGGCTAATTTTTTAAAAAATTTGCAATAGAGATGGGGTTTTACCATGTTGGCAGGCTGGTCTTGAATTTCTGGCCTCAAGCAATCCTGCTGCCTCGGCCTTCCAAAGTGCTGGCATGGGCCATCACAGCCGACAAGTATGAATACTTTTAATGTTGAAAATACAGATTTCACATCTGGGAATAAAGAAAAAAAAGCATGTTCTCCCCCAGGGATCAGTGATATCCCATCTGAAAAGACAAATCTAGTATACTGGGTGGGTAAGCATAATTCCAGCTGTGGCAGGACCTGGAGACTTTCTGATAGGAGGAGCCACAGCAGGGAATAAGGCCGAGTAAGAAAATAAAAAAACTTTCCAAAACGATGAGGGCCCAGGTTGTTGCATCTCCATGACAACAGAAAATGCAATATTTACACCCTTATTTACCCTTCTATTTAACCAAAAATGCATGGCATTTGCCATGGTAATGCCTCCATCGTATATGCATGTATCACTTCGGATATGCGGCCTGCTGTTCTAAAAACAACAAACACATACCAAGACGTGAGCGTCATGTGAAACCTCCACTCATTTTACAGTGTTTTGATGGAAAAACATGTCCTGCTGGACCTTGACATCTTTTTTCTCAAGGACTGTGTTCCAGTTTCAGTGGCAGAAAACCCAGGTGTCCCTCTGCTTTTTTCTCTGCTTCCAGAGTCACAGTGAGAGCGATGTTGATGTGTCATTGTGAGTGGATGGGGGAGGAAGTTGGGGTAAGAGTGTCAGCCACAGGACAGGTTAGAGGGGGTTATGGTTTTGATGGGACAGCGAAGGTGGCTCTGTATTCACAATGACTGATCCTATGGTACAGGGGAGCACAGGAGACAGCTGTCTGTATCCCCAGAGTGATTTGAAAAGCCTCGATAGTCCCCTTTTCCCCCAAAGATTTCTTCTGTGTATTTGCATTGAGAGATGACGTTCAGACAGTCACATCTTTCAATGACAGCAACAATGCTGTCTCTTTCCATGTAATTAACTAGGAAAATAATGCCTTAATTCCAAAGTAGCCAGCATCACCTTGGCTCATTAAAATGGATATGTGAGCTTGTTCAGGCTCTAAGAGGATTGGGCTTGGGACTGACAAGTTAGGGCAGAGGAGAAGGAAGGTGTTGAGGGTAGGGTGCTGCTGGGACGGCTTCAGAGGTTTGGGACTTCAGGAGAACTAGACACTGAGTGGCTGAGGGATGGGGCTCAAGGTCCTGAAAGAGGCAAGGGGCAAGGAGAGTGAACAAATAATCCAAGAGATACCGATTATGCCAGCTGCATGGCAGATATCAGGTTCTAAAAATAAACTTCACAGTGTTTTCCCTGGCTGCCCAGGTTTTCAGCTTTCTATTGTACCCTGCTGTTGACCTGACATGAAAGTTTGGGGTTTGGCTGAGAAGCAAAGGTTCCATGCCATGCTGTACTGCCCCCGTCCCTGTCCTCTCCTGGGCCTGTCACAATAACATTTTTCCCAACTGCACATCCTTGGGATGATCAGGAGGGCCACAGGAGAGGGCTCTCTTCCATTGCTTACCAGAGCTTCCCATCCCAATTTTATTTGGCATTCTTGCCACTTTTCTCTTATTGCCAGTTATGTGGCCACCATTTTTGGTAGTGTCTGACCTAGAGAGTCTTGAGGAAAGGTCTGAGCGCCCTTATCAGAGGGTGCGGGGCTACCATGTTCAATTCCCAGTTTAGAGTCCCATGGAGCAGCAGGTGCTTTTGGAGGCCCAGTCGGATTCATCAGGTGAGGCTCTGCGCAGTCATGAACACTTTGCAAAGTCTCAGCAACTTAACATAAAAGGTTTATTTCTTGTTTAAGCCATGCCCGGTGCTTCTCTAGGGAATCTTCCTTCCAGGACTTTACTCAGAAATGGAGGCCTTTACTCAACATTAAATAGCCATGCTTTTGAAGCAGCCTTACAGGATTGGGGGAGTCATGTACTGGCACATCCAGAAGGGGCATGCATGCCTTATTTTCACTCATGGCCCGTTGGCTGAGCTCATGAATATTCAGTGATTGGTAAATGTCTCTACTGCACTCATGATGTCCAGTGATCGATTTTAGACTTGTGATTTCAAGAATAAAATGGGAGTAGTTAGGGCACAGTTAGGGCACTGTGATCGGTTGTCAAGAGGTCAGAAAGATGAAATCCTCTGAAGACATCCACATAAAAGTAGGAAGAATCTGTGTGTGCCACTTCTGCTGGGAAGGTGCTTTCTAGTAAGCATTGTCCTCAGATCAGACCATCCAGAGTCAGGCTGTGGGCCACAGAGCCGCCTTCACTGTACCACCTGTTGTCTGTCATCCCCTCAGCACGAATGGGGCATGGCTCCTGGTGCGAAAAGACTCATGGCTGCAGCTTCTTGACTCTTCCAAGTTCTTGTCCCCTAAACACTCGATGATCTGCTGCTTTTGCCTCTCAGGGGTTCCATGTGGCTTCCTGACACCACAGACCCCTTTCAGTGTAAAGAATATGTTCCTTTGCCAAAGATATGAGATGCTGTCTCACAAAAGAAATTGAGACCCAGTTGTTCTAGAAAATTCCTGAACTTGACCCAAATTATAAAAAGCAACCTCCCCAATCCCAACAATTGCTGCTGAGATGTGGTGGGAGCTAATCAAAAGAGGTATCATTATGGCCTCAGAATGGTGAGTGTATCAGCTCTGAGGAGCGGCACGGGGCATGGGCCGAGGAAGTGATGACGAAGCATCTTGATGACTAAGTGTGTCCCCCATAGTGACCAGGAGGAGGCCAAGCCAGACTGGGCCTGCTGAGGGGAGAAGTGGTATGATTCATCAAGCCTCATTTCCTGTGGGAAGCTGCCTCTTTTTGCTGGGACACCAGCTTCTAGTCCAAGGCTGGGTGCTACCAGTGCTTTCCATCTGCATGACACAATTTACTGCTAAAACAAGTGGTCTCCTTTGTGGATCTCAGCATTTGTGTGTATGTCATCACTGCTTCCCAAATGTCATTAAGTTAAAAGAAGGTAGTTCCTATGTCTGCCTGTCTCTCCACTGCTGAGAGAGGAAGAGCCAAGTTGGATCTTATCTGAGATCCTAGAAATGGAAAGCAGAGATGACCTTACCTCTAGTCCAAGAGTCTTAATATAAGAGATTTAAATCATGACTGCAGTTGGAAGTAGAAAAGAAAAACAAAGATGACCATGGTTTTGTGTCTATGAGAGAAGGGCTGTGTTATAACAAGCATCCTTTCTTATCATGATATTCATCTTTTCAATTGATCAGTTACTCAATACGAGTAAAGCCCAAGGCTGTCTTCTTTGGTTTTCTTGACAGCTCTTACTTTTAGGTAGACCAGGTAGAAATAGAACCATTTTGCAGCAGTGCCAGTTCTCTTTCCTTTTCTGAAAGATCTACAATTTTCTACTGGGGGCGACTGTGCAGTGGAGAAAAGGAAATAATCAGACCTTTCAGGGACTGCTGGATGCTGGCTCTGAACCGAGATGAATTCCAGGAGACCCCAAATGTTGCTATGGTCTACCAGGCAGAGGTGGGGCGGGGCTTGTGGAAGTCAGGTGGTCAACGAAGTTTTAGTTCAGGTCCATTTCATAGTGGGCCCAATGGGTCCCCGAAGCCATTCTGTGGTTATTTCCTCAGTTCTGTAATGCACAATTGGAATCGACACACTCAGCAGCTGGCAGAATCTCCACACGGGAAAACTTTCCTAACTTTTTCTCCAAACTGACTTGCCCCCCTTATTTGCTCTTCCAAACTCCTCTCCTCCTCAGCAGCAGTTGTCCTTTCTTTGTGCTCTTACAGCATTGTTTATCTATCAAAATACACATCACACTCTAATTTTTCATGCAATTGCTCTTCCCATGTGAAGGAAGCAACCATTTGCTATTTATACTTGCATGTCCAGCACCTTGCTTAGGAGCTAAGTAGATAATAAATGTTTGAGGAATAACTGAATGAACCCGTGAATACATCACTGACTCAGAGACAGTATGACATTTATCCAAGAAAACCCAACTCATAGCAGCAGAGCCAGACCTTGAACCCAGATTTCAATTCCAAGTCTTGGGTTCCTTTTACAGGATCAGACATCATCACCCCTTACTGTTGACCTTTCTCTGGCCTTCTTGTTCGCAGGTTTAATTTGGTTTCTTGGTCACTGCTTTGCTGGCAGAGTGGTAGTTTTCACTAGAATTGGCTACACAACTTGCAGGACCTAGTGCAAAATGAAAAGGCAGGAGTCCTTGCTCAAAAATGATGAAGAATGTCAAGACGGCAGCAGCAGAGCATTCACGTGATGCAGGCACAGATTGCCCACCCGCAAAGTTGGGACCTGGTTTACTATAGAGTACCTTTTTCCCATAAGGAGGTGTATGTGGCTTCTGACTGCATGAACCATGGCCTGTGTAATTTGATTGTGTCTATTTCTGGGGCAAGAGCTTGATCAGTCACCTCCAGCAGGAAGGGCATGGTGACAGACCCTTTGCAGAACTGAATTCCAGAGAGGAGACCCTGCCCAGCATAGTTGAGCCCCCACACAAGTCCTCCGCATGGGCTCCCTTTTCTCTCCCTGCCCTGCCCTAGAGCAGTTCTCAGAGGGACAATAGGGTAGTGAGTGTGTGAAGGAGTTGTGTGAGCCATGTGACCTTTCATCCTTCAGCTTCTGTGTCTGAATGGCTCCCTCTGATTTCACTTAGAATCCCAAATAATCCACTTGCACAAAAACATCAGTGAGCTCTGTCACCTTTATGTGACACAGAGGACATGTACGTTGCACATCTCGGTACAACTTGTAATCCCTAAACAGGTGTTTCTATTCTCCCCTTGCTCTTCCATCTCTCCCCTTCCCTGCTCCTTCCTTCCCTTCCTGGCCCCCAGCCACCTTGGACCTACTCCCCATCCCACCTCCCCTTTACTTTGGGAACTTCAGGCTCCCGGTCTTTATGAAAAATAGTGCACTGAAGCCCTTCTAACATCGAACTCCAAATGGAACAGAGACACAAGGGACCCCTCAGCTGATGGGACCTTCTTCCTTTATAAAGTGACCATCTTTACTATTCAAATGAGCCCTTGGAGTCTCTTTCCCTTCACCTGAAGTGATTAACATGCATTTTTTAAAATGCATGTACAGTGAAAGAGTACAGTTTTTTTTATTCTTATTGCCTCTTTCATTCTGGCTTTTACATAGAAAATCCCCACTCCTGTCTAGCCATGGGGGTGGGAAGAGAGTGGGTGGCTGAGGCAGGGGCTGAGCCTGTTCTCTCTAAGCGTGGTCAAGTCCTTTTCCCTGAGTCTCTGTCAAGAGGGAACATCTTCCTGGCATTCTGAGTCTCAATCCTGGATTTATGGTACTGTCCATGCAGTGACTACTTTATTCACTGCTATGAGCCTACTTTTACTTTGTAAGCCAACACATTTGGTCCAGGCTAGTATCACCATCAGAAAGAAAGGGTAAGGTAAATATCCCTCCCTCTCTCCCTCCCTCCCTCCCTCCCTCCCTCCCTTCCTCCTTTTCTTCCTTTCTTTCCAGAGTCTTGCTCTGTTGTCCATGCTGGAATTCAGTGGCATGATCTCGGCTCACTCCAACCTCTGCCTCCCAGGTTCAAGCAATTCTCATGCCTCAGCCTTCCAAGTAGCTGGGATTACAGGAGTCTGCCACCATGCCAGGCTAATTTTTTGTATTTTTAGTAGAGACAGGGTTTTGCCATGTTGGCCAGGCTGGTCTCGAACTCCTGGTCTCAAGAGATCTGCCCACTTTGGCCTCCCAAAGTGCTGGGATTACAGGCATGAGCCACTACACCCAGTCCAAACATTACTTTTAAGCATAGACCTCTATGCATTTTGGTATTGTCAGGAGAGAGAATGCTTTATATTTGGCAAGGCTTTGTCTTAAATAAGAGAAGTGCTTTTCTAATAAGAAACAAACTTGAAAAGAACACAGGCAAGAAATATTAGCTATTTGTGGGAAACAGACAGATACTGTCTGCTCTTCCCTCAAGAGAAATATAACCCTAGGATTAGTGTTACTAGGTGTGGTCTCATGAAGTCAGCTGGCTCAATGTTGGATGGAATCCTGCTCTTTGGGAGAGCAGTATTCATGTGTTAATCTCAAATGGCAGTCAGTTTCTTTTCAGTGGAAGGAAAACTCAAATGAAAAACACAAAGGCTTATCATCTTTTCTTACCAAGCTCTCGGGGTGTAGGTGATTGGCTGGGGTTTCACTCTCACTCCTGGGAGGGTGCCAGCATTGTCTTTCCCTGGATAGTGGGATGTGTGGGACTCTTGCATGCTCCTCTTCCTTCTTATTTCAATCTCAGCCCAACCCCTCCTCTTTCCTCTCACTTAAACCAAACTACTAGCTAACCTAGGGCAGCTCCACAGAGAGGGGCTCTTGAGAATGGGAACTAGTTTTGTTTACAGTAATGTCCCCGGATTTTGTTTAGTGCCTGGTGTATAGTAGCTGCTCAGTAAATACCAGTGGAGTAAAGAAGAAAAATGGGATGGAGAATTTGCAAAGCAATCCCCATGTGGCCCCTGTTCTGGAGCAGTTTACAAACTCAAGAGCAGTTAAGACTGACTAGTAACTTGGGGCTTTATTTACTGCTTGGGGTGCGGTGGTGTGGTGTTGGATGTGCTGCAGTAAGTGCTCATGCATGTCTGTACTGGAGGTGACTGAGACTGATGCTGCTTGCAAACAGCAACACATTGCCAGAGCTCCTCAGGATCTGGAAGGCAGGAAGGAATTGGAGTGAATCAGTGGCTGTCTGCTTGCAGGCAAAGCTTTCTGAAATAGAGTATAAGAATCGTTGATGTCCATCATGAAACAAGATTCTATGAAAGGAGGTTAGGAAGAATCAAATTCAGCCTCCCCTTTCTCCCTTTCTGTCTTCTCCTTCCTGCTCTCCCTTGGCAGAGAGAGAAACTGAAACCTAAAGAAGTTAAGAGATGTATTCAAACCACATAGTTGGCAGCAGATTCTAGAAAATATTCCTAATCTATTCCCAACTCAAAAGCTCATTCCATGGTGGTTTGCTGCCTCAATCCCTGCCTCCCGCCACGTCACCTACATTAGGTATTTCTCCTAATGTTGTCCCTCCCCAATCTCCCCATCCCCTGCTATCCCTAGCTCCCAACAGACCCCAGTGTGTGATGCTTCCCTCCCTGTGACCATGTGTTCTCATTGTTCAGCACCCACTTATGAGTGAGAACATGCAGTGCAAGGATCTGCACATGTACCCCAGAAAGTATAATAAAAAAAAGATTACCTCATGATAAAAAAATACTTTATGATACAATGTTTACCAAATAAAGCATAATTTCAAACCATAAAAAAAGCTCATTCCATTGTTTTGGGGAGAACTTACTCCTGGAAAGTGGTTCTTAAACATTTCAGGGTCACTCTTTGATAATCGAATGGAAGCTCTATACTTGCATCAGAAGATGTATAGCCTCTGAATGATACAAAATTCTGCATGTTCTGGGGATTCCTATAACTTACTATTTATTCCCTTGACTTATGTTTATTTACACCACTGGTATTGGACAATGTCAGAAATGCCTCTGGGGTGAAACCAAAACTTAATCTTCACTAAATGTTTTAGGACAAGCACCCTTTAAAGGCTATAGAGCCAAAAGGCAATTTTCCTGTTCTGTGGGGGAGTAGTAAGAAAGCCGTAACTGTAAAATGAGATGAAAAAAGAATAAAACGACAAAAGGACTAGTGTGGTTGAATCCCAGGGGTGGAAGAACTTTCTGAGTGGAAGAACTTGGAGAATGTAGAGTCATTGCCCACAGTAGGGGACTCTGGCCTCACTGTTTGAAGGATTGCAAACATGCCTAGTACAGTCGTAGCACACATACCTTGGGGAACAATGTCTCTCTGGCAGGGGGCAAGTATAGGATGACTTAATAAATCTTTTCCATCTCTAATTTCTGTGATTCTGTGAAATAAAAACATGAGTCACAGACCTTTGCAAAAGCAGGCCATTTCAGAGCTGGCTTGATCACCAAGATCAGAATTAAAGTTAATGTCCACATCTGGGAATTTAAATGTTCAGACTGTGGCATTCACAGGGAGGCAGTCAGAAGGACATTCTGGAATCAGTTGATTTTCACACCGTTGCTTTTCAGCACTGGGTACTTCGGAGGGTATAAGAAAACAAACCAGTCAGATCAGATATGCAGGGAGGGCTGTCTGACATTCTGTTCTTGTCCCCAGACGAGGCTGGGACTTTTGTGTCCAGGAGACTTGGCTGCTGGTTCTATGTCCTTACTCTGTTTAACATTACCAGGACCATGGAGAACTGCCATGGCCATAAGAATGTCCAAGTAGACAGAGATATAATTATGTGGTTTTGGGTCCATTTATGGATTCATTCACAAATTTAGAAAGAAGCCACCTGACCACTAGTCTTTATTCACCTTTGCATACTGTGTCTATCACAAGGAAGCTCCCTTGGGTCTGCCTGCTGAAATTAGAATAGAACCCAAACTCCTTGAGATGCCACTTGAGGTCCACCAGCGTAATCTGGTCCCTGCCTACTCTGGCCTCATCTTCCTTTCTTTCTCTTCATTCACTATGTTCAGCACGCTGCCCTTATGCCAAACCTTCGGATGCCACAACCTTACCAATCTCAGGACATTTGCACTTGCTCATGCATCTGCATGAGTGACAGCTTTGATCTTTCCATGGTGTTCTTATCATCCTCAGGTCCCCAACCAAATATCCCCTCTTCACAGAGGCCTCCCCCTTGATTGCGCGAGCTAGTGCTGTGGTCCTGGTCACTCTCTAGACTTTCTCTAGAGCACTTGCCTGTACTGGGTAAGCATTGTGTTTGTTTTTGTGTTGATCATCTATCAGAAAATTAGTTCTAGGGCGCAAAGTCTGCCTTGTTTGCCACTGTATCCTTAGTACTCAGAGCTATGCCTGATACATAGTAAGTGCTTAGTAAGAACTTGTGGACTAACCGATTAAATAAGCTTAAATTAGACACCTCCTACCTGCCAGGTTCTTTCATATCTGTTGTCATGTAATGTTTATAGCCTTATAAACTATCATCTATAACTTATAGGTGAAGAAATGGATTTGGCAGAGTGACTTGTTCAGGATCATAGAGCAAATAAGTGTCAGGGTGAGACTTAAATCCAAGTCTTGTAAACACGCATTCCAAGCTCCACCTGCTAGACCCCCTCATGCTTTACAGGAGATCCTATTACGAGAAGCCTGAACACTTCAGATGTTTGTAGGAAAAGCCTCAGCATTCTCTTCCTGATCTAGCCAGGGAGTTTAGCTCTTCTGAGATTTTCAGCTTGAGGCTTACAACCTTAGCTGATACTCACCTGCTCCTGGAAACAGAGAGGGCCCAGGGAAGGTCTCAGCATGGCACTGTGTCCCTCTTCTTCAATCCTCTCCTTGTGACCTCCACTTCTGTTCTGAGCCACTTGGGAGTCAGCATCACTGACTCCATTCACCTACAGAGTGACTGCCCTGCCTCTTCCCCTTACCCCTCACAGCCCAACCCTCAGGTTATACTGAGTTCAGAGAATTCTACCACAGGGCGATCATAGAAAGAGGACCCGTCCCATGTCTTGGCAATTGTGTGGGCCTTCCCTTTTTCTTTCCCTACAGATGCAAGGGCTGGTAATTAGATCCCAGCTACAGTCAAGGCATGGAGGGTTTTTAGGGTCAGAAACTCCTCCCCTATCCTAATCTTCCAGATCACTCTGAGAAGCCTGAAGTAAAAATAGTATCATAATAGGGTTATATCCGTATGCTTTATTCTTCCCCTCCCCTTTCTTCTTCCCCCACCCTGTTCTTTCTTCTCTTTCACCAAGGAGCATTTATTGGGTGCTGTCAGCCCTGAGTTAGGTGAGAGTAATTCAGGGACAGATCAGACATAATCCCTGCCTTTGCCTAAGTCTGGAAGAAAGAGTTAGAAATGTAAACACATAGGTATAATTAAATTTTTATGGTTCCCTCTTGAGTAAGGTGGGCATACAATTCTAGGTAGACTGGGTTCTTCCTTAGAAGATTCCACTTCATTGCCATTTGGACTTCGTTATTGCTGATGAGAAAAGTGTGTCAAACTCTAAGTGTCATTCTTTGCAGATAATCTGTTATTTTTCTTTTTCATGTTAAAGACTTTTAAAAAGCAACATTGATAGTATATAGTTTCACTATGATGTACCCTGCTTTGGATTTATCTTTATTTTTGAGCTCAGAATTTGAAGTACACCTGAAATATGAGGGGTTTTGTTTTCTTTAATTGTAGAAAAATCTAAGCTGCTATCTTTTCAAATACTGCTTCTCCACCATTGATGTTATTATGGACCTTTATTCATCTCTCTTTCATATCTCTCTTAACTGTGTCTATCTGAGCTGAGATTAGTTTATGCTGAATTTCCAAGGGCTGTTTTTCTTTTATTTTTTAAAATTAAAAATTTTAAGATCATAATCACAAACTTACAAAATAGTTGAAGGTGCAGGACAAGTAACTTTTTCTACAGACCTATTAGAAGGTGAATAGCTGACCTGACCTGATGCTGCATTACCTCCAAATGTTTTAGCCTGTTTCCTATCCATAAGGACATGCTCCTACATAGCCACAAGGAAATTGTCAAGGTCAGAAAATTAACATAGTCACATTGCTACCAGATTCCCTTCAAAGCTCATTCTGTTCCAATTATAGAAAAATTATTCAGGTTGGAATCACATGTTGCATTTAGTTGTCATGTCTCCTTTTCTTCTTTTGGTCTGGAATGGAGTCTCAATATTTCCTAGACTTTCATGAACCTGAGGTTTGGAGGAGTTACAGGCCAATTAGTTGATGGGATGTTCATCAATTTGGGTTTATCTAGTGTTTCTTCATGCTTAGATTTATCTCACACATCTTTGGTGGGAATATCACAGAAGTGGTAGGTGTTCTTCTCACTGTATTCCATCAGGTGGCACATTATTTCACATTGTCCCATTACTGATAATTTTTCTTTGATAGCTTGACTAAGATGGTGTCTGCCAGACTTCACCGGTATAAAGTTTTCCACTTCCTCTTTCTAATTAATATGTGTTTTATGGGGAGATATTTGGAAACTGTGTAAATATACTGTTTCTTATCAGACTTTCAATTCATTCAGCCATTCTTTTGTATCTCTATGAACTGATGGTTTCCTACTTTATTTAATGGACTGTAATCTGGTACTCTTATTTATTTTGACACTGAAATTGTTCTTGATTTGGCCATTGGGAGTCCACAGGGTGCTTCTGTGTTCTTTGGATATATCTCCATAATTTTTTGAGGATCTCCTTGCTTTCTAGTATGACAAAATGTTCTAGTGTCATCTTATACTTTCCCTAGCCCAGTATTGGAACTTTTTGAAGAAACCCTGATCTTACAGTGGAGAATAGTACTTAGAAGCCAATATCTGAGTACTAGGTGTGCTCATGGTTCTCATGGTGTCCCTACCCCATGGCTCTCTCAGTGGACAGAGCTACTAGGGAATATGTGCATGTGTGTTATATAGACATACAATATAGATATATGTATGTATATAAACATAGGTATGTCCCAGAGCTAGGGAATATGTGCACGATGTATTATATACATACACAATAGATAGATATATGCATATATATAAACATAGGTATGTATGTATGCATATATGTATGCAACATACAGGCTGCCCCCATGTGTGAATTCCCTCTTTATTTGGCTTGGTTTCCAGGCTGCTCCTGCATGATCTACCTTCTCATTCTGCTTGATCTACCTTCTTTTTAATTTCACTAATTGTTTCTTTGCTTTTAGTCTAGAGAACATTACATCTTTAGAGTCTTTAAAAATTGCAGTGACTATATTTTACATTTCCAAGATTTCAAATAAGCTTTTGAAAACCATGTGTAGTAGTCCCTTGTTTCACTTTTGTGTTTTGTTTTATAAATTTTTGTTCTTGTTTAATGGTACTTTCTTTCATTTATTTCTCTGAGTATCCCAAATGCTTACTAATGTTATTTTTTTGAAATTCTACCATAGAGTTTCTTTCATCTGAAGTGAATTTATGTTCAAGTGTGTTGGCTAACTTTCCTGGTATTAGGTTTCTTGTGTTTTAGAATTTTGGTTTGCAGGTTTATTTTAAGTGAGAGCTTTAGTTGTTTTGTTTTTTTTTTCTCTTTCTTAGTATCCATTTCTTTTTTTTTTTGTTGTTGTTCCATTTTTGCTTTATCACTGAGCTGCCAAGTCTTAAAATTGATATTTGATGGCAGACTTAGTTTCTTGTCATGAAGTTTTGTTTCTTTGTTCCCATATCCCTTGGCTCCCAACTTCTTACGAGGCTACAGTTCCCTTTGTGAGGTCAGCAACCTTTTATTTTCTAGCTGTTAACATAATCAAGAAAACTCCAACCTTATGGCCTTTTGCAGGGAACCTGGCCCAATGCCTACCCACAAGTGGGGAACCTTTAGTTTTCATTACCCAGTCTTGCTTCCAGCAGCTCTTGGCTACCACTGTTTCTAACTCTAGAACCCAGCAGACCCACAGTGTCAGCCCTGAATTTAGATTTTTGTAGCTATTTTGAGTATAGATATGTCTGAGGGTTTCATCTCTTTTTATTTTGTCTATTATTTGGAAGAAAGTTGTTAAAAGCAAAGGTTTAGGCAAATTAAATTTAGCAGAGTTTATTTGAGCAAAGAATGATTCACAAATTGGGCAGCCCTCAGAACCAGAACAGAACCTCAGAACAGGTTCAGAGAAACACCAGTTGGCTACATGATTAGGCAAGATTATATGGGCAGAAAATGGATATGAGATACAGAAAACAGAAGTGAGGCACAGAGTCAGCTTAATTGGTTGTAACTTGGCATTTACCTTATTTGAACATAGTTTGAACAATTGGCTACCTATGATTGACTGATGCTTGGCTGCTGTGATTGGCTGAGACTCAGCTATTTGTTACAGAAACGTTCTTTTAAGTTAGGCTTTCAGTTAGTTTATGTGTGCTAAGTTAGGTTACTGTTTGTTATGTAAAGACTCAAATACAAAGGCATCCCTAGGCCAAATTTAGTTTAATTTAACAGAGTGGAAGGCAAAGAATGAAGCCATGAATCTATCTTGACAAAGATAGACTTATCCTTTTTTTTTTTTAATGTATAAATCTGTGAACCCTAGACCTCCCTTAGCATCATGAGACTTCACTACAACTTTTAGCCACGTACATGGAAATTTTCAGTCCTGCCCATGACTTCTGGAAGGCAGGAATGTACAGTCCTTTATAAAAGTCTTACTATTAAAGGATCAAGCACCAAATGGTGATCAGTAGATAGTGAAAATCAGTTCTCTTCCCTTCAAGGGTATCCTCACCCATACTTAATGTCCTCTGATGGGCCTTAGAAGCCTCTTCTCTGGCTTTCCCTTCCTTTCCTTCTCATTCTCATGATCATCTCTACCTTTCCAAAGCTTTCCTCTTTTCTCTTCTCAGCTTCTGTTTGTTCCTCTCCATAGAGCTAAGGTGAGTGGTGCTGGTAGAGGTGGTGGGGATGTGTGTGCTTCAGGTCCTGCATAGAGAAGGGAGGTCATGAAGAAGAGGGGTTGTGTCTGAATGTTCTGAGAGCAAAACTCTGGTGTGTTACTTAAGTATCTCAGTCTCTTTTCCCTGAATTTCAAATATCTTTTATTATGTTTTATGGCCAGGTTCCTTGAAAGGAGACGATCTTGCTCCCAGTTCCAGAAAAGGAGAGGGAAGGGAAAGAAAATCTCATGCTGCCATATTTTCACAAAATTAAGTTGGTTCCCATTAAATGTCACAGGATATGTTGCTTTGGAAAACGTTTATTCTCCATTCTCAGTTTGTAGAGCCACAAAGCAAATCTAAGGTACTTCTGGAAACTTCTAACTCATTCTACAAAATAGAATAAAAACAGGCAACTTCTTGAACTTTTGAGGAATAAACTGAGGCACATAGGTAGAATGCAATTAAAAGCGCATCTTAAACTTTTAAAAGGATCGTGACAGCAGTAGAAGCATCTGACCATTTCAAGACAAGACTCCTAGTTACAAGAAAGTCAATTTCATTTCTCTAATCTTTTCAGAGCCTAATAATACGGGAAATACATGAGGTTATTTTACTTTATTTGAAAATAATTCATCTCATTTTTTCCAGTTCTCTCAAATGAAATCTGCCTGGTACCTCCAAAGGCTGTAAGCTGTTTTTTTTGGTTGTTGTTGTATTTTTGCACATTTCAGATTTTTTGCTTCATCAAAGGGTCAGTTTCTGTAAGTTGTACAGTGTCTTTGGAATCAGTCAATCTTATGTCAGAATCCTCTCCAAATATTCAGATTGTAATTACTGTGGTGTCAATGAAAAACAGCTTCTTCTTAGGCAAAAGGATGATGATGGTAGAAGCAAAGAGCTGTCTGTCTGCCCTCAGTTCCTGAGCTCTCAAGGAAAGAAGCTTTTCGTTAGAGGAATTAGACTGTGGCTCTAAAGCATATGGAGAGCCTCTACCAGTAAGTTATAATCATCAGGGACTAAGTTCTGTGGGGTATGCAGCAGACAAATGACCTTTTCAACCCATGACACTGGTAATTGATCACCTGCTAGAATGAACCATGATGGGAGGCACCTGAGAGCAGGAGGGACCCTTCTATAATCACGAGTTTATAAATACAAAGGCTGTGGTGACTGTTAAGACCCTGTTCCAGTTTTGGTGACTCCTAAAATATAGGGCATATTGTCATGACACATGGATGTTTTATAGTCCCATCTATCTAGGTATGACAATATTAATTGAACTGTCAGATTGCTGGTGACTAGATGCTTGGTCTAAATACTTGGAATTACAGAGAAAAAAATTCCCAGGGGGTCAAAGCAGGTGTACTCAATGTGGAATGCAAAATTCACAGAGTTAGTGCTGCCTGCCTGCTTTTATCTGGTCAGAGATTCCAGGGAGCTGTGGGGCTCATTCATGCTTGAAGGATTATATTAAGATGCCTGGATCTTGCAGAGCTGTCTCAGGCAGGCATGTTGTGTGCACAGCTGGTTCTGTTACCTTAAAATACCAGTTAGTTTTGAATTAAGGCTTTGATGAAAGATGTCAGTGTTGATCTTGGGAAACTCTCTACACATTAATTCAAGAGATGTGTTAGCCAAAGAGTTTGGGGCATAGGTTTGGAGATATACTAAGAGGAGAAAGGAAAACAAGGTATTATTTCTATTTTACCTGATTTTGGATGGGAAAACGTGTTAGGCTTTGTCACTTTCTGAGATTTGGGGTGGGAATTAAAACAAAGATTACCATTGATTTAAAAATGTTGAGTTCATTTAATCATGAACACAGCATTCAGCATTTTCTCAACTGACATAAAACAGTGGCAACTCTAAGAAACAAGAAGAGAATTAACTTTTGATCTTGTAAATAGCAACCCAGAATTCTAACTGCCCATGATTCTCTGAAGAATAAATTTGTTGAGGCCACCCAGTTTTTGCAACTGTCATGAAACCTTTTGAAGATTTTATGTTTGAAAGCCTTGCTCAAGATGCTTACTGAAAAATGACGGTGGTGTGGAATATAAGTACCTTCAGGAAACTGTGCTGGAAACTTAGTCAAAGACAGGTGACTGGCCACTGCTCCACGGCTCTGTTGATAGAAGTACCCCAATGTATGGAGTTTTTTGTTTTTTCTTTTCTTTCTTTCTTTTTTTTTTTAAGACGAAGTCTTGCTCTGTAGCCCAGGCTGGAGTGCAGTAGTGCGATCTCAGCTTACGGCAATCTCTGTCTCCTGGGTTCAAGCAATTCTCCTGTCTCAGCCTCCCAAGTAGCTGGGAATACAGGCACACACCACTACACTCAGCTAATTTTTGTGTTTTTAGTAGAGATGGGGTTTTACCATATTGATCCGGCTGGTCTTGAACTCCTGACCTCAGGTGATCCACTTGCCTTAGCCTCCCTAAGTGCTGGGATTATAGGCCTGAGTCACCACATCTGGCCTGGGGACTTTAAGTAGTGTCTAGTTGGCTTAGCCCAGCCAGGAAGGTGATGGGAGTGTGAGCATATCACTTCCCTTTTATCTTATTCATTGCCTTTACCAATCTACCCCCAAATTGGAAGCTATCAGTTCCACAGCACCCACTCAGACCTCCTATTTGTTTTCTCTTGTCTTGCTTCTAAATAAGATAAGTTATGCTTTTTCTTGCCTTCATATATTTGTTAGCTCCATTTCTTTTGTTTAGATTCCCTTCTGCTTCTCAGAGTTCATCCCAAATTCCCTGTTTCTAAGGTTGGCACATAACCCCTTGGAGCTAGATGTTCAGTTAATACCCAAGACATGAAATGAAATGAAGTGAAACAAAATGAAATAAAAAAGGGCCCTCACAAGATGCAGCTTTTTCATACCTTCTCCTGGTGATGTGCCCTTCAGTGGCTTCCTGAGCACTAAAGGCATTCGTTATCGGTGAGACCACCCTTGACTGGGTACTGCTATTACCCCCAAGTCCCCAAGCTGCTCTGTGTTCTCAGGAGTCCTTCATTTGCCAGAGCAGGAGTGGAGAGCTGGGCATGATCTCTTCTCTGTTACTCTTCACTTTAATTGTATGAAAACAGTTTTGCTTTGTTTCTTACTGGGAGCTCAGAGTAAACAGCTACACATTCTTGATTAACATCTCTCAGCCTCCTTGTAATTCAGATAAATCCAAGTGAGAGACATCATACGGTACTCCATTCCTCCATTTATTCATGAATGAATGAATGAATAAATTCATAGACAAATGAGTAAATGGACAAATGGAGTACAGGACAATATCTCAATTCAATGATATCCTGTGGATTTGACCCCGAATCCCTTACTGGTTCAGGGTCAGATCTCTAGGATACAATGGTGATCCAATAGACAACATCCTTGCCTTCAAAAACTTAGGGCTATGGTACTGAGCCAACTTGGAGTGCCTGCCTCCTTTGTCTTTAGGTGTTTTCCCTGTATGCTTTCTCTGATTCTTAGCAAGTGGTTTCTGGGCAGATCTGTTCCACTCTTCTGCCTGGTGAGGCCAGGCAGATATAATGGAGCTGGATTTAATACTACCTGGAGGTGACAGTGGGCCATGTAAGGGGTGGGTGGGAACTCTGAGTCTTTTATTCCCTCCATCCCAAGATCAGGTGCTTGGGGCTTACCCTTTCCCACTCACCCTTTATGCGATGTCAGACTCCCACTCTTGGTTTCGGAAGGTTTATGAACCTGATGAATAGGCCTTGTCCACGTGGGATGATTTGGATGGCAAGGCTGATATTTGGATGGTGTGCAGTTGATGGTGGAAATGAGGACAGCTCAGATGGCCACTCAGTGCAGCTGGCAAAGGAGCTCAGGGGAATGGTGGCTAATGGTGTGCAGGTTGGGATCAGCTCCTGCCTGGATCTTAGGTACTGGTCCATGACCACGCATGTTGAACACGGCCCTGCGCAGTTGCTCAGAGCTGACCCAGCTCCTTTCAGTCCTGTCTGTCCAGGTCTGGCCTCCTCAGCATAGATTCACAGAGCTCCGCTCAGGTCAGACTCCCCGCTTCCTAAGCTGGGCAGCTCTCCTCTGCTCTCTGTATCATACTCTCCGGTCTTTGTCTATTTTTTGGGTCAATCCATTCATTTGAGCAGTTTCTCAAAGGGGAAGCTATTGGCATTGTGATAATTAAATAATCATAATTAAAGCCCAACCCCTATATTTCCAGCTCAACCCTACTTTCCAACTCCACCATCCTTGAGAAGGAGGGGGAGGTACTACTTCTCTTGAGGATCCCAATGACAGGGTCATGGGCACAAACCCTAAGCCTTGTTTCCTTCAGAGTTCAGCTTTTGATTCACAAAAACGATGTTTTCCTCTCAAAAAGGCTGGTTTCTACGGCACAAAAATGTTTGGCTTTCTCCAATTATCTTGTTTCTGTTATGAATTTTTAGTATCCATGTACAAGCTTAGAAACAGAATATTAAAATGGTCTTTTTGCATCCCTGCTGTAATTCTACCTAGGGCAATGAATAGTTGGGGGTGGGATGGGGCCTGGCAATTCCAAGGAAAATCTGTGTTCAACATTTCCAAATTTCAGTGCAGTGCCCATGTCTGTCTCAGCAGAAAAAATATAGCTTAGGCTTCAATGGGGCCCCTACTCCACCAGCTGTGGCTTTCTATGACATCACCCGGAGCATCACCCACCTCCACCTCAGCCCCACTTTAATCAGATAGAGAAAAACAGCATGGCTCCTTAAGATGTCCAAAGCTAAAATCAAAGGGTCATTTTTCAGGAGGTAGGGGGCACAGATTTAGGAAAGAGAGGACAAGACACATTTCTAGTTTAAAGCAAACAGATCTGTACCAGAAGGCAAGCACAAGGACAACTTTGGAGAAATTGACAAGAGGGTCACAGGCCTCAGCCAAGGTTAAGAAAATTATTCAGCATAAAAGCAGCATCTCATTCGAAAATATGTGTGAGGTAGGTTAGTAAATCATGAAGAAATACAAATAGCTGGGAATGCTTATCTTGCTTTACTAAAAAGTGAACAGCAATGAGAGTGGCAAAGAGTAAAATGTGTATAAGGAGTAAATTGGCAGAGTCTGTTAGTACTGAGCATGGCCAAGGGGGTGGGGTGGGGCGTGGACATTTGCTTACTTAGCCATTAAGATGGTGAGCTCAGATATCCAGAACATTCTGAAGTATAGTTTGATATAAGTGTTGATATCCTTAGAAAATATATACTCTTTGATAAAGCAATTTCACTCTTGTATACACAAAGAATGTTTATCCCAGCATTATTTATAATGGAGAAAAATTGGAAAATACCTAAATGTAAATCAGCTGAGGATTAGTTAAATAAATTTATGGCATGGCCATTCACCATAAGGTTGATCTGTACTTATTGATCAGGAAATATAGCCATCTGTTTTTGTTAAAAATGTTTTGACATACAAAAAAGTGCATAATTAATGTATACAATTTGATGAATTTGAAAGTAAGTATATCCCTGTGAAACCACCATAATAATCTATGCCATAAACCTATCTATCCATCACCTCCAATCACCTCCAAAAGTTCCCCCATCCCTTTTATTATTATTATTACTTTTGTTATGGGAGCATTTAACATAAGTATATTTTAAATTGTACAATACAGGACTGTTAACTATAGTCACTATGCTATACAGTATATCCCTATGACTTACTTGTTTTGTATAATAGAATTTTTGTATCCTTTGACTAACTTCTCCACATTTATACTTCCCCACCATATCTTTTGTTTCATTATGTTTTTGTTTTTTGAGATGGAGTCTCGCTCTGTCACCTAGGCTGAAGAGCAATGGTGTGAGCTTGGCTCATTGCAACCTTTGCCTCCTGGGTTCAAGCGATTCTCCTGCCTCAGCCTCTCAAGTAGCTGGGATTATAGGCACTTGCCACCATACTGGGCTAATTTTTATATTTTTAGTAGAGATGGGGTTTCACCGTGTTGGCCAGGCTGGTTTCAAACTTCTGACCTCAGTCAGGTGAGCTGTCCACCTTGGCCTTCCAAAGTGCTGGGATTACAGGCGTGAGTCACTGTGCCTGGCCATGTTTTTAGGGGGGAAGAATAAGACCTTAAATCATCTAAATATAGTGTCATGCCATCCTGGTAAACATTTTAAAATTATATATCTACACACACACACACACACACACACACACACACACACACGTATATATGTTTGGAAATGTCTAAAAGGCTCTATGCTAAAATGCTATCTCTTGGCTGTAAGATTGTAGGCGATTTTCATTTATTTCCTTATAATTTGTCTGTATTTTCTGAATGCTTGGTAAAGAGAATAGTCAGAATAAAAGAAGGCACTTCCTCTTAGAATCCAGTGTAGGTTATTTGTGCTTTTCCTCTCATCAGTAGCCAAAAAATGGCTGGGAGAGATGGGACACAGAAATTTGCAAGAGTCCTGAGACTGCCTTGGGAGCCAAAGGTGATAATAACTTTTCTTTCTGGTATAAAGAAAAAAGATTCAACAAACAGTTAAATGAAGTTTGGATTTCTTTTAACTTTTGTTCTGCCATGTATATAGTCCATGTGTAAGAAGAAGGTATTTGTCATATACTAGTGTTTTCTCTTCCTTAGGAGGAAGTGATGTATTTTGATGTCCTCACAGAGGTAAATGGAGCATGCTTATTTATCTCTGCAGAACTATTTGCACTTTTTATCTTTCAATTGCATCAAAATGGAGCTGACCCCACCAAGACTGCCTGATGCTTATGACCTTACAGGAGGTCTGAGTTGGCTGGAGGAAGCAGGCACATGGGGAAAAATGGAGACCAAACCCCAGAATGGTTAATCAAATGTGCTTTAGAAGCCTAGTTTAATATTATTTATTTTTCAAAAGAGTTTTTTTCTTTAAACAAAAGAAACGAGTGCAACAAGCGTGGCCATACCTTGATGGGTCCACAGTTAGGTTGGAGCTTGAACCTATCTGCTTGGCATCTTCACTGGTGCCACGCCTCCCTCAACTCATTAGTAGGGGTGTGTGTGTGTCAATATCAGGGACTGAAGGAGGGTTATTAGAATCACTGGAAGCCTCAAATTTGAACTCCACCTTAAAGACTGGTATTTTAGTGGGAGATGAATGATGAGAACACATGGACACATGAGGCACAGGGGGCACATACACCCTGAGGCCTGTAGGAGGTTGGGGGGTGGGAGGAGAGACAGCATCAAGAAGAACAGCTAATAGATGCTGGGCTCAATACCTAGGCGATGGCAGGATCTGTGTGTCAAACCCCCGTGGCACGTGTTTACCTGTGTAACAAACCTGCGCATCATTAGTTTAATTTTTTAGACCACTTTATTTGGGCATGATGGACATACAAAAAGCTGTACATATTTAGGGTATACAACTCCATGAATCTGGGGAGAAGTATACACCTGTGAGATTATCACTACCATCACATCAAGGCCATAAACACATCCATCATCTTCCAAAGTTTCCTCCCACTTTCTTTATTATTGTTATTATTATTTAGTTATTCATCTTGTTAGTAATAACAGTTAACATCAGATTTACTCCCTTAGCAATTTTTTTTTTTTTTCAGACAGAGTCTTGCTTTGTCACCCAGGCTGGAGTGCAGTGGCACAATCTCAGCTCACTGCAACCTCCGCCTCCTAGGTTCAAGGGATTCTCCTGCCTCAGCCTCCTGAGAAGCTGGGATTATAGGTACGTGCCACGATGCCAGGCTAATTTTTGTATTTTTGGTAGGGACAGGATTTCACCATGTTGATCAGGCTGGTCTCAAACTCCTGACCTTGTGATCTCCTGCCTTGGCCTCCCAAATATACATACAGTCTAGTCTTGTTAGCTATAGGCAACATAGCGGATCTCCAAAACTTATTTATCTTTCATAACTGAAACTTTGTGCCCTTTGGTCCTTACCTCTCCTTTCCCTTGCCCCCAGGGCCCTGTTCTACTCCTTGCTTCTGTTAGACCATTTCAGAGTCCACATATAAATGAGATCATACTGTGTTTGTCATAGAAACCACCAGCATTTTATTACTTTTATGCCAGGAAGACTCTAAGTTTTGTATTATGTACATCCTTTAGTGAATAGATAAGGGTACAGATAGCTTTTGTGAATGTATTTCCGAAAAGTGCAAGAAAATGCATTATTTACAAACAGATTTAACATTCCTTCTGCAATTTTATTTATGTGCTTAATTTTCCCAAACCCTTATGAATACCAACAGATAAACTCAATCTCAGTACACAATTGGTGACTTTACATGTATCATTCTTATTCGATCGTTAAAACATCTATGCATATCAGTTTCTGAGCTCTGCACACCAATCTTTTCTCCCTCTTGACACTGCCAGCCCTTATTTTGCTCTAGCTTTATGCAGTGACCTCTGCCCCTGCCAGCATTTTTGTCTGGCTAGGCCCACATATGTGTAACTGAAATATGAATTCCAGATGAGTAGGCTCCAAATTTGTGAGCTTATTCTATATGCTTATTAATTCCACTGCCCCACACAGGTGGAAATGTGGTTTTGAGAGATGTTGGACACTGTGAATTTTCTCCATGCACTGCAAGGATGGAAAAAACATGTGCTAAATAACTCTGAGCTGACCGACTGTAAAAACGCATGGTGCTCAATAGCTCTTAAATTTTTATAATGGCCTGCTTACCTTTGGTGGTCTCGTTACTAGGCTTCAGTAATTGTTATGTTGGGATTCTGCCTAATGGTGGAAGCATTAATACCTCCCAGGTATTAACTCACTTTAGAAATCTTAAAATATCATTTAAGAAATCTTAAAAACATTGTTTTAAGATTTCTTAAATGAAATTAATACTTAGGAGGTGCCCTCGCCTCTTTTCACTCATTAAACAGAATTTCTTTTTCTCTTAGCTTACGTTAAATAGATTTAAGAGGACAAAGGAGTTCCTAAAGGGAATAGAAAAATGTGCTGAAGTGAGATGTAAGAATGCACCTAGTCAAACCCTGCATACAAGCATATGATAGGAAGCTTGATGGTGGTCTACTTGGTTAGATTAGAAATCTTCTTAAAAGAACATCAGCTACCAAAGATGAGAACTGTGTGTATATATTGAAATAAAGTGGGAAAACCAGTTCAGCATGAGGATTAATAGGAGGCCAAAATGGCTTTAAAAAACAGGCAATTGAAGCAAAGTGCTTTTAAAGTTTCACTGATTTAATTAAAAATCACAATTATTCATTTATCTTAAGCTGTGGTTTCTTTCTAGATTCATGGTTAAGAATACTGATTCTGGTGCTAGACTTTCTATCTTTAATTGTGGGCTAGCTTTGTCATACTGGATGAGTTGTTCACTTCTGTGAGCCCCAGTTTTCTCATCTGATAAATAGGGATGACAGTAGTATCTGTTTTATAACATTATTATGTGGTTTAAAGGAAGTAATCTGTATAAAGCTTAAATAGCATGATGCCCGGACTCAATGCATACTGTTAATTTATGAGTGCCTCTTGTTCCACAGATGGTGTTATTTCTGTTCTAGACTTGACGGATGTAATATATTTCAGTATATACTTTGCATCCTCACACAAAGTATCTTATTTGATTCTTCCCACCATCTTTTGAGGTAGGCAGGGCAGGTGTTATTATCACCTTGTAGTAATCAGGGTAGGGTAGGTAATAGAGTTTGGATATTTCTTCCCTCCAAATCTGGTGTTGAAATTTGATCTCCAGGGTTGGAGGTGGGGCTTGGTGGGAGGTGTTTGGGTTGTAGGGGTGGATCACTCATGCATGGCTTGGTGCCTTCCCCATGGTAATGGGTGAGCTCTCTCTCTGTTAGTTTATGTGAGAGCTGGTGTTGAAAAGAGCCTGGAACCTCTACTCTTGTTCTCTCTCATCCTCCCTCTCTTGCCGTGTGATATGCCAGCTCTCCTTTTTCTTCTGCTATGACTGGAAGCTTCCTGAGGTCCTCACCAGGAGCAGATGCTGGTGCTATGCTTCTTGTACAACCTACAGAACCATGAGCCAAATAAATCTCTTTTAAAAATAAATTATCCAGCCTCAGCTATTCCTTTATAGAAACATAAAACGAACTAAGATGGTAGGCTTCAGTAACAAATAGGCCCCCAAAACTTTGGTAGCTTAACCCAATCAATGTTTACCCATTGCTCAAGGAACAGTCCAAGGAAGGTATTTTGGGTTAGAGTGCAGCTTTCTTTCACAGGGTCATTCTCGGATATATTTGCTGGCTTTACCATCTCTAATATGTGGAAAACCAGGTTCTCATCATTATCGACGTGCAGCTGGTGGGAAGAGGAACAGGAAATTTTTGGCTTGAAAAATGGCTCATGTCACTTCTGCACATATTCTGTTGGCTAGGAATGACAAGTCAGATGGCCATGCCTCACTAGAAGGGACACCAGAGACAGAGTCTAGCTGTGTGCCTGGGAAGAAGATGAAGCATATGACAGATTTATGGTGAAGAGCTAGCTGCCTCTGCTATACCACATGCATTTAACAGGGTGAAACTGAGTTCCTGGGAAGGTCATGCGATTTGCCCAGTGTGGCATAGATCTTTGTAGCCGTCATCCAACATGCTGAGATATGATGTGAATCCTAGCTAGAATCGTAATTGGAGGTAGCAGAGCAGTGAAGAGGATATAGAAGGGCATTAAGACAGAGCTGGGGTCACAGAGAGCTAGCCTGACATTTGGCATGGGGATGCCCATCCAAGCAAATTCCTTGGGGGATGCTCATAGCTGCTTTGTTTAGTGCCCCATGCCACTTTTCTCGCATTTCTTGCTGTTTCTTTTTCTAGTCACCTGGTGGGCCACTTGTCCTGGGTAAAGAAGTTTCAGATCTCTGCTGACATAAAACAATAGCACCTCCCCAGCTGCTGTTGTTGCAGGCATCCTGGCTGCAGGCTCAAGGAGAAAACCTTGAATCAATTTGTCTCATGGAGGCCGAGGACTTGGCTGCCTGCCCTTCACAACTTGTTAAAGTGAACACTTAGACTCTAGGGGGGCGAGGGTTGATTCTCGCTCTGTGATCCTCCCCACTGATTGTTTTAGGTGCTGGGATGTCCGTGTCACAGTTCTGAGCGGGAAGGGGTTTAGTGCTGAGCTTTCCATCTCTTCCCTGCCTGAAATGCTTTTAAAAAGTAACACTCCAAATTTGCTGGAATTTTGCCTGGATACTTTTTCTCTCCCAGCCAGACTCAACTGCTCTCCCAAAGTTATTCCCTTGGGATGAGAGTCTCAAAAGTCCATGGCTCCTCCCATTCTGGGAGAGGCAATTAATACCCAGGTCACATACAATTCAGACCCACGATGAAGGGGCTCCCTCTCCATCCTGGCCGAAGGCCGACTGGACCAGCCAACAAATTTGGTTTTACTTGACATGAAAGCTGGTTGAAGTTAAGCAGGAGACATGTTTTTGTTTCTTTAATAAATAAAAGTAAGGACTCTGTACATGAATAAAAGTAAAAGTCATTCCCCTGAGGTTTTTAGGCTTCCAAAAATAGTCCCAGGCTTAGCCAAGGCCCATGCAGCCAGAATTTCCATGGAAAGCTTCGCTGGTGAGGAAGAGGCGGTGTCAGTGCTAATGTACAAACAGGCTGCCCCATCCTCTCCCCGAAAGCCCTTCCTGTCTCAGCCACTGGGAGTTTAGAAAACAGGTTTTTGAAATCAGGTTATTTTCTGGTTTCAGATAAAGTCAATGGCAGCAGCAGCACTATTTATTTATCATGGAACCAACTTTGGGGGCTGCAAGGGCTCTGGGGAAGTGGATGGCGAGGTGGTTTACAATGAAGGAGTTGGGGGAATTTGTCCTTGTCAGACAGGGAGGACTTATTTCTTAAAAAGAATGAAAGACACAGCAAGAAAATTATACTCAACAAACAGATTTTTTTTTTAAAAAGTCTGTTTTAAAGTAGCCTTCTTTTCCTCCAGGTAATTGATTATTCATGGCAAAGGTGAGCTGGTTAATAGCAATAAATTGTCTCCCGGTATTTTTTGCTGGAGACTCCCACTCTTGAGGGTTTGCTGCTCATCTTGTCCACCTGCAGCCTCAGCCCAGTTCTCTCTCCCTGAACAAGACTGACTGAAGTATTGGCAGTTTTCTGCCCAGCACACTTTACTGAAGTTAAGGTTTTAGGGGAACTATTAGAAATATGAGAAAAAAAAGAACTGGACTGGCCAGGATGGGTCAGACCTCCTCTGCTGTACAGTGCCCCTTAGAAGGTGCTGCGGCTCAGAGGAACAAACCTGAAGTTTCAGGAAAGCAGATTTAAAAAATAAGCACCTTTTGTGAGGAAGGGAGGGTGGTAGTGACATTTTTCGCTATTAAAAATTCAGATCTGCTTGGGAATGAGTGCACAGTTGCTTGAAAAATGGTTTTTCATAAATGAATCTGTTCTTCGTGAAATCACGGAGACTTAAAAAGGGCTCGGGAGGCAAAATCAGAAAATCCTCCAAGGGTCATCTCAAGCTGAACAAAAGAGGAAAATACTCTTTTCTGCCATGTCAAGTTGTAACTTGGTTTTTCTCATGTGTTCTAATTTGGAGGGCGTATGTGTGTGTGCAAGTTTAGGATATGGAGAATGTTTAATTACACACATTGCCTATCAGAAACTTAGCAAATACCAGTTTGAGAGACAGAAAAATAAACTGGAATAAACGGTGATTATAAATTTTATTTTATTCATATTTTTCTGTGGGCCAAATAATCATGGCAACAGGACTTTCAGAAGCATGCCCTCTGAGAGTTATTTTCTGCCTGTAGTTGGAAAGGGTCTGCGAGTCTCCTCAGGAAGTCAGTAGCCCTACCTGGTGAGGGGATCAAGAGTCTGCTGGCACAAAAGACAAAGGTTTGTCATCTTATTTCCCTTGATTACATTGGGTGGGGCAGGGGGAAGGTAGCAAACTTATTAACTGTGGAAAATAACACAGGATATATTTTTATTCTGGAGTCTCCAAAGAAATGATTTTAGGAAGACTTTCTGGTCACTTAAAATTTTCAAACAAGGCCAGGTGCTGTGGTTCATGCCTGTAATCCCAGCACTTTGGGAGGCTGAGGCAGGCAGATAATTTGAGGCCAGCAGTTCAACACCAGCCTGGGCAACGTGGTGAAACCCCCTCTCTACTAAAAATACAAAAATTAGCTGGGTGTGGTGGTACATGCCTGTAGCTCTAGCTGCTCAGGAGGTTGAGGTGGGAGAATTGCTTGACCCCAGGAAGTGAAGGTTGCAGTAAATCAGGATTGTGTCACTGCACCCCAGCCTGGACGACAAAGCAAGACTGTCTCAAAAAAAAAAAAAAGTTTCAAATAAAACTACAATCACAATAACTCAAAAAACAATTGTTTTTTGAGACAGAGTCTCACTCTGACGCCAAGGCTGGAGTGCAGTGGCCCAATCTCACTGCAATCTCTACCTCCCAGGTTCAAGCAATTCTTCTGCCTCAGCCTCCTGAGTAGCTGGGACTACAGGTATCTGCCAGCATGCCTGGCTTTTTGTATTTTTAGTAGAGACAGGGTTTTACCCTGTTAGCCAGGATGGTCTCAATCTCTTGACCTTGTGATCTGTCAGCCTTGGCCTCCCAAAGTGCTGAGATTACAGGCATGAACCACTGTGCCAGGCTTTTTTTTTTTTTTTTTTTTTTTTTTTTTTTTTTTTTTTTTTTTGTAGCTGAGAAGGAACTCCTGGACTACAAAGACAAATCCCACTTGGGCCAGAAGCATGTGCTTACCACTGGTGAGCTGAGGTTCTTTGACAGTGCCCATCTTTTATGCTGCTAGTCTTGGATACTCTTGTTCAATTTTAGTTGTAAACATTTTAAAGATATGATTTTATCTGTATGTTTTGATACCCAACCCTTCAGATATTTGGTTTGTTAGAATAGTATAGTGCTGCTAAGAAATGTTGCAGTCTCATTAAAGAAATATTTTAGTGAGAATGTTCAAGAAATTGTCTGCTTGTGAATTCATGTCTATATGTTGGGAAAACATCTGGGTAACTGGTAAAAAAAAAAAGTCAGTTTATAAAGGAAGTGGTATTTTGTAGTACATCAGATCTTCAAACGTTAGTCCACCCTGGCAGTGCACCTGTTGTAGACAGCAATGCCTCTCTTTATTAAAGAACATTTCCCCTTTCCAGCTTTCAGTCATAGAAACATGCATTTCAGTAAACAAGTCCATCTTTACCATATGCTGTGCCTTTCACAAGTCAATAGCTTTCAATGTTAACCCTCCCGGGTCATCTCTCTTATTGGAAGTGGCTGGCTCACCTGTTTTGACCCTTCCCCATACTGAAGTTTCTTTCCTTCCCCAGTGACAGTTCCCATTGTCTTCAGGTTGGTGTGCCTGTGTCTCCCTTAACCACAATCATGGATTGTTGCATGCCTTGCAGGACATCTAGATGTCACCCCCAATTTGAAGATGAAGAAACTGATCCAGGAATGGTAAAGGGATTTCCTCCCATCTCAATGTGAATATAAAGGTCACCTGCTTTGTTGCCTAAATATTTCTCAGAGCTGTCGTTTCCTCTTTCCCTCAACATCCTCTGCCCTAGGTCAGTATTCGTCACCTTTCTCTGGACTGTATCAAAATCGCCTCTAGTGTGGTCTCTCCTTAGCGAGCCCCTCCCACTGGAGTTAGACCAGTCAATCTAAAATATAAATATGGTCAACGCGACTTCTGTGCTTTATACCTTCAGTGAGTACCCATCACCTTTCAGATGAGTTTCAAGTTTTTTAGCTCAGTCTGCCAGCTGCACTGTGATGTGACCTCTATCTGTCTCTCTAGCCTCATTTAAAAAAATCTTTTTCATCTCATTCTTGATGCACTTTTTACATTCAGCTGCATGTGGTACCCCCAACATATGTCCACACGACCAAACTTCACTCAAATTTCAAGTTTTGCTCACATGATTATCAGTCAGATGTTTTGGTTGTAATCAAATGAAACCAACCCTGGTTAACTTAGGGTTTAATTTATTAAAGGGACACTGGGTAGCTTACAGAAGTGCCACTAAAGCTGAAGAACTAGATCAGAGGCTAGCCAGCTGAAACCATAACTCAGATCATGCTCTGGAACAGGTCTATTGAGGTTACGCTGCTGCAGTCCACAACGTTGTGGGCAGCACTGCCCTCACCCTGATGCTGGGACCTGGGGCTGCCCCTGGCTTCTTTGGCATCACAGTCTTTGGGAATGAGACCTTGATATGGCTGCTAACAATGCCAGAAATGACTTTTTGTGGTCTGTGTTTCATTGTACCATTAGCTCGTGGTTTAATGCTTTTGACATGTGTATCTACCTGATTGTCCAAAGCTAAGTCGCATGCCTACTTCTTAACTGTGTAGAAGAAAGGGAAGTCTCAGGGTTGTACACCTTCTATAGTAGGAATTCTACCTATTTCAAAAGGAGGAAAGTTCTCCAAACAAAGGAATGAAGTTCAGAAACTGAGCAGCCCAAAGAAGGATAACTGGGCCTTAAAATTCCTCAGCCTTTGTGACAATTCTGTGAGCTGCTCAGTGTCCTTTCATGGACAACTTGCCGTGCTTTGTATCATCTTTATTTACAAAGTTAAATCTTGCTCATGTTCTAACATAAGCACAAATATGTTTGCTGCAAAGAAGTCTTCCTTGCACCCCAGGTTGGGATTAATCTTTTCCTTAGCCTTTGGGTGTATTTATGCCTTATCGCTTACAACATTTTATTGTGTTCCTGTGTAAGTATGTGTGTCTGTCTCTCATTTGTAACACCCCCCCCTCCAAGGGTATGCAGTTTGTCCTAGACATCTCTGGACTTCCAGTGCCTAGCACAGTGTTTGGCTTGTATGACATGTCCAATGAATTCATTCACTCACTCACTCACTCACTATTTGTTGAACTGAATGGAACTGAATTGCCAATGATCACACACATAATCAGTGACAGAGCTGGAGTAAAACTTAAGTCTCTTGACTTTAGTGTTTCTAAAGTGATGGAAGCTGTGACATCTCTCCTTTCCTCTCCTTTCCCCCTCTTCCACTCTAATCATTATTTATTTCGTTTCATAGTTCATAGACTTCTGCTAGTCTTCATCCTTCCCGGTAAATTTCTCTCCTAACCATTTCCTTGGCAAATGGTTTAAGGAACCCAAAGCTGTTGATTTGTGAACTGTGGTCCTGCCAGGTCAAGGGGAGGCATGAAGATCTTGGTCTTGGAGTAAGCAAATGCAAAGAACTTTCGGGAATATATGTGCAGCTACAATTTTGTCTTCAGTAATTATGCCAGAAATTGAATTAGGTTTTCTTGGAGAAGACGGTCTAATAGATCAATGCTCTGGCCTCTGAGCCCTCTGGCCAAGAAGTGCATGCGTTTTTGAGAGGAACATAAACACAGCTCACATTGGTCATACAGCAGCTTGGGTAGATGGATTTATACTTCAGCAGACAGTTGGTCCCTGGGTAGAAATGTGGCCAGGGGCCAGGAGACCCCAGTTCAATTTCCAGTTAAGTCATCTCTGTTTATTTCTCACAAAATACATATTTAAAAAATTTTGAAATTAAAACGTCATGCTTAAAGCACTCTACAGTAAACAGAGGCCTTAAAAGAAGAGCTGTTGCCAGCATCACTTTTTGTTAAAGCTGTATCCAATTTAAAGTTTATTTTATACCCAGGATGTGGAATGGTGTGCAGAGTGCTGCAGAAATCGCCACACATCTGAGTAGGACTGATCAGATGTTTTGACAGGACCTCTCTCTGGACGGGACACCCACAAGCTTGTGGGGTTGGCTTTGGGCATTGATGAACACATGTGGACAGGCACGAGGGGCATTAGAAACAAGGTGTGTGTGTCTACAACCGCTCCATTCTGCTGTGCTCAACAAGTTCTGCTGATTTTACCTCTTACGTATCTCTCGGATCTCCCCTTTGTCTTCATCTTCTTCCTGTCCTGGACCCCATCGCTATCATCTCCTAATTGGTTTCTCTGTATCCACTATTGTCTCTCTCCAATCAGTCTAGACCATTTCACTGACACCACCCTCATCTACTTCAAATCCATCAGTGGCCTCCTGTTGCCCTTAGAATAAAGGCAAAAATTCTTAACATAGCCCAAGCCCTTATGATCTGGCCCCATCCAGCTCCCCAGACTGATTTCTTCTCTGTGGGGTGGCCATGCTGGCCTGCCAGGCGTGTGACCTTGTGCCACATCCCTCCTGCCCCAAAGGCACCCTCGTGCTGTTCCTTCTATCTTGGAAGTGCTCCACGATGCCCTACCCCTTGCTCTTCACTGGCTTGATGTCCACCTATGCTTCAAATCTTGGTTTAGAGATCACTTCCTTAGAAAACTCTTCTCTACCCTCCCACCCCCCATGAGATCCTCTTGTTCTCTACTCTCACAATACTGCAAGAGCATTTTTCTTCTTTTTAGCATTTGTTATCACTTGAGCTGACACATTTATTTCTGTGATTATTTGAAGAATCTTGTTGTTTCCACTAACAATAATGAAAACATGTCTGGAGGACTAATTGCGTATCTGGAAATTTCTAAGTGTGTCAATATATTAACGTACTTGGGTTTTACAAAAATTGAGAAAGTATTTTCTATTACTACCCTCCCTGAAGGGTTAAGTAACTAGCTCACAGCTGCATAGCTAGTAATCACAGATTTGAGATTTGAGCCAGGTCGGCTGACCACAAGGGGGACATACTTCTTCATGATTCTGTGTTGCCTTCCTACCATATCCATGTTTCTCAATCATTCTTTCACATTTGCCTTCCCCAACACCCAGTTTTTGAGGCTAAAGAACCTTTGCCAGGGTATGTTTTACTGATCCTCTCCCATGAAATTTTACTACCGTAACTACACTGTTGTGTGCGGAATAATGCCCCACTCCCTAAGATATTCACACCCTAAACCCTGGAACCTGTGAATATCTTATATTACAGGGCAAGGAGGGAATTGAGGCTTCAGATGGAATTCAGGTTGCTAATCAGATGACCTTGAGATGGGAAATGATTATCTGGGTGGGCCCAGTGTAACCACAAGGGCCCTTGTAAGTGGAAGGTGGAAGCCAGAGAGCTAGCATCAGAGCGATGCAGTGTTAGAAAGACTTGACTAACCATTGCTGGCATTGAGGATGAAGGAAGGTGCTATAAGCCAAGGAATGCCAGTAGCCTCTAGGAGCTGGAAAAGGCACAGAAACAGATTCTCTGCTAGATTCTGCAGAAGGAATGCAGCCCTGCCAACATCCTGATTTCAGCCCAGTGACACAGCTCCTAAAACTGAAAGATAATAATTTCTGTTATTTTAAGCCACTGAGTTTTTGGTAACTTGTTACCATAGTTTTCTGCAGCAGCAGAAAACTAATACAACTCTGTGTGTCTGTGTGCTCTCTGCATATTTGTGTTTTATATACCAAAAAATAAAGATTTTTCCACCACCCAAGAATTTACTTTTCCCAATATTACCCCATGGAGAATGCATGTACTGGACTACAAAACAAGAATTGTCTCTGGCTTTGAACACTATTCCATCTCTTGTTCCTAGCATAGTGCCTAACACATAGTAGGCACCTATTAAGTATTAGTTGAGTAAATGAGAGGATGAATGATTGAATGACTATGAATTTGAATTAAGGGCCAAATCCTGCTTATAAAAATAAAAAGAGCTAAAGGATTCGATGTTAGGAACAGAGCGAATCGATGTTTTTGAATAACTATGAGACCATAGTACTGTGAATAGCACATTCATCACCACTCCTCCCTGCCTGGCCAGTTTCAGAGCCTGGAGCAGGTACAATTTCCAAATGTACCTGCAGCATTTGATTAGACCAGTGGAGGTACCAGCAGAAAGAGTCTTGGGAATCTCAGCTCTGGGATGTGCCATGAGCACGGCGGCAGGCAAATGGCTTTCAGCCATTTGGGGTAATTGAATGAAAGAGCCTCACATCTAAGGAAAAGTAATCAAGATCCACTGTGAACTGGGAAAAACTTCTTGGCTTATCAATAGTCAAGGTTCCTATGTACTGGCTTCTTTTTGTACATTCTCTTTATAGAACCTATGCATGGTCAGTATTTTAATCCCCATGATGCTGCTCAGAGAAACCAAGTGTCTTGCTCAAAATCTCTTTATAAAAATGTTCTAGGTACTACAAATCTAGAGAAGGAATGCTCTCCAATTCATTATCATTAATTTAGCTCATCACAGTTGCTAAGATTTGAGTTTAAATGAGTTATTTTTAAGTTTTAGGTGGAGCCAGGGAACATCAGGGGCCTATGCTATTTTTCTGCCAGTTCCCTTTCTTCCCTCTCATTTGCCAGGTGTCCACTTGGAAAGGGCTTTCAAGGGCTCCCATGTTAGTGGCCCAGCTTTTGCAGGAGAACCTATATCATCGTGTGGTCTTCTGGCCAGCTTCACTCTGGGGAAGGTGCAGGCTCTTCCCCGGGCCTGCTCTGTGTCTGTGTAGTGGTAATGATGGGAGTACTAGGCTCTGTTTGATGACAGGACATGCTGGCTTTGGTTTGCCCCAGCACTGGCAAGTTGAGCACATTCCTTTTTGACCCTCCTAGAGCTGCTGTGTGGGGCAGTCAGGCAGAAGCACACCACTGGGGTGGGTCTAATGGGATGGAGTGTGGAATGTGCTCAGCTCTGTCTTCCTTGCCAACTAGGAATGGGAAGACTGGAGGATTGCTGGAGGGAGGGCCGGGGTCTTCATGGAGGTGGCCAAGATGGGAGCCAGGGCATAGTACAGAGCAGGAGGCCTCTGGGGGAGCCATTTCTCAGGCACATGAGAGGAATGGTCTCAGAGCCGCGCTTGGTGGGGTCTGTCTCTTCACTTGATCTTACCACATGGCAATCTTGATCTCCAGGGCCCATGCATAGCTAATGAGGAACACTTGTCTGGCATTCACAATTACAAATAACTTTCCCGTGCAAGATCTCAGGATGGCGAATCTTGAGGGGATCTGGCCCAACCTCTGCATGGCTGTTTTGCTTCCATATTTCAGCAATCATTGATTCCAGTACCTACTATGTGCAATGATAATGGGAAATGCAAACATTTGGATTGCATTTTGTATTCAATGTATTTTTGACTTCCATTATCCAATTTTATCCTGTGAGATTGGATCTTATGCCCTCATATTTTTTTCAGATGAGAAAGTTAAAGCTTAGAGGGCAAATTAACATGTACTAGTTTGTTAGGCAGTGGATACTAATATGATCTACCATAGTATTAACACTACTCTAAGTGCTTACATTCACTTAGTTTCCAGGGCATTATTATTCTCAGGTGGCAGGTTCAAAACCTGAGGTGCAAAGTGACTAACAACTTGCTCAAGATCATATGACAAATAAGAAGAGGCAGTATGTGAACTTAGGCAACCTGGCTCCCTAGACTAGTTTCAACCACTGAACTATCCTACAAAGTAGCTTCAATGCCAGGGCTCAGTTCCATACTATTCTTTCCTCTCTGCCATGCTACATTTCTGTGTCAAATGATCTGGAATATATAAAGGAAAATGACATTGTTCTTGCTTATAGGCTGTTGGGGAAAAAGGTATGCAGCAGGTGACTCTAAGTGCTAAGCTGAGGTCAGGGGGAGTTCTAGGGAACCCTGAGGAATGGTCCAGGAGACTTAGACCTGGTAGCCTCCGTAGCCCCTTCCCTGCTGATCCTTTTCATACTGGGCTGGCCAGTCCTAATTTCTCCTTGAAATAGAGTAGCCCTTGCAGTTGTTCTGGGTTGGTCATTTTGATATCATATATGGGGTTTGGGGCCATTTCTCTAGGAAGTTTCTCCCTATATTGCAGCATGACCGATAAACATAGAGGTCACCAGCAAGCAAATTGCTCAAAAGAAGTATCACAAACTGTCCTGTACCAAATGCTCTACTTCCTGAAGATGAAGACACTTTGGGCTTCTGGGTGGTTTCTCACCAACTTGGAAGGATCATTTGTTGCTGCCTCTGCTGGGTGCTGCCATTTCTAATCTTGACCTGAACAGCACATCATGGCTACTTTCCCCCAGCTATGAGCTTAGTTCAGCCTTGATAATGTTTCTAGGGTTGATGGCTTAAAATATTTGCAATTAGAAGTGTCATTTAGTTACCATCACCACCATAATTTTGCCAGAATACCTACAGTTTGGTGGCTTTGATCATCACGTTCTTGCTGCTACGCCCCCTATTGCAGTTCTTGCCCGCTCTTTCCTTGCCTACAAAGTATATGTCTTTGTCATCACAGTTTAAAACTTCTGGAACCCTGGCTGATTGATGCCTTGTACAGGTATTTAGGAGACATCCATTTGTTTAGTTCATGCTTTAAATCAGGCGGGAACAGCCCCCTCAAATTGACTTAGAATTTGTTTGACCGTTTAGGGAACAAGTTATATAGAAGTTGGGTCTCACTCACCAATAAGGGTCTCGGATACTCTTGCTTTGTGGTTTATAGTGAGAAAGTGATAATCCATGTTCATTTCTAAAGTTTTATGATGTCTGTTTGCTTAGCACTTTTCTCTTAACCTCGATGTAGCATTTAGTACCTATATTAGAATGATTTGTTTTCATGCTTGTTTCTCCCATAGACAATACACTTCTCAAGGTCAGGAATCTGCCTCATTCATCTTTGTATTTTCAGTCCAAGTGTAGTCCCTAGAACACAACATGTGTAGAAAAATCAAATCAGTGTCCTTGATCGATTTCATAAATTCACTATTGTCCACCACTGAGTCATAACTATATATCTCCAAGTATTACATTTTTAGCTTGAGCAATTTAGTAAAAACTGTAGACTAAAATTCTTTATTTCTATAGCAATCCTGTGTTCTTCCACTTCCCCAAGCATGTGATAGTAAAACTGCTTAGCATGCCGAAGGAATCTATTATTTTCACTCATGTTGACGAAATTCTAGTAACAGACATTCATATTATACTTACTATATGTCAGATACTGTTTTAAGAGCTTCCATGAGTTTTCACAACAATCCTATTATTGGCTTCATTTTAACAGGAGCCAAAGAGACTAGCTTAAGGTGATGCTAACTGGTAAAGCTGGGGTCTGGACCTGGTAGAATGAATCAGAGAGGATGCACTTAGATGCTATGTTATGCTTCCTTTTGAGTAACTTTCTTAACCAAGCAACATTTACTGAGATTTTGTGGAATAGATTTTCTCATATAACCTTGACAATAAGAGTAAGAGGTGTAATTTTTATTAATTTCATTTTTCAATGGAGAAAACTCAAGCACAGGTTAAATAGCTCGTCCAAGGTGATATCACTAGTAAAGGGAGAAGACTGAATTTAGAAACAGATGCCCTCCTCCTTCTCTCCGATTACTGCTAGCTACAAATCAATGAACTCCAACCATTTCATTAATTCCGGGGTCTAGTTTGTTAAAATTTTCACTTTGCTAATTTGAGTCTTAAGAAAAGAGGCTTTGGAGTTTCACAGACCTCGATTTGAGTCCTTATTCTTCTACTTTCCAGTTCTGAGACATTGGTTAAGTCAGGTTAACTCTTGGTGTCTCAGTTTCCTTGTCATGAAAATGGGTTTTCAAACACTGCATGTTCTCACTTATAAGTGGGAGCTGAACAGTGAGAACACATGGACACCTGGGAGGGAACAACACACACTGGGGCCTGTTGGGGATGGTGGTCAGGAGAGGGAGAGCATCACGAAGAACAGCTAATGCATGCTGCATGAATACCTAGGTGATGGGATGGTCTGTGCAGCAAACCACCATGGCACACGTTTACCTATGTAACAAACCACATCCTGCCCATGTACCACTGAACTTGAAAGTTAAAGAAAAAACAAAAAAGAAAACGGGTTTTATACGTGAAAATGAGATGTGAGGATACCTGAAGAGAGTGCCTGGTGCATGGTTAAGCTCTGTACATATTAACTTCTATTCACAGGGTTGGCAGATAGCCACATACATGGTCCAGTGGCAGAAGGAGGATTTGAACTCACAACTCTCTGCTTGACCTTGTTGAACCCCTCTACTTTTCGTCTGTTTCCTTGTGTTCTTTTTCTGCATCCTCCCATCTTCACCTTATTTAACGGTTTAATTGGGTGAAGGGGTATGTAAATGCCCTTTCAGAATAAGCAAGTTTTATTAAAGGCTCCTTAATTGATTTCAAAGAAAGGAAAGTATTGATTATAGAACTAAATAGTTCTGGGAACAGTGTCACCGAGTTAAACAATGAGGAGCAACAGAATTAGGTCTGTGAAAATTTGTAGTCTGTAGGCCTATTGTTAGTTAAACCTCAGATAAGTCTTCAGGAAATAGCTGTTTAGAGCAATATATGAATCCTGGAAATAAAAAAAAAAAAAAAACCAAATCGGAAAGATTAGATAACTCCCAGGATAAAACAAACAAACAAAAATTAAATAAAGGAAAAATAAAAAGAGATAAATAACAAATACCTTCTTACCCTGATAATAGATCTGTCCCATTTAGGAGCTATCAAACAGTGCCTGGACTTTAACACCATGCTTTTCACTCCATGAATTTCAAATGCCTTAAAGACACTAGCTTATGGCAAGTTCTCACCTTCTACAGAAGCAAGGTGGAGGTAGGTCAGCCTGCAAGGTGAACTGGGCTTTCTGGGGGAGGGAGAAGTAGCAGTCTGGCAACCTTGAAGGAGCCTTTGCCTCTCTGCATGGCCACAGTCACCTGGCAGCTGCTGTAGCTTGGGCTTGGGCAAGCCCAGGCTCTAACCTCTTCTCAATAACTGCTTTCCTTTTGCAAAATCACGATGTTCTTTCCCAAGTTAGGGGATAAGAATTTTCTTTTCCAGGATGTACTTGAAGCTAGGATACAATTACTCATCTGGTTTAATTTAAAATGCAAAATCTTTGAATAACAGGTATTTTCAAAATAAGCATTTTGGTTTGGAGCTCTGGTTCTTGTTAACTTGGCTGAAGCTTTTGATGATATGTTGGAACTGCTTAAACACCAGCTCATATGCCTGCTCTCAGGTGTTCCTAAACCCGCTGCTTTCCCTGGGGACCACAGGCCTGCAGCATCCTGACAGCCCCACACTGCAGCCGGGCATTCCCCTCGCTCCATCCGTGACTTTTTTGAAAGGGAGCTGAGTGGTTTAATGTGATGTCTTGGTAATCTCTGCCACTCTGCTGAAGTGCACAGGGCAGGAATGACAGTACTTGGGGGTCTGATTCTGCCTTCAAACACTTGCAAAAATCCTTTGGTATTCATGATCTCTCACCTCTCCTCTTGTCATCCCTCCGTGGCCAGGAACTTACTGTCGCTGGAGTGCATTGTATGTGAGTCTTGAAGAAGAAACTTTGGCTGAGGCTGAAGAGTCTTTGAAACCTGATAGGAATGTATTCAGTATTATAAGACCAAGCCAAATGTAATCTCTATACCTACTGTTAAACCTAGGAAGTATGGAACAAAAAAGATATTCTAGAGGCGTGTAAAATTACACGTTTACTTTAAGACATTCCTTTTATCTGTTATGTTTCAAGGACATCAAAAGCATGACCTCCTGCTTCTCAGGAATAACCTTTAGGGAGAAAGGCGGGAGACCTAGGAATCCTTCTTCTATATACAGGTCCCCAGTAAAGGGACAGCAGGGCTCTGAGGCTGCAGTCACCTAAATTTCAGGGTTCCAAGCCTTGGGTGTTGTGTGTGTAAGACATGACTTTTTCCTTCTGTCAGCATGGTGGTGGGGGTTCTGTACTTTCCACATGAAGTCTCAAGCCCCCTGACCATCCCCAGAAGCTGTGATTCCACAGAGAGGGTACACTTGGAAAACCTTCCTCAACCCTTCACTGCTTTGGCAGGACTTCTCTTCAGAAGACTCCAGAAGAGCTTCTCAGCAGTTTCCCATTTAGAAAGCAAGAAAGGATGCAGTCTGAATCTCATTATCCTTCTGATACTTCTTGGGATTCAACCTGCTCAAAGCCACAGTTGATTCAACTGTGACCCCATATCCTTGGAATTTCAGCCCTTGCCCTAGAAGTAAAGCCTCTACTTAGAGTCCTTTTCTCTTCATCCTGTCCAGGGCCTCCTCTCCCATCCTCCTTGACTTTGCTGTTCCTTCTCCCAAAAGTTCTGTTCTGTCCTGTTGGATGCTTCATGCTTGATCTTAATCTTCTCAGTGAATGTTCTTTTCACTACTGCTCAGTAGAAACCTGTTAGAGATCTGTCCTTAGCGTTTTGCTGCTACAAGCCCACAGTTTCTTACCTGCAATTTTGCAATAAAGCAGCACATCGAGAGCTGAAAGTTTTTCCTCTCCCATTTGATAACAAAATCTTAAGCTGGTATACAGCTATTTATTATACTTACTGTTAATATCCATACATTACTTTGTAGAAATATGTGTGTTTCATTATGGAGTGCTTCCCAGGTGCTATGTATCGACTGTATGTGTTCCATTATTAACTTTTCTAAAATCTGAAAAATTCTGAATTCAGAAACACATCTGGATCCCAGGTTTTGGATAAGGAACTGCAGGCCTGTTTCTCTAAAGCATTGCTTTCAGGTGAAGTCCTTTCCTCCATTCAAGATGTGCTTTCTGCCTCTTCCCGATGCCGTGTTGATATCATCTGCTCTTCTGGCCATTTCCCTCCATGATACAGGCTGCTTCTCTCCATCTTGTCCTTCCGCCCTCATCTCTGCACCAAACCCACCCTGACTACGTTCACTATTTGCCAACCCTGAAGTCCCTTTTCAGTCTTAATCTTACTTGCTCTTTCTGTGTCACTAGAAACTGTTCACCTCTCTCTTTGTGATACCATCTTTTTCTTTTCTTTAGTTGGCACCATTCTTCTCTGGTTCTCCTCTGTGACCATGTGACTTGGTTACTGAACTTTCCCAACCCCTCACCCTCTGGCCTCTGCTGCTCTCAGAAGTCAAGTAGGCAGGAGGGGTGGGTTAGCCCAGGAGATTTCAAAGGTCCTCCCTTCCTGTGAGCCCTGCCTTTATCAAGAAAAGGAATTATTGGGTGGATGACTGATTTCTCAGGGTTTTGTCCTTGGTCGTTGATATAGTTTGGATGTTCTCCCCTCTAAATTTCATGTTGAATTATAACCTTCGATGTTGGAAGTGGAGCCTGGTGGGAGGTGACTAGATCATGGAGGTGGATGTGTCATGAATGATGTAGCACTATCCCTTTGGTGATAAGGGAATTCTTGCAGTTATTTGTTTGTTCATTTTTGAGATGGAGTCTTGCTTTTGTCACCCAGGCTGAAGTGCAATAGCATGATGTTGGCTCAGTGTGACCTCCACCTCCCAGGTTCAATGATTCTCCTGCCTGAGCCTCCTGAGTAACTGGGATTATAGGCACCCACCACCATGCACCTGTAATGGGGGTTTCACCATGTTGACCAGCTGGTCTCGAATTCCTGACTTCAGGGGATCCACCTGCCTTGGCCTCCCAAGGCTGTGATTACAGGCGTGAGCCACAGTGCCCGGCCAAGTTTTTGCATAGTTATTTCATGTGAGATCTGGGTGTTTAAAAGTGTGGAACATACCCCTTTTCTCTCTCTTGCTCTGGCTTTTGCCATGTGATATGTTGCACGCTGCCCCCCTCCCCCCCCCACCCTTTACCTTCTATAAACTTTCTGAGGCCTCATCAGAAGCTGAGCAGGTACCTGGTGCCATGCTTCCTGTATAGCCTGCGAATTATGAGGTAATTTTGTTTATAAATTACCCAGTCTCAGGTATTTTTGTATAGCAATGCAAGGACAGACTAATACGATCATTCTCCTGTCTCACTTTGTAGTCCTCTAGGAGCAATCTCACACACTTATAGCTTTTACCTTTAGATCAAATCTCCCCCTGAACTTTAGAGTGGGACATACAACTTTCTACAGGACATTGTCAACTCCATAGGATCCTCGGACTCAACATGTCCCAACATCCCCTTTTGTCTTGATGACCTCCCTGTCTTTTTTGTACCCATTAACCATCCCCACCTCCCCTCCAAGAATTTCAACTTTTATCCTGTTCCCTCTAACATACTCCAGGACCAAACAAATTCAAACATTAATACATGGAATTATTTAATTACATTAGTAATTAAAACGGTTAGGCATTTCTTTCGGCCTAGGGAACCATGAAAAAGTTACTGAGACACACATAATAAGGCATTATGAAGTGAGGAAGTTTGGGAATCTGTGTGCTATGTAAAAAGAGTCCTCATCTTGTTTTGAAGACCAGCTACATAGTACTCCTTTGGGTGGATATACGTACTGTGGTTAATTCCACTGGCTCTCTGTTGATGGACCTTTGGGTTGCTTCCAGGTTTTAACTATTTGAAATAGTGCTGAAATGAATAGGCTATGCATGTGCCTTTTTGTATCTTTGCCAGTATTTCTGTGGGAGAGATTCCTAGAAGCAGGATGGCTGGGTCAAAGGGTAAATACGTCTGACATTTTGCTAGAAACTGCCAAATCCCCCTTCATGGGGCTTGTACCATTTTGTATCCCATCATCAAATTATGAGGGGCTTTGTTCCCCAGTCTTGCCAACAGAGTATGATGTCAAAGTTTTGAATTTTTGCCAATATGATAGGTGAGAAATTGTATCTCATTGTAGTTTTAATTTGCATTTCTCTTATTATAAAAGAAGTTGAGTGTTCTTTAAAATTATAGTTAGGAGTCATTTGTATTTCCTTTCCTGTGAATTGTCCATTTATATTGCTAGTAACATTTTTATGAGGTGTTTAATCTTTTTCTTCTTCATTTTTAGAAGTTCTCTCTACATAAATTGCATTTTTTTTTGTCCTTTGTGTTTTTAGTTACGTATTATGGTGGTGTGTCTTTTTTCTTTACTGTGAAAATTCTTTTACATTTATGTATCATATATATATGTATTTTTTTGGTGAAGCTTCTGAATTTTTTAAAATTATAGTTTAAGTTCTGGGATACATGTGCAGAATGTGCAGGTTTGTTAAATAGGTATACACATGACATGGTGATTTGCTACATTAACCTGTCATCTACATTAGGTATTTCTTCCAACACTATCTCTCCCCTAGCCTCCCACCCTCCAACAGGTCTTGGTGTGTGATGTTCCCCTCCCTGTGTCCATGGGTTCTCGCTGTTCAACTTCCACTTATGAGTGAGAATATATGGTGTTTGGTTTTCTGTTTCTGTGTTAGTTTGCTGAGAATGATGGTTTCCAGCTTCATTCATGTACCTGCAAAGGACATGAACTCATCATTTTTTATGGCTGCATAGTATTCCATGGTATATATATGCCATATTTTCTTTTTTCAGTCTTTCAATGATGGGCATTTAGGTGGGTTCCAAGTCTTTGCTATTGTGAATAGTGCTGCAATAAACAGAATGTGTACATGTGTCTTCATAGTAGAATGATTTATAACCCTTTGGGTATATACCCAGTAATGGGATTGCTGGGTCAAATGGTATTTCTGATTCTAGATCCTTGAGTAATTGCTAGACTGTCTTCGACAGTGGTTGAACTAATTTATGCTCACACCAACATTGTAAAAGCGTTTCTGTTTCTCCACATCCTCTCCAGCATCTGTTATTTCTGGACATTTTAATACTCATCATTCTAACTGGCATGAGATAGTATCTCAATGTGGTTTCGATTTGCATTTATCTAATGACCAGTGATGATGAGCTTTTTTTCATATGTTTTTGGCTGCATAAATGTCTTATTTTAATAAGTGTCTGTTCGTTTCCTTTTCACACTTTTTGATGGGTTTGTTTGTTTCTTGTAAAATTAAATTCCTTGTAGATTCTGGGCATTAGCCCTTTGTTAGATGGATAGATTGCAAAAATTTTTTTCCATTTTGTACATTGCCTGTTCACTGTGAATAGTTTCTTTTGCTGTGCAGGAAGCTTCTGATTGTTGAATCACAGTTAGGACAGGTTTTTCTGTTCTATAAACTCATATTTTCTTTTAATGCACTTTTGACTTTGCCATGCCTCTCTTTGTCTAGAAAATGGAAAGACGAACAAAAATCATGTAAAATGTGAGACTTCTAAGACACCACTTCTTACGTTTAAGTGTTGGGACCTAAAATAACTTTGTCCATTTGCCTTTTGACATGTAGTCTGCCATCTTTTGTATTTGGCTTCAAGTTGGCTAGCCATGTGCAGAAAGCAGAAATTGGACCCCTTCCTGATACCTTACTCTAAAATTAACTCCAGATGGATTAAAGACTTAAACATAAAACCTAACACCATAAAAACCCTAGAAGAAAACCTAGGCAAAACCATTCAGGACATAGGCATAGGCAAGGACTTCATGACTAAAACACCAAAAGCATTGGCAACAAAAGCCAAAATAGACAAATGGTATCTAATTAAACTCCAGAGCTTCTGTACAGCAAAAGAAACAATCATTAGAGTGAACCAGCAACCAACAGAATAGGAAAAGATTTTTGCAAGTTACCCATCTGACAGAGGGCTAATATTCAGAATCTACAAAGAACTAAAACAGATTTACAAGAAAAAAACAAACCCATTCAAAAGTGGGCAAAAAATATGAACAGACACTTTTCAAAAGAAGACATATGTGAGGCCAACAAACATATGAAAAAATGTTCATCATCACTGGTCATTAAAGAAATGCGAATCAAAACCACATTGAGATACCATCTCACACCAGTTAGAATGGTGACCATTAAAAAATCTGGAGACAACAAATGCTGGAGAGGATGTGGAGAAATAGGAACACTTTCACACTGTTGGTGGGAGTGTAAATTAGTTCAACCATTGTGGAAAACAGTGTGGCAATTCCTCAAGGATCTAGAAATAGAAATTCCATTTGACCCAGCAATCCCATTACTGGGTATATACCCAAAGGATTATAAATTGTTCTATTATAAAGACACAGGTAGACATGTTCATTGCAGGCTGTTTAAAATAGCAAAGACCTGGAACCAACCCAAATGCCCATCAATGATAGACTGGACAAAGAAAATGTGGCACATATACACCGTGGAATACTATGCAGCCATAAAAAATGATGAGTTCATGTCCTTTGTAGGGACATGGATGAATCTGGAAATCATCATTCTCAGCAAACTGACACAAGAACAGAAAATCAAACACTGCATGTTCTCACTCATAGGGTATTGAAAAATGAGAATGCATGGACACAGGGAGGGGAACATTCTGCTGAGATTCCTAAAGAAACTTCTATGATCTCCTTTTAATCACTCAGCTTAGGGGAAGGAAAAGTTTATTCACCTGTTCTACCTTTCTTGGCTTTGGAAGGGTCTGTAAGACCTGACATACTTATACAAGGTTGATGTTAACTTTGAGGAAATGGAGGCAAAGTTGGGCTCCACAAACCCCTAATTGACAAGTCCTTCTGCCTGTACATCTACACCTACAGGTCCTGGCTATCACCTCTGCTCTGCTGTTGACTATCTAGCTCAAAAGGGGGGGGAGTTCCACACCAGCTCTCTGTGAAGAACTTTATAGGGCCCAGGGTCTTACTCACAGGTCTTAGAACCTGCTAGATGCTGGAGAACAAGTAGATCATTCTGGAAGTACTGAGAAGGGCACTTTGCTCAGGTCCCCATGTTCCCAGAACCCCGGTATGTACCTGTTATTGAAGGATTTTAAGCATAGGTATGACATAGATAGATATATATTTGAGCAAGAGTTGTAATGCTGAAGGCAGAGAGACTAGTTAGAAGGTTGTGGCAGACTAGTTAGAAGTCTGGAAAAGAAATGAAGGGGTTTAGACTATGGTGGTTGCACAGCAGAAGGAAAGGAGTGAATGGATTTGAGACTTATTGAGGAAGTCTGTTCTATAGAATAGATTGATTCATTGGAGGTGGAGGCTATGGAAAAGGCAGGTGTCACTAATTAACATGCTATATTAATAGAATTTAGAAGACCATCAATCAAAAATCAGATATTCAGAGGATCTGCATGAACGTTGGCAAAAGAAATATAAAAGTTTAGGCAAAGCAGTTTATGCTCAATCCTAAAGAGAGTCTGAATTAAAAAAAATGTAAAATAAAAAGAAATAGCATCTAATTCATTCATTTCGCAGAATATTTATGTAGCTCCTAATCTGTGTTAGTGATGGTGCTAGGGGTTTCAGATATATCTATGAATATGAAACTGTACTTGTCATTAAGAAGACAATTGTGTCTGTCAGAAAGTTGAACAGAAACGCATATGGCAGGTCTACTTTGTCAAAATTATTTGAACATGTAATTAGAAAGAAGAAGAAGCACACAAACCATTTTTTTTTTTTTTTCCAGACGGAGTTTTGCTCTTGTTACCCCCAGGCTGGAGTGCAATGGCGCGATCTCGGCTCACTGCAACCTCCGCCTCCTGGTTCAGGCAATTCTCCTGCCTCAGCCTCCTGAGTAGCTGGGACACAAACCTTTTTATAATGAGCTATTACACTAGAATGGGGAGGGAAAGCTTTTCAGATATTAACTTTGTGTTTGTTTAGTGAGAATAGCTCCAGCTACTTCATAGTAGGTGAGAGGGCATCACAGCAGAATCTCTAAGTGTATGTTGTAAAAGAAAGACAAAGGACCTTGAAATTATTTAGAAGAGCCAGGATAAACCACTCTAGCATCACTTGAGAAGAGGTGACTGGGTCTGGTCTAGTAGGTGGTACACGCCAGCCCTGGTCCTGTGTAGCACTGCTAGGGCCTGCTCAGACCTGCCTTTGTGAGCTGAGAGCTGGAGAATGTTGTCCAGACCTAGCAGGGTGAGAGAAGCTGGTGGCTGAGTGCGACAAGGTGATTGTCTCTCCTCAAGGTCCCTGTGGGGAAGGGCTTTGCTGCAGCCCCCATCGTGGCTGCAGTGGGAGTCTAGCCTTCTCCCTGCCCACATGCCTGGACTTAAGGAAGAGTGTCATAAATTTGGGTCAGATATCCTCCCAGTCCTGGGTAGACCCACCTCCTCTCCAGATTCAGCTGCCCTGGAAGTCCTGAGCTTCATCTTACCCATGAGGGGTGCACAACACAGTACAATTCCTATGAGTTGTACTGAAATAATCAAATGGCCTTTCCTGAGATGCACAGGCCTATTTGGACAAAAGTCCCTTTCACAGAGGATGTGGGAAATGAAAGGGCTTTGGCTCAAGGGGCAAGAGCCAGCTTGGCTGAAACTTACCCTAAATGTCCATGGATGACCTATGGAGAGCCATTTCCATTTCTTGACTTGATAATTGTACCCAGTTTCTCACATTCAGATGGAATCTGCCAAGCCAGCTTTACTTAGTCACAAGCAACCCAAGGCACTGGTCAGTGCCTCAAGGCAGGACTGAATTTCTTTGGATCCTGGCTGGCAGACCCCTCATATGTGGTAGGGGTCTGATGGACATGGAGTTGATTCTGTACCATTGGCTGCTCTTATTGGCACATCAAGGATTTAAGCACATATAGTCTGGGGACAGAAAATGTGTAGAGGGACCCCCTGGTAACTTTTGGAAATGAAGGCACAAATTTTCTATATTCTCGGATTCTTTCAGGCATCTGTTGGCATGAATAAGAAGAGAATGATCAAGGTCCTTACTTTGAAAACCTCACCTGTCACATTATCGAAGAAGAGTCTTAGTCATTTGGGGGAATATTCCTGTAAATCCACCCACTGATTCTGGGAAGATGTAGCAATTTTCTATGTATGAATTGGGATTTTTAGTGACTAGATAAGTGGGCATGAAAGAATCTGAAAACCAGCTGTGGATGTGGAGAAGAGGATTGGTGGTGATTTTACCAGTGATGTGGGCAATTACTCTCCTGCCAACATGCCATAGATATTTATGCTTCTGCTCCTTGATCCATTCTCCCTGCACCATGTTCTTTCTGTAAACTCTAGGGATTAAAGCTGAAGATAGAGTCTCAAAGGATGTAAGAAGGCAGCAACCAGGACAGTAGGAAAGATGGGTCCAGAGAGGAACAGAAGGGTGAGGGAGGGTGCTGGCTGCCTACCTGGTAGAAGCACAGCTGGAAACCAGGAGCAGCATTAGCAGGAGACCCAGAGACACTCATCATCTTGGAACTCCCCACCTTCTCCTCCCTGACCTGTGTTTTCTGTACACTGCCAGGACAATGATGAATATGGGCATAGCTGTGTTGATAGTGTGGACTTGGGGACTCTGATGGTTTTAGAAGGGACTTCCACCTTCACTTGGCTTCCATTCTTCTCTCTCCTGCCATCATGTGAATAAGAATATGTTTGTCTCCCCTTCTGCCATGATTGTAAGTTTCCTAGGCCTCCCCAGCCATGCTGAACTGTGAGTCAGCTAAACCTCCTTCCTTTATAAATTATCTAGTATCAGATATGTCCTAGACTAATACAGGGACTTTTCAAATTTTCAAAAGTACTCTATGGAATTACTTTTTTTGTTCTATATTTTTACTTGATAAATTATTTTATAGATTATTTATATAGATTGCACACAAATGTAGTGTGCAAGAGAGCACTTTTTTTACAGTCAATATTCCACAGTATGAGCCCTAGGCTAGAGCCCTGGGGATCCTGGGGACAGGGCATACACTTGGTCTACCTTTTTTTGATCCAGGTGGTATCTTTTTAATATTTCCAAGGTAGTTCTCTTGCCTTGTCTCCTCCATATGTAGGCATGATGGAATTTGGTACCCATATAGGTTTAGGTAAATCTAAATCTCATTCTCTCTCTGTGTCTGTGCTTCAACAGGTAAGACAGATCAATCTGCTCTATAGACGAAGTTATTTTTAGATCTAAGAACGGGAAGAGGGGGCTCTTCAGAGGTTTTCAAGCTCAGGCTTATTCTCCAGCCCAGCTTCTCAGAGAACCTGGCACTGTGGGTATCTTGTGCTTATTCAGCCATTACTAAAGCACTGCTTTATTTCTCGCTGTGACTTTGGTCCTTATGTATATACTCAGATTCCAAACATATGGATCTGTGATTGATTCTTAATTGTTATTATTTTGACTTATTGAGAAATGATGTGCCAATAACTTTATAATTATTCTACCTTAATTAGATGTGCTCTGCTGCATCATCTGTGTGCCTTAGTTTCCTGATTTGTAATATGGAGGTAATGACAAAAGTATCTCCTAATAAGGCAGACGCTTTTGTCATTACTTCCATATTACAGATGAGGAAACTGAGGCATCCAGATGATGTGCAGCAGAGAAGAGCAGTTTTGAGGCAATGTAGTTTAGCACCAGAGCCCAAATATATAACCCCCATCCTATACTCTTGCAACTGCAGGGATGGTGAGCGCAGTGTGGGAAGAGACTTATCATGGACCAGTACTGATTCTGGTGCTCAGACACAGCCAAGATCAGTCACCACCAAGCCTGCTTCAAGAGTTCTGCCACTTTCTGTTGTGTGGACTGTGAACTAATTACTCAACCTCTCTCTGTCTCAGTTTCCTTATCTGTGAAACAAGGGCAGTAATAATGGTACCGAACTAATAAGGTTACAGTGAGTGTTGACACATGGAAAGTGATTAAGAAAGTGCCTAGAACACTATAAACACCCAATAAATGCTAACTATCATTACTATTTAAAAAAAAAATGCTAGGGGATGAATGGTCCACTTTTTAGGAAGGAGCTTCTTCCGAAAAACCCACAGGGATTAGAAGAGCAAAATCTTGCACCTTCTCCTGTGACTTTAACCTTGTGGACCAAACCTGGAAAATTTATTTTCATCTGCTGAATAGTAGCATCACAACATGGGAAAATAATAACTCAAAAACAATGTTTTCCAAATATTGTTCCAAAGAACCCTAGTCCTCTAAGCTGTCAGTAGATATACAAAGAGTTTCATGGTCAAGTAAATTTGGGAAATTACACTTTAAATAGATGTAAATAGGTTTCTTTGTTGCAGGACTTTTCAGAGCCTTTGATGTGCTAGCAGTGACAGTATATCTCCAAGAAGGAGATAGAGCATGAATTTTTTTTTCCCCCAGACAGATTTGGCTGCAAAATCCATCCCCAGCTTCCCCTAACGTACAACTCTTTTATTTGTTTAGGGTATCTCGTAGGAAGAAAGGCCACTCTGGGCTGAGCATAGAATGCTAGAGGATGACAAATTCTTCAGGAGCAGGAATTTTCTATTTTGTCAGTCTGCCTCCCCAATACTATATGCACAAAGGGCCAATAGTATTGTTGTCCTGAATTACTTTCTTAGGGATAACATGTCCAGCATCTTTCAGTGTTCTTTTGACGTTCAGAAACATGCTTGTTTTCTTCTCCTTTTGCAAGGTGTTGTTACCTATTCATGGTGAAAGTCTTGCATTTTGGTAGCACCTTTTCAAGGAGTTCTTTCAACATTATCTCATTTTAACCTATTGGGTAATTTAGTTTTTAGCCTCAAATCCAATTAATCCAAAGGTGTTAGGGGAATCTGATCCAATATTTGTCTGTTTAACCCTTTCTTCAGGAGAGTACTGAGTTTTTTCTATTCTGCATTGAATTACTGCTCTATAACCATAGTTGATTAAGAAAGAAGGGACATAAAATTCATGTGACAGGCTTGTGGTCCCACAGAGGTCACAAGGTATTTTAGGGAAGACTAGAAGTTAAAGAAGTAAAGATAACAATAAAAATGTGTTTCTAATTTAATATGTTCACAATAGTTTACACATGGGGCTGCAACTAGAACATGTTGGAAAGATAATAAGTAAAATAAAAGCTTGAAAAACAATCTCATTTTGTGGATTGAAACATTTTAGGAGAACTATTTGCTTTAAATTAATTCCAAGGCCCCACAATGAAATTTTGACCTTTTCTCCATCGCTCTGTGGTGAGGGGTGTAGGGGCAGAGGGAAAATAGATATAGAAAGTGCTTTGAAGTGTTTAGATTTGAACCAACCCTCTGTAGAAAGGCTGGAAGAGAGGAGTGTGAAAAAATTCACCACTTGGCAAATTCTCAAAGTAGTTTTTCTTTCGTCATGTTTCCCCCTCTTCTCTCTGAGGTTCTTAATTCTGAGACAGGCATGATAAAGGGGCCCAGCCAGCCTGCTCTTGGAACCCAATTCTAAAGAGGGAATGTGCAGAATCTTCTAAAGAAACCTGATCAATTAGAGACAGTTTTAGTGGTTCAAGCAGTGAGAGGAGGGCTGGGGCCACCCATCTAATGGCTCTTACCAGGGACCAAATAGGGCCAGGATGGAGACACTCAGGAGAGCAGATTGGTTATGAAGGGTTTGTACTGGCACCAGGACAGCATGGAACACACCTTTGTCTCCCCTCATCCCTCCTCTTGTCTCTCCTCCCCTCCCCTCTCTTTCCCTCCTTTCCTCTTTTCCTTTTTTCTTTATCCTTTTCTTCCTTTTTTTATATGTCAAGTAAAATAATCCACAATGCTTTATCCAAAACCACCATGTGAGGTCTGTTTTGGAATTCAGAATGTTCCAAGTTTTAGAAAGGTAATTGAGTGATAGATGTGATTATACATCTATTATGGCATAATAGATAGACCCCAAGCAAGGTCTGAAGAGCCCCTCTTTTACAATTTGTAGTTTGATTCATGGATATTATCATTCAGTAGCAAACAGACTTTGAATAACTTCACATTAGGCTTGTTCAGGTTTTTCACTTACAAAAGCCTTTTGATTTTCAGTGTTTTTGGATTTTGGCATCTTGGATAAGGGCATTTGGACTTAAAAAAAATTCCCCCTTGATTACATATAATTAGAATACATTTATTTTATATGCACTGTTTGATGAATTTTAACAAATGTGTTCACTTACAATCAAGACACAGAACGTTTCTACCATCCCCAAGATTTCCCTTGTGTCCCCTGAGTATAGGCCCAGGACACTGACCTGCTTTCTATTACTATAAACTAAATTTGTTTTTTCCTAGAATTTTCTGTAAAAGAAATCATATTTATTCTTTTTATGTCTGGCTTCCTTTGGTCAGTGTACTATTCCAAAGACTCATCCATTTTCTTGCATGTATCACCAGTTTGTTCCTTTTTCATTACTGAATAGTATTCCACCATTGATGTACCACAATTTGTTTATCCACTTACCTGTTGATGGACATTTGCATTTTTCTTCATTTTGGCTGTTAAAAATAAAGATTATAAACAATTGTTTACAAATTGAAACAAATTCTTTGGCTAAGTAACTAAAGTAGAATTACTTGACCAGAGCATAAGTGTATACTTTACTTTAAAAGAGACTCTAAAGCTATTTTTTAGTGGCTTTACCATATTGCGTTCCCAGCAGCAGTATATGAGAGTTTTGGTGCTTTCACATCCTTGATAACATTTGGTATTGTCAGTCTTTTTAAATTGTAGTTTTTCTGGTGGCTTAATGGCACCTTTAATCAGATTTTAGTTTGCATTTCTCTAATGACAAGAGAAAATCCTTAGCCAAATTAAACTTAACAGAGATTAACTGAGCAAAGAATGATTCCCAAATCAAAGTATGCCCAGAAAGACTCCAGTGCAGCTATGTGGTGGAAGACGCATGCACAGAAAAGTGGCATACAGAAAATGGAAGTAAGGTACAGAAACAGGCAGATGGATTGGTTATAGCTTGGCGTTTGCCTTATTTGACCATGGTTTGAACAGTTGGCCTCCTTTGATTGGTCAAAACTCAGTGATTGGCACAAGGGTAGGTTATAGTCTGTTTATATCTCCATTTATGTAATAGTTCGCTATGTACAGAGAACCCTTTAGACTGACCATAAAATATGCAAGGAGGCAGCTTTAGGTTAAACTTGATTTAACTTGATTAATGATACTAAACTTTTTTTCATGTGCTTATTTACCATTGCTGGAGTTTATTTTGTAGTGTTTGTTCCATTTTATTTTAAAAAATAAGTTGTTATTGAGTTGGAAGAGTTTTATTTTTTAAAATGTATTCTGGATACAAGTCTTTTGTTAAATATATACAGTGCATACATTTTCTTTCAGTTTGTAGCTTGCCTTTTCATTTTCTTGATGGGTATTTTTTTAAAAAATGAGAATTTTAAATTTGAATGGCATTCAGTTTGTCTTGTAAAGCTTGTGCTTTTTATGTTCAACTAAAAGGTATTAGCTTACCATTTGTTTTTATTTTTGTTTGTTTGAGTATTGTGTGTTTATAGACAAGAAATGGTCACTAAAGCAAAATAACTGAAAACGATCTTAGAATATGAAGGCAACTGGTGTTTTTGAGCACGTGCTATATATCTGGCTCTATGCTAAAGACTTGCTTATGTCATTAATTTTTATAGCAAACCTCTGGAGTTTTTAAAGGGTATGTAATAGAGGTCCAAGGGATGTTATATAACTTGGTCAAAGTTATACAGCTGCTCAGTAGAGAAGACAGAATTTGAAATTAGGTCTTCTGAATAATGATAATAATAATGATATCTTCTGTTTTTGAATACTTAATTCATGCTATTTATACTGTACTAAGTGCTTTATGTGGAGTAATTTAAACTCGTTACCACAACCATCCTATGAAATGAATAATATTATTTTACAGATAAGGAAGCTGTCACTCAGAGATGATAAGTATTTTGACCAATGTCACATAGCTCCTAGCCTTGAGTTTCACCTCTTTATTCCAGTCTCTTTTAGGATTCATATTTAAGAGGGTATGTGGTGGGTTGTACATCTTTGGTATGTAATTGGTAAAACTTCTAGGAAGCTTGGTTCTTCACCGGCCTGGCTAGGAAATAGTTGTTTCTGTAGGTGAAGATTTAAAAAATGATTATGATAATTTTTCTTTGCTTCAGTCCTCCAGTTCTGTAATTATTTCCTAGGAAGTTGGTTAGAACCCCATTGCAGAGAATCTCTGGGTATTTGAAGTGTGTTTGCACCCATTTCACCAAGTTTTCCTGAAAATGCAGTAACTTGGTTTTGACTCTTTGTGCTGATATTATAGGCCTAATCTAATGGTTTGACTCCAGATTCCTTAAACACTGCTTTTGGTTTGAAAGGATAGTTTTTGAATTGCCTGTAGAAGTTTTTATTTCACAATAATTTAAAAGAAGGTACCTAAAGATGAGAATACGGCCTAATGCAAACCTTGCTTCACTTCTTCTGTCAGTATTATTTCTCTTTAGTGTTGCATCCCATCATTTTCTCTTTCTCTTCCAGTATGTTTTATTATAAAGTAAGACACGTTAACTATTTCTCAGGACACTGTCACCTCCAAGTTCACCATAGAAGTCTCTGTGAGTCTTATTCTCATTCTCACTCAGACACAGCACACAGCAACACATGTACACACATGCACCCACATTGAGGGTTAAAACAACTTCTATGAAGAGGTTTGATGTGCTATGATACCAGACCTTCAAAAAAAATAGCTATAGAAGTCATTCTTTTTCCTCATCTTAAAGTGAAAAAGCTCTAGGTTGTCCTATGAGAACAGGTGATGACTCAATCAAAACATAAGTTACCTTTATGAAAATTAAAGAATTTCTCCTGAAGACAATTTGCCAGAGTATTTGAAATCTGAACTGCTCAGGTCAAGAGGTCACTAGATCTCTCTCTCTCAAGCAAGTGATTCAGGACAGCCCAACTCTTTTGGCTCTGGCCCTTGAAACTGGTCTTCTCTCTCTTTTTTTTCCTTATGTATAATCTTAAAAAATTTTTTTTCACTTAGCTCTTCACTGACTTCCTTTTAAAGGGGAACTTATTGTACATAGGACTGAACTCTGTCATCTTTGTAGACTGGGAGCATCAGCTCTAAGATACCAGGAATGGGGTAGAATGACAAAGGGCATTGGGGCCTGGACACTCCTCAGTTTGAGAACTATCTCAGGACACCAGCCTTTAAACTGTGTGTATCCCTAACGGTATATGTTGACTTTCCAAGTGGCACATGTGTGCATGTGATTTTGAAGAAATCAGTTTCTGATCCTTACCTTTATTCTATTTGTATCTTTTTAAACACTTGCTGAGAACTCACCTGTATTCATTTTAACCCCTAAGTAGAATCTTACTCTGGTGGATTGTCCCAGAGTGTAAACATCTCTGTGACCAAAGAAAGTCATAATTAGAAATATTGTTTTACAAGGCCATTCAAAAGTGGGCGAAGGATATGAACAGACACTTTACAAAAGAAGACATACATGAGGCCAACAAACCTATGAAAAAAATGCTCATCATCGCTGGTCATTAGAGAAATGCAAATCAAAACTACATTGAGATATCATCTCATGCCAGTTCGGATGGGGATCATTAAAAAATCTAGAGACAGCAGATGCTGGAGAGGATGTGGAGAAATAGGAACACTTTTACACTGCTGGTGGGAGTGTAAATTAGTTCAACCATTGTAGAAGACAGTGTGGCAATTCCTTAAGGACCTAGAAATAGAAATTCCATTTGACCCAGCAATCCCATTACTGGGTATATATCCAAAGAATTATAAATAATTCTATAAGGACACATGCACACGAATGTTCATTGCAGCACTGTTTACAATAGCAAAGACCTGGAATCAACCCAAATGCCCATCAATGATAGACTGGACAGGGAAAATGTGGCACATATACACCATGGAATATTATGCAGCCATCAAAAACGATGAGTTCGTGTCCTTTGTGGGGACATGGATGAACATGGAAACCATCATTCTCAGCAAACTGACACAAGAGCAGAAAATCAAACATCACATGTTCTCACTCATAGGTGGGTGTTGAACAATGAGAACACATGGACACTGGGAGGGGAGCACTACACACTGGAGTCTGTTGGGGGGATATAGGGGAGGGACAGTACGGGGTGGGGAGATGGGAAGAGATAGCATGGGGAGAAATGTGAGATATAGGTGAAGGGGAGGAAGGCAGCAAATCACACACCACGTATGTACCTATGCAACAATCTTGCATGTTCTTCACATGTACCTCAAAACCTAAAATGCAATAAAACAAAGAAATATTGTTTTAGAGAAGCTTAATTTAAGTGTCTCAAATTGGTGAGGATTTTCTGTCTTGCCCTGTTTTATACATATTTTCACTTAGGGTGGAACTGAATATGTATTAAGATGCTCTAAATTCAGAACAACCAAAATGGTGTAGATTAATAATTATAGCTATTTTAAATGTATATTTAATTTCTAATATGGAGTGTTTTCTTGGACTACAAAATTTTTCAAGATACTTTTGCCAATATCCCTAGATAAAAGTTAGACATTATTTCTTTTGGATTTGGCATATTATTGCCTAAGGTAGCAAAAGCCTATTTTATCACATTGTGCAATGAACTATTTACTCTGAATTTTAAAGATTTCTGCCTACTATTAAAAATATACTTTCAAATGTATGATCAAAATTTCAGATTATTACCTAAGATGTGTGAAGAGGTTCATAATTTTTCTAAGTCATTTTAGGGACATGTGAGCAGGAGAGCTGGCGGACTACTGATGTGAGACACTGCTAAATGTCCAACACTCAACAACCTCCAGGAAGATGGTTGAACCCTTGCTGGAAGTGATTAATTGAAGATCTGCCATGCACTTGTATATGGACAGGTGACTCACTGATGATGTGCTATGCACTTGCACATGAACAGGTAACTCACTGATGGTCTTCCGTCCTTGTATGTGGAGAGGTGACTCACTATCTGCCATGCCTGTGCATACGGACAGGTCCAAATCCAAAAACAAATCGTGCATAAGTTTTATCTCCTGAATAATTTGGTAGTCCTGGAGAACATCCTATTTAAAAGATTAAACATATGTTTGAAAGAGTCAGAATCACTACTCTGGACCACTTGGATGTCCTGAATTTAGAACACTACAATACAGATCTAGCTCCACCCTAAAAAGAAATACATACAAAGATGATAGTTGGTTATTATCAGTGACTTTAAAAACATTTTCATAAATAACTCTTTTTATATATCTACTTGTTAATGAACTTCATTTTCTCTCTATGTTAATGACAAAAAATAAAAGCCAAACAAACCCACCTTGACGGATATCCTTTTCAAACTTCTCGAAAGTTTTTGTTTATGGTCTACCTTGTTTTATTTATTTCTATTGAGAATATTGATTCTGATATAAAATATTTTAATTACCTGCCACATATGAGGAGCCTAAGCGCTGTGTAAATTGAAGAAGTGTAGAATATGGCTTGAAGCCAGGTAGCCCTCATAAATGTAATTTTTAGCATGCAGCTGCATTTATCCTCAGAGGAAAAAAAGTACTAGAAGCACAGCAGTTTAGTGACCTGTCTTTTTTTAAAGCGAAAACAAACAAACAGAACACAAAAACTATGCCTAAACAATGAAAAGCAGAGGATATAATAAAAAAAAGTAACTTGTGCTTATAATAGATTTAGAAAGACTAATACCTATATAAGCTAGGGGCTTTCAGAACATTCTAGCAACCATGAAAAAGAAGTTAAAAAGTGTTCGGATAAACAGAAGAAGCAGGCAGGCCAAACTTGCTGCTTGTAGTGAGGGACATACTGTGGACAGATGAGGGAGAAATAAAGGACAGCTTAATTGTTATTTTGCTTTTGTCTTTTCTGTTTGGGAAGATAAAATACTAAGAGGAAACTGAAGCCCAAGTAGAGGAAGGCAGGACCTATGTGTTCTAAATTAGCTCAGAAATTCAGGCCAATATCTCTTAGAATCCTATAAAAACTAGAGAATGAAATTGATGAACAACTGTTAGGGCTATTTGAGGACTGGAAATGAGCAAGTAGCATTCTAATCTTAAAAAATAGAACATGAAAGTGGCTTCATGAATGCTATAATGTACAAATATTTGTTAAGCATTTACTGGGTCCCAGGTACCATGCTGGGGGCTGGAGGTGTACCAGAGAACTGAGGGACACTGCCCTCACCTTCTTGGAGTGTGCACTCAGTGGGAAGCACCATGCTGAGCGGTTTGGGAAGGGAAATACATGGTCAAGTGCCCTTTCCAGATATGAGAGCCACAGTTTGAATTTCCAGGCAGCAGTATAGAATAGGTCATCAAAGCCCTGATTTGGGAAGTAATAAAGCAGTGGTCACAGGGACTTCCCATGACTTCACCAAGCCACCACCAGTAACCATATTTTTTCCTTGACAGGGGATAATTTGAAAATCATTCATTCATTCATTCATTCATTCAACAAACCCAAATGAAGAAAGCGTTTTTTTTTTTTTTGTTTCTTTTTTTAAGCATCTATTATGTTTCAGGCACTGTTATAGGCACTAGGGATATGGTAGTGAACAAAAGGGTTAAAATCTCCATCCTCTTGGAACTGACATTCCAGTGGTAGATTTGGAAAACAGACAAGATAAATATGTAAAATATGTATATGTTCGATGTAGGTAAGTGCTAAAACTTCAGCAGGATAGAGGGATTCGAGTTGTTTGTTCAGGAAGTTGCAATTTTATATAGTGTGGCCGAAGTCTCACCGAGAAGGTGACTGTGAAGTAAGGAGTAAAAGGAATGAAGATAGTCACTACGTGGCTACCTGGCAGAGGAGTGTTTAGGTTGAGGAAAAAGCGAGTGCAAAGGCCCTGAGGCAGGAATACCTAAGATACTGCAGGCTATTGAGTGGCTGGAGCAGAGTGAGCAAAGTTGAAAATAGTAGATGGTGCAGTAAAAGATGTACCCAAGGGTCAGATCACGTGGGGTCTTGTAGATCACTGCAGAACTTTGGTTTTGAATCTGAGTGAGGTTGTTTTTGAGTAATGAGGAAAGAATGAGGATTAACGAGGCCCGACTTATGTTTTCAGGGTCATTGGTCGAAGATAGGTTGTAGACTAAAGAGCTGAACATGGGAGTAGGTGAGAGGTGCTACTGCCTGATACCTGGATCGTGGCAGCAGAGATGCTGAAACGCAATCAGATTCTGATTCTGAGTACATTTAGACATTAGAGCTGCAGTATTTGCAGAGATATTAGGCATAGAATGTGAGATAAACAGAGGAATCAACTGCAACTCCAAGGTTTTTAGCCTGAGGGAGTGGAAGAATGGAGTTTCACTTCTTGAGATGAGAAGCCTACAGGAAGAGCTAGTTTATGGTGATGGTAAGCCAGTTATCAGAAGCTCAGTGTTCAACACAGTTAAGTTTGGGAAACTTACATATTCAAATGGAGATGCCACATAGACAGGCAGATATTCAGGCCTGGTATTCAGAGGTGAGCGGGGCTGCAGGCATCAGCACACAGATACAGCAGAAGCTATAAGCCTGGATGTGACCAGGAGGAGTGGGCGTGATTAGGGCAGAGAAGAGGTCCATGGACTGAGTCCTGGGATGCTTCAAAGTTCAAGTGTAAAGGAAATGAAGAGGAACTTGAGAAGCAGTATACAGAAATTTGAAATGGAAAACCAAAGTGGGTATGGCTTCCTGGAAACCAAATGAAGAAAGTGATTCAAGGAAGAATGGGAGATAAGAGAAAAGCAATAGCCAGGGAGTACCTGGACTTTGGCAAAGCACGGCCAAGTCCAAACAATAAGGAAATAAAAAAACACACACTGAGTAGAAAAGGTAAGCCAGATTTATAGATAACATCCCAGTTCTATTAAAGGATACTGATTTATGGAATATTACTAATTCAAACAATATGTCTTAAACATTCAAAATCCTTGGCCCTAATTAGTAAACCTGAAAACATTTCTTGCAGTTTGTAGCGGGAGGCCAATAATTTTTTTTCATTATAAAATTATGATATTAAATATGCCTTTTCAAATCTACACATTCTCTAGCTCTCCAGCAGGGGGACTCTGATGTGTCTTCTAGGGTGTTGTGTCATGCTCCTGAGTTGAAGGGAAGTCACAAAGATCTCTTAAGTGTCCCAGGTCACTGGTCTTGGCCCAGACCTCTCAGTTTTTAAAAAAATTAATGTCTTGGATGGAAACATGTAGCAAATCATTACATCTGTGAATGTCTTAAAGCTTTAAGTAATAGCGAATACATCACATGGTGAACTCTGGACTTAAGCGGAACTTGAGTAAGAGTTGGTGATCTCTTGGATTTTTAAGTACAGGGAAGGTATCAGAAGGCTGGAATATTGAAAATGTGCTTTTAAATTCAAACAAAGAATTTTACCACAACCAGCTGATCACCGAATCAAATATAGCCAAGAATCTGGAGTGTATAATTAAAAGCATGATTTGTGACTATTCTGAAAAGGGAGCAACATGATGTGGCCTCCCAGGCTGCTCTCATTCTATCCCAAGACATGGTTCCCACAATGGCAGAACAAAATCAGGGTGTAAAGCAGAGTAATATGGTCACAAAGGCACATAATTTACTGTCGGGGGACTTTGGTTTGAGTCTCAGCTTCAAATCTTATTTATGTGGTTAGAAAAAATAGCCTAACCTCTGAAAATCTTAGTTTTGTCACATGAAAATGATGAAAATAATACCTTTATTATAAGTTGCTGTCAGGGTCAAGTGTGTGAGAGAGATAAAAGCCATTTGTAAAGCATAAAGTATGAAATAAACATCAGTTATTTTAGGTTAGAGAAATGTTGCTCAAATGATAGTAGCTACCTAAAGTGCCCACAAGAGCTTAGCTAACTTAAGGAAAGAGTAGCACGTAGAGCAAGAGCAGTGATAATTGACATTGTCTCTGACCTGGGAATATTCGACCTGAAGGTCTATAGTTAGGTCTGTATTTTTAGAGGTATATAGGTAAATTGGATTGTAACTACAAAACCTCATGAGAATAGTGAGAAGATTGGATACCATCCCCATGAGGCATATTTGAAGGGATTGAGAAGATTTGAAAGTGGTGATAGTGGTGATGGTAGGAGTGAGGTAACCATCTTCAAATAGTTGAGGATTTCTAGATGATAAAAGGATTTCTATTTGGCCTTGAGTGGTAGCAATAGGGTACAATGGATGAATGTAGACTTGTGGTCACAGAAAGACAGGGCTTTTTGATAGATCGGGCATGGCGATAGCAGGACCAGAGAAGCCCCCACCAGTGGGGGTTTCCGACACAGGCTAGATGACCACCTGACAGGGAAGAGAATTCATGAAATGACATAGTAATTGCATATAACCCATGGAATAAAATTTTAAAAAGCCGTAAGAAGAAATAAAGAGCAATGATTTAAAAAACCAATCCCACAAAAAATGATACAAATAAAAACTAATACAGTATAGCAAGTATTTTCAAAGTATTTACTATGTATCATAAGTAATCGAGTGCCTTTCAACCTCACAAGTCCATCACTTCATGACACCATCTATTTACTTATCTTTCTATATATCCATGTAATATTCAAGAGCATAGTATACTGTCATCTTCCAGAAGCTCTGTTATGACTGAACTTTCTGTATTATTTAATCCCATGTTTTGAAAGGTCATTTAAATTGAGATGTAACCTTTAATTTTTTCCTGCTCTGTTTTGGCTGCCGGACTCTTGTCCTAACCATTCGTGTGCCGTAGAAACTGCAGACTGCAGAGAGCCTTCAATATTATGTGAAAGGATTTTCCAAGGCCAAGCTAACTGCATTCAGTCTTTATCTTAAATGAAAGAACAACTTTGATCTGTCAACTGTGAAAAGTAAACTGGGCATGACCTTCACTCATCACCAATCATCTCACTTAATGACATTTCTTAACTTTATTCTGATATTAGATCATGGTCCTTCTTTGTTCTGTCAGAGTTTTTTCATCCAAAGTCTAATTATTTCCATTTATACATACAAGGAGAGCTTGGAAGCCCAGTGTATTGGATATGAAGTTTATTGAAATATGTCTCAAGTGTTAAAGATAGTTTGTTGTATTTGCTATTTGCCTAAGAAAGTGGAGAAAATAAGGAGATCAACGTTGAAGTCAGATACTCTTTAAAGTACTCACTTCATTGCCCTCGATACCCTGAGCATTTCTTTTGCGGTGTGACTGTGTGTTCTAGCTCAGTTGCTTCTGTTTTACCTTTTCACCCGGAAGGCCCCTAAATGACAATTATTGCTTCTTAAAGGATACAACTTCAGAGAAGCTGTCACTGTGAATCAGGCTAGACCTGACTTGAAGAAACCTCCTGGGATCTGCAATGCTTCAAGTGTTTTATGTGATTGAACCTTTTGTTTGCTGAAAAGATACCAGAACACCAAAAGCAGGTTATCTTTTCTCAGCATGGCAGAGGATAGGCTAATCCATTTTCTCATGAACAGTCTCAAATAAGCGAAATATAATTAGCTGTATAATACTTTACAGTAATTCTCAAGCATTTTAGTACCTCTTAAAACACTTTCCTTTAAACTCATATTTAAAATTTGTAATCCAAACTGGGGGTTTAAATATTCAAAGCTGTTTATGGCATATACAGGTAAGAACTAAAATAACCTGGAAAATATTTGGTTAAAATCACTGGTCTAGGTAAGAAAATTGTGTCTGCTGTAAAACTGGAATTGATTCAATCCATACTCATTTACTAGTTGGTGCCCTTGAACTGTGAGCCGTGTCACCCTTTCCCTGTCCCACGTCATATCAGAAGGCTAAAATAACTTGGACACAGAGTGCAGTCAGTATTTGCAGCTTCCCTATCCCTGGGTTCAACCAAAAGCAAATCAAAAATACTCCAGGACAGAAACAATGCTATTGAAAAATTATTGAAATAAATGATTGAAATAAAATTTTGTAAAAGCCATAAGAAGAAATAAAGAGCAATGATAAACCAATGCCACAAAAAATGATGCAAATAAAACATAATACGGTATAAGTATTTACATAGTATTTACTATGTATCATAAGTAATCTAGAGATGATTTCAAGTATGTAGGAGAATATACATAGGTTATATGCAATTACTATGCCATTTCATACAAAGGCCTTGAGCATCCTTGAAATTTGGTATCTGAGGGAGATCCTAGGACTAATCCCCTGCAGATTCGTAGGGATGATTATACATGTAAAATTCCTCATCCTCATCTTCCCAATACAGCCTTCTATGAAGGGATAACAAAAATGGAAGAGAAAAAGAAACAACATATGTGAAACTTATTTTAAAAATTTATTTCACACACACACGCATACACACACACACTCTTGCCTTATGTATGCAGGCAGGTAATTATTTTCATAGCTACATTCCTGTATATTGAATTAACTGAATTATTAAAGAATGATATAAATCAAAGTTTCTAATAAATTTTATTTCAATATAGCATAAAATTAAAAAAGCAATGTCTATCAAATTGCTTTTATTAGAATATCCAGTGCTTTTTCATTGAATAAACATTAATGAAAATAAGCTGTCAGAATGATTATTATCAGCAATGTGCTGGCAATAATAATCTGCAATATTGGGGTTAATTATCTGTGGAAGTGACTGGATTTGGTACCTGAGTTCCTGAATCTTCCCAGCACGTCACCAAGAATGACAACCATTTTAGACATTATGACTTGAAATTAGGCTTGAAAATAGCTACTCCCTTGGGGTGAGTTAACATTTAATGTTGGGCAAGTAGAAATGACTGCTGATTTTCATTCTTTATATTAATTCCATGGGGAGGGTGAGCTAGTAAAACATTTGTGTGAGCTGGTCATTATTTGAAATTTATTTACCAAAGTGGCTTACGTAATAATCATCCCCGTGCTAAATCAGTCAGTCAACAAGTTTTTATTGAGTCCCCATTGGATTAGAGTAATGTATAGTAATGATGTATTCAGTAGTGTACAGACGTATGCAGCAAAGATTAGACATGAGCTCGACCCCCAAGGCCTTACAAGCCATTAGAGGAGATAAACAGACACATATCATCAAGTGAAATGTAACCAGATGACTTAACTCCCAGGGCATGGAAAAGTAATGGTTGGGCTGGGATTGTTCTGGAGGGTGATGGGATAGGTTAAATGTGGGAAACTTCCATGATGTAGGTGCCCTGGTCTGGGTTGGGTTGAAGAAAGTTAGTGGCTTGGTAGAGGAAAAAAGCTATTTGACTTAGTGAATACAGTAAAACTTGGACAAAGACTGAGGTAGAAGATGAGAGTCTGTTTAATTTATCTTGGGTATAGCAAGATGGAGAAGCATACAGGTAAGACAGATATGGACAGAATTATTTGAAACCAAGATTAGTAGATTTGACACCGGAGGGGTATGTCACATATCCCAATAAAGCTCCATTTTAGCTTTGTTGGAGTCTGACTGATAGACAAAAAAATTCATGCTTGGTGAGTTTGGATATATGCATACCAAACTGTGATACCATTACCTCAACCAAAGCACTAAACATATTCTTTATCTCCAAAAATTTCCTTATGTCTTTTTCCTTCCTTTTTTTTTTGTTTTTTTTTTTTTTTGGTAGGAATCTGAACATGGTATCTATCTCCTTAACATATTTTAAAGTTCACAATGTAATAGTGTTAACTAAAGGTACTTGTACAGCTGAACTTTAGGATGCATTCACCTTGTATAACAGAAACTTAATACTCATTGAAAAATTCCCCATTTTCCTTTTCTCCTCCTCTTTGGCAACCACCATTCTGTTCTCAGCTTCTGTAAGTATGAATATATTTAGATACTTCATATAAGTGGAATCATGCAGAATTTGTCCTGGGGCTGGAACTAAGTTCCATTTTAATTTTGTTAAATGCAGGGCCTCTTTTGAAAAGTAGTTAAATGAGAGACTCTTGTTTCAGGATTGCTCATGGGAAGTTCCTCCTGATGCTCACCATGCCTTGCTAATTGAAGACAGCCCCAATCTTAGTGGGCATCATGCACTGAAAAATATGCATGCTATCTACAGGTTTCTAAACAAGTGCTCCCTGCTTAAGCAAACCCACGAGTCCCCTGTGGACCACCATCACTGTGTGTCATATGATAATCACTGGTGGACTTTTGCTTTTGTTATCAGTTCTTTCCTGCATTTAAATATTCTCACCATCTGGGTATGTCAAGTTAGATTCGCCTTTTCTGGCACCCCACTTTCTTTTATGTTTTTAAGGAAGACTGGATTCAGTTAAGATGGTCTAACTTGTTGATTACGGAGTGAATGATGATGGCTGCTCCTTTGAATTGTTAGGCTTCTCAACACACTTTATGGTGAAGATACCCAGCCAAGGGGTGTGGGGACAGGAAAGAATAGTAATTGTTGGGCATAACAAACTTGCCCGGGTAACAGCCAGGCAACTCTAATCTGAGTCTCACGTGCTAACAAGTTTCAGTAATCTCTTATGCCCTTTTCTCTTTATTAGGAATAAAATGGATGTCAGTTTGGCCCATGACAAAACTAATAAAATCCTCCAACTCCTTAATTTTCAGTTCAGAGTCTCTCTGGTGACTCTTCATCAGATCAATAATTTAATCTAGATCACTTAATATTAATAGGCAGCTTTCTTGGGCTTTACTTATATTATCTCCTTTAAACTATACAACAGGCCTGAGAGGTAGGCAATGCTAGTTCTGTCTTAAGATGAGAAAATTGAGGTTCAAGAGAGTTAAGTGTTATTTCTGTTGTCACAGAGCTGAGCTTCAAGCCCAGGATGGTCTGACACCAAAGTCTATTCTTTCTATTTTGCCCATGAGCTCTCTAGGTTTTTATAAATAGCGGTCTTCATACAACTACCAGTTGACTATTCTAGCCCTGTTAAACTGAATAGGAGGATCAGAGAACATTGTGGTCCCTTCTTGCTTGTAATATTTGTTCTACTTAAATAAGTAGTTATTTATTCACACTCTGTTATGTGTTGAGAACTACGCATTCAGGGAATGTAAATATTAAGGACTGAAGATTCTTGGGTTAGGAAGTTCCCAGTTGGCACAGGTGTCTGCTAGTTATCTGGAACTCATTCCCTTGGCTCTTGAGGCCATTTCCTATGCTCGGAGTGTTCTTGCCCACTGTTTCACCTAGGTAGCTTCCAAACTTTCTTCAGATACAGCTCAGGGAAACCCAAGTAAATTTCACTTTGCTGGGATGTTTTCTAGCATTTATTTGGATATTACCATGAGTTGACTGTCCCCTCCAAAATTCATGTTCAAATTTAATTGCCATTGCAAAATTGTGGAAAAATAAGACCTTTAAGAGGTAATTAGGTCATGAGGGCTCTGCCATCATGAATAATTTAATGCCGTTATTGTAGGAATGGGTTAGTTACTGTGGGAATGAGTTCCTGACAAAAAGGATAAATTCAGTTCCCATTCTCTTTGTCTCTTGAGTGTACTGCCTTGCCAGGGGAGGGCAATGACCATGCTATGACTCAGCAAGAAGGCCCTTACTAGATGCTGCCTCCCAATCTTAGACTTCCCAGCTTCCAGAACTGTCAGCCAAATATCTCTTTTTAAAATAAATGACCCAGTCTGTGGTATTCAGCAGAAAATGGTCTAAGACAGATGTCTGTCTTTCACAAACCAGCAATGCTCAGTACATAATTCTGTTGCAATGAGTGCGTTGTCATCTTTGTTTTACTTCTTTGTTTTTCCCTCAAGACTGTAAGTACCCTGGGAATGTTAAATTCATCTTATTCATCTTTGCATTCCTATCGTTTAACGGACCACTGAGCAAAAAAGAAAGAAGCCAAGACTGTACCGTCATTTAGGGGAGACTGTGAAGTAGAGTGGATATTTTAGAAAGGAGAAGCCACTGAAGGTCAGTCTTGCTGGGGAAGGAGGCTTCACAGAGGAGTTGGAACTGTTTTGGATCTTGAAAGATGTAATGCATTGGAAGTTGATGAGGAAGAAGGGCACAACCACAGGGAGGAGGCAGAATGCCTGTTCTTCCTTACTTTGAAGCTAACTATGCCTCTCTGTGGCTTCTACTGGTTGTTCCTAGTTCATTATCTTCAGATTGCACAGAATAAGCCTAATCCCTTTTTCTAGACAGCCCTGTAATGTTTGAAAACTGTAGGTTTCTGTGAGTCTTCTTTTCTCCTGGTGGGGTTTTCCTGACACTCTGTCACCCATATCCTTTTCTGAGCCGCTTCCCATCCAGGTTCCCCTAGTGTTGAGCAGCAAAGGAGGTCAGGACTAACACCGCCATGCCTCAGGCAGAGGCTTCTGTAAACACAGACTATACTGCACCACCACTCTTGGTGGCCACACTTACTCCCTTACTCGTGTTGACCTTCGTGTCACTGAGGACTATTGAGGATGATTTCACACATGAAATTATGTCTCCCCTGCTTATAATTACCTATTAGTGTCACTTACCATTCATTCACTCTCTCCCTCAGTCATACTAAAAACATTTGTTAAGCATGTACTATGTGTGAGGCACTGTCTTAGGTGATGGGGACATTGGACCTAGCAGAGTGCCTAACATAAATGTGGGATCTTGTGTTTATCTCTGTTCACCGTCATCTCGTTGGATTGGGTTGAGGTTGCCAATCTTTCTTTGTCTCTATCTTTTTCTTGCTTTCCCTCCTTCTCTCTCTCTCTCTCCCTCTCCCCACCTTTCTTGTATGTGTGTTCATGTATATGATATAGACAAAGATATAGAGTATGCATAGTGTATATATGTATATGTATGTATATGTGTTTGTGTATGTGTATATATATATTTTTTTTGAGTGTTTGTGATGTTTACCATTTATGTATTGATGAGTCTGATTAGGTATAGGAAAGAAAGTTTATCATAGAGATAAATTATGGATGATAATCTTAGGCAACATTAAAATCATAACTGTTCCAAAATTCTGGGATAGAGAAAAATAGTGTGTTTGTGGGTGAGGGGTCTGGGTATCATATTTGTGATAAGCATGGGTTTTGGAGTCAGACCTCCTGAGATCGAATGTGGGTTCCATCACTTAGCAGTGTGTGACCGAGGGCAAAATGCTTAGTTTCCCCAAGCTTCAGAGCCATTTGTATATATCCCTGTATTCTCAGGAATAATAATAGTTTCTGTTCAAAGGATTATTGTGGTAATTAAATGAGATTATGTGTATAAAGTGGTTAGTGTAGTGTCTGAGACATATTCAAGATCAATAGATGGTAGATAAAATTATGTAAGAAAAAGAGTTGACTTTCAAGGAAGGAAAATGGGACTCAGTGATGTTAAAGTCCACTGGAACTAACTGTAGAGGCCATTTCAATTAAAGTTGTACTGGGATTTGACACTGAATTTTGCTGGGTTTCAGATGGGTTCTGAAAAATATTTTTATTGGAGCAAAATGTTGGTTGTGACAAAACTTACTGCCATATGTGTTGACTTGGATTAGTAAGTAGTTAATTGTAAAAAAAAAAAAAAAGGAATCTCTGAATCTTAAATGTGGCTTCTTTACTTACTTTTTACATATTTCACTTCGTATAGTAAATCAAAATAGGTATTTTTTTGTGACATCTGAATGAATTATACTTCTACCATATTAGTAGCTTTGTATACCTTGTAGATTATATTTTATTAATTAAAATGGTTTGATTTGTTCTTATTTCCCCATGCAAAAGACTTCTAAATAAGTCGTAGGAAAAATAATTACTGGAAAATAACCAGCTATCTCATCTTTGACTCAGATATTTCCAGCATTGTCAATTTTAGTCTGTTTCAGAGCAACCAAGAAGTTTACATTGATGAATTAAGGATGTTGCCAAACTTGGTTTTTAAGCTACTTGAGATATCACTTATAATTTCTTAATAAATTCCAGCAGGCTTTTTGATAATTAGAGAATAAGCAAAACCCTCAGCAGCATGCCAGTACAGTGGAGTAATGGCCGTTAAAGACATGAGCTTTGGGACTATTTGGAAACAAATGGTCATTTCACCAGAAAAGTAAAACAAACTGAGCAGCTTTACTCAACTTTCCTTCTTTGGCTCTGTGCCATATTTATAGGTCAACTTCAACTAGTAAGTCCTGGTGAGTTTTTTCTTTGTCAGCTATATGAAGTTTCACCAATGCAATGCTTATCTCTGTTCTCACTCCATGCTCTGATAGCAGGTACCTGTTCGTTTTCTTTATTTAAAGAAAGTGCTCCAATAAAATAAAATTATAAAACAATTAAACAGAATTGAAGCCAGTCAACTCCAGCTTATCTTGGATAAAGATTGCAAATAAATGCAGGTATAATAGATTTTGCCTTTCTGTTTCATCTTTAACATTTTGATTTAACACATTTATTTTATATTGATGGTAGCATTGGAGGGAATTTTAAGTTATATATTAGTTCTCCTACCTCATTCAGGGTATAGCTTTTTGACTGTTGTGTAAAATTAACTGTGTGGTGATTCCTTAAGAAAAAAAAAAAGCTCATTTTCTACCCCTTAAATAACCTACAAGGTATTAAAATGTGATAAAAATAAAACAAGAAGGAAAATACATTGTATAAAAATGCTCACTTTTTAGTTGGACAATTGGAGTGGAATGGTTTGTTTTTGTTGAAAATATGCTAAGTAATAAAATAATAAAGCTTTAAAGAATTGTTGGGCAAGAAGGCAGGAGAAATAGGAAGCAGGTGGGACATGGTGTTAGGTTTATGTGGCATGCTTGGTGACTTTAGCTTTCTTTTTTTGTGGACTGCATTGAATTGCTGCTACAATTTTTGGTTAAGTCTAGCTGGTATCAGTTATTTAACCGCTCCCTTTGCCCTCTGAAGAGAAAGGACAGCCTAAGATCAAGAAAGAATCATGGTAGAAAGAATGGAACATGAATATCGTTTGGTCAGAAGATTCAGGTTCCTTGAATGGCAGGACTCTAGACATTGATACTGAGCTTTGGGAAGAAGTCTGGAAAAGGTAGATATAAAGAAGTTGAGAACTTAAACTAGGCTTGGTTCCTTCAGCAAATTCTCACAGGGACTCAGGCTCATGAAACAACCAGGAGTAAGAACCTTGAGATTGCTACCTCTTCATCTTAGAGATGAAGAGACTGAGGCTGCATAGGGAAAGGCTGGAGGCTAGAGAGGTGACATGAAGTCACTCACCCAGTTAGGGCAAAGCTGGTGTTAGGATGCAGGTGTCAGCATGGCTCTTTTACCATCATGACATTATAGCTGGCATTATAACTGCTGTCACAGTGGGGACCAGGATACCTGCAGAGTTGTAGAGGCTGATGGTAGAGGAGACAATAGCACAGATCACTGGGCTGGGCAACAGAAAATCTAGGGCAAAGTTGTTTCCCTGAGTCTTTGGACAAGTAACAGATGCTCTAGATAACAGCTTTCTGATTGACAGATGACTATATAACTTTGCCCCATTGATCTCACTGGATCAAATGAAATACTGTTTGTGAAGATGCTATGACAAGCAAAGGCAATACATGTGTAGGGGATTACAGAATACCATTGGCCATTCCTTCCATAAGGAGTTCTCAACAATTATTCAGAGCTGCCAAAACATCTTAATTCACTACTGCCTAACAAAAGACAATAAAGTTATCTGACAATCAAAATGAACCTGCATCCCACCCACAGTCTTAGTTATGAAATCCTTGAGAAGCCTGCTATTAACTCAGCAAGTTGTGAACATTTATTTTATGTATTTATTCATGAACTCATTTATTGAATAAAATGAAGCACACAAAAAAATAGTAGACCTCATACCTGCCTTTCCCTCAAGGGAAAAACAAATGAATAAATAAATGTGATTTATATGGCAAGTGTTGTGTATTAAGCACATGCAGTTGTGTCCTGGAGTTAGCTCTTGCTGGCTTACGAGGGCCAGTTATGCACATCTCTTCCCAATCCCCATTTCAGTGAAGTCACACTGGTAACCTGAAATCAGCCATAATGACAGTATTTATACCATAGCAATTAACAAATGCTATAAATCCGGGCTTTTTTCAATCTTGAAGAGCTGGTTGTTAACATTTATGAGAATGCCACTGAGTACATAGTTCTTTAAAAGCTGATATTTTTCATCAGTTTTGGAAAATTGTAAGCCATTATCTCAAGTATTGTCCCTTCTCCAATATCTCTTCCTATTCTAGCTTTCATGTCTCTTAAATATTTTTTCAGTTTTTTTCCATCTCTTTATCTTTCTATGCTGCATTCTACATAATTTTCTCAGTTGTCTTTCACGAATTCTTTCTTCAACTGCATATAATCTAATACATAATTCATTCATGGAGCTATCAGTGACATGCCTGTATTTCCAGAAGTTCTGTTTTTTCCTTCAAATTTATCTCTTCACAGTGTACTGTTCTCTCTTTAGATTTTCATTTCTTCTTTTATCATTTTAACCATTTGAAGCATGGTTATTGTATAGTCTTTCTCAGATGGTGCTATTATTTCAAGTTTGTGGGAATACTAGCCTTCCTATTCATACAGTTTGCTGATTCTCTCTCATAACAGATTATTTCCCCATGGAATTTACAGGTTTTACTTGTTCCCCTCCAATGTGTTGAAAAACTGTAGTCAGATATATATATACATATATATATATATATATATATATATATATATATATATGCCTGTTTATATATATACCTGTTAAAATGTGTCAAAAAATTGTAGTGAAACTATAGAACATCCATGACAATGATATCTTAGTTATATGTTATCTTAGTTACAAACACAAAAGACAGATTCTCTTCTGAGGAATAATTACTCTGATGGTAGACTTTTCTACGGTTTAAACCAATCAGAGCCAACCTTGGTGCTGAGCATGGGATCAGGGAGCCTAAGCATAGGAGTCATGTAGAGCAGGGATGGACGTCTAAATGAAAGCCTGTTGCTGTTAGGAAGGAGGAAGAGAAATGAATATGAGGTGGAAAAACTAGGTATATCTGTAATATGGTATATATTTTTCAATCAGTGGATTCGGGCTTTTCTTTATTTGGGAGAAATTGTTTTCTTCTAGTCATCTTTGAATGGTTCCTATCTTCCATGTATTTGATTTTATACTTAAGGGAGACCAAAAATTCTAGGCTCTCCATGCTATTCTTCTATATTTTCTCTTATTTTAATCTCTGCCTATTTTTTATATGCATTTGCTAAGATCAAGCCTTTTCTTTTGTGTGTTGGGGGTAGGAGAGATAATTTACTTTTCAGCTGAGTTAATGTTCAATTTGTTAGTTTTTTGGTTTCCTTTTTCATCTCATTTACCTTGCTTCTTTGAATTAACATGCCTATGAAATTATTATACAGATTGAAGTGCTCATGGGAATACTCTTCTATTCCATGGTATGTAGAATGATGTTTGTTTAATCAGGTCTCTACCTTTGGGTAGATGTTACTGACTTACAGAAGTTACTGATAGGGAGAAGGGAGCTAACTCTTGATATAAATAAAAGATTATTGATTTGAAGAAGGGAGCCAATTAGAGGTATAAATGAAAGTTCCTGGATGGCAGTGCACTTTCGTTTTGTTAGTTGTGTGATGAGGAAAGTTCCAGCTTTGAGCAGTCCCCTTAGGTGTGTCTTGCCTTCTCTTTCTTCACCCCTCATCCTCTCTTGCCTAACTGTTATAGACTGTGACTGACATCTCCACTCTGCACAGAAAAGAGTATTAGGTTCTAATAAATTGCTTCCATAAATTCGGTAGCATAAATTTAACAGAACTTTAGGATGTTAATTGACTGAAAGTGGGCAGGCTTCCTTGAGTGTGAGAATTTGATTTCCTCCCATCCTCCTGGAAATGACCTGAATTTACTTGATGTCCAGCAGGTTCTAGACAGGCATCCTTTGGAACCAGGGGTGAATTTGTCAGGACTCTTTTCCTTAAAAGTGTCAGAAATCCAATCTGAGTTAGTATAAAGAAAACAAAATATAAAAGGCCTATCTTATGTGCTGAAATGATGGGGTGAGCAGAGGAGCTGGTCTGTGAGTGATGAGGTCCAGGAGCTGGCAGCTCAAGGCTTCCTTGTCACCTCTCATTTCTGCTTCTCTCTACCTTCGAGCTCTCTCCTCTCCAGTTGACTGGTTCCATGAGACTCCAGGAATCCAAGATGTTACGTGTTTATAGTCCAGTGACCAGAGAGGAAAAAAAGCTCTTTCCCGCCAGACCTCATGAGAAAACCCAGGGGAAGATTCTGATTGGCTCCAGCTGATCATGTGTCCAGCTGTGGGTGGGATTCTGGGATAGTAAATTGGCAGCTTTCATCAGAAATAGGTGTTCTCTAAAAAGCAGGGGAGGAGGTGATAGTCTGAGCACATAAAATAACACATTTTCACTGAGGGAGGAATAAAAGCCTCCATATGCTTTGCAGGAACTAAATTCACCCCTGCCGAGCTGTCAGGGGATATGACCCTTCATTCACGTCCAAATATATGAGTGCCATTTGATACCTTTACCATGCTCCCTTGTGCCAAGCCCAGAAAAATGGCACTTGTTGATTTTGTAACCTCAAATAAAAATGAACCCCAGGATGTTTCCAGGTTCAGCGTAATTCCAACCAGTTGTCACTTCCTCAGCCCGGGAACTGTTATGGAAATAGGTATTTGGCATCTGCTGCTTTGTGTTATGGCTAATGCATGAGAGAGATGCTTTTCCAGAACCAAAGAACCCCAGTTATACTGCTGAGGATAAAGAAAGACTGCAGGGGACCAACTGGTTTTTGTTTGGACCATGATTAAGAGAAGGTTCAGTTGTTCTAATGCTTTTAAAATCAGCTTCGCTCCAAAGCACTTGGGTTATGTATTTGCCATCTTGTAGAAAGACTCAGCATTTGAGATGCAAGCCAAATGCTTTTAGCCCACTTACAAAAGACAATGCTGCCTTGGGCCCTGCTGGCTGCAGGAGCTGACTGGGCTGGAAGCCAGCTCTGAGACTGACTATGATAGTGCATGCCATTTAATACGAAGGGGAGAATGGTGAGGTGGTTTAGCTTAGAAGCAATGCTAATTGTTTACTGGATACGTTTTACACAGCCCAGACCATTTATTTTAGCCAAATTTCTCTCATTATTACATAATAAAACCTGACATTTAAAAAAGCACATTTACTTATATTATTTCGCTATTGAAAAAGCTAGTATGCAGCATATCCTTCTTCTAGGTTCACATGTTAAAAAAATCAATGTCCTGGAAAAAAAGTAACAAAATTAAAGTCACAGATGGGAAGATTAGAAGTGACCCTATTTCAGTGACCTTAAGTTTTATGAGGAGGAAAACGGTTGTCTTGTTTGTTTAATTATTTTTAAAATTTTATATCTAGTCTTAAGCACAATGCCTGGCATGTTGTAGGTAGTCATTAAATATCTGTTGAATTAATGAATAAGCAAATGAACATATAAAACATTTAGGAGCAAGAACTGACCAAAGATTCAAATGAAAATAAATATGCACTTGCATACAATGATGGATGGTCACATGAGATCAAAATCTAAATCTAGTTTTCTCTCTGTCTTATTTAAACTGGAATAAGAAGTAGAAGCTCCAAATTTTCAGATGTGTGGATTGTCCTTGCAAGATGTCTTACAGAAGTTTCCAGAAACCGCATAGCCCAACTTCCCAACTTTCTATCTGTAGTTTCTTAAAGTGTTTCAAGATAAATTTAGTTAGATTTTAGTCAAACACATGATCTAAGTGGCTATATATAAAGAGTAACTCAGAATCCTCACCTCAGCTTTGGTATTTATGAAGTTAGGACCAGGTACATAATTTGAGGCCTCGTGTAAAATGAAAACGCGGAGCCCTTTGAAAAATTAGCAAAAATTTCAAGACAGTGAGAGTCAAACCTTAAACCAAGTGCAGGCCCTTCTAAGCATGGGACCAGTGGGACTGTTTAGGAGGCATGCCCACAGGACCAACCCTTTATAGATGGCTTATCTTCTGGGAACTCTGAAAACATTAGTGAGTTCGTATTCACAGCAAGACCATATTGAAATTGGTGGGTTGTTTAATTATTTCAAAGATAGAGGTGAGATATAGAGAAAATATAAAGTGTTGGCATAGATGAGAGTATATTCTAGGGCTACTGGCTCCCCATCTGAGGTGTCTTTCAGCAGAGATAGTATGACTAAAATTTTGTGTATAGCTTGCTTCCATGTACTATTAAAATATGTATAGGAATGCTTGTGATTTTTGTACATTGATTTTGTATCCCAAGACTTTGCTGAAGTCACTTATCAGTTTCAGGAGATTTTGGGCCGAGACGATGGGGTCTTCTAGAAATACAATCATGTTGTCTGCAAATAGAGACAATTTGACTTCCCCCTTTTCTATTTGAATACCTTTATTTCTTTTTCTTGCCTGATTGCTTTGCCTAGAACTTCCAATACTATATTGAATAGGAGTAGTGAGAGAGGGCATCCTTGTCTAGTGCCAGATTTCAAAGGGAATGCTTCCAGTTTTTGCCCATTCAGTATGATATTGGCTGTGGGTTTGTCATAAATAGCTTTTATCATTTTGAGATACGTTCTGTTGTTACCTAGTTTATTGAGAGTTTTCAGCATAAAGTGGTGTTGAATTTTGTTAAAGGCTTTCTCTGCATTAATTGAGATAGTCATGTGGTTTTTGTCTTTGGTCCTGTTTATGTGGTGAATTTTGTTTATAGACTTGCCCATTTTGAACCAGCCTTGTATCCCTGGGATGAAGCCTACTTGATTGTGATGAATAAGCTTTTTGTTGTGCTGTTGCAATCAGTTTGCCAATATTTTATTGAAGATTTTTGCATCTATGTTCATCATGGATATTGGCCTGAAGCTTACTTTTCTTGTTGAGTCTCTGCCGGGTTTTGGTATCAGGATGATGTTAGTCTCATAAAATGATTTGGGAAGGATTCCCCCTTTTTTTTTTTATTACTTGGAATAGTTTCAGAAGGAATGGTACCAGCTCCTCTTTGTACATCTGGTAGAATTCATCTGGGAACCCATCTGGACCTGGACTTTTTTTTGGTTGGTAGGCTATTAATTGCTGCCTCAACTTCATCCCTTGTTATTGGTCTATTCAAGGTTACAACTTCTTCTTGGTTTAGGCTTGGGAGGGTGTAAGTGTCCAGAAATTTATCCATTTCTTCCAGGTTTACTGGTTTATGTGCATAGAGTTGTTTGTAGTAATCTCTGATGGTGGTTTGTATTTCTGTGGAATCTGTGGTGATATCCCCTTTATTGTATTTTATTGCATCTATTTGATTCTTCTCTCTTTTCTTTTTTATTAATCTGGCTAGTGGTCTATTTTGTTGATCTTCTCAAAAAACCAGCTCCTGGATTTATTAATTTTTTGTGTCTCTATCTCCTTCAGTTTTGCTCTGATCTTAGTTATTTCTTGTCTTCTGCTATCTTCTGAGTGTTTTTGATCTTGCTTCTGTAGCTCTTTCAATTTTGATGATAGGGTTTCAATTTTAGATCTTTCCTTGCTTCTCATGTGGGCATTTATTGCTATAAAATTTCCTCTAGACACTGCTTTAAATGTGTCCCAGAGATTCTGGTATGTTGTGTCTTCATTCTTGTTGGTTTCAAAGAACATCTTTATCTCTGCCTTCATTTCATTGTTTATCCAGTCAACATTTAAGAGCCAGTTGTTCAGTGTCCATGAAGTTGTGTGGTTCTGAGTTAGTTTTTTAATCCTGAGTTCTAATTTGATTGCACTGTGGTCTGATAGACTGTTTGTTATGATTTCCGTTCTTTTGCATTTGCTAAGGAGTGATTTACTTCCAATTATGTGGTCAGTTTTAGAGTAGGTGTGATGTGTTGCTGAGAAGAATGTATATTCTGTGAATTTGGGGTGGAGGGTTCTGTAAATGTCTATTAGGTTTTCTTGGTCCAGATCTGAGTTCAAGTCCTGGATATCCTTGTTAATTTTCTGTCTCATTGATTTGTCTAATATTGACAGTGGAGTGTTAAAGTCTCCCACTATTATTGTGTGGGAATCTAAGTCTCTTTGTAGGTTGTTAAGAACTTGCTCTGTGTATCTAGGTGCTCCTGTATTGGGTACATATATATTTAGAATCATTAGCTCTTCTTATTGTGTTGATCCTTTTATCATTATGTAATGCCCTTCTTTGTCTCTTTTGATCTTTGTTGGTTTAAAGTCTATTTTACCATTATGTAATGCCTTTTTTTGTCTCAATCTTTGTTGGTTTAAAGTCTATTTTATCAGAGACTGGAATTGCAACTCCTGCTTTTTTTTTTTTTGCTCTCCATATGCTTGGTAAATCTTCCTCCATCCCTTTATTTTGAGTCTATGTGTATCCTTGAATGTGAGATTGGTTTCCTGGATACAGCACACCAGTGGGTTTTTACTTTTTATCCAATTTGCCAGTCCGTGTCTTTCAATTGGGGCATTTAGCCCATTAACATTTAAGGTTAATATTGTTATGTGTAAATTTGATCCTGCCATTTTGATGCTAACTGGTTGTTTTGCCCATTAGTTGATGCAATTTCTTCATTGTGTCGATGCTCTTTGCCATTTGCTACGTTTTTGGAGTGGATGGTACTGGTTGTTTCTTTCTGTGTTTAGTGCTTCTTTCAGGAGCTCTTGTAAGACAGGCATGGTGGTGATGAAATCTCTGAGCAGTTGCTTGTTCATGAAGGATGGTATTTCTCCTTTGTGTATGAAGCTTAGTTTGGCTGGATATGAAATTCTAGGTTGAAAGTTCTTTTCTTTAAGGATCTTGAATATTGGTCCCCACTCTCTTCTGGCTTGTAGGGTTTCTGCTGAGAGGTCTTCTGTGAGTCTGATGAGCTTCCCTTTATGGGTAACCCAACTTTTCTCTCTGGCTGCCCTTAGTATTTTTTCCTTCATTTCATCCCTGGTGAATCTGACGATTATGTGCCTTGGGGTTGCTCTTCTTGTGGAATATCTTTGTGGTGTTCCCTGTATTACCTGGAGTTGAATATTGGCCTGCCTTGCTAGGTTGGGGAAGTTCTGCTGGATAATATCCTGAAGAGTGTTTTCCAGCTTGGATTCATTCTCTCTGTCACATTCAGGTACACCTATCAAACGTACATTAGGTCTTTTCACATAATCCCATATTTCTTGGAGATTTTGTTCATTTCTTTTCACTGTTTTTTCTCTAACCTCGCCTTCTCGTTTTATTTCATTGAGTTGATTTTCAATCTCTGATATCCTTACTTCTGGTTGGTCAATTTGGCTATTGACACTTGTGTATGCTTCGTGAAGTTGTATTGTGTTTTTCAGCTCTATCAGTTCATTTATATTCCTCTCTAAGCATTTATTCTTGTTAGCATTTTGTCAAACTTTTTTCAAGGTTCTTAGTTTCTTTGCATTGGTTTAGAACATGTTCTTTTAGCTCAGAGAAGTTTGTTAATACCCACCTTCTGAAGCCTGTTTCTGTCAATTCATCAGACTCATTCACCATGCAGCCTTGTTCCCTTGCTGGTAAGGAGTTGTGATCCCTTCGAGGAGGAGAGGCATTCTGGTTTTGGGTGTTTTCATCCTTTTTGCACTGGTTTCTTCTCATCTTTGTGGATTTATCTACCTGTGGTCTTTTTAATTGGTGTCTTTCAGATGGAGTCTCTGAGTGGATGTCCCTTTTTTTTATGTTGAAATTATTTCTTTCTGTTTTTGTAGTTTTCCTTCTAACAGTCAGGCCCCTCTGCTGTAGGACTACTGGAGGTCCACTGCAGACCCTGCTTGCCTGGAGATCACCTGCAGTGGCCTCTGCATTTTTGCTGGGAACTGCAATCCAGAGCTGTTCCTATTTGGCCGCCTTGTTGACTCCATCATAATTTTTCTTTTTTAGGTATCCAGTTTGATGAACTTTGACAAACTTTAAGTCATGCAGTTGCCATCACAATCAAGATACATACATACAGAAAATTTCCATCATCTCAAAAGTTTCCTTCAAGTTCCTTTGTAGATAATTCTGTCTCCCTTTCCTAGTCCCTAGAAATCACTGATATGATTTATTTTCTTTTAGTTTTTCTTTTTCTAGAATGTTGTATAAATATAGCCATCTGTATGACAGCCTTTTGAGTCTGGCTTCTTTTAGTTACCATAACATTTTCTTTGCTCCATCAGCAGTATTTGGTAATTGTCTTTTTAAAAAACGCATTCTAATAGGTATACAGTGGCATCTTACTAAATACGCATTTATTTGAATGGTATTGCCTAGGTTTTCTTCTAGGGTTTCCATTCAGGACATAGGCATAGGCAAGGACTTCATGACTAAAATACCAAAAGCAATGGCAACAAAAGCCAAAATAGACAAATGGGATCTAATTAAATGTAAGAGCTTCTGGACGGCAAAAGAAACAATAATTAGAGTGAACTGGCAACAAACAGAAAGTGAAAAAATTTTTGCAAGCTACCCATCTGACAAAGGGCTAATATCCAGAATCTACAAAGAACTAAAATATACAAGAAAAAAACAAAACCCATCAAAAAGTGGGTGAAGGACATGAACAGATAGATGCTTTGCAGAAGAAGACATTTATGCTGCCAACAAACATATGAAAAAAATGCTCATCATCATTGGTCATTAGAGAAATGCAAGTCAAAACCACATTGAGATACCATTTCACACCAGTGAAAATGGTGATCATTAAAAAATCTGGAGACGACAGATGCTGGAAAGGATGTGGAGAAATAGGAACACTTTTACACTGTTGGTGGAAATGTAAATTAGTTCAACCATTGTGGAAGACAGTGTAGCAATTCCTCAAGGACCTAGAAATAGAAATTCCATTTGACCCAGCAATCCCATTACTGGGTATATACCCGAAGGATTATAAATCATTCTATTATAAAGACACATGCACATGTATGTTCGTTGTGGCACTGCTTAAAATAGCAAAGACTTGGAACCAACCCAAATGCCCATCAGTGATAGACTGGATAAAGAAAATGTGGCACATATACACCATGAAATACTATGCAGCCATAAAAAAGGATGAGTTCCTGTCCTTTGCAGGGACACGGGTGAATCTGGAAACCATCATTCTCACCAAATTGACACAAGAGCAGAAAATCAAACACCGCATGTTCTCACTCATAGGCGGGTGTTGAACAATGAGAACACATGGACATAGGGAGGGGAGCATCACACATTGGGGTCTGCTAGGGGGTGGGGGGCTAGGGGAGGGCTAGCAGGGGGTGGGGGGATTGAGGAGGGATAACAGGAGAAATACCTAATGTGGGTGATGGGGGGATGGAGGCAGCAAACCACCATGGCATGTGTATACCTATGTAACAATCCTGCACAGTCTGCACATGTACCCCAGAACTTAAAGTAAAATAAAAAATAAAAATAAAAATAAATAAATACATTTCTCTATTGATAATGATATTGAGCTATTTTTTTCATGCAGTTATGTATTCCATGGAGCTTCTTTGATGAAGTGTCATGTTAAAATATTTTTCTTTTTCTTTAATTAAGTTGTTTTTTTCTTACTGAGTTTTGAAAAGCCTTATATATTCTGATTATTAGTTCTTTATTAGATATATGTTTTACAAATATTTTCTCCCAAATTGTGTCTTGTTTTTCATTTCTTAACTTTGTCTTCCAAAGAGAAGATGTTTTAAATTTTGATTAAAGCCAATTTATCAGTTTTTTCTTTTATGGTTTATGTTTTTCATGTCCTATGTAAGAAATTTTTGCCAAAGCCAAAGTCATAATTATTTTTTCTATGCTATCTTCTAGAAGTTTTGTGGTTTTACATTTTACACTTAGGTGTATTATTCTTTTTGAGTTAATTTGTATATATGAGCAAGGTATGGGTTGAACCTTATATTTTTGCATGTGTATATTTAACTGTTCTGGCATTATTTGTTGAAGAGACTGGCTTATCCACTGAAATGGTTTGACCCTTCATGAAAGACAGCTTGGTCATACATGTGATTTTATGTATTTTGTTCCATTGGTATATGTGTTTATTTTTTCACCAATAATAGAATGTCTTGGCTTTATGCTAAGTCTTGAAATTAGGTTCTATGAGTCTTTCAACTTTATTCTTTTTTAAAAATTATTTTGGTTGTACTAGGTCCTCTGCCTTTTTATATAATTTTTGTAAAAAAAACTATTTTAGCCAGCTTGTTGGGTTCTACAGCATTCTGCTGGGATTTTTATGATAAATTTTACCAGCTATAGAGATTTCCTCAGTCCTCTTAAGAAACATTCCTTCAATTATTCCCTTGCATTTGCCTCTATTTCTTGTTTCCATCATCCCCTAAATGCTGAGGTTAATGTGCAGTTGATCCAGAATGACATTAAGGCTCTGAAAGTAGCCTGAAGGTAGTCCTGTGATTGGGACTGCGGTCTTAGGACTCAGGCTGCCTTTAAACCTGGGAGCATTTAGTGCTGGATAGTGACTCTGGAAGTGGCTGGAGGTAAGAACAGGCAGGAGGGAGACCAACTTTGCGCTGTTCCTCTTAGTCTCAGGAAGACTGGCGCTAACTTCCTTAGCTTGTTCTGCACTCCTCAGAGGAAAGGCATGCCTGCAATCTGAGGAACGGTACTAAGGTTCTTTGACTATTTTAAAGTCTTTTCCTCCCCTTTCTTGCTGCTATTTTGCAAATCTCACTCATCCATCATTTACTCTACTTGTCTCTCATTCTATCCCCTTTATCTTTTTCTTCCACTGCTCCTCAAATTCTTCCTCAAATTTCTAAAGCTCATTAAAAAACAAAGTTCTCTAAAGATTAGAAATGTAAAGTAAATATATTTTGATAGAAGTTTTGAGATAAAAAAATTAGGCATTTAATTAATCAAAGTTACTGGAATGTGCTGATTGTGAAGAATTGTTGGATAAAATGTTCAGACAACCTAGGAATGTTTTCCCTGGTTTGACTCCAGTGTTAATCCACAACTTCATCTTCAAATAGCAGTGTCTCTGTAGTGCATCTTTCACAACTTAGTGGAGTCACTGAGTTTCAGATTTTCTTTCTTCTTCATGTCTGGCAGCCATGGACTAATTCGCCTGAAAATATGAACATTTGGGGAGAATATTCTTCAGTGACTCAGCAAGGCAACAGATGGCAAAATGTTTAATGTTTATTTCAAATCCATTTCCATATTGATTCACATCCAGGAGTATTTAAAAACATTTTTATTTGGAAAGAGACTGTTGTTCACTGTCGGGCAACAATCTCTGTTTGAAAACATCATCATTTGAATTACAACTTCTTTGACAAGTGTGGGGCAGACACTGCAATTTCAAGGATCATGAATATGGCTTTCTATCCTCCCTACCTAGCACTCTATTTTACTTATGGCTACATTTACGCATTCTGGTTGTTGTCTTTTTACTTTTTTCTTTTTTTTTTTTCGGGGGAGGCTTAAAGTCAAACCTTTATTCCCAATATTAGAAATAGAAAAATAATGTATTTAATTTGATAAGCTTTGAAAGGTTGTTCTTTCTGTAAGTGTTCACAGGTTATTTGACATGTTTATATCTTCTTCCTTTTAGGGCACATGTCTGAGTCCTTGGGAGTCAATTTATGAAATCTTGAGTAACACCTGGACCATTATAGAAGCACAGAGGCAGGTAGGACTCTCTGCTGACCCACAATTAATACACACTGACTGTTCACTCGGCTAATAAATGGGCTTTCTATTTAGATTGCTTCAGGAAACAGCAACAAACACTGGGTTTTAATAGCATTCATTAATTCATTAATTCATTTTTAAAACTTGCATTGAGCAATTACTACATGGAGGTGTTTATCTGTGGGTGAAAAGCAAGAAAAAAGAGACCTGATCAAAGACTCTGTAGACTACTGGATTCAGTGACTTTGTCTACAAGATTTATTCCTATTAAAATATTTATTTTGTTAGATAACTGTTTTTGTTTGCTATAACCGTCATACTAGTGTGGCTTGAAAAGAATTCAGGAAAGCTGGTTTCATGGCTAACTACCAGAGGCAGATTTACCCTGAAGGAAATGAAACTTGTATTTCAGAGCCTCTCTTGCTTGCACAGATCCCTTCTAAGGCTCATGTAGGGATTCTATAAGTGGATTTATATGATCATAGTTTTTGTAAAATTTGCAAGGATAAGATATTTTAATTGCAGGTGATCAAGATGGTCTCCACTTTGAATTTCCCTCCGTCATTCTGCTCCTCATGTCAGATGGTAATGAAGTGCTATGGACATTTTGGGGATACAGCTAAGTGAAAGTTCAGTTGGGGTGCACTTGGCTTGGTTTTTGCAAGATATATTTATATCTTGTAGTCTCATAAACAGTTTTCTAGCAGTCTCATGTAGGAATAACAGAATAAACCTGCTGATCACTGAAATGACTCCCTGAGTGTTTGAACATAAGGTTGCAGAATGGGAAGTCATGGTATAGAGCAGTGCATGGCACGAGAAGCAAGTGGTAGGTGGGAGAAACAAAGTTTCAAATGTTGGCAGCCAAAAGTGAGTCTGTGGAAAATTCTTAAAAACGCTAAGTGTGCGAAATTGTAAGAAATAGATTTAATTATCATCAATGCATAAATGGAAGTTCACTCATTGGATGAAATTATCTTCCCTAATGCAGCACATACATATATAAATGCATCATATGGTGTTTTGTTTCTATTTGTAGGAACTGCATAAAACAGAATTTATCAGAATTTTTATATTTGCAGGGCAGAAACTACAGTTGTACTATAAATCAATAATACATTCATGTTTTATGCATCCTAATGTATTAAATGGCATCTTAGCATGACATTACCATTAGTAGTAATGAACCTGAAATAAACTTTTCTAAGATATCAAGTATATTAATAAATTTTGAGCAGTTATGCAAGAGGAAAACTAAATTTTTTAAAGAAAGTTTCTCCATAGAATATATTACAATATTTTTGTCATATGAAGAGGCTATCAGAAACAATAGCAAAAGTAAGATAGAAAGCATTATACAGATATGTCAGCTACTTATTTAATAAAAATATTATTTTGGTTTCCTGGATTTTGCGATTATGGCTTTGTTAGCTTTTTCAGTTTGTAATTTGTTGTAATCTATTTTCTCATTCTACATTAATACTTATATTTCTGCCTAATATTATAGTAGCAATTTTGCATTATTTCTATTAATGATACCTGATGTGATTTAGCTGTGTTCCTACCCAAATCTCATCTGGAATTGTAACTCCCACAATTCCCATGTGTTATGGGAGGAACCTGGTAGGAAGTAATTGAATCATGGGGTGGGTCTTTCCCGTGCTGTTCTCATGAGAGTGACTGGGTCTCACAAGATCTGATGGTTTTAAAAATGGGAGTTTCCCTGCACAAGCTCTCTCTTTGCCTGCTGCCATCCATATAAGATATGACTTGTTCCTCTTTGCTGTCTGCCATGATTGTGAGGCTTCCCTAGCCACATGGAACTGTAAGTCTGTTAAACCGTTTTTCCTATATAAATTACCCATTTACAGGTGTGTCTTTATCTGCAGTGTGAAAGTGGACTAATACAATATCTTTCAAAATTTTTAAGCTTTAGGCCTTCCAGAAGCTGGATCTGCTCTCTCTTTGCCCCAGATTTTTATTTTCCTTGTCCAGTTATTTCTCAAGGAAGAGTAAATCTTTGGGACCACAGCAATTCTATGGAAAGAAATAAAGAAAAGGGATTGGGAAGGGGTGCAGTAAAGAGGGAAGATAGGACAAAAGAGAAGTTCATGGGTTGAACAGTTGAATGGTTGATGTAAAAGTGATGATGAATTGAGAGAAAAGAAACATGGTAAGAAGAGTGGCAGAGGGGACATAGAAGAATGTAATAGCAAATCTTATTAGCTTAGTAGAAAGAGCACAGAAGCTGGAATCAGGAAGTAAGTTCCCTAATCTGTCCAGCTGCAGGTGTGGCCTTGATCAATTAACTTACAGACTATGGGCTTTCAGTTTCTTCCTTTGTAAAATGAAGATGATAGTAATTACCCTGCTCAGTAGAATTGTTGTCAAGATTGAAGACCAAATACATCACACCTCCAGCCCACAGCATGGCCTCATTGTGGTTCCCACTGTGGTTGATCCAATCAAACCCTGTGGAGGAGGGGAGGAAGGTGCAGCAGAATGCAGAACTTCCGATCTCAAGAAAAGCATGAGAGGCAAATGTGAAGTGAAAATGAAGCCAGGAATTGTCCACTTATGAAGGGAAGGGAAAGGAAGACTAAAGCAGGAAGGAGACTGATTAGAAAAAGTGAAAGATGATTTGGGATATGTAAGGTAAAAAAGCAGCACTGAGAAAATGGATTTTTTTTTTATAACATAATGTTTACTCAATGGGATGAGAAGAGAAGAAAAATGATGCCTCTTTGATGGAAGTGGCAGAGTGGCACTGGAGAAGGTTCTCAGGGCTCTCAGGTCAAAATGTTTGAAAGTGGTAGTGTTGACAGGTGTGCCGCTTTGGCCAGAAGTGTGATTGCCAATGTATCTGCTTCTGTCAGGCTGCTGAATGGCTGGCTCCAGGGCTCTTGGACAACAGGGTGGAGAATATATAGAAAACCCAGAGGCTACTGTCAGATAATGAAGACTCTAAGTTAACATGGGATTTTGCCATTAAGTATTGTGGTGAGCCAACAAAAATTTCAGTTGTATCTGGTCAATTGTTATTCTTACTGAAGTTGGTGGGGTTGGAGGAAATAATAACAGACTCTAAAATAGTGAAAAATAAAGAGAAATTAATCACAGGAAAATAACATGCTACTTTTAGGGATTAAAAATGTACTCCAGTTAGCTTTTGCCTTAAGAATAGTTAAGTTCGAACGGACAAATTTGCAGTCTGTAAATTAGAACCTACGTATTTTCATGTTCCATTTACAAAGAGATGGAAGTGGAATTCCTTCAAAATTCATCTTGCTTACAATGCTTAAAATGGCCTCTGAACCCTCTTTTTGACTAGGCCTTGGCCTTGGCTATCATTCTCGCTAGGCCTCCATAGGTCAGTTTTAGCAGTGTTAGTAAACTGTGAAGTCAGTTTAGTGAGAATCTCCTCAACCTTGATATCTGATCATCCTTGATACCTGGGTCAAATTCCCCATTTCCCTACTTTCCATATCTGATTACCTAGCCCTGCCTTCAGCAAGAATCCTATTAGGTCAGTGTAGTAAGAACTCCTACTACCAGTGATATCATCTTTTAGGAATTTTCTGTGCACCCTGTCTCCCACACCTCTCCCCCAACCTGCTCCTTAGCTACAAATTTGTGCTTGTTAAGCTCTGGTTTTCACGGACAGATGTAAAGTTGTGAAAGGAAATTATCATGACCATCTCTGTCCGGGTTGGTAAGCAATCCACCATGTTCAGCATTGGATACTCCCTTACCTCAGTAATTTTAATAATACTCATACTTGCCTCTTGTATACAATTAAGAATTTCAGAAGGTTTCATATATACTACTTGTCCCCACAGTGACCCTTGTGACATAGGCAGGGCTCTTACAGATGAGGGGACTGAGAGAGTAGAATTTCTCTTTTTGGCAAGGGTCCTTCAGCTAGTGATAGCAGCACTAGATCAAGGTTTCAAGAAACCTCATTGAGTGCTTTGAGTTACAATTAAACTGTAAAATGTGAGAGAAATAGAGTATGTGAGAGATCAGAATATACTGTCCCAAAATATGAAGGATTGTCTAGCTGAAGACAATTTAGAAGAAGCAGATACAAGAAGGCTCTCTGCTCTCCCTCTGTTTGCCTAAAAGCAGAGCATGGATTTACAAAAAAAAATAACAGTATCTCATATCGTTATTATTTGTCAAGTTTAAAACTCATAAAAATAAATAGCAAAAATGGATATCCTGCCCCTCTCTCTTCCAGACAGAACAAAGGTTAACCACTGAAATCAGCTTTGGACTCCTATTAGCCTGTGATGGTGTCAGAGGAAACTACATTAACAAGCTTAACTAACTAACATTATCTGCCAGTTATTTGCCTTTGCCCAAGTTGCCACTTGTAGAGACTCAAAGTCCTCTTTCTTTGTCTTGACACCTCTCTAAAAATGTACTCTTTGGTGAAAATGCTATGTAAGTTGAAATTCAAAGCCACCTCTCTGAGAACTACTCATTTCTCTGGGTGTCTCCCATGTTTACATGAAATATACAGCAAACCACCATGGCACATGTATTCCTATGTAACAAACCTACATGTTCTACACATGTATCCCAGAACTTAAAAAGAAAAAAAAAAGAAATATACACGTTAAGAAACTTCTGTCTGCTTTTCACTTGTTAATCTGTCTTTTGTATCAGGAGCACATTCTGACTAAGAACCTTTGGGAGTTATGCTTCCCCTACCATTCATCGGAGATGTAGCAAAAAGTGAATTGTGATAAAGATTAACTTGTCTACTTTTAAGCAGGGCAATAAAAGAGTTAGGTAGTGAATTGGTATGAACTTGGGCATTAGAATGGATAAGTGTTTTATGGATGTCCTTGACCAATCTACTTCTTTCACCTACAGAAAGAAGTTTCAATAGATTTAAATTATAACAGAAGATACTTTACATATATTAAGATCAAATCTTGGCTGTAAAGTTGATTGTAGGCTCAATGTATGGCATCTTCATCACTCTACATACTAATATAAGTATCCAGTATTCTCAGACATTGGGTAAGATGCTAGAGGGACAATGATGGGAAAGGGGCAGTGCCTGCCATCTGAAGCTCTTGGCTAGTTTGTCCGAGAGTGAGGCAGTCATCCATTTAGTTACCAAACAGCAAAAAGAGGCATGTTATTCCTGTGAGTGGACTGTGCTGATTGAAAACAGTCCTTGTTCTACTTAACTGTGTACTTATCTGTGGTGGGAGGCAGAACCAGCTATTCTTTTCTTTCCTAGTCGTTTCTTTCATTGAATCGCAAATCCTGTTTTCACAATGGCCGCTGTTTCTATTGCTATGAAAATGATGACAATGTATATCACGAATACAAACATTATGACATGACTACAGGACTCAAGAGGAGGAAAAGATGAGCTGTCAAGGGGCACAGTTCTCCTCCAAGCCAAATGCCTTTGTTAATGAGCAAGTATGTTAACAAAAACTATGGAAAACATAAGGCAATTGGCTAGGAGAACCGGTTGTATAAATGCGGTTCTTCAACGGATGTGCCTGTGGTGAGTTCAGTCGGTAAATCTTAGCACCTTCCATTAGAGTATCTCTTAAGCTAAAACGCCATCCCCCAAACAACCCAAGAGCTGCAGTCTCCTATTTTGATGCAAGAAGAGGCTGCTAGGCCTTTCTGTGAGTAAAGTGGGGGATTAGTTACCTTGTTTCTGGGACATCTCCCTTTCCAGGTGGGAGGTGATGCCTAACGTTAGGACCTGCTGACTTGACGTCAAAATAAACGCTGATATCCTGAGAAAGATGTCTCTCTGAACATTTTCAGATTCCCTCTTCTTGGCATGGGTCTTGGGGGGGGCGGGGAAGTACCACTGTGGCCTGCTCTGTTTTTACTTGCCCCACTGTGAGAGAGTGTTTCAACCCCATTCCTGGAACTCACTTTCTCTTGCATTGGCAGAGAAATTGCCCGCATGGCTTAACTTTCTGTCTGAGATAGGGTTTTGGAGGGGCCCTGGAGGTTAGGCTCCAAGGTCAGCAGCAGAGTTTTCACAGCAAAGCAGCAGTCTCTGGTTTAGGCAGAGTTGGCTGTGTGTGTGTCTTCCCCACCCTCTGGCCTGGTCTTCGAGGATGTCATGGTGAAAGTAAACTTTGTTTAGTCTGCACCACAGGCTTGAATAGGCCATAAAAACTCCCCAGGCTGTGACCAGCCAAACTTGGAACAGCAGACCTCTGCTGGTCACTTGTGCACCTTCCTTCTCACTTCATATTTTGTGTGTTTCTCTCTCTACCATGGTGGCCTGTAAACACACGCATGCACACGCACACACACACACACACACATACACCCCATCTGGAAGTTACTGTGCTGATATTGCTGTGTTCTGTAAGGTTCCATGCACACACTGATAAGATAATGGGATACGTGCATTGCTTTTACCTTTAGGGAACAGGATTGGATATAGATGTTTAGAATTGTAGAAACAATGTGAAATATTTGTCTGATAAAATCCCCTCTTCTAAAACCTTCCACCCCCAGCGTTAAATGCTAGTGGCTTATACATCTTCATTATGATTTGAAGGACTATCGCACAGGCCTTATTAGAAACATCTTGATTCCTTATAGTTCCTGAAAAAAATCTCAATACCTGAGCAGTGAAAAAAAATGTTCTTGAATATAAAGTGGCTGACAGATTTCTCGGCGTGGAAGTCCTTGTGTAACTTAGGCAAACTAGAGCAATTAAATTTTTTTTTTTTTTAATTGGGAAGAAAAAAGGAGAAAAGCAAAGGGGAGCAAAAGGAGGAGGAAGAGGTGAAGGAATTAAAAAAAAGTTTGTTGCTGAGTTGAGAATTTGACTAGAAAGCCAAGGCCCAGCTTGGAGCAGAGTTTTACGGCTGAGTTATAAACTCTGAAAATAGGGCTTTATAATGGAAATGTTGACAGACTCTCTACTATAACTGGGCAAGCGGATGCCTGCTGTAATGTACTGTGTAATTTATAGGAGTCACCTGTTAAGCCATCTGGGAAAGAAAATTTCCCTTCTTTTAAAATGTTAATAACTTGATTAACCTTTTGAACTTCATCTTTATTGCAAATGGAGCCCATGCAAGCCAGTTGCTGCTAGATGGCCAACTTGTATTTGCAGATAAAATTTAGAATTAAAGCAAAATCCATACTCTTGGTTTTCTTAGTCTCACCCTGTAAGAAAATGAGTTGCTAAGGTAGAAGCTGCACCCTGATGGCTTAGGGGAAGTGCTTGCTTTCTCACACTTAAAAGTTAGAGAAGGCATTAGGGTATCTTTGTGTATGAATCCGTGTGCACTTTTGTCTTGTCTTTCCATTAGTTTTTTAGGCAAGGAACCAGGAGCTGAGATTCCTTCTACCCTCAGGGAAAAAAAGATATTATTCACTCTGGAATCTTGACTCTATAACTATTTAATGAATTGCTAAATGGCTCATATATATGTTTTTATGACTTCTACACTTGCAGAACTGAAGGTCCCAAATATGAAGTCCCTTGTCTTATATTCCTCCTTCTTTCATTTTTAATATTGCTCTTATTCTATATCTCATAGAATAAGAAGTCTTATAGAATCTCTCTGTTCTCAACATCCACTCCCTAAGAGACCAGATCCCTAGGCTGAGCTCCACCAGCTTGCCTCTAATTCTCAGGACCCAGCCATGGGGCTCTGGACTCTTACGGAACAAATCTCCCTGAACAATGTAACTTGCAATGACGTGGATGAACTTGGAGAACATTATTTTAAGTAAAATCAGCCAGGCACAGAAAGATACATACCACATTATCTCACTCATGTGGAATCTGTAAAAGTTGATCTTATGGAAGTGGGAGTAGAATGGTGGTCACCAAGGGCATTGGCTGGGGGAGGGGGAGATGTTGGTCAAAGGATATACAATTTCAGTCAGAGGGCAGGAATAAGTTTAAGAGATCTGCTGTACAACATGGTGACCATAGGTAATAACTATTATGCTATTAATAACAAGAATATATTGTATCATTGAAAAAGGCTAAGAGAGTAGATGTAAAGTGTTCTCCTATCCATTGGTCTACCTACCTACCTACCCATCTGTCTGTCTATCTCTCTATATACATATATATATACTTTAAAATATGTTGGACATGATAAATTTTAAAAAGTCTTGCTGAACAAATCTAATAGGGTTAGAATTCCCTCAGGCAGCATGGAGCACTTCCATGAATGTTATGTTCATTCCTTGTGGTAGGAAGATTTAATATTTTTGAAAATTAAATTGCTCACCTGAAGTTTTCTGATTTGAGAATGCCATTTCACAGATACACCAAGACCCTCTCATCTATTTCTTCTTGTCTGATTTCTCTAGACTGATTGTTTTACTGCTAATCTGTGTTACAAGTGTTCTGTGTGAGGGACACTGATGTGTCTATAGGACATGGTATTCTCATGTGATTGTCATTGGTTAACACAGGAAATCCTTTTTGCTTTTCTCCCTAACACTAAAGCAGTTATTCCCCCAAGTAAGTCAAATAAAATAGTTATCTTAAGAAATGTAATCAGGGAAGAGCCCATCAGTTTAAGAGACAGCCCCACAGTTTCCTCCAATGCTTCCCAAAAGGACATATTGCCAGGAAGATACTTGTCTGATAGGAGTATCCTTTTGTACTTTCTGGGTGGTGCATTTCTAATATTTCTTAATTAAGATGATCAACCTGGTTTGCTGGCAACTCTGTTTTAGTCATGAAAGTTCTGCATCCTCCAAACTCCCCTGTCAGTCCCAGGCAAACTGGGACAGTTGGACATCCTATTTTTAATGAGCAATTTCCTTTCTTTCTATAATACCCAATTGTATTGCATAAAATAGAAGAGGTAAAACTGCATAAGACAGGATAAGACACCCGTTTCTGATTGCTAGAGTATTCAAAAATCATGGGGCTTCTTTGAGAGATGGTGAGCTCTCTGACACTGGGAACCTCCCCACAAAAGTAGAATGGCTACCTACATTGAGGTTGTGGAAGAAGATTGCTATTTTGACAAAAAGGCTTGACTTCATGATCTCTGTCTTTCTAACTTTGAAATTTAAAATTCCGGATGATTCCGAAAGACAGAAACACGACGACTAGAGGCAGCCATCTAGGAATCTTAAATGGTGGTGTCTTTGTGTGTCCTGTGTAGGTTTTACATTTTTATGTCAATCTGGTTTTGTATCTTGTCCAGAGTTCTACTATACAGGTTTGTATAGTGCTGTTTTATTTTGTAACACATTATGTACTACTTGGTTCCTAACTGCCTCTTCTGTGGTTTTCAAACACTCACCCCTTCATGTGATGGAGCCTGGGCTCTTCAATGGAATATGATGCTCATCGATGCCTTGACCATTTCTCCACTGGAACTGCAGCTCCTGCCTACAGTTTGATGTCATCCACCCATCACATGCTCCGGCACTCATATACATTTCACAGATGTGTCAAGAGAGGCCTCAAGATGTTGAGAGAAAAAGTTTGCCAAGGCTACAGTGAGTTGTGAGGCACAGCCAAGAATGAAAAAGTCAGAAGTCTGGCTCTGAGTCCTTTTTCTAATGACTAGACACCACTCCCTCATTGGAACATACTTGATTTTAATGCCTTAAAGGGACATAGAATGCTGGCTGGCTTACAGAACCAAGAAATACTCTTCCTCCTGCTGGAGTGGTATCACCTTTCCTGCCACCATCTTGAGGCCGGGGCTTTCAGCCTTCCTCAATATGTAAAGTCTCTTTCTACTTTGTCCTTTCTCTCCATGTTTTTTTCTCGCTAAATTTCTCCTGATTTATCTTTATGTAAGTTTATTTGGATCTTAGTTGTTTCAGAGCAACAGAAATTTCCATAGTATATATACATGTTTGCAAGTACATAGAATAATACAGGATCTAGATTAGGTAGGAGATTCTTGGGCTTTCATGTCACCTTGATGTTTCTATTGAACTCTTGTGGAAACAAAATAATTTTATTCTTCATCTGTCTGAGTTGAGCTTGCCCTTCTTGAATTGCTAGAGAAATCTCTTAGCTTCACGGAGCCCAGACCTTCCTGACATCAATCCTATGCTCTTTTCCTCTTCGTTACCCTTTTTCTTCCCACCCTAGATGGTTGGACTCTCTTTGCCATTATTGTAAGCACTTTTAACTTACTCACTAAGCATTTCCTGCACACCTACTCCATTGTATGTATCCTGCTGCTTGAGAAAGTAAAACAAAAGTCATGTCTCTATTGTATCCTTGAAGAACTCACTTTATATCTGGTGGTAGTCAAAGAGAGAGATACAGAAAAATCTCCCCAAAGAACTGATGATAATGTAATTGGATAAATGTTCAAAGCTCTAAATGGAAAGGCATTTAGAATTTTCTGTGACAGAAAGGTGGCCATTGTTTGTTCCTTAACATGATCTGCCAGTTACTTAGCATGTTTTCCCCAGATGATATGGCCTTAACTATGAAGGAGATGAGCACCTTCAAGCTTGTATCTGCCCATGGATAAACCAGATCAATTGAAAGATCTGCCCTGGACTTCATCAGTCTTGACTTTCTCTAGACTTGATTTCTGTTCTTTGCTTTGGTGTGATGCCACGAGCTCATATTTGGGATATCACTGAAACATCCCTATGAAATTTGTCATTGTGTGTATTGTAAGAAGGTATTTAAAAGTTACTTTATACAGTGTTTTCTCTCTAGGGAGCCAGGGAAAAATTTTTTCCCAGGCACAGGCTTGGGAATAGTGCCATATTTTTGGCAAACTGATTTCAGTTTAGCTTACGGAGATTGTGATGCTTTTAACTTTATGATTGTTGGCCTTTCTGACCTGGATCTTCATAGTCATTTAGTTCAACCAGTCTCATTCGATACTTGTGTATCCCCTCAACTAGATGCATGATCTAGTTAAACTTTTTAGATTGTAACCGATACTAAAAATGCATTTTGTATTGTAACCTAGTAAGCACACACATACACATGCACATGCACACACATAAATTATAAAGTTCATGAAACAATATTGGTATCTATTGTAATGCTCTCTGATACTTTTTCCTATTTAATTTCATTCCATTCTCATTTTAAAAAATATTGGCTATAATCCACTAAATTCACTTGATAACCCGTTAGTGAGTTGTCAGCCATAGTTTGAGAAACACCTATCAAATCCTTCTCTTGAACACGTCCAGCTACAGACACTACAACACGTCCTAGAGAAGCCTATCATATCATTGGAAAATTGGAGCTTCTCTTTCAACTGAGCTTAAACTTACCTCAATAGATCCTACCCAGTGTCCTCCTAGTTCTTTCAGTTTCATGCAGAAAAGTCCAGTCCTTATCTCCGACTTTCCTTCCAGTATTTGAAGAAAATGTATCCCCCTAAAAATTCCTCACCCACTTGCATGTACTTGTGAACAGACATCAATAGCTGAAACAAAGTGTGACGCCAGAACAATTAGAAATGTTCCTTGAAGCATTTGAGTAATTTGAAGGCGAGTGTTGCTTTTTAAAATGTGCTCATTTTAACTGAACAATTGCCCCAATTCCCTACTTTACTTCAGCTGTAGGAAACCTGGCCGAACTCCCGCTACGTATTGATTTTGCTCACAGGTGGCAGGTGACAACACAGCCATTACATAAATGACATGAGAAAACAGGCTCCTTCCCCCATGGTATTTAGCACAGTCCACAGATGGCAACGACCTAATTCAACCCAAAGAAGAAACAAGTGAAATCATTCACTCAATTACTTTCATTGGGTAGAGGTAGTGTGGCTCCCTGACGCTCCTAGAAAAGAAAGAAAGAAAGAAAAAAAACCCCTTCCTGAAACTGCCATGCACGGGTAATTTCATTACCACAGAGTTCCAGTCACCTCTTGTTTTCTTAAACTTGTATTATTGAAAGATTAGTCTTCTGTTTATGGTTACATTGCCAAGTATCCAAAGCAGAACTCTCTCCTTCATTCGGAGTTAATCGAACTGAAATGGACATGGCATTATGAAGGCCCATGGCCCTGTGAGATCAGAAGAATTACCTCAGTCTGCACCACTTAGGAGAGAAGGTTTTTTTTTTTTTTTTGAAAGCAGTTAGAATAAATTGACAAAGATTGCTTACTTAGAATACAGAGGTCAAAGCGTAGTTCGGAAAGACTTTATTATAATGACATGCTGTAATGGGAAAGATTGAATTTTGTATGGCTGGGTAGCAGGGCTCACTTAAGTGATGGCTAAACCCAATGTTGAGAGGTGATCAAGGATATTTACTTTCTCCTTGATCTCTTGTACAAAACTAAAGAGTAAATCTGTGTCTTCAAGGGAAAATGACTTTCTTAGAGGAGAAGATGCTGCTATTTGAATATAAAAGGAATTTTCAACTGGGTGAAACTCTCAAACATGGAAGGCAAAACTACATGGTGATTTAGGAATGTGATTGTTTATGAGGAATCCAAAGGAATGTCTACCGAAAAACTACAACTAAGTTTACCAAGGTTATAGGATACAAAATAAACTGATAAAAATCAAGTATATTTTAATATAGTACTAATTAACAAGTGTATACTGAAAGTATAATACCTCTTGCAATTGCTAAATACTTACATGTAAATCTAACAAAACATGAACAAGACTTACAGTCTGCAAACTATAAAACTCTGATGAAAGCAATCAAAGATTGTCTAAAAAGTGGAGAGATAGGCCTTGTTCATGGACTGGAATACCTTCCATAGTAAAGAGGTCAGTTCTCTCCAAATTGACATGTAGTTTTAATGCATTTCAAAATTCCAGCAAGATTTTTTTTTGTAGATGTAGAAAAAATTTTCTCAAATTTATATGGAAAGTCAAAGGGACTAGGATAGCTAAAACAATTTTGCAAAGAAGAATATAGTGGGAGGAGTCAGTCTACCCAATTTCAAGGTTTATTGTATGGTTACAATCAAGACTGTGTGATATTAGCAGAAGCTAGATCCTAGATCACTGGAATAGAATAGAAAACCCAGAAATAGACCCACATAAATATTCCCAACTAATTTTTCACAAAGGTGCAAAAACAGTTAAATGACAAAAAGACAGCCTTGTCAACAAATTGTGCTGGAGCAAGTAGACATCCACAGGCAAAAAACAAAATGAAACAAAACAACAACAAAAACCCCAGAATCTCAACCTGTCTCATACCTTATATAGAAATTAACTCAAATGGACTTAAATGTAAAATATGAGCCTGTAAAACTTTCAGGAAAAATAAAGGAGAAAATCTACAAGAACTAGAGGTAGTTGAAAGGTTCTTGGACTCAACACCAGAAGCACAATTTGTGAAAGATAAAATGGATAAGTGGCACTTCATCAAAATTAAAAATGTATGCTGTGTGAAAAACTCTGATAAAAAGACAACCTAAAAATTGGCCGAAAATATTTGCAAACTACCTTTCTGACAAAGAACTAGTATCTAGAATATATTTTTTAAAATCTCAAAAATCAATAGTAAGGACAAAACAAAACCCCACACAACCCAATAAGAAAATGAGCAAAATACATAAAGAGACAGTTTTCTGAAGGAGATACACAGATGATAAAGAAACACATGGAAGATTTTTAATATCAGCCATTATGGAAATGCAAATTCCAATGACAATGAGATCTTACTACATACCTATTAGAATAGCTAAAATTAAAAAATGGTGAGAACATCAAATGCTGGAAAGAATACAGAGAAACTGAATCACTCATACGTTGCTTGTGGGAATGAAAAATGGTAGAGCCACTCCAGGAAATGGGATTGAAAGTTTCTTAAAAATCTTACCATGCAATTAACATATGACACAACAATTGCATTCAAGAAAAATAAATGAGCATTTATTCCAGAGAAATGAAAACATCATACAAAACCTATATACAAATATTCACACCAGCTTTGTTCATAATGGCCAGAATTTTGAAAAAATATCCAGATGTCTTTAAATGAGTGAATGATTAAACAAATTGTGGTTCATCCATACCATGGAATACTACTCAGCAATAAAAAGAAACAAAATATTGACAGATGCAACAACCTGGCTGAAACTCCAGAGCATAACACCCAGGGAAAAAGATGCAGTCCTAAAAGTTCACTTACTGTGATTCTATTTCTATAACATTTGTTATATTACAAAATTATAGAAATGAACAATTTGGGAGTTGCCATAAATTAAGGAGGGAGTGGGAGCAGGGAAGTGGATGTAGCTATAATATGGCAACACGAGGGATCCTTATAGCAGTGGAAGTGTTGTGTATCCTGATTTCATCAAAGTCAATGTCCTGGATGTGATATTCTACTATAGTTTTGCATGATGCTACCTTTGTGGGAAACTGGGTGAAGGGTCCACCGGATCTTTGTATTCTCTCTCACAACTGCATCTGAATCAACACTTATCTTGAAAAGAGAAGTTTAAAAATAAGTCTCCAGATAGGGTCTTTAGTTCACCAAAGCCCCTGCTGTTTTTATTGTTTTACACCTACTAATTTGCTTTTCACAGTGTATTATATATCTGGCACCCAAAGGCATGGGAAAGAGAAAGAAAGTAAAAAAGAAAGGAAAGATGGAAGAGAGAGAGAAAATGGGATTTGGCTGACAAAATACACATAAGAAATGTCATGTGGTGTTCCTCTATTGGAGACAGATGAATTCACAAATGGAGCAGGTTTTGTGCTTTCATAATTGTTCAGAGACCCATATCTGAGAATGGAACCATATTTTTGGTAACACATTATGCTATAAGGATCGCTGTGTATCTCTCTCTCTTCCATTAAATTCCTTGAGGGCAAGGACCATGATGTTTACTCTTTATACTCCCCCATCCCCCTTTCTTCCCTCCCTCAGCATAGAGGCTTAATCCCGCATTTAATAGGGGAGAGAACAGATTTCTATGTTGATTAACAACACAGCACGATCATAGTACTAACCACAAATACCCATGACCTGTTAACTACCTTCCCAACCTGTTTCTATATGACTTCCCTCCAGGTGCCTAATGATGCAGCCAACCTGAACTGCTCCAGGCTGTGCACATGTTGGGGAGTTTTCTCACCTCGCTGCTTTTTTCCACACCGTTTCCTTTGTTTCGCATTCCCTGCTGCATCCCCCTAGGCCCGGTTCCTACTGATCCTTTGACTGTTCAGTGTAAAGGCTCCCTCTTTGACGAAGCCTTCCATACTGCAAATATGCAAAGATGCACAGTTGATATCTTTGTTACTTTCAGTTTTGTAGGGAAGATTTCATGGGCTCTGCCCTGTGCTACTGTAAACCACTTGGGGGCAGATCTGTCCTGATCCTTCTGGATTTTCCCACAGGAACTTGTTCAGAGTGCTTCTCATAGTAAAGATTCATACCCGTGCATTGAAAGAGGGAGAAAAAGAAGAAGAGGAAGAAGAGAATGGAATCAGATTGATCAGGATAGTGTAATGGATGCTCTAAGGCTAGCCAAATAAAAATGATAGGAAGCTAGAAAGGAAACCCAAGAGTGGGTCAGAAGGAATAGCAGACAATGTTAAAATGTTTTAAGGCTGATTTTATGTGGCATTGGTAGAGATTAGGCTGCTCACCACAGCCAGTTTCACTGTAAATCATGTAACAGACCTTGTAGAAATGCCAAGATAGTAGACGTCTGCTTAAAACGCAGAGCTCTGAGAAACGCTCGACTTGAAACATTGTTTACTTTCTTCATTAAGAACTAAAGAGAAGCCAGTACAAGGCAGCGGGTAGCAATTACCTAATATCTTTGCAGAAAGAGAGATTTTTCAAAATGTGCTTTTCTCACTAATCCTTGAGGGGAAATGAGGTTTATTTATGGTGTCAGAAGAGAACAAGGCATTAATAGTAAAAGATTTTATATGACTTCATGTTTTTAGGAAAGTCATTTGTTTACAAATCCAACTCAATCAAACCCAAAGGTATTTAATATATTCCAGATTTGAATGTCACCTGATTTTTTTACCCAAATTTCAGACTAGAGGAAGTAATTCTGATAGACTGTATACACTGATGTAAGAAGATATAGATTATAAGGATTTCCTAGTCAGGATGAAAATCTTAGAATTAGACCATCTGATAGTCCAGGGAAATAATGGAATAATTAAATGAATTTCTTCCATCTCCAGCTTTAACTAAGATTGTGTGGTAATGGAGCTGTCTAAAGTTACTTAACTGTTTCGTTTGATAATTCAGGATAAGAGTCATTTGACCAAGAAACAATTACCAAAATAAGACACAGACTGTAGTACAGCTGTATGAAAATAATTATGGTTCATTTTATTCTCTTTCATTTGCCTACCAATTATTGTTATTATTTTTTTGAGATGAAGTCTCACTCTCTCACCCAGGCTGGAGTGCAGTGGTGCAATCCCGGCTCACTGCAGCCTCTACCTGCTGGGTACAAGCAATTCTGCCTCAGCCTCCTGAGTAGCTGGGACTACAGACATGCACCACTATGCCCGGCTAATTTTTTGTATTTCTTTTTAGTAGAGATGGGGTTTCACCATGCTGTCTAGGCTGGTCTTGAACTTGTGACCTCATGATCCGCCTGCCTCAGCCTCCTAAACTGCTGGGATTACAGGCATTATCCACTGTACCAGGGCTTGCTTACCAATTCTTAAAGAAGATCTCTAGTCACTAAAAATGATATCTCACATTTGGCCAAAACTTTATTCTTCCTAAAATATGTTTGCATAGTTTGTTTGATATTCTTACCATAATCTGATGATTCAAGCAAGGATTATTATTTGTGTTTGACCCAAGAGCAAAGTAAGACTCAAAACAAAAATCCTCAAGTCCCTCAAATCTGCCAAAGAAATACGAAATTTTAGAGCTGGAAGGAAACTTGTGAGATGATATCTATGAAAGCCTCATTAGATGTGCTTAATAATGTAGCTGATTGAGCAGTCTTGTGATCCAACTGCCACTTTAATGTATGTAGTGTTACCTTCCTGTTTTGCAGATTAAGTATCTGATGTCTGGCAGGATTACACTTTGGGTGAGGTCACATGGCTGGGAGGCTTCGGTAGGAGCATGCATACCTCACATGGGGTAGGGAAGCTGCTCGGAGGTTTTGCTGTGCATCAGTTAAGGTCTGGTTCCAGAGCATCCAGACTCATTTGTGTACTCCAACTTCCACCCTGAATCTGCACGGGAGATGTGACATGAAATGAAGTGACTTGCACTTACAGGCATACAGCAGTCTCCTCAGTGATCAGAAAAGTGCCACAGTGAGGGGAACCTTGTACACAGAAGCAGATAGTAATCGCCTCTGCAGGAGACCCCATGGCAGGTGAGCTGCTGGATAACAATTCACTCATTAAATAGTGGGCTCCACTATTGATGATCCCAGCATCTTGCCTGAGGAGTCCTAGAGTGCTAATGAAGCTACTTGCAGGCAGCAGAGACCTAGCAGAGTCTCCTAGAGAATATCTGGCACAACAAGCTGAAGTATAATATTTAAGGGAGGGGTAAAGAGTTTTCTCCTCTGAAAAATCCAACACTGACGACAACAGATTTCTTCAGTGGGCTTAAATCATATTTAAGTACAGAATTATCTAGTGAGAATTGCATGCAGGGTTTTCTTCCCATCATAATAATGGTAGCAATAAAGTTGGAAGGCAGTACAAGTTGAGTATCCCTTTTCCAAAATGCTTGGGATGAGAAGTGTTTCGGATTTGGGATTTTTTTCAAATTTTGAATATTTGTATTATACTTACAAAATACAGAAATCCAAAATCCAAAATGTTCCAAAGAGCATTTACTTCTAGTGTGACGTTTGAGTGTCTTGCCAGCACTCAAAAAGTTTTGGATTATAGAGCATTTCAGATTTTGAACTTTTGGATTATGGATGCTCAGTGATCTTTGTGCTTTGACCTAGGTGAGCACTTTTGAGGGTCCCTTTCAAATTCCTAAACTATTGCTTTGGGAGTCATTAAACCGAACGCTTTCCCAGGAATTGTAGTTAACTGCATTGTATTAAGTTTCCTACGATTCCTCTATTCTAGTTATTGTTTTAAAAACAAAGTGTCTGACTAACTTAAAGAGTCATTAATTTGCGGTTTATTCATATCTTGGTCTCAAGAGGGTAACTAGGCCTTTGTGTTTTCTTGTCTCAGTGATCTTAGAAGTTGCTGGAAGATCCCTCTCTGAAGGGATTATGCCAGGTTTGCTTCAAGAGGAAAGAAATGGCTTGGAGGGTGGAGATGGACGTGGGCAACTTGGGAAAGTAGGAAGTATTTCCAGAGCTGGGAATGAACGTGAGACTCTAGGTTCTTGAGCAATGAGCAGCATTTTGGTTCCTCACAGTTGTTGCTGGGAACCCTAGAAGGGAAGGTCCACGTGGGCCACTTGACCTCCAGATGGCGGAGCACCCTGCCAAGGCAGAAGCATGTGTCCTAGCATGACACGTAAGTGCAGCACCTCCTACCTTCATGAAGCTGCTCAGATTTGAACCACTGCTTGTTAGCAGTAGAGCAGTATGGACCAAAGATGACAGGGCCTTCTTCAAACGTTAGGACCAATGAAAGTCCCACAGTGCCTTTGAATGATGTCTCCTAGCAGAAGAGGACATTGATAATAACTAAAATGAAATTTCTTGCCAATTCAGTGGCATCTGGGACAGGTCAAATTTGATTTAGAGAAATATAAGAAAAGTGACATTAAGTCTATCATTATAATAAAAAGATAGACTAACGATACATGTGCAGATCTTAAAGTGTACACGATACAGTCACACCTGCTATCTCCTTTTGTCTTTACAATAACCCTGTAGCCCGGGTGCAGTGGCTCATACCTGTAATCCTAGCACTTTGGGAGGCCGAGGCAGGTGGATCAGGAGTTCAAGACCAGAGGCTGAGGCAAAAGAATCCTTTGAACCTGGAACACAGAGGTTGCAATGAGCCAAGATTGCATTACACTCCAGCCTGGGTGACAGGGCGAGACTCCATCTAAAAAAAAAACAACAACAAAAACCCTGTAAAGGGGTTAATGTTGAGCTTATATTCACTTTATAAGTGATTTTCTCAAGGTCCCAGATTTTATAATGGGTAAGGCAGCTCTAGCTGTTGCCACTTGTAATAGGGGATCCCATATTTCAGGTCTGGGCAGTCGTACTCATTTTTTTCTCCATCTGCAATGGAGGCAACCATTTAGCAAACATCCCCCAAGGAACTACAACACACTGGGCCCTGGATAAGGTATGGGGATCCAACACCCAATAAGACACGGTCCCTACCCTCAAGGAATCTCAGCCCTGATAAGAGCTTCTGGGGAAGGATGGCAGGTCTGGTGCGGGGAGCTGGGAGATGAGGCTCAGGGGAAGGCAGGAACCAGATGGTGAATAAATGTGTTCCAAATTTTGATTTCAGCAACTGTGAAGACCATTGCAGGAGTTTCACTTTTTAATTTCTTTTTAAATTACAGAAGTATTTGAATTATTAATGAATAATTCAATTGAAGCCAATTCAAGCCGATAATAAAGCCAATGTTTATGGAAGAACAACACATGCTATGTAAAGCATTTGGCGCCTTAATTCAACAAATAGTTTTAAGTGCTAACCTCTGTGTGATGCTGGTGACACAGTGGTAAACGAGATGGGTATGGGCTCTGTCCTCATGGAGTTTGCATTCTAGTTGGAAAGAGATAGGAAATACACACCCTAGAAAGTGACCTTTTTTTAAAAAAAATAAGAACAACCTTACTAATAATAAGTTTTAACAATAATCTTATTAATCATATTAATAATATTGTTAAGTTTTTTTTTTTTTTTTTTTTTTTAAGCCGGTCACTTTAAAAAAAAATTTTAAGTTCCAGGATGCGTGTGTAGGACGTGCAGGTTTGTTACATAGGTAAACGTGTGCCATGGTGGTTTGCTGCACTTGTCAACCCATCACCTAGGTATTAAGCCCAGCGTGCATTAGCCATTTGACCTGGTGCCCTCCCTGCCTCCTCCCTGCTACAGACCCTGATGTGTATTGTTCCCCTTCCTGTATCTATGTGTTCTCATTGTTCAGTTCTCACTTATGAGTGAGAATATGCAGTGTTTGGTTTTCTGTTCCTGTGTTAGTTTGCTGAGGATGAAGCTTCCAGCTTCATTCATGTCCCTGCAAAGGACATGATCTCATTCCTTTTTATGGCTGCATAGTATTCCATGGCGTATATGTACCACATTTTCTTTTTCTAGTCTATCATTGATGGGCATTTGGGTTGATTCGATGTGTAAAAGCAGGTCACTTTTTAGGGTGTATATTATCTATCTCTTGGATTCTTTGGATTTTCCATGGTAATACATTTAGAACTGATTCATTCTTTTAAATTGCTGCAGAACATTATTCCATAAAAAAGATGTATTATATTTAACTCTTCCTCTATTGATGGTTACTCTGGCTGTTCTAGCTTTTCTGCTGTGACAAACAGTGCTGCAATGAGCATCTTTAGACTGATATTCTTATTGGTGCTTTCTTTTTGTTGGATGGCGTTCTAGGTGGAACAGCTGGCCCTAAAGGTTCATTCTTTTTAAAATTTTAATATATACTGGCTGACCACTCTTCTGCTCTAGCAATAGATGAGCATGTGAAAGTCTGCACACTTTTTCAGTCCTTGGTGTTCACAATCTCCTTACTTTCTGCCAATCTTATAGGTCAAAAAATGTAACTTTATTGTTCTCTTAAATTTGTGTTTACCAGACAATTAGACCTCAAGAATCTTTCCATAGGTTTGAATGAGCATTTCATTTCCTCATAAATGAATCACTTCTGTTCATTTATCTGTTGTATTGTTAATCTTCTCTCCAGTGTAGAGGTACTCTCTATACATTAGGCATACAAACTCTTTATATAGGTACTGCATATTTTCCCCCCCGTTTTATCACTTGCGATTTGACTTTGTTTTTGGAGTCACCAAAGGGTTTTCAGCAAGGCAGCAACAGCTTGTATTTGCATTTCTGAAAGTCCATTCTGCAAGCACATGGAGGATTGATGGAAAGGAAGAGAATTAGCAAGGCAACTGTCAGGAGTTTGTAGAAGACTGCACTATTCCAGGGAATGAATGGCGAGGAACTGAATTAAGTCAGTGGCAGTGGTAAATGAGAGGGAAAAATAGATTTGCGAGTGTAAAGAAAATGTATATGACTTTGTGACTGATTGAATGGAGATTGCAAAGGAAATTGAGATTGACTTTCAGGTTACTGACCCAGGTGAGTTGGGGGCTGTTGGTGGCACTTACTGAGAGAACATATGAGAATAGAAGTATGAAGTTTGGATTTGAATAAGAGTTTGGGGTGCTTAACAGATGTCCAAGTTCAGAGGCTCAGTAAGCTGTTGGGTCTTGGGGTGTAGCACACAGGAGAATGGGCTGGGCTGAGGAGCACGTGCGAGGACTTGGCAGTTCACAGATGGTGACTGCAGATGTGGAGTGAGTGAATGCCCTGAGGGAATGAGGTTTCTGAGCGGTGCAGGGGTCTAAAGAGGAAGCTTGTCAGCACACGCATTTGGAGAGTTCACTGGGAAAAGGAGCTGGCAATAAAGGCTTTTTCTTGGTTTGAGGCCCCGGAAGTCAGCCCACACTCACCAGCAACAGAGGAGCTGTCAGTGGGCAGTTGTTTGATCTGGTGTGGGGTCTTCAGTCTGAGAAGAGGGCTGTAATGGGAGTCCCACCCCATCTCCTGCAGGCAATTCTCTCTATCTTCCTCTTCTCTGGCTGCAGCCTCAGCAGGATCCAGGGATCCTCCCAGTTTTTCTCCCACTGAAGGCTGCAGTCCTGAAGTCTCACTGCCACCACTTCTCTGCTTCTCCCTGCTTTCAGCTGAGGCCAATGCACCCCACCATCTGTGTTTCTGTCTCTTCACATTCTCCAGGGGACCTAGGTCTGTCTTTGATCCCCATTGCAGAGCTCAATTTACCATTTCAGTGAGAGGTGGTGGAATCTTTCACTAGCTCACTACAGCTTAATTTATGCCAAGGAAGTGAAATGAATTCTTCTTAATGAAGTTCCAGTGAATGAGCTCACCCCACATTTGGTTTTTGATTTAAAAGACCACTCTGAGATATTGTCTGTCCTCCAAATACCAGAACACTGGCTTCTGTCCATATGGAAATATTTGTTGTGTAAACTAGATTGATATGCGGCAATTTCCAAATATTACTTATACCTAATTTTTGTCCAATGGGATGAAAGGAGTTCCAGGCTGCACAGATAGATATCGGTGTTTGTCTCTATTGATAGTGACACAGGTTTACAGAAGGACTTATGAACACAGACATGATCTAAGAAGCCAACGTTTATGGAAGAACAACACACGCTATGTAAAACACCTGGTGCCTTAAACAGGAACCTGATACTTTCTCATTTATCCAAATGTGACTTGGCAATTAACTCACAGTCTCTGGCTCAGTGGCTGCTTGTCTCTTCACTGTGATGCAGTGTAAATTTGGCACAAATCTAGGGCCATCCATAGTTGAAACTGCCATTGCCAGTGAGTCATAACCATTGAATGTTATGGTTGGAAGGGGCTTTAGCGATCATCTACGCCAACTCCCTCATTTTTCAGATGAGGAAACTGAGAGTAGAAACTTGCCTAGGATCATATGACCAGCTGACATCACTGAATGTAGCCTGGGTTTCCCTGACCTCCAGTTCTGTGGAGCTAGCACACCACCACACAGTTGTCAATTAGTGGTAGTCAGGAATGGGTGGCTTGTGTGTTTGGATCTATATGGAGGTGCTTACAAGTACCCATCTTCTTGGAGGGTAAGTCAGAGGCCTTGTCTGACATCTATCTGTCCTTCATTTACCCCTCCTTATTCCCAATGTCTCCAAATAAACATACAAGTTGCTGGTATGTTTGTTTGAATGTCCCCTCTAAAACTCATTTGAAATTTAATTGCCATTGTGATGATATTAAGAGGTAGGACCATTAAGAGGTGACCAGGCCATAAGGCCTCTGCCCTTACGAATGAACTAATGTCGTTATTGTGGGGGAGGTTTGTCATCCAGATCATAGGTTGTTAAGAAAAGTGAGTGTGGTCCTCTCTTGCTTTTGTGCACGCTCTTTTGGCCTTTTGCCTTCTGCCATGAGATGAAACAGGAAGAAGGCCCCTGCCAGATGCAGAGCCCTTGACTTCAGACTTCACAGCCTCCGTAACTGTAAGGAACAAATCTTTGTTTTTTTTATAAATTACCCAGTCTCAGGTATTCTGTTAGAGCAGCACAAAAGGGATGAAAACACCAGTACAACCCTGGCTTTGCTGAGCACACTCAGCCTTACACAAGGCCTCTGACTTCCCCTCCAAAAAGATGGGTACTTATAAGCTCCTCCATATAGAAACGGTGTAGCTCTCACTGACTTGGGCTGTGAGGATTTGAAGGATGAATCTGGCAGCAATGTGAAGGATACATTAACAGTGAAGAGAAGTGTGTAATACACCACACATTAGATAATAATGAAGGACAATGAGATAATGGGCTATACAAAGTTCATCTCCATTTTTCTCAACTTCTTTTTACACTTGGCTCCACTGATGTGTATAGTATCTTAAACACCAATAGTAGGGTTGTTTTTTTAAAAAAACATCTTCCCCTTTTATACTGAACTGATTAGTGAACTGAACAATATGGCCAAGAAAGAAAAAACAGTAAAAATATATTTTGTTGATGTTTGTGTATATAATCATGCCAGTAAAAATATAGGATAAATATGTACAAAAAGGAAAAAGTAATAAATTAATGCTTTTAACTTATATTAATTTTTTTGAGAAAAGGGAAAAATCCTTATATGTCAGAAAAGTAATGAATGATAATATTACAGTTTGTTTTTGAGCCTTAACTTCTGCAAATTTGTCAATGACAAATTTATCTTCTTTGCATGTTTTTGAGCCTTAACTTCTGCAAATTTGTCAATGACAAATTTATCTTCTTTGCATATTCATGTTCAGTAGACAGTATAGCCAGATTCATCAACTTATCTTCACTCATAGCTGATAGAAAGAAAACTTTCTATTAATGTCTGTTTCTTTTTATGTAAGGCAACAAATATATATATAGGAAAAGTCTCACATGTAACCAAATTTGGCAGAGAGTCACAAAGATCCTAATCATAATATTCCAGAAATAGCAATGCTGGTCTTGTCTTTTTTTTTAAAGGCACATTTCTGGTGGCTTTCAGATATCTCTTAGTAGAAACATTTCCACTAAATTACTTTCTCTAGAAAATTTGTTAGAAATCTCTATTATTTCTGATAAGAATTTCCAAAGTTTTAATTCTTAAGCAAAAAATCATTTTAAAAAATGGCTGAATGAGAGAGAACATTGACATTTTCTGATCCATGGTTTTAGAACTACTGCCCAGGTCTTGGAGAAAACATTTAAGGGATTCAGATACTGCCTTTTAATTGCTTTTGGCAATGTAAGACCAACATCTTTTGGGGTTTCTTCTGGCATTCTTCAAAGTTTAATTCTTTTTTTTAGGAAATGTTCATTTCCTTTCATTGTAATGTTGCATAGTAAATGGCCTTCTCTACTATCTTTGTGAGTTGATCTAAAAGAATCAGTTTCAAAAGGTGCTGTCTTGCTATACATTGTTCAAGGTGGATTCTGGTTGTTTGCAAATATATCTGTGTCTCATTAATCTCATTGTATTAGTCCATTTTCACGTTGCTGATAAAGACACCCAAAACTGGGCAATTTACAAAAGAAAGAGGTTTAACTGGACTCACAGTTTCATGTGGCTGGGGAGGCCTCACAATCATGGCAGAAGGCAAGTAGGAGCAGGTCACATCATGTATAATGACAGCAGGCAAAACAGAGAGCTTGTGAGGGAAACTGCCATTTTTAAAACCATCAGATCTTGTAAGACTTACTATCATGAGAACAGTGCAGGAAAGACCCAACCCCATAATTCAGTCACCTCCTACCAGGTTTCTCCCATGACATGTGGAAATTGTGGGAGTTACAATTCAAGATGAGATTTGGGTGGGGACACAGCCAAACCATATCATTCATCTGCAGCTTCACACCAGAAAAAAAAAAAATTACTTGGAAAAGAAAAATAATTATATAAAGGAAAGAATAAAACTTAAGCTAATCTTTCGTGCCTCTTTTTTTTTTTTTTTTTTAGATTGAGTAGTACTTTAAAGGTTGACATTAACTTTACAAAATTTGTCATTCCTGTGGGCTCAGCTTCATCTTGCCTGGAAAACCTGTCTCATAGTTTTACCTACATTATGCAGAATTTTCCAAAAAGGAGTGATACTGAAGTGAATGAATTACTTTTTCCTTAAGTTCCAAACAAGTAAAAACTTTAAGTAGTCACACAGAATGTCAAATTGAAGTATTTCAAGCTCTATTTCTGTACCTTTACAATCACTGTGCTATTATTGTTTGTTTTAAATCTACTGAATAAATACAGTACTATGTAGAACTAGGGCTGGAGAGCTGAATTGTACCCAAAATGAGCTTCAAAGATTCTGAACTGTGACCAACTTACTTTCCAAACAAATGTGTGTCGCTGAGTCTGTGTGTGTTGAGGGTTGGCTTTATAACTGGGAATTTTCTGAATTAAACTTCATGTATAATATAATATTTAAAAAACATGAAAATGTGCTAATTTGAGGCTTGCATATTAGTGTTAAAATTAAATGGAAATTGTAATAATTGTTTAGAACTTAGACCAACTAAGGATTTTTGTTGTTGTTGTTCTTAGGAAACAGTAGCTTCTCATTGACATTGTTTAGAATTGCCAGCACATGGTGATAATAAAAAGCAGATCGCCTCTTTAGTCAGTTTTATTACTGTTTTTACATCCTCTACAGAAAATGTTCCCAGTGCACCAGTTAGATACACTCCCTCCTCCAACCTTTGCATGCTACTGCCAGGGTTCATTCTGATTCTAATTTTTGGAAGGCGCCTATGTACCTGGATGCCTTTGTTCTCCCATTTCTGTTCTTATCTTGTCCTTCAGAGATCATGCCCTCCCCCCCACCCCGCCCTTTCTTTGACTTCCTTGAAGACATGGCAGGAAAGGAGAAGGAAGATCAAATTACCATGGCAAATGAAAGCAGCTACTCCATACCACCTTCCTCCTTGTCCATTGTTCTTTTCTGTAACAATAAAGTGTGAAGATGAAGTGGGTCAATGCAAGTCTCATATTTAGAACTACATTTAGCACATAGTAAGTACGTAATAAATGCTGGCAATTACTTGCAGATAATCAGAATGAGAGTTAGCCCATCTGTTTATAGCAGGCCCTTGAAATGGGGGCATCATTAGACTTAGATCCTTCTTGATGCCCTCTCTTTGCATGACTCTTTCGAGTGTTTGGAGACTGAGTCTTCTGCAGAAGTTACTTTCTTCATCATGTCGAAGGAATCATGCTTCTATATGTGACTGTCAGGCATTTTGGAGGAGAGACATTGCAGTCAGCATGCTGGACATCCTCATCCTGGTCTGACACCAGCTCTGGAATTGAGTCCTGAGTCACTAAGGTTTCTCATCAGATACCTTCATCACCGACACATATGCAGAGAGTCCAGTGTGAAAATGGCGATTTGTGCTTCCTTCAGATTTGCCCTGGTAGATGAATATTACATTAAGGGAAAGAAAATCATGCCTGCCAAAGAGAATTGCCTAATAAGGGTAGGGCATCTTCACTGATTTAAAAAATAAAGTGTAATTGACATTATAAAGAGAATACAGATATTAGTGTTTTCTATGTGTTTTGAAAGTTCTATACACTAATATCCCACTTAAAGCAAGATAGCTAATATTTCTGTCACAGCTGAAAGTTCCTTGATAATTTGTTCATTTAAAAACTGGATCCATGTCTCCAGACCTTGGCTACTGTACAAGAGATCTAGGGCAAAAGAGAGATAGTGAAACTGGGCTTGGCAGGAACGGGTAGTGGTGTGATGTGTGGTATCTTGGCCCACAGAATAATGCTAAAGACCCCTCCGACAGGTGGATTCATGAATGGCCCTTATAACTAAGGAAAAGAATTTACTCCAAAAGACAAAACAAAACAACCACCCCACCCACCACCAACAAAAACTCAGCTAAACTAGGAAGAGTAAGAAACAAAGAATCTTAATTAGATGTAGTATTTCTGTTGGTGTCAAAGAAATATCTTCATGATCTCTTGTCAGAATGGGTAGTTTGAGCTCTCAGTCTTCCAGATTATGTAAAGAAGCAGTATGTAAATATCACTCCATCTCTGTCCCTGGCTTGTTTATTCAACTCCTGACCTGAGCTTTAGGAGGCAAATGTTTGGTGGCTACTAATGGACCAATAGAGCAGAGGCAGCATTTGAGAAGAGCTAGGTCTTCCTCAGTGACACTTGTTACCCAGCAAAAAGCTAATGATCTCGGAATGTTTCCAATCCGTGCTGATTGTGATAAATCCCTATTGCCAAACTAAGTCATGAAATACTGACTGAAAGAAAAACCAGCCCCACGCTGCTTGCTGTGTATCAGTGAACTGCTCAGTGCCTTCTTTTTCCATGTCTTATTTTTTTATATGTTTGACTATGTTGATGTTATACAGCTGTGAAATTGTGTAATCTGCATTTATGTAACCCTTGTTACTTGAATCTGAACTAAGAGGATATTCTGTTTTGCCAAAAACTCTCGGCTAGCTTAAATGCAATGAAATAACACCACACTATTAACACCTTATGTGCTATGAGAAACTTCACATGTAGCAGCCCAAAGGTTAAGCCTACAATGTTGGAGGGGTGTGTGTGTGTGTGTGTGTGTGTGTGTGTGTGTGAGAGAGAGAGAGAGAGAGAGAGAGAGGGAGAGTATGTGTGTGTGTATAGCAACTCATCTTTTATTTTTAAGGGAGTGCTCACTTGAGAGTGCAGCAATCACTTAGATTTCTACAGAGCTATTCAGGAGAAAAGTGAGTATGAGCAAGTTAAGTTGTTCCTCCAGTTCACCAGCAGATTCATCAAAGCATTAACTGGAGGGAATTCTGACTGGGTAAGCAACAGTATGTTAAAAGGGCTGGTAAAAGGATCTAGACTAGAGAATATTTCTCCCACTGGTGATCTTGCTTCAGTTCAAGGTTAAGTATGAAAGTAGTTTCAAAATCTAGAATTGTTTTGAAAGGGAAGAGCAAACTCAGGGTTGTGTGTCTATACAAAGTATCATCCCTGGAGAATTCCCTGTAGAGGCAGAGGAGCCTCAAGATCTAAAGCAGGCAGACAGCTGAACCAGGAAGTCTGACACAATGTACTCCCATGTCTTGGGCAAGATTTGTAACCATCACTTTTTACCCTCTGATTAGAATGGGAAGAAAAATACCATGTCGCTTCCAAGGTCAGCTACTTGGGTCAGGTAGATGTAAGCACAGGGCTAGACTGGGTGCTGAAAGTGAGGGGGACTTGGTGGGTAATATGATTGCAGGACAAGTCATTTTTCCACAAATTAAAAAAAGTCCATGTTATCCTCTCACCCTTAATATGAGAAAGAAGTACTTCCCACTCAGGAGTGATTTTTTGTAGGATAGAAAATAAGTGTGCTGGTCCAGTTGGAAGTAGCACTGTGAGATTACTTAGCCATGCTTTTAGGCATGTTAAGGAGGCCTCTAAGACAAGGCAGGGCAGTTACCACCTGATGTTGATGTTTTTAGGATTTTAGGCTACTTTACAAGTTGAGTTTGTATTGTTAGTGAATCTTCATTACTGTGTGTGCTTTTTCTGCAATTAGAGGGTTCTAACGCCAGATGGCACCTTTGTTATAATCATAAGGTCTGAAGAATTGGACTTCCCACCTAATATGAGTGTGTATGTGTGTGTAAATGTATAAATGTATTTATGCACCCTTACTGTATATATATTTATGTATGTATATGCATAAAAGTGTGTGCATATACTTTATGTAATACATGATGGATTTACGAACATTTTAACATGGTGGCAAAAGAGTATGGACTCTGGATCTTGACTGTGTGGAATCAAAGCCCAGCTCTGTTATCTATTAGCCTTGATGATTTTGGAAAGTTACGTGATCTATCTGCAAATCAGTTTCCTCATTTGTAAAATGTGGTTAATGATAGAGCCTATTTCATAGGATTGTGAGGATTAATATATTTAGGTGCTTATCATAGTGCCTGGCATATGATAACTATATAAATGTTAACTCTTATTAGCATAATTTATTCAAAAGTTGATCTGTGGCCAGGTGCAGTGGCTCATGCCTGTAATCCCAGCATTTTGGGAGGCCCAGGTGGGTGGATCACCTGAGGTCAGAAGTTCAAGACCAGTTTGGCTAACATGGTGAAACCGGTTTCTACTAAAAATATAAAAAAATTATCTGGGTGTGGTAGCAGGCAGCTATAATCCCAGCTACTTAGGAGGCCGAGGCAGGAGAATCACTTGAACCCAGGAGGCAGAGATTGCCGTGAGCCAAGATTGCCCCTTACCCACAAATACAAGTAATGGTCCTGATTTATACAATCTAAACAGGAGAATCCCTTTTGCCCTAGTGACTGGTCCAGGTAATCCAGATATAAGTCAATCAGCAGATAGAATTTTCCTGAACACTGGACTTTATGCAGGTGCAAGAAGGGGCGTTGACCTAGGTAATACCAGCAAAATGTGAGTGGAGGTTTTCTGGAGCTTTGGGGGAAAAAAGATGTCTTGTGATATACTGATGTAAACCCTAAGCTGCTACAGTATTGCTGCTACATGGGAGGCAAACTGAAGATGTTGCTGATTTCATACAGGAAGAATAGAGAAACCAAAGAAAGCCAACCCTTGAAGATATTAAACTGTTGGTAGGGCAAGTTCTGAGACCCATGGAGTCCTTCTTGATACAAGATCAAAGTACATCCCTGTATTAGTCTGTTCTTGCACTGCTATAAAGAAATACTGGAGACTGGGTAATTTATAAAGAAAACAGGTTTAATTGGCTCACAGTTCTGCAGGCTGTGCAGGAAGCGTGGCAGCATCTGCTTCTGGGGAGGCCTCAGGGAGCTTCCACTCATGGCGAAGGCAAAGTGGAAGCGGGCATCTTATAAGACAGAAGCAGGACCAAGAGGGTAGGGGGAGGTGATACAGACTTTTAAACAACCAGATCCCCTGAGAACTCTATCATTATGTAGCACCAAGGGGAATGGTGTTAAACCATTCATGAGAACTCTGGCCCTGTGATCCAATCACCTCCCACCAGGCCCTACCTCCAGCATTGGAGATTATATTTCAACATGATATTTAAGTGGGGACACAGATCCAAACCATATCAATCTTTATTAAAATAGCTGAATCAGGCCATTATTAGTAATTCCTAATCCTGTAAGATGATGTAATATGAAAGTAGAAAATGCAAAATTCCAAAAACTTACAACCTTTTAGCTATACCGGCCCCTTCTTTTTTCTGAGACAGAGTCTTGCCATGTTACCCAGGTTGGAGTGCAGTGGTATGATCACCACTCACTGTAGCCTTGAACTCCTGGGCTCATGTAAGCTTCCTGGCTTTGCGTCCTGAGTAGTTGGGTGACCTACAGGCACGTGCCACCATGCTCGGCTAATTTTTTAAAGTAATCTTTTGTAGAGACAGGGTCTCACCATGTAGGCCAGTCTGGTCGTGAACTCCCAGACGGGCGATCCTCCTGACTTGGACTCCCTAATTGCTGGAGTTACAGGTATGAACCACCATGCTCAGCCAGCACACTGGCCCCTTCTTACTAATCCACATCTGCAATGCAAAATTCTTGATTCTTCTTTCTTTTCACTTTAGAGCTTCAGAGAACACACTTTGGTTCTTTGAGCTCACCTGTTTAATTCTGTGTTGAAATAATGATGTTTATCTGTAACATAGCTCTGTGGGTGAATTTGTAATGGAAATCCCGGTGTGGTAGCCTCCTTATAGCCTTGCCCCAGCTTGTTTTTTAGACCTTCTCTGTCAGATCAAATAAACTTCTGGAAAGCGGGGAAGTTAAGAACAACATAGTGCAGTTTTCCCCAAACTAGAAAACAACTTATACTAGCTAATGGTCGTTATGTTAGAAACAAAACCAAGCCATAAAGTTTCTGTGGTCAAAGCAGCTTATAAAACCAAACTCCATTCACTGGAATTTCATCATCCTCAACAGTAGCTTCCAAAGTCACCCTAGGTTTATATCTATTCTGGACAGCTGGAAGAAACAAAGAGCAGGGAAGATGGTACATGGAAGGTTTTTTGTTTGTTTGTTTTGGGAGGGAGTCTTGCTCTGTTGCCAGGCTGGAGTACAGTGGCATGATTTCGGCTCACTGCAACCTCTACCTCCCAGGTTCAAGTGAACCTCCTGTCTCAGCCTCCCAAGTAGCTGAGACTACAGGCTCATGCCATAATGCCCAGGTAGTTTTTGTATTTTTAATAGAGACAGGATTTCACCATGTTGGCCAGATGGTCTTGATCTCTTGACCTCATGATCCATCCACCTTGGCTTCCCAAATTGCTGGAATTACAGGCGTGAGCCACTATGCCTGGCCGGGTTTTTACAGACCAGGTGTTTCTTCATGTGCAGAAAGTTGTGCACATGAAGTCACATCTCCTTGGCCGGATTCAGCCATATGGCCATACCTAACTGCAACGAATATTGGGCAATGTGATCTGGATAGATGACTAAGAGGACAAGGAATTGGTTTGTAGTGAACACATAGTAGGCTCTGCCACACACATTTTAACTGTAAAAGAGAAGCTGGTGGCATAAGGCTTTCTCAAATTCACTTATCCACAGACCTTCTCCCACCATCATTCTAACTTCTATCCACTGAATTATTCCATGGGACATCCTTTGACAAATGCTTATGTTGTGTATTTTCCCTTGTACTCACTTCTCAAATGGTTGCTGTTGAGTTTCCTGCCTTCTGACTGTCCTGGAGAAACAGAAAAAGAAATGCTGCATAGAATGATTTTCAGGGATCATATTTTCAAATCCAGAGATGGTGTATTTTCTCAGCCACTTACATTTAATTTTCTGTTTGAAAAGACCTTATTCATGCTTTTTGCATATATGTTTCTTGCTATTGGAAGTAGAGTTTGGACTCAGCTGCAAACACTTTCCCCCATACTGCTACTGCTCCAGGATCATTAAAACACCATTCAAACAGAAATGGTCAGGCTTTTCAAGAGCCTCCTAAGCAAGACAGTTCCCTTCCTTGTTCCCCAGTGCCTTTCTGCATCTCCTGTTGCCTTTATGGAGTCTCCTGTTGTCTTCCTACATATTCTAATGCCTTATACTTCCACTGGCATTCCCCATCCTGTTCTCGATGACTATTTCCAGCTTTATTCACCTTCTTTTCTATTAAAAACTCATCACCATGAGGAAGAAATGATGGACAAGCTTTGTGCATTATTCTTCTCTTTAGTATTCACATTTTATCATAGAAAAAACATGAAATGAAAGAAGGGGAATACACTTTTTTTTTTTTTTTTTTTTTTTTTTTTGGGTGAGACAGAGTTTTGCTCTTGTTTTCCAGGCTGGAGTGCAGTGGCATGATCTTGGCTCACCGCAACCGATTCAATTGATTCTCCTGCCTCAGCTTTCTCAGTAACTGGGATTATAGGCATGTGCCGCCATACCTAGCTAATTTTGTATTTATAGTAGAGACAGCGTTTCTCCATGTTGGTCAGGCTGATCCTGAACTCCTGATCTCAGGTGATCCACCCACCTTGGCCTACCAAAGTACTGAGATTATAGGTGTGAGTCACTGTGCCTGGCCAGGAATACACTTCTAATGGTGGAATTTCAAGTATCAGTAGTAGACCCTGAAAAGGTGTTTTGGGAGGGACAGTACTACTAGCATGTTCAGAACATGCAGCTTGGATATCTTTCTTTGAGGTCCATTTGTACAGTTAGTCCTAACCAAAGATGCACTTCTAGGGAAGGCACAGCAACCCTTAATTTGGCTCTCATGCCATTTCTCTGCACATAGTGGTTTTATTACATGAGGGTAGGATTTTATTCCTAGGCAAGTTTATGAGATGTCACTTCCCATTACAACAATTACAAGAAATTTAACAAGTTTAATTTCTTACCTGTTTTATTCCACTTTGGCCTCAAACCTAATTTGTCAAAATATAGGAGGACTCTTAGATTATTACCCTGAGTGAAAACATGACCACAAATTCGCTCTTCTTTTTCTAACCTATCAATTCTAGATACTCAGCTCTATTTGTACGTGAGCATTTGGGGGCATAACAGGAAATGCGTTATTTCACACCTAATAAATCTCTGATCAAAGCTTTCTCTTATCATTAAAAATAAATATTTTGGCAAATAAGCATTAATTTCTACATTGTAAAGTGAAGAACTTGCTTGTCATTCTACAGACTCCATTTTAGTGGAGGAAGCTGTTTTTCGGAAGTGTGTTTCCTACGGAAGGTTGCATTTTATTAATTTGCTCCAGAAATTTTGCCAAGACAAATTACGAAAGTGAGGTTATAATTTGTACATGAACTTTGGGAAACCAACGTTTTATACTAAATTTTTGCTTCATAAAAATACTAAAAAAGAATTTTAATTTTATGATTGGCATGAATATATACTCTGATGGAGTATTTGAGGAATTTTTCTTATCTTTATTACTTGGTACCGTATATGTTTGTTTATTTGAAAGAATTTTAATTTGAAGTCAAATTCAAGATTATTGAGTTATAATAAATATGTAATTTTTTGAATGACCAATTCATATTTAACCTATATTGTTTTATCTTATGGAAATCAATGGCAGTTGCAAAAAGGTCAGTAGTAGGTAGAGATTCAAAGTAGGTTGGCTGGGTGTGGTGGCTCACGCTTGTAATCTCAGCACTTTGAGAGAACAAGGCGGGCAGATCACCTGAGGTTGGGAGTTAAGAGACCAGCCTGACCAACGTGGAGAAACCCTATCTCTACAAAAAATACAAAATTAGCTGGGTGTCGTGGCCCATGCCTATAATCCCAGGTACTTTGGAGGCTGAGGCAGGAGAGCTGCTTGAACCTAGGAGGTGGAGGTTGCAGTGAGATGAGATTGCACCACTGCATTCCAGCCTGGGCAACAAGAGCAGAACTCCATCTCAAAAAAAAAAAAAAAAAAAAAAAAAAAAAAAAAAAAAAGATAAAAGAGAACAAACACAAACAAACAAAAAACCAAAGTAGGTATTTTTCTCCTTCATGTCATTGTAAAAAGCCCTTTATTTTTAAACACAAAATTATATTTTTGATCAAGATTACAAGTCCTGGATATGTCTTATATATTGTAAGATGAAAAAAGAACAAAATTCTAAAATTTATCTCATGAATAATGAAAGCTTCAAACCCAGCAGTGAACATTACCATATTGTATTGTGGTTTCAACAGGAAAAGATACAGAAGCTAGCTAATTAAATTAGGCGCCCAATTTCTTGCCTGAATAACAGTTTGGCTGTGCAGATATATACATATATAGTAACTTGAATGTTGAATTTAGATCTAATTTTCCATGTTTCACAGAGCTTGTGTCCAGTATATAGGCTACCTATAACTCCTATGTTGATGAGAGTTACATTCTTCTACAATAATTTATTCCTTTTCAAAAGGCAATAGCATCAAAAATTAAAAGCTTACTGTGAAACTTACGAAAACACATTTGTTCAGCTGGAACCACAACGAACCTTTTCTGCTTCCCTTGGATTCATCTGAGTTTGGTGAGCTTAAGGTGAGAGTGAGACACATCAGTTCAACATAGAGTTGGGGTGTGTTGAAGGTTGCACAGCTCTAATTAAAAAAGCCACTGTGTATTTATGGCAGGATTTTGGAGGATTGCACTGATTTCCTGATGAACATTGACAAGACTATTAAAGCTGTGAAACAACATCACTTGAATATGGCACTGAATGAAAGAACTAGCTTAGCTATGCTGCTCTTGGGTGTTAGTGGCTGATTAAACTAGAGCCATGGGGAAAATTATCTTTGGGGCCATCCATTCGTTTTCTCAGCTTTGTTTGGGTTTCTCTGCAAAAATTTCGTGAAGTGGGTAGCTGGGTTTCCCTACTGCAGCTTTTCAACTCCATGACACAAAGGATAAATCAGTGTGCCCCTGGGTTTTTGAGTTGCCGTAAGACACCTGATACGCTATGCCAAAGAGACTCTTATTTTTATGTATTTATTTTCTTGAGCCATATTTTGACTGGTTGTATCTGTATACCTTTCTATAAAGGCAGACTAGACTTAAGTCAAATCCATTTCAACTTTGATCACATCATTTATTTTTTGTGAATCTTTATCTTCTCTGAGCCTTAGTTCTTTCCTCATCTATAAAATTGTCATGTTGATATTTTGCAAGTTTATTGTGTGAGTTAGAGAGATACAAATTGCCTAACATAGGTGCTAGCACAAACTAGACACTCAATAAAGAGTAGCTTTTATTATTATTATTCAAATAGTCTAGTGAGAGAAAAATGTAGTAGTTATTTGCTATTTTTTATCAGATAGGCACTTGGGAGAGAAGAACAAATGGGTTTTTCCATTAAAGGAAATAAAATGGAATCTGAACACTTGGTTAAAACTAAATTTTAGATATTTGGTAAGAAATGGCATAACTCTTTGAAGAATTAGTTGTCACAAAATTATGTGATTTCACTTTTATGGACCTTTGAACAGTTTTCCAAAGGAAGTTGAATGAGATTATTCCAGTCATTGCACAAAATGTGGTGAGAATCTGAGAGTTACTTAAACTAAGAACAGATAATAGGAAAATATATATCACAATAGATAAGATGAGGTTAGAGCTGAAGTACTACATGTATTTTCTATTACATTACTGAAATACCAAATTATGAAATTGAAAGAGGCCCCAAATACTTCTCTTCTGACATGTTAAACCTGCAAGTTAAAGTGTGATTTGCTAATAGGCAATGAGATTCTTAAAAACCTCAGTATTCTCAATAAGTAATTCCATTGCTCTTTATTCATTCTGAAGAAAAATATAAAATCCAGAAAATGGTCTTTGCATAGAAATGCTTCCTGTAGTGTTAGTTACAACAGAAGGAAAAACAATTTAAATTTCCACAAATAGGAAACAATTGAGACAATGCTATTTATGAAAAGTTTAATGAGGAAATATTTCCAGATCGAGGAAAAAATAAAAAATTATATGCAAAATTTATGTATATTTAGTATATGTACAAAATCATAAATTGTCATTTTAAATATGTAAAATAGTCATTGGAAAAAGCCTAAGAGGAAATTTATAGTTATAGCATATAAAGTTGTCAATTTTGACCTATAGAAGAACTATTTTTCACGGTTCAATCTAATACTAACACATGAATATCTTTGGAAAGTGATAAAATTTCCAGTAATATTCTGTGAATTTTTGTGATTTCCCACTTTTGCAAAAACATATTCAATTTGTATAGGAAGAATTTTGAATAAAAATTAATCTAAAGAAACATAATTAAGGCAAATTTTTAAAAATTAGGTTTTTGGTTTTGGTAGTATTACAAGTTTGATACCCCAAAAAGCTTTGCACTAAAATATAATCCAAGGTACTTTATAAAGTGTTTGGAAGAACTTTTTAATGCATGGTTGAGCTGGCAACAGAGTAAGGAAATCTCCAGGAGCCAAACATGAAGCAAAAGCATAAATCCTGGGAGAGAAGCCTGTGACTGCACTTAGGGCATCTACGGATTTCTGGAGATCCAGAGATTAGTTCTTAATGCCTCATAGGGGGCAGAGAACAAATTTTAGTGTCTATATAATGTAGGGAGTCAGATTAAAGACCTCCATGTGAAGCCAAGACCCTACCTACCTGAAAGAGCCACAACTTCAGTGAACAGCAAACTACAGGGAAATCCTACTTTATAAGGGGAATTTACTTATTTTAACTTCAGCTCCAGGTGGAAAGAGAAACAAATTTGTAGAATGAAAATGGTTTTAGGTCGGGCGTGGTGGCTCATGCCTGTAATTCTAGCACTTAGGGAAGCTGAAGCAGTGGATCACCCGAGGTCACCGGTTCAAGACCAGCCTGGCCAACATGGTGAAACCCCAGTCTACTAACAATACAAAAATTAGCTGGGTGTGGCACCTGTAATCCCAGGTACTCAGGAGACTGAGGCAGGAGTATTGCTTGAATCCAGGTTGCAGAGGTATGGTGAGATGAGATGGCTCCACTGCACTTAAGCATAGGCAACAAAGCAAGACTCCATCTCAATAAAAATTTAAAAAAATATTTTTAATGTGACTGGCAAAAGCAAGTAAAAATTTCCTCTGGCTGAAAGAAATGCCAACTTCAGGCCTCTAAGAGTACCTTCAGATAAAATTGCGTCAGATAATGGACATAACAGTCAAAAATGACAAAACAAGTGTGAGAACAAGAAACATAGCCAAGAATCAGCAGAAATACCCAATAGTTGAATCAAAGATACAAAGATATATGCAAATTATCATATAAAAATGGGTATTTTTTAAGTTTAAAGAAAAAGGCTACAGGCAGTATGAGTAAGGTTCAGAGGCTCTCAATGATAAGGCACATTTGAAAAAAAATTATTGACTTGAAATCATAAGTTAAATAAAGAAAAACTGAGTTTTAAAAGCAGATTAGAAACAACTCAAGAGAATAACTAAACTGGAAGGTGAAGTTAAAGAATTTGCCAAAATGTACAAGTGTCAAAGAAATATAACTATAAAAGTGACATCACAAATCACATCATAAAATGAGAAGGTCTAACATACATGTAATCAAATGTCCAGAAGGAGAGAGACTGGAAAGAATAAAAAAATAGGTAACATTCTAAAGGATAATAGTAAAAATGTTCCCACACTAATGAAAGACACAAATCATCAGATTTAGGAATCACACTAAATTCCCAGGAGAATAAATGCAAAGACATGTGCACCTAGTTAAATTGTAGTGAAGCTAGAAAATAACAAAGACTGTTTTTAAAAAAACCTAAAGAATAATCAGAGAGAAAAGACAGATTAGCAAGAAACAAGTAACAATTAGGTAGAAGATTGAACATGAAAAATAGGATGGAGTATTATACTACTTTCAGTCTCAGAGAAAATAGAGGCAAACCTGGAGCCAGCAAGACAGTATTTTAAGAGTCGGTAGAATAAAGACATTTTGGACAAACAGAAAGCTCTTTACCACTAAGCAGGATATTTGCCACCATCAGTAGATACACTTCAGAAGAATATACCTCAAAGAGATAAAAAGTGATCCCAGAAGGAAGATCTGGGAAGCAAGAATGAAGAGTGAATATGGGAGTAATAGATATAAATAGTGTAGCCAACAATACTTAACAAGAACAATGTAATGTTTAATTTTTCTTTTTTCTTTTTTTTTTTTTTTGAGATGGAGTTTCGCTCTTGTTGCCCAGGCTGGAGTGCAATGGCGCGATCTCGGCTCACCGCAACCTCCGCCTCCTGGGTTCAGGCAATTCTCCTGCCTCAGCCTCCTGAGTAGCTGGGATTACAGGCATGCGCCACCATGCCCAGCTAATTTTTTTTTTTTGTATTTTTAGTAGAGACGGGGTTTCACCATGTACCTCGTGATCCACCCGCCTCGGCCTCCCAAAGTGCTGGGATTACAGGCTTGAGCCACCGATTTGTGGGATTTCAAAAAACATGTATACAAGTAAAATATGATAAGTACATGTATGTTGGAATGATTAATATATGAGCATTTTAGACTTTAATCCATTTTCATACTAAAATTTCTAATTACTAAAACAATGGAAACAGAATGTAAAACTTTCAGCAAAGGTAAACAATGGAAATACGATGAAAACCTCACAATGAAAAAAATAAGTAGAAAAAGCAGTATAAATAAAAGGTAAAAGTAAGATGAAAAAAATTCTATTGTAGCAATAAACACAATAGATCTCAATGAACTGAACTTTTTTGTTAGGTTAAGTTTGTCAGTCTGTACTTAGAAAGATCTAGTTCTATGTTGTTTGTGAGGGGCCTCTGTAAATTACAAAGATATAAAAATTGAAAATAAAAGACTAAAAGAGGATATATTAGGAAAATATTTATGATAAGTAAATTAGTTTGGTAATATCAGACAAAATAAAGCTTTAAGGCAAGAATTACTACTATAAACAAAAGAACTCACTGCATATTGATAAAAGATTGAATTCCTTTGAAATAACAGTTCAAAACATGCATGTAGATAAAAATATAACTGAATCATATAAATGTGAAAAAACCATGAGGATAAATATTTTTTAAAACCACCATCATTATAAGCAGTATTAAAATAATGCTCAGCAACTGATAAACAGAAAAATTAATCAGTTAGGATAAAGAACATTTACTCAACACAATCAATAATAATGATTTGGTGCTTGATACATTGACTCCAGCACCAATCATTAGAGAAAAAGTATCCTTTTCAAGCATCCATAGAACATTTATGAAAACTGACTAGTTACTGGAATATGTCTGATTAAATTTTATAGAACTGTTATGCAGACTGTATTCTCTGATCACAGTGCAATTAAGTTAGAAATACCTTACAAAAAGATGAATAAAGTAAAATCACACATTTTAAAATTTAAAGACAATATTTCTCATGGGTCAAAGAAAAATAAAAAATGTGGAAAATAGAATGGAATAAAAATAAAAGTATTACATATCAGATTTATTCAATGCACATAAAGCAGTACTTATATATTTATACAGTTGAAACTTGAACAACATGGGAGTTATGGGTATTAGCTCCCTGCACAGTAGAAAATCAATGTATAACTTTTGACTCTTCCAAAACCCAATTATTAGTAGCCTATGTTGACTGGAAGCCTTAACAATAACATAAACAGTCTATAAACACATATTCTGCACGTTGTATGTGTTATATACTGTATTATTATAATAAGCTAGAGAAAAAAATGTTATTAAGAAAATTTTACAGTAAGCTAGAGAAAAGAAAATGTTATTAAGAAAATCATAAGATGAAATATATTTACGCCTTAAGTGGAAGTGGATTATCATAAATGTCATCATTCTTGTCATCTTCAGGTTAAGTAGGCTGAGGAGGAAGATAAGGAAAAGGGGAGGGGTTGATCTTAATATCTTAAGAGTGGCGTAGGCAGAAGAGGTGGAGAAGGTGGAAGGGGAGATAGGAGAGAGGCATACTTGGTATAACTTTATGGGAATACATCATAATTTCAATCTGACTTTTTTTTCATTTCTCTAAAAATGTTTTTTTATAGTACCAGTCCTTCAGCTGTTTTCTTTAGTTTCAGGGCTCATCTCATTGAAGGGTCGATGTTGTAAAAGAAGTCAAAAACAGCCTTGAATCATTTGAAACCCTTCTGCCGTTTGTCTAATGTCAATTCGTTTTCTGTCTCCCCTTCTTCTATGTCTTCTTCCTGATCTTCTGGCACTGGTTTTGAAGCACTTGCCTCCATCAAGTCATCTTCTGTTAATTCCTCTGGTGTGGTATCCATTAGCTCTTGAATTTCTCCAAGACCCATATCTTGAAACCCTTCATGCCCTGCCTTCCTTGCCATATCCACAATCTTTTTCATGATTTCCTTGATTGGCTCTGTCATAAGTTCTGTGAGGTCATGCCCAAGATCTGGACACAGTTTTCTCCAACAGAATTTATTGTTTCAGGCTTGATGACTTTCACAGCTTTTTCTATTATAGAAGAACAATGACATCTTCATCTTCATTTGGTATAATCTTTCTAGACTTTATAATGTTCTCTCTGTCAGTGTTTTTTTTTGTTTGTGTTTTTTTTTTTTTTTTTTTTTTCCATAGCATTGACAATTCTTTTCATAGAGTACTAGGTGTGATGAGCCTTAAAGATCGTATGACCCCTGATCAGGAGGCTGAATTAGGGACCTTATGTTTGGGAGCAAGTAGACCACTTCAGTGCCTTCAGTGTGGAACTCATGGGGTTCTGGGTGGCCGAGGGCATTGTCTCATATGAAAAGAACTTTAAAAGTCAGCCCCTTTCTGGCAAGGTACTTCCTGACTTCAGGGACAAAGTATCAGTGGAACCAATCCAGAAAAAGGGTGCTTGTTGTTCAGACTTCTTGTACAACTAAGACTGGCAGGTGGTGTTTATCTTCTCCATTCAGGGCCCAGAGATTAGTAGATTTAGAGATAAGGACAATCCTGATTATAAACCTACTGCATTTGCACAAAACAGCAGAGTTACCCTATCTCTTTTTGCTTTAAATCCTGGTGATTGCTTCTCTTCCTTAGTAATAAATGTCTTTGGTGGCTTTTTTTTTTTTTTTTTTCAGAATAAGGTGCTTTTATTTGTGTTAAAAACCTGTTTAGGTAGATGTCCTGTCTCCTCAGTGATTTCCTTAATGGTGCCTGGAAACTCATGTTCTTCCTCAGGAAACTGCTTTTCCTGTTATCTTGACAGTTTTTAGTCAGACCTCTTCCTATAATTATCAAACCATCCTTTGCTGGCATTAAATTCTCTCGGCTTAGATTCTTCACCTTCCTTTTGTTTTCAGTTGTCATATGATAACTGTTTTTCTAGAATCATATTAGAATCTGTAGGTATGCCTTTCTTATAGCAATCCTGTACCCACATAAAAGCTACATTTTCAATATTAGATAAAAAGGTATTTTACAAAAAGTACAAGGTTTTTGTGCTGGTTGGTGTAGCTGCAGTGGATTAGTGAATTTTTTTCTTTGTTTTACAGTGGTCCTTACACTGGATTCATTTATCTTGAAATGGTGGGCATTTCAAAACCTCAATCTACAGTACATATAAAGCAATTCAACTTTTTCTTGTAACATCATGGCTTTTCTCTGCTTCATGGGAGTATTTTTCAGCATCGCTAGTGGTACTTTGTATGGATCTGATGATGTTATTAAAAGTTTACAGTATTGCCCTAAACACTATGAAAAAATGAGTGAGAACCATGAGATATCACTCTTTACTCTGAGATGCAATTTACTAGGGGCAAAATGCTCACATGGAGTTGATTAGGGTATACAGCATTTTAAGCAGATAGTTGCAACACTTGAGTTCACCACAATTCAACAGGAGGTGGCTATGAAATTATTAGTAACTACAGTTAATTGTATGCAGTTATGATTTAACACTGAATGTTTACATTTTCCTTGACTTCAAATGGTACCATGTAGGGTCTGTAAGTGTTTGTGTATGCAAGTTTTGATAAATTCTAACTTTTAATCATGGATTTGTGCATATTTTATGGTGGCAAATGATAAAATAGACTAGTATCTACATACATTTTATGTATACATGAAATATCTAACTTTTTCCTATTTTTTTCAGTATTTCTAGGATATGTGCTTTGTCTGCAAGTGTTTTCAAATTGTTGCAAATCTCCAAAAACATTTCCAATGTATTTATTGAAAAATATCTATGTATAAGTGGACCCATGCAGTTCAAACCTGTGTTACTCATGTCAATTGTATCAGAAAAGAGTGACTGAAGGTTAATAAGCTAACCCTACAACTTAAAGTAAAATAGCAATATGATAAACCCAAAGGAAGTAGAAATAAATAATAAAAGTAAAAGCAGAAATTAATGAAATAGTAAACAGAGAATCAGCAACACCACGTTGGTTTTTAAATGAAGTGATAAGTAAGATTACTCAATGTTGGCTAGGGACTGATTTTTAAGAAATGAGATAAAAGTCCAAAAATAAATAGGGGCTAAAATAGGGAATAAAATAGGGGACAGATGCTTTTTTATTACTGATAAAGATGCAGAAGAAATTAAAAAGATAATATTATGTATAGCAGGTCAATAAAAGCTTGAATGAAATGTAAACATTCCTTGAAAAAATATAACATCTTTTCTCAGGAGGAATGAGAAAACTTGAATAGTCTTTTTATCATAAAATAAATCAGTGGTTTAAAATCTTTTCACAAAAGAATGCTAGGGTCAGATGATTTTATAAGTAAATTCATGGAAATACTTTCAAATATTTAAATAACAAGTAGTTTCACATTTTTGTTTCAGCATATGGGAAAAGAGAGAAAAATCTCCAATTTATTTTTATGAGGCTATTAAATTTTATCATCAAAACCAGACAATGGTAGTATGAAAAAAGACAAATTATAGGACAATCTAGCTTACTAACATAGATGCAAAAATTCTACAGGAAATAATAGGCAAATTAAACCCAATGAAATATATATAATTACTAAGCTAAGGTTCATAGTTATGATGTTTGTTCGGTATTAGAAAATCACCACATTAACAGATTGAAGAGGCTGGGCACAGTGGCTCACACCTGTAATCCTAGCACTTTGGAAGGCTGAGGCAGGTGGATCACCTGAGGTCAGGAGTTCGAGACTGGCCTGCCCAACGTGGCAAAATCCCATCTTTACTAAAAATACAAAATTGGCTGGTCATGGTGGTGCATGCCTGTAATTCCAGCTACTTGGGAGGCTGAGGCAGGAGAATCACTTGAACCCGAGAGCCAGAGGTTGCAATGAGCCGAGACTATACCATTGCACTCCAGCCTGGGTGACAAGAGTGAAACTCCATCTCAAACAAACAAACAAACAAAAAAACCAAAAACCACCACCACCAACAAAAAAGAAACAGATTAAAGAATATGTGTAATCTTTTTAATAGATGCAAAATAACAATAATTAAGACCTCAAATCCATTCATATTAAAAACAAACTTAGTAAATTAGGAATAAAATTGAACGTCTTTGATGAGTATCCACCAAAAAACTACAGAAAATATTATTTAATTATGAAATATAAAGCATTCCCTTTGAAATTAGGAAAAAAAACCAATAATGCTTTTACCATTTCTATTATACCATTTACTGCTAGTCTTAACCTACACAGTAAAAGAAAAAAAAAATAAAAGGTATTACAATTTGGAAAGGAAAAACCAAGACTGCCATTATTGCAGATGATAGAATTATCTACATAGAAAATAAGCAAATTATTTGTTTTGAACTAGTTAGAGAGTTTAGCAAGGGTGCTAGACATAGGTCAATACTAATGAGCCAGCATCTTTATAATCAATAACAAGCAGTTAGAAGACATGTATATTTAAGAGATATTATTTACATTGGTAAAAAAAATATTTTGGAAATTAATGAAAGATATGCAGAAACTTTAGAGAGAAAAGTATGACTATCTATTGAAATACATTGATAAGACCTAGATAAAAAATATCTTTTCACAGAGAGAAAGGCTCCATGTCCTAAAGGTATCAACTCAAATTAATATCCAAATTCAGTCTCATTCGAATCAAAATCTCAGTAGGGGTTTGTTTATAATTTGATGAATTATAGAAATATAAACAGAAGAGCAAAGAGCTCTGAATAGTTGAGATAGTCCTGAGGAAGAATGAAGTAGGAAGACAGCCTACGTGATATAAAAAATTATTCCAAGCTCACAACTAATTACAACAGCATATTTTTGGCAAAAGTGTAGAAAATTAGACCTGTGTATCAGAATAGGAAGAATAGAAGCAAACTCACACTTGCTTGGAACCTTCAATCTTACAGAGTTGGGACTGTACATGAATAGTGCTAGGACGACTGGCTATAGCAGAAATACTGTTGGATGCCTACCTCACATTATATTCAAAATTTAATTCCAGATAGATTAAGATGAAATTGAAAAGCTTTCAGGAGAAAGTATAGCCTGATATCATCTTTATAACTTCTGAAGAGGGAAGGATTTTATTTTTATTCAAAAATATAAGTCATTAAAGAAAACATTGCTAAGTTTAACCACATTAAGATGAAAAACTTCTGTTCCTTAAAGTACATCATAAACAGAAAAGAGAAGTCACATTTTGATGGGAAATATTTGCAAGAAAACTGCCAAGATTTATTATCTACAATATATAAAGAACTCCTAGGAGTTTATGAGAAAATGGGCAAAAGTCATGAATAGGCATTTCATAGAAAAGGAAATATGCATGGCCAATAAACAAATGAAAACATATTCAATCTCATTAGTGATGAGGAAGAAAATGTCAATGAAAACTAGCATGACATACTACTTCACACCACTAGACTGGGAAATATTAAATCTCTAGTTTGTGAGCAACTGACATCTGGTCACAGTTGGGGCAAAGGGACAATGCTGGGAACTTGGAGATCAGCAAGGACACTGGTCAGTCATCTCGATTCACCCATTTGGCTTTCAGTTACTCAACTATTGCTTTAATATCCTTTAACTGTATTTTATAGAGAAACATCATGTTGCTTTAAAAACGTTTTCGCTTATTTTCCTTTCCCTCTCCATTTGATGATGCTGTGTGCTTTATGTAGGCATTCCATTATTTACCTTCATTTTCAGAGAACCTAGTAACTAAATTTTCCATAATTTACTCTACAGCACTTTCCATTTATTTCCAAACCAGTGTCTTTTGTTCAATGGATCACACACATTTTTCCAAATTTTGCTTCACTGAAGTTTAGTGCCTTACTTTTTCCATTCTGAGACTCTCCTTGGACTTAATGGGAAAAATGAAGCAGCACATTCAAAGACCCATTTGGCTGCTGTGCAACCCTGTTGATTTATCATCAATAGGTAAACAGAAACTCCTTATTTTTTTTTAGAGCCATGCTTGAGATCTTTCTTTTTTAAACAACCCTCAGACAAAAATTGCTTCATATGCTTTTGCAGATTTTATTTGGAGTCTTCCATTTGGTCTAATTAGGGTATCTCTAATCCTAGCAAGGCAAACGAGAGGGTCTCCAGAGGACCACAGCATTTCCTCCTCCCATCAGGTATGACAGGCAGCCCTCTCCACTCTACACACCTGCTGTGCCCTAAGCTAACATCCTCTACCCTGCAACCTTATTTGAGGAACTCTCTGTGCAAAACCAGTGGGTGTAGAAATAGCAGGTGACTCCCTTTCAGCAGTTTTGGTGGCCAGAGAAGAATTATTGCTTCCTTCACTTTGTGGCTCTGGTAAGTGCCCAAGAGGTGTAGTCAAAAAATCAACACATTAGTAATCCAGCAGGACTGACTCCAACTGTTTAACATGGCCCAGCTCAAATGTCACATCCTCGGTGATGCCTTCTCTGACCCTCTTCCTCTCCTAGTCACAGTTTAATTGCACCCTTTGTGTTCCCACAGCCCTTTGTTCAAGTTACTGGTATAGGATTTGTCACTATTGTCATTTTTTAAAGAAATTGCATTTGAGTATGGTAGAAAGGCAAGAGGGTGGATTTTTAAGAAGGTCAAATTTAGGTATCCAACCTACTCTTCTGTGTTCAGGTTTGAGACTTTGAGTGAGTAAATACTCTCTCTGAACTTGTTTTCTTATTTGTATGAGAGATTATAAGATTATATAGAGAAGAGCAGATCATACATAAAGCGCAAACCTTGCCCCTTGCCTTGAGCAGCTATTTAACAAATGTCAGTTTCATTTCTTTTCTTTTCCTTATTAGATGTAAACCTGTTTGTCTCTTTCTACCAGATCATGAAACCCTCCAGGGAGATGCCTTGACATTAGTCTTTTTAGCTCCCAGCTCTAGCACAGTGCCCAATACAACTGTTCAATACAAGAGTGTTGGATGCTGGATCAAAGGAATGCCAAGTCAGGCCCTGGAAAACTTGGCACAATTTACTGACCAGCCTCCTATGACAATGCATACAGGCCTCTCTTTGGTTTGCTTCATTCTTTCATCAAAGCCTTTGGCTTGAGGGTGATGAAGGGAGACAGGGTAACTTAATTTAAAGTCCACATATCTTCAAACTCAAGGTAAGTCAGTGCAGACTCCTTGTTAGAATTACTACTCTTTGGATAGTTGTGAGTTATAAATTAGAGGACCAAATTTTCTTGTTGAAAAAATACTGAGCTAGAACTTGGAAGCATGGTAGCCATGGGCAAGGCTTTGACTGCAATTGAGGTGCTTCCTAGGGAATGTTCCCACAATACCAATATGGATTCAGATCAAGGCTTGTTGGCCTTCTCCCATGGAAAAGCACATGCATTTGGCTGAAGAAAAAAAAAGTAACTTGGCAGGAGTTGTACTGCTTTAAAGTCTTCTCAATATCTGAATTAATTCTCTGTCATCACACATAGCTTCAAGCTACTATTTCATATGTAAAATCCCCTAGTGTAATTATTGCAGATGGTGTGACAATGACAGAAGTTGATGGAAATCTCCTAGTAAGAGGTAAATTATATAGATACTTGATGGTGGTGGCTTGTGAGCAATGTGTGCTTTTTGGACATCTTTTTCTCTTGGTTATCTCCCCTACAATGCTTTCCAGACCAGTTACTGGTCTGAGCCTATGTAAAAATCAGGCATTTCACATCTTCTCAGTTAAGTCAGCACCCACCCTGAGTCAGGCACTGTATCTCCCATCTAAGTACTGGGGATACAGTGGGAATCAAGACATACCAAGTCTCTGCCTTCAGGGAGCTTCCGTTTTAGTGTGCCAATAAATTCCTGTTATTTACTCCTATTTTTGGTGTTTTGGCTTTCATTTCCCTGCCTTCAGTCTGTCATCTTTGAATTCCTTTAAGGCCATTGTGTGCACTCCATTTTGCTATTTAAGGCTTTGATTTCTCTTTTCCACTTGAAAGTTTATTTGTTTTTAAGGCTATGATATGGTCATAAGCTTCTAGAGCTAGATGATATTTGAGTTCGTGTAACAACACAATGAGCCTTGGAGATGTGTGGGTTTGTCCAGTCTCATGGTGCCACTCTGGTGGGTAGGGTCCAGCTGACTCCCAGTTCGTTTTTGACTCCAGCTCTCATGACTCCAGCTCTTATTTTTTCATTGCACTGCCTCCTTGATTTCCTATCTCATGCTTATTCTGGTGCATATTTCCTTTATTCAGCAAACATTTATAGATTCCAACTTCATGCCGAGCCCTGAGCTAGATAGGAAACAAAGACATAGATCCTTTATTTAGAGAGAATGGGCTTCCTTCTCTTTGTGTATTCATCTTAAATTTCCTCATATTCTGACTTTGCTGAGTCTTCATATGTGCCTCACCAAACTTCTCAGTTTTTACAGATGTTTTTAAACTTTAAATTTTACTTTTATTCTTATTGATATGTAAATTAAATATCCCTTCTAATTCACGTCTATGTTTGATATGCCATTTTACATGGTAAACAGGTTTGTATAAATAAACACTTTTCAATTAGATTTTCTTACAGAATGATCCTAAATTTTTAATTTCAGACAGTTATTTTTCATGTTTCCCAGCTAATACAGATATAATTCCTTCTTACCACTAAGTGACCTGTGGGAGCGTAGTAGTGGTTTGAGACCTGGCTACATATTGGATTCCCCTGGAGGGAGGGGCTTTTAGAAAATACTGATGCTGGGACCCCACACTGAACAAATCCATTCAGAATATCTGAAGCAGGGAATTCAACATTGGTATGGTTGAAGATGCTCCCATGGGAGTCCAACTTGCAGCCAAGATGAAAAGTATTGTTCTGTAGGACAAAGGCCATTTCCTTCCGTGATTTTTCTCTCATATCTTTTAGGATAATTTTATTTATACTAGCTCTTTTTGCACAATTCAAAGTTATATATCAGTTACCAGAGGTGACATAATTTTCAAACTTTGATTAAACTTAATGAAACCTTAAGTTTCATTAAAGTTCAAACCTTAAACTTCATATATCTGTATTACTACATTGATTTGTATAAAGCATATCCAACTCGGTATTCATTTTTGATATTTTTTTCCTCACTCTAAAATAGGAGCTTTTCTTTTCACCCAGTGCTCTACCTTTCAGAGTTCCGTGTGCTCCCATCATTTAAACCCCATGTTCCAACTTGAAGGTGCATTTTTTCCGTATTTGTGGTATTCTTGTTTTATTTCATCTCCCTGTAGCCCACCCTAAGGGGGCCCTCTTCTTTTTGCTGTCTCAGGCTGTGTTACTGCAACCTTCTGTAGACTTGGAATCTGAGTTTCCTGCAGAGAGCTATTGTTTTTATTATTTTCACTTTTTTCCTTTTATGGATTTTCCTGAAACTTTTCTGCTGCCTTACCGCTTGTCCTAAAATTGATTGTTTGGAAGCCAAGATTTTTATCTCCAGGGTGTTGATATCAAAAAAGAAATAGCTTTCTAATTTTCTCCGCTGTTTTCTTGATGTATTTAATGTTTATTCCTAACAATTTTATATTTTCTTCTCCGTATAAAACCTGAAATACATATTTGTCTATTCTCACCCTTTGTCTCACCTGAATCCCTTTGTGGTGCCATCTTTTTGTCTGAGTTACTATGTAACTCCTCTTTTCTGTGTTACATTTGTATGATTTCTCCAGCTATGCATATAACACAAGACCCCCTTTATGGCCACGTTCAAAATTCCTGGCAAATAGTTAATCCTCCCTTTTTGTCGTCATAGGTCTCAGTCACAATCATATTTTCCTCATGCAAATTTCTGGCTTGTGACTTCCAGTGGCTTGTGACTGTTAATGCAACATGCTATCTTTTTAATTATGTCACATAATTGCTTTTATTCATTGCTTCATTTATTTAAGTAAGTGATCTGGGGCTCCAAAACCACTCGGGTGCATCTCTGTATAGATCGTCTCTGAGTGCAGCTCCTTTCTTTCCTCAGAACAGTTTTTCTAAACAAATCCTATTTCTTGTTGCTCTGGGAGTCACTGCCAAGTTCTAACTGTAGGTGATTTGGATTTTTGCAAATAGATGCTTGGACACATCCTGTAGTCATGGAACACCAGTACTGAGGTAGGTGCTACCTTTCCTCTGATCTATGCCATTTTGTCCTTTATTTGGACTTTCTTGGATTTTCTTCCATGAGCTTTTGGTCTCACAGGGTATCTTTCTCCTGCTCATAGTGTATGTTGCTCTATCGATGATTGCTTCTTATGTGAAATTGGTGGGCTGGCTGCCACAGACTCCCAGCTGCACAAACTAATTCATCCCTGGAGCTTGGCTTCCCTGTGCACTTACACATTGTTTTTCCTGCTCACCCCACTCAGAGCTGCCAATATACCAGTTGCCTTGGATTCCTTCTGCTTTTCTTCACTAGCATATGGTATGGTCTGACCTAGAGAAGCTGAGCTGAGTTTCAGTTTCACTGAGAAAAGAGGCATTCTGATGTAAGCTGAACATGAAAGTTACAGAATAGAGACCCCCGCCCCCCATATATGCAACAGCTTTTTCTTGAGAATTTGATCTATGCCAGGGACTTGGCTAGTATGCACTGACGTTACAAATATGAGTAAGATTTTAGTTCTGACCTGAAGGAACTGTTAAACTAATGGAAAAAAAAACCAGCAGAGTTTATCCATAATTAAAGTATATCAGCAAATTTACTTTTGTTATGAGAAAAGGTAGAATAAGCTAGTGCTGAAGAGAACAGGCTTTGAAGTCAGATGGATCTGGACTTGAATTGGGACCTCGCCACCCATAAGCAAGTTTACAAGTTCCTTAATATTTCTACACTTCCCTCTCTTGTCTGTAAAATGATTATAAGTGATAGCTCTTAAAATAAATGGTGGTTTGCCGGGTGCAGTGGCTCACACCTGTCATCCCAGCACTTGGGGAGGCTGAGGCAAGGCAGATCATGAGGTCAGGAGATCAAGACCAGCCTGGCTAACATGGTGAAACCTCCTATCTACTAAAAATAGGAAAAATTAGCTGGGTGTGGTGGCATGTGCTTGTAATCCAGCTACTTGGGAGGCTGAGGCAGAAGAATCACTTGAACCCAGGAAGCGGAGGTTGCAGTGAGCTGAGATCATGCCACTGCACTCCAGCCTGGCAACAGAGTGAGACTCTGTCTAAAAAAACAAAAAAAAACCCACCACCACCACAACAACAAACCCACATAAGACTGTCATTAAGTGAATGAATAGAGGTTACATGCTTGCTCAGTAAATGTTCAGCAAATACTGGTTTTATATATGAAAGTGCTATGTACAAGCTACTATGAGACTGCAGTGGGAGAGCCAAGGAAGATTTCTGGGAAGAGGTGACACTGAAGTTGAGTTTTGCAGGACAGGGAGGCAAGAGATAAATGAAGAAAATAAATTGCAGGCAGAGGAAACAGCACATACAAAGATACGAAGGTGTGAAATAATATCATAAGTACATGAACTCCGACAAATATATTCTATATGGCCATACCAGAAAAATTCATGACAGGAAGAATGGTGAATGAGGGAGAGACAAGATCAGAACTCATTTCAACAGAAGAAATTCTGTAATAGAAACATGTCACTCATCTACTGAGTGCCAAGATGAGAGAGATGCAACCTCAAACTTTCAAAGCTGTCTAAGAAAATCTTCCCTTAAAATATCAAGCGGAAAGAACTGCAGAAAGAAAAAGAAAGAGGTGGCAGACATTTTAATGGTTTTTTACTTGTAAATTTATTTACGTTCCTTATAGCTGCTGGATATTAGACCTTTGTCAGATGCATAGTTTGCAAAAATTTTCCCATTCTGTAGGTTGTCTGTTTACTCTGTTGATAGTTTCTCTTGCTGTGCAGAGCTCTTTAGTTTAATTAGATCCCATTTGTTAATTTTCGCTTCTGATGCAATTGCTTTTGGTGTCGTCATCATGAAATTTTTGCCTGCGCCTATGTCCTGAATAGTATTGCCTAGGTTGTCTTCCAGGGTTTTTATAGTTTTGGGTCTTTTAAGTCTGTAATCCATCTTGAGTTAATTTTTGTATTTGATGTAAGATAGGGGTCCAGTTTCAATCTTCTGCTTGTGGTTAGAGAATCCTTCCCTTATTGCTTGTTTTTGCCAGGTTTGTTGAAGATCAGATGGTTGTAGGTGTGTTGTCTTATTTCTGGATTCTTTATCGTTTCATTGGTCTGTGCCTATTCTTGGCTTATTTGGTCACTGTAACCCTGTAGTGTAGTTTGAAGTCCAGTCATGTGGTGCCTACAGTTTTGTTCCTTTGCTTAGAATTGCCTTGTCTATTTGGGCTCTTTTTTTTGTTCCATATGAATTTTAGAATAGTTTTCTCTAGTTCTATAAAGAATGTCAATGGCAGTTTAACAGGAATAGCACTGAATTTATACATTGCTTTGGGCATTATGGCCATTTCAACAATATTGATTCTTCCTATCCATGAGCATGGAATGCTTTTTCATTTGTTTGTGTCATCTCTGATTTCTTTGAGCAGTGGTTTATAGTTCTCCTTGGAGAAATCTTTCACTTCCTTTGCTAGTTGTATTCCTAGATATTTTATTCTTTTTGTGGTGATTGTGAATGGGAGTTTGTTCATGATTTGGCTCTTGGCTTGACTGTTCGTGGTGTATAGGAATGCTAGCAATTTTTGCACATTGATTTTGTATCCTGAAACTTTGCTGAAGTTGCTTATCAACTTAAGCTTTTGGGCTGAGATGATAGGGTTTTCTAGATATGGGATCCTGTCACCTGAAAACAGGGATCATTTGAATTCCTCTCTTCCTATACTATGCAGCAAAAGAAAAAAAAAAAACCCAGACAAACAAACAAACAAACAAAAACCCATGTCCTTTGCAGGGACGTGGATGGAGTTAGAGGCCATTATCCTTAGAAAACTAATGCAGGAACAGAAAGCCAGATACTGCATGTTCTCACTTATAAATGAGAGCTAAATGATGAGAACATATGGACACATAGAGATGAACAACAGACACTGGGGCTTGTCACAGGATGGAGGGTGGGAGGAGGGAGAGGATCAGGAAAAATAGCTAATGGATACTAGGCTTAATACCTGGGTGACAAAATAATCAGTACAACAAACCCCTGTGATTCATGTTTACCTAGGTAACAAACTTGTTCATACTTCACATGTACCCTTGAACTTCAGAGTAAAAAAAAAAAGGTGGCAGAAATGATGGCATCCTGACACTCAATTAGAAACATATCCAAAAGTCTGCAAACTTGCAACCTGTACCCTCCTGCAGACCCAAGACAGCTCAAGTCCATATCCACCACATTAAACTTTTAACTAGTCTCTCTCCCTGCTTTTTGTTTTCAGACACATAAGCGTGTAGCCTAAGATCTTAATGAAAGAGCAAAGCAACTTGGTGCTATGACACCTGAGTCTAACAGCTGTGTGAATGACCTGCAAAAAGAAAAGCAATACTCCTTGTCTAAGCAACCTAGACATGGCTGTACTGTGTCCTGTAGACACCCAGGGTTGAATTTGTGCAGTCATTGCCAGAAAAGCACACCACACCCACATGTCAAAACAAACATGATATCCAGGGGAGGAAAATCAAGGTTTCAGTTGTTTCTTTTCTTCCCTCTCCAAATCCCAAGAATCCAGTGAGTTTTAATAACACTTCTAAAATGTCAGGAGAAAAAAATCATACTTTTAGAAAGGTTGAAACAACCAAGGGGGTCTTTTGTGGGGTCTAGTTTCACTCTGAACCCCTTGGGGATGGTAGGGGTGCAGGTGTGCCTTGCTTTAAGAAAATGCTGTGAAAAAAATCAGGCATAGAATAGAGACTTTAGGAGTTGATTATTCATTTTATAATATGGATTTTAAATGTATCTGAATCACAGAATTGCTTTAAAACAGCAGTTTCTTTCCTGTGAATCAGTGCCCATTTTCAGATTGTTAATTTGGTAGAGTTGGGAAGAGAGTGTTGAGAAATTTAGTGTTCAAGGATTAAATAAGTATTTTTATTTATGGAAGGTATGTCAAAAACAAAGACTAAGCATTTTTGAAACATTTGTGAAACACTGAGAGGGAAATGATATTTATTAAGTATTTATTAGATGTAAGGCACTTTATATATGCTATGGAGATAAAATTTATTGAAGCATAATTCCAACTTCCTTTCTTCTTGTTCTCTGCCTCTTAGTCAATGCAACTTATCTCTTTATCTCCCTTGTAAGAAGAAACCTGAATTTGTGGCCAGGTTCTTACAATTTATAAACCCAGAATCAAGAAAGTAGGTAGAGAGAGTAGAGACTAGATAGTTCTGGAGTAAAGCAGGGAGGAAACATGAAAACAAGAGATAGTACAGACAACAATATTGAGGAGAGCTTGGCAAAAGTGTCACCTAGTGAGGGACTCTAGATAATCTATGGATTATACAAAAACAAATTTTAGGAAGTCATGGTTTTGAGTTATGAATTAAGTTTCCTTTACGTTTTCCAAAAGGTGCAAAGAAAGATTAAATTGCTTTTGAATCTTGATCTCTGCTACTTTGAATATGAAAATACATTGACACTTGTTCAGGAGGAGGCTGTGAGATTTATGTGATCTCATTTAATCCTTCAATGACCATATGAAGTAGGCATTTTATTTTTATGTACAGCTAAAAAGACTGAGTTACAAAGATGTTCAGAGACCTGCCTAAATCACACAGCTACTATATGGCACAGCCTGGATTTTAAAATAGATCTGTTGACTTTACATAAAATTATAAAAAGCATAGGATTGAATTGTGTTTTCTTAACCAAATCTGAGTCTTTGATTTTCAATAAGAAATTTTAAACCAGTTATACTTACTGTTTAAAGTGTTCTGTTTGTTTTCCTGTAATCTTTTTATATTATCTTTCTGTATTCATGTCAACTACCCTTTCTTATTTTCTGCAGTTTCTTCTTTTGCATATGGAATAGAGCTTTAAAAATGTTTTTCTCTTCCCCAATCATTTAGAAAATTTTAATCCTATTTCAGTTCAGCTGGTGGTTAGCCTTAAGTTCTTCAAAAGCATTTCTTATGAGTGTTATTTTTTTCTGTTAAAGTCAGTAATGCACGTGTTTTGATTCTTTTCTATGTAAAATGTGACACGTTTTCTTTCCTATCCCTGTCCCACATATTTCCCTCCTCCCTCTTAAATTTGTATAATTTTATAAATACAGTACATGTATTTTATTTATATTCTCTTTTAATTATTTTTGATATTTGCATACAGTTTTTATCAACTATGACTCTCATTTCAGCTACATAAATATAGAAGAGTTTCTTCCATATTCTGGCAGTGAGTTACTTGACAATCAAATGATTATCCTATCTTTCAGTGCTGTATCTTTAGGTATTTAATGTGTTTTAATGAGACTTTTAGTGGAAGAGTGAGTAGGAGAAGAGGGAAATGTTCGAGCTCTAAATATACATCTTTCATAAGAGCAAACTAACCAAAAAATTAGTACCTAGAAATATAACCTTGTTATAGAATAAATAGCTAAACTATTTAAAATTAGTTGCTTGGGGAATGGTAAAAGTGAAGCAAACTGCTGTTTTTTTTTTATTACATACCTTTTAATATAAATGAATTTTTCTTAAATGATGACTTAATTTTTGAAGTAGTTCTGTGCATATTATATATATGTATCCATATGTATGCACAGAACTACTTCAAAAATTATATATTTATAAATTAAAAAGTCCTGGTTTAAAAACTAAGTAGGGAATAAATGTGGAAGAATATATGATATATCTAGATCACTTTTCCCCCTTCTCTCAAAGAAGTATAAGACCCCACAAACTAGGGGTTGGGAAGAGTTAGAGAACATCAAATAGTTAGATTCTGGTGAATGTCCTTAAGAATATGCTCTGCAGCCTGCCCTATCCTGGATAGAATCCCTGGAATTGCCATAGAGAGTCCTGGATATATTTGAGGATCCAAATATGGAGATGTCCTGTGTTCCACTTCTCGTTGGGGCCTTGGGAGGCAGTAAGACTGTTTCTTGAGCCACTGTAAGTTAGACAAAGAGAAGCACATATATAGGTACCAAGGTAGACGGACCTAAGGCAAATCCATCGATCCTCCATGTGCCTTAGTGGGTGCAAGGGATGAAAATTCCTTCATGTGACTGACATTGTCCAGCACCTGAGACTGGAACACTTGGAGGATGGAAATGCCGTAGTAGATGGGGTGTGATCTGCAAGTCCAGGGACCTGTAATTCCAAATGAGAACAACATCTCAGGTGTGGCCAGCCTGGAGATGGAATGATCACTAAGGATTGAATAGAACAATGCATCAGCTCAGCAGTTATCTGTGTGGAACAAATCATGATCCAGGAAGAAGATGCCTTTGGGTGAGATACTGCTATGTCAAGCCCCGTGAATCTTGAATGCCTCTCCCCACCACCCTCTCAGTGAAATTTAGGGAGAAATACTTGCTGAACTTGTCAGGACTTTTGGTTCCAAACAAAGCAACTCTAGTTAATGTGAACAGAAAAGGAATTTACAGGAAGGACATGAGAGAGTTTTCAGACTCAATGGGCTCAGGAAAAGGGCAGAACTGCCTTCAGCCAAAACTGTAGCACAGGAAGCTTCTGGTCAGATGCTGATGATGCCACTACTGGCATGACCACTTCATAAATGGACACAGGACATCACTACAGTTAACCTCTGCCACTGATGCTGCTGCCAGAATAAATCCTCCAGGGTCTCTCATTTCCTATGCACTGTGGACTTCCTGTCCTGGGTAGGACTATCCTGTTGGCCAACATTAGTCATATGCTCACTCTGCAGTTATTTTTGGCTTTGATCCTGATGGGGGGGGGTGTTTACTCTTATTTATTGTGGCATTCCATACCCTCTGCCCCACCCAAAGGAAGAAGGCTCATGCTCATTCAATAAAAATGAGTGTTCAACACTCTTAAATTGAGTATCTTGAAGCAACCTGATTACCTGGAATTAACTAATTTCTGCTACTGGAAGGAATAGGAGGTTAAGATATAATCTAAATTACACCACAGAAAAGTATAAGCTTACATTTTTATAATTCTAAGCTTTGGTTTGAGAAATTTATATCTGGGTTATTCAGTGGAATAGAGAACACCTTACCCATGCACATGGATGCCCACCATAACCATTCAGCAACCACCCTGGACTGCATTACTGGCCCCTTTTCAAGCCAGGAATCTCAAGGCCAAGGAAGTTAAGTGAGTCTTTACACCAGTAATTAGCAGAGCGAAGATTTGATCTTGGGGTTTTTGTTCTCAAACTTTGAACCGTATCCACTACATTGTGATTTTTCTCAAGATATTAGGGCCAGATGACAGCTAAATTACACTATTCTAGATTATTTGTTCCGAAACCTTGTCCTTAACATGGTACCATTTTCTCCTATTATGACTGAAAAGAATAAACCACATTGTAGTGGATACGGTTCCAGGCTTGGGGAATCTGCGCATGTCAGAAATGCTGCATGTCTTCTCCAAACATAATCCTGACATTTAATAAACCCAGCAGAATTCACCCTTCTTGGCTCACAGTCCTGTGCCACCAAAGAAGCAGAATTACCCAGAAACAAAGAGCAAAGCACCCTGTGTCTACCCACCACATTTTTATTCACGTATCTGCCAAGCTCCTTCCTTCCTTTTCCACTCCCTAGGGAATCAGCGGCAAGAGATGAGAAGAAAGGTATTTCACAAATAATCTTGTCTTTTGTGCTTCACCTTGAGTGTGCTTGGTGACATCATGGATCTCCATTCCTTTACCTGCCTTTAGCTGAGCAGAGCAGAGGCAGGAAATGTTTAAGACCAGAACAGTAATAGGTGTAAGTAAAAAAAAATATCTGTTTTCCATTAAGGAGATTAACTTCTCTGTTGGGGTTGTTGTTATAGGACTAGGTCAGGGGCTGCTTGGGGCTGAGTGGTGCCTCTTCTGACTGGGTGGGCGTTGCCTCCCTCCTAGCTCCCCTCTGGAGCAGGGGTTACTCTTTCTAAATTTGGCTTCCCCTGATGAAGTCAGAATGATCAGATTCCCTACTTGAAGTATTGATACAATAGGGTTATAATGATGAATCCTTGTTTTCAGGATATTAGAACAAAAGAAGGAAGTATTTTGTCCATGTACTTTACAGCCGTTCAGTGAGGATGATTTCATGTTGAATTGCAAAATGATTACATTTTATGGTAAAAATAACACCTTATATTGGTTTCCCACATAACATGTTTACCTCTTATGTCAACACAATTCTAGTATGGTGCCTTGCATGGTGTCACTATGTAGTAAACATTTGATGAATAGAAGAATAAAAACTCTGTAAAGAGAAAAAAATAGATGCAAATCCCTACAACCCAACAAACTGGATGCTGGTGAAAAATAATTGACAACTAGCTGCAGCTATTTATTTGTTTTCAGAGCGTTCCTGCTTCCCTTCTGTATTGCAAACTTTCATTATGATAATTTTCAAAGAAACACATAGAATTTTCCAATGAACCTCTATGCATGTATCAACCATCTTTCATAACTATATATTTTTCTGCCATTATTCTCAACCCCCATTGCCTGACACTTTTTTGGAGGGGATAGTTTAAATAAAAACCCAGACATTATTTGTTTCTACTCACAATCATTTTAGTATATATTGTAAACAGAAGAGGACTTTTAAGAAATCTACAAACACAATATCATTATCACTTCCTCCCAATTTAACAGTCTGTTATATTGTAATATCATCTAATACTCAATGTGTGTTTGGTTTTCATTTCTTCTGAGCTTCCTGTAAAGTTTCTTCTTAAAGTAACGTTAATTTGTGACTTAAGACTAATACTTTTACTACTCTGTTAGAGAATTAACCTCCAACACCCTTCTTTCCAAACCTTAATTCAATACTTAAAATTGCTAAATGAATAACTTACATCTCTATTAATTCAATGAAAACTATTTAATGAGCACTTAAAATGCTGCTGACATTACAGGAGGTGGATAAAATGAATAGCATTTCTGGCCTCAACAAGCTTATGGTTTTAAGGAGGATATGCTAGGCTTGGATGTCCCTCTAACATTATACTCAGTATGAAAAACACTGATCTCATCTTCTTGCCTCTGACAGCCAGCTCCCCGGGGGTCCTGCCACGACTGACAGTGGCCTCATCATTCTCCATGCCCCCCAGTCTCGACACTTGGCTCTTTTTCTTTACCCTCTGTATCTAGTCAGTTTCAAATCAGACTAATTTTCTTCTGAAATGTTTTCCATTCTCATTTTTTTTTCTATAGGGGGTCATCCCTCTGTGATAAAACAAGACAAATGAATTGTTAGAATTTACATGAGTCCTGCCTTCTGCATTGGGGCTAATCGAGAGGGAGGTGTTAGCAGTTCTGAGGGTATGGAGTCCAGCATTGTGCCAGAAAATGCTTCTTATGAAGTAGGTTCACGGTGCAACGTCAGGGTAGATATACAACAATATGGCATTTGGCATCCAACTCATAACCATAAAAGGCATCCCATAGCATGCATGTGGCAAGTAGAGAATGGGCAAAAGGAAGTAAAGTTGGGACTAGGATTGTTGAGAATGAGATGAGGCAGATATGAGGCATGACTCTGGCTGATCCTTTGGAATTTCCTTTAGAAGCAGAGACTTAGTGATTGATCACTTTCTTTAATTTGATATGCAGCAACAGAAAACAATCAAATTACTACAAAATTATCAGTTTCCAACAAGACTCATTTATTCTCTCACATTTCTGCAGGTTAGAAATTCAGGCAGCTTGACTGGTTTCTCTGCTCAGGGTCTCTCGCACAGGGCTTCAAGGTTTTGGCCAGCCTGGGATCTTATTTAGAGGCTGGGAAAATCAACTACCAGCTTTATTACCATTTAAGTTATAAAATAGAGGAAAAGACTGTCTTCAAATGTTGGGGATGATTTCTACTTTATCTTTTCTTCACTCTGGCATTGATACCAAGAATGAACACAGTCTCTCTACTAGTTTTCTCAGATTGAATAATGGCTTAAGCTTTTACTTAACATAGAAGCTCATTCTCTATTTATTAAAAAAAACACACACATAGAATCATAGGCTTATGTATTTTATATTTAAACTAAATTCTTATAACTTCATGACCTCATGCCATTGAAAAGTGAGATGGTAAGACCCATTGCTTTTTCTCATTGATCTCCAGGCCAGGGCCATCTGAAATATTTAGTGTATTTAACACATGAGCACATCAACAATAAACTTTCTGGTGTTTTTTTCAAGAAGGCATTTCTTACTCAGTTTATAAAAATTATTAAAAATAAATCTCACGTTTTCTACACATGGTATATATTCCAGATTTTCTTACTCTCCACTTTTTCTCTTAATGGATTCAGGAGTTCACTAATTTTCATTTTTATTTCTGAGGTTAACATTTGAAAATGATGGAGAATTTTCAATAAGCTAAATTATACCAAATATGTGATTAAAAATTTGTGAATATATTGCTCAGAAGGAAATAACCTTTAATATTCTTTCAAACCAATGAGGACACTACTTTTCTCATAGTATGGATTTGCAATGAGAACTTACTTACTTCTTAGCATTTTAGAAAAAAATACTTATCAGCCTCATTGGGGATCTAATAGTTTTCCTATATAAATGGAATTTTAAAAATAATACATTTACTAGCAACTAAAATTTGATTCATGCACTTTGAAAACAATGTCAATCTTAGATAGAGTTCTTAGAAAACCCTAGCAATATTTATGGGTGTTTAAAAATGACATTCACAGGGTTAGGTATGTTAAAAGACAAAATTATGACAAATTTAATTTACAGCTCTTAATTGGCTCTTACAGATGAGTCTAGAATCAAGTGACATCTCATTCTATAAAGTAGAAGGAGTGTTTCATTTTTCTGAGCAGAGGAGATTGGCTTTATAGACAGAACAGGGCCAAAGAAAGCTGAAATGAAGAAGAAAAAGCAGAGTGATCATTTCAAAATTACTTTCCTTGTGAAGAGGGTGGTGGATTTCCTTATCATGACAGCTAAAATCTACCCATTTGGGAATTTGGATTCTCTCTCCTGATTTATTGGAAGTTAAGATAAACAACTCAGTTTTTATTTAGTGGTGTGGAACCTTAGTACAAGTGACTGCATTTTGGTCTAGTCTGTTGGGCCCTGGTGCAGGAGTTCAGTCTAAACCAAAGGCCTCCTACAGACTTTATTTAATAGGTACTATTACCTGATCAAAATGAGATGACAAGATTGATTTCTCTATTTTCAGATTTCTCAACTCCAAACCAATTTGATGTAATGTTGATTTAAATAGCACCCTAAAGAAAACCATACAATTCAAAAATTATTTCTACTCAACACCTTCAGCTATTTTGAAATTTATGTTCCATTTTATCCAGAATGAACTAGCTGAGAATAAGTTAGAGATGGCTTTAGTGCACCTGTATTTCCATCATTTCTTTCTTCCTCTTTGAGCAGATCCTACTGGATCAAAGCAGTGATGGTATGAATGCCTGGCCTATAATTGATGCTCTGTAAATAGTTTTTGAATAGATGAATAAATAAATAAATGAGGATGGCATAAAAGCAGGAAGAGGGAGTTATTCTGGAGTGGTTGGTTTTTAGCTTCTCCAAGGCAGCAGGTGATTTTCAGTAACCGAGCACGGAACAGCTGCTTCCCATCACCTTCCTCAAAACTCCAGCAGTGAGTGTTGCTGTGACCTCAGTCTTGCTGGCACTTACTGCACAGGTTCAGAAATCTTGTGAAATAGAGTCAAGAAAATTTACAGGATGCCTGCTGGGCAGGGGGTACCAAAAAGACCAAATGGGAGTTTATGTAGTGACTGTACCAGCAAAAACTTCCCCTGGTGCCTGGCCGTGAAGTCCAGAATTTGGCTCCTAATGTCATCAAGAGTGATACATGTTGTTGATGGCACTGCTTCCTGGAATCTATTTGAATCTTGCAAATTTTTTTTCTTGCTGTCTTTATTTTTCTCTCTCACTTTCTCTCTCTTTCCCTCTCTCCCTTTCACACACACTTTTTATATTTCCATGGTGGTGCTGAGCAGGTGTACAGAGGGTGAGTTTACTTGGTGTCTGCTGAGGCCAAGGGGCAGCTTCTTCTGTGCTAGGTACATTTGTGAACTCAGGGTCATACTCCAAGAACATATAAAGATGATTCAGCATCAGCATGAGGTACTTTGAGTTTTTTGGCATTTCCCTCCACCGGGGAGGGGGACAAAAAGGTGGAAATGAATCACTTCATGTAAATAAAACTTCAATAATACTTTTCTGGAAAAAAACAGAAACAGCCCATCATAGAAATGAGTCTTCAGGCCAAGAGGGAAGTGAGCAGGGAGCACTTTGAACATGCACCAGGTCACCTCCTGGAGTAGTCTGGTTTTACCCCTGGGTAAAAAATGAGATTATTTAGGCAAGAAAAGTAAGGAAGGCAAATGTGTGAATAAATATTATGATGAGAATCATGATCAATAGTTGTCAGAGGAAAGAATAAAGCATCCAGGCAGAGATATGTTAAGGAATTTCCTTCCCACAACTATAAGATAAAGTTCTAGAATTATTGTTGTTGTAATTATTGTTATTTACTTATAGCGGCTAGTGGTTAGGAATTGTTCTCTGTCCTGATAGGGCCAATGCGAGGTCTTGGTTTGTTAAATTGTTTTCTCATGCAAGCTATATTGTAAGACCTAACATTTCAAGTGCTGCCTTGACATCTTTGAACCTCACAAGTCCCTCAAAGCCAAACCATAAATTCCTCTGCTCTTCCTAGATATGCCTTTCACTAAGTGAAAAAGGCTCCCCCACTCTCCAGCCTGTGATTATTTCCCTGTTAGTCAGACCAGCTTCACTCAACCCAGTCACCAAACTAACTGGTTTCACTTCCCTGCTTGTTTGTGAAATTACTTCAACAATCCAGTGGTATTCTCCATGGGAACCAATGGACACCTCCACCTCTTGATATTATAAAGTCTGCCTCTCAAAGCCCCTGGTTGCTTAGTTTATTCTGATGTGCTACCTCTGTGTGGCCCTGCCTGGATGGGATACAGCATCTTCTTCCCTCAGGCTATGGTATATGTGACTAATTAACTGCTGCCAGTCTCATCTGTTTAACATCAAGGGTTGTGTGTTCAGCCATCTCATACTATTTAGTGTGGGAGACCCCTTCTCTACCAGTAGGGTGATTGGGAGTTTATTAGAACATGAGCACACTCATGACTTCAGGGTATTGACCAGTGCTTGGCTCATCCATAGGTCAAGGCCTATTCAAATTTCTGGAGACACTCACCTGCAGAGGCATAGAGAGCCAATAGTCAGAATAAGGAATCAGTAGGCATAGAACTGACCTTCCAATCGTCAGAATTTTGAAGAATGCCTCATGACCCAGACACAAAGCAAGGATCAGGAGTCTAAACTTATCCCATGAAAAATCTGACCACATCTTGCTCTGTCTCCACACACCTGTCTTTCCCCAAGGTAAAACACATTCTTTAAGACTCATGATATTCTGTAATCAGCCATTTATCTTATATCTGGAAACTGTAGTCCTTGAATTCTCTTAATTGCATTGCTTTAAGATGGATTCCACATAGAAACATCAACATGGAAAAACAATGTTATTTAAACTAGAATTCAGGAACAAGGTACTACCTTAGGTATTTTCAGCTTAATTAAAACAGCCATAATACTAAACAGTTAAGTTGCATTGACTTGCAATTAATATTTTATATTTGGCTTTGTTATTCTGTCCCGTCAAAAAAGTTTGGTTCTCTTTTTCCCATATAGAATCTCAAAGTGCCATCAGTCCGTGGAATATTTCTTTAAACTAGTCAATTTGTGGAGTAATTTATTTAAAATAGTTTTTTAAAATATAGTTTTCTCTTTATTTTGCAGAATGAGTAATGCAAGCTGGGATGTGGAGCTATAAAGTCATTGCAAAAAAAAATTACACAGCAAAACTGCTATTTTTGGCTTCTAATTCTAACCCTTTTGCCAATTTGTTGAAAGTTATACTTATCAAGGGATCATACACTTTTTCCATCTTGTTTCATCTTGAACCCTAAAATGCTAACAGATACCATGAATGGTATTTGATTTAATTAGCTAGTGTTGCTATTGCTTGCTACATCTCCCAACTCAAGATATCTCTAAAAGTAAGCTGCTTTTGAATCCAGCTTTAAAGTGACATAAATTGTATTCACAGGAGTAAAAGGCATTACTTATCTATGATATATCTGTTTATATTTCAGTTGGAATGCTTTATTGCACAGCCCTTAGTTTATGTTATAAAAGGATGGATCTACAAGTTAGCAGAAACCGCAGGCATTCCTTTGGAATAACTCAATGGGAAACAACAAAAAACAATGTTTAAAATTAAATTTTTAAAGAAAGTAATTTTATTTTACTAACTCCCTATGAAATTTGAGATGTTGAAATTAAACATCCATAATATATAGTACACAGGTGCAGTTGCTAGTTTTTAAAAAAAAACGGAAGTATTTAGTGAATATCATTTCGGTCATTGTAACGAAATAATTTTTTACCAATTTTACACAAAGACAGTCTTTCTCCAAACAAAGGAGAAAAAAAAATGTTATTTAATAGTTAAAAGTCTTTTTTGGCCAGAATTCAAGGAAAACAATTGCCCAATTCAGATATGAAGCTCAACAAAGCATGTGGTAGGCAGAATTCTAAGATGGCCTCAGAGATTTCCTCTGCTTCAACTCCCCATGGCTGTGTAATCCCTGAGACTGTGAATATGATGGATTCTATTCTGTGATTAGGTATGTCACATGGGACGGTTGACTTTAAGGTAGAGAGATTATCCACATAGTCCTGACCTAACCGTAAGGGCCCTTTTCTTTGGCTGGTCATAGAAGAGGAAATCAGAGACTTGAAGGATTTGGTGCACTGTCACTAGCTTAAAGATGGAGGCAGCCAAGTGACAAAAAGTCTTGAGCTCTAGGAGCTGAGAGCTGACTCTGCCTGTCAGCCAGAAAGGAAATGGGGAGCTCACATCACTGCAAAAACACCAAAATTCTGTTAACTACAAGAATGAACATGGGAGTGTTCATTTTCTTTAGAGCCTGCAGACAAGAAGTCAGGAAGTTTGTATCAGCCAACACCTTGATTTTGGCCATATGATATCCTGATCAGCGAACCCATCTGTGCCATGCCAGACTTCTGACCTGAAGATGGATGCTCTAATAAGAAGATATTTTTAAGTTGCTAAGCTTGTGATAATTTGTTACATTGGCTTATAAAGCTAACACAGAGCATAAAATCATATTTTATGGGACATGTAAGTAGGAAATTTTAGGGGTCAGTTGAGCAAGAGAATACAATGATTGTAAATATGTATTCACCCAACACCGGAACACCCAGCTATATAAAGCAAATATTATTAGAGCTAAAGAGAAAGATTGATTCTAACACCATAGTAGCTGGAGACTTCCACACCTCACTTTCAGCATTGGACAGATATTCCAGACAGAAATTTAACCAAGAAACATTGGACTTAGTCTGTGCTGTAGACCAAATAGACCTAACAGATACTTACAGAACATTTCATCCAACAGCTGCAGAATACACATTCTTTTCCTCAGAACATGGTCTATTCTCAAGGACAGACTATGTTAGGTCACAAAACAAGTCTTAGCACATTCAAAAAATTGAAATAATATCAAGCATCTTCTCTGACCACAATGAAATTGTGGTCAATCAATAAGAGAAATTTTGGAAACTGTACAAACACATGGAAATTAAATATGTTCCCAAATGACCAGTGGGTCACTGAAGACATTAAGTGGGAAATTTAAAAATTTATTGAAACAAATGATAAAGGAAACACAACATACCCAAATCTATGGAATACAGGGAAAACAGTACTAACAGGGAAACATAGCTATAAGCACCTACATCACAAAAGAAGAAAAACTTCAAATAACCTTATGATGCCTCTTAAAGAACTAGAATTATGTTTATAGATTTGTGTATGTTGAATAAGCCTTGCATCCCAGGTGTGAAGCCAACTTGATGTGATGGATAAGCTTTTTGATGTGCTGTTGGATTCGGTTTGCCAGTATTTTATTGAGGATTTTCACATGAATGTTCATCAGGGATACTGACCTGAAATTTTCTTTTTTAGTTGTGTCTCTGCCAGGTTTTGGTATCAGGATGATGTTGGTCTTATAAAATGAATTAGGGAGGATTCCCTCTTTTTGTATTGTTTGGAATAGTTTCAGAAGGAATGGTACCAGCTCCTCTTTGTACCTCTGGTAGAATTTGGCTGTGAACCCATCTGGTCCCGGACCTTTTTTGGTTGGTAGGCTATTAATCGCTGCCTCAATTTCAGACCTTGTTATTGGTCTATTTAGGGATTCAACTTCTTGCTGTTTTAGTCTTGGGAGGGTGTAAGTGTCCAGGAATATATCCATTTCTTCCATGTTTACTGGTTTATTGCATAGAAGTATTTGTAGCATTTTCTGATGGTAGTTTGTATTTCTGTGGGATTGGTGGTGACATCTCCTTTATCATTTTTTATTGCATCTATTTAATTCTTCTCTTTTCTTCTTTACTAGTCTGGCTAGCAGTCTATCTTTTTTGTTCATCTTTTCAAAAAACCAGTTCCTTTTTTGAAGGGTTTTTTGTCTTCCTTTCCCCCTCCTCCAGCCCTTACTAACCACCATTCTATTATCTGTCTCTTTGGGTTTGACAAGTTTAACTTTCATATATAAGTGGGAATACATTGTTTGTCTTCCTATCCAAAAATGTCTAAAGATATTTTTACCTGGCTTTGAATCAGGTATTCTTTTGTTTGTTGCTGTTGAGTTGTATGAGTTCTTTATATGTTTTGTATATTAACTCCTTATCACGTATATGGCTAGCAAACACTTGCTCTCATTCCATAAGTTGCTTTTTCATTTTGTTTGTTGTTTCCTTTGCTGTGAAGAAGCTTTTTAGTTTGATGCAGTTCCAGTTGTTTAATTTTACCTTTGTGGCTTATGAATTTAATGTCATGTCCAAAAATCTTGCTAAGATCTAAGTCAGGGAGCATTTCTCCCTGTTTTCTTCTAGGAGTTTTACAGTTTCCAGTTTTACATTTAAGACTTTCATCCATTTTGTTTGCTTATTTATTTAACTGAGAAAAATTGTATATATTTATGGTACATAAATGCTTTGATATATGAATACGTTTTGGAGTACCTATATTAAGCTAATTGACATTTGAATTACTACATATACTTACGTTTTGTGAGAAGATCACTTAAGACTGCTCTCTTAGGAATTTACAATTATACAATATATGGTTATAAACTGTAGTCACCATGATGTACAATAGATCTCCTGAACTTATTTTTCCTGTCTAACTGAAATTTTGTATTCTTTGACCAACATCTCCCCAGTCTCTTCACTCCCCAGCATCTGGTAACCATAATTCTACTCTCTGCTTCTGTGAGTTTCAATTATTAAAATTTCTTATATAAGTGAAATCATGTAGTATTTGTCTTTCTGTGCCTGACTTATTTCATTTAACAGAATGTCCTCCAGATTCATCCATGTTTTAGCAATTGACAGCATTTTCTTCTTTTAAAATGCTGAATAGTATTCCATTGTATATATATACCACTCCTCTTTATCCATTCACAAATTGATGAGCACTTAGGTTAATTAAATCTCTTGGATTTTGTAGTAATGCTATAATGAACTCAGGAATGCAGATATCTCTTAAACACACTGATTTTATATCCTTTGGATATATACCCAGAAATGGGACTGGTATATCATGTGATAGTTCTAGTTTTAATTTTTTGAGAAACCACAATACAGTTTCCAATCTTAGCTATACTAATTTACATTCTCACTAATGATGTATAAAGCTTCCTTTTCCCCCAACATCCTTGCCAGTACTTGTTATGATTCATATGTTTGATAAAAATAGCCATTCTAACAGATGTGAGGTAATATCTCTTCTTGGTTTTAATTGGATCTCCCTGATGATTAGTGGTGTTGAGCCTGTAATTACCTTAAATTAAAACATTTCTGCATAGCAAAGGAAACAATAAACAGGTAAAGAGACAACTGATGGAACAGGAGAAAAAATTTGCAAACTATATGTCTGATGAAGAGTTAATATTCAAAATATATAAATAACTCAATTCAATAGCAGGGAAACAAGCTGATTTTTAAAAAGGCAAAAGACCCAAAAAGGCATTTTTCAAAAGATGACAAATAAACAGCCAACAGGTATATGGAAAAAATTTGTGAATCTATTTTGAATTTACTTTTGCATATGATGGAAGACAAGTATCCAATTTCATTCTTTCGCATGAGTATGCCCAGTTTTCTCAACATTTATTGACGAGACTATTGCTACTCCATTGTATATTCTTGTAGCCCTTGTTAAGGTTAGTTGACTGTTTATGCCTGTATTTATTTCTGGGTTATTTTGTTCCATTGGTTTATGTGTCTGCTTCCATACTTGGATGATACTGAATTGATGAATACAGCTTTGTAATATAAATTGAAATCACATAATGTGATGCCTCTGGCTTTGTTCTTCTTGCTTAATATTGTTTTAGCTATTTGGAGTCTTCCGTAGTTTCATACAAATTTTATAATTTTTTTTTCCATTTCTGTAGAAAAAGCCATTGGAATTTTGATAGAGATTGTATTGAATCTGTACATAGGTTTGAGGAATGGACATTTTAACAATATTAATTATTTGCATTCATGAACATATCTTTCCATTTATTTGTTATTCAATTACTTTTATCAGTATCTTACAGGTTCTGTTTAGATTCTTCACCTTGGTTAAATTTATTCTTAAGTATTTTATTCTTTTTGATACTATTATAAATCAGACAGAGTTCTTAATTTCTTTTTGGATAGTTCATTTTTTTTGTATAGAAACACTACTGATTTTTGTGTGGTGGTTTTGTAAACTGCAACTTTACTGAATTTGTTTATTCTAACAATTTTTGGTGGAGTTTTTAGGATTTTCTAAGTATGTAGCGATGTCATCTTCAAATGGACACTTTTACTTACTCCTTTTCAACTTAGATGCTTTTAGTTTCCTTGCTGCTTAATTACTCTGCCTAGTAATTCTAGTACTGTGTTGAATAGAAGTGAAGAAAGGGCATCCTTGAGTTCCTGAGCTTTGAGGAAGGACTTTCAACTTTTCTCTCCCTAAGTTGGTTGAGAGTTTTTTAAATCATAAAATAATTTCAAATTTTGTCAAATGTTTTCTCTGTATTCATTAAGATGATTGTATGATTTTTGTCCTTCATTCTGTTAATGTGGCATATCATATTTATTGATTGTTAAACCATTTTTACATCCCAGGGATAAATCCCAGTTGATCGTGTGTATTATCCTTTTAATGTGCTATTAAATTCAGTTTCCTGGTGTTTTGTTGAGAATTTTTGCATCTGTGTTAATAGGGAAGATTAGCTTATGATTTTTTTTTTACTGCATTTTAGGTTTTGGGGTACATGTGAAGAACATGCAAGATTGTTGCATAGGTACGCACATGGCAGTGTGGTTTGCTGCCTTCCTTCCCCGCACCTATATCTGTCATTTCTCCCCATGCTATCTCTTCCCACCTCCTCACCCTCCCGTCCCTCCCCCGTTTCCCCCCAACGGACCCTAGTGTGTAGTGCTTCCCTCCCCGTGTCCATGTGTTCTCATTGTTCAACACCCGCCTATGAGTGAGAATATACGGTGTTTGATTTTCTGCTCTTGTGTCAGTTTGCTGAGAATGATGGTTTCCAGGTTCATCTATGTCCCTACAAAGGACATGAACTCATCGTTTTTGGTGGCTGCGTAATATTCCATGGTGTATATGTACCACATTTTCCCTATCCAGTCTATCATCGATGGGCATTTGGGTTGGTTCCAGGTCTTTGCTATTGTAAACGGTGCCGCAATGAACATTCGTGTGCCTGTGTCCTTATAGTAGAATGATTTATAATCCTTTGGATATATACCCAGTAATGGGATTGCTGGGTCAAATGGGATTTCTATTTTTAGGTCATCGAGAATTGCCACATTTTGGAGAGTCCTTGCCTGGCTTTGGTATCAGGGTAATGCTGACCTCATCAAGTGAATTTGGAGGTTTTCCCTCCTCTTTAATTTTATGCAAGTGTTTGATAGGGATCAGGGTTAATTCTTTAAATGTTTGGTAGAATTCCACCAGTGACGTCATGTGATCCTAGGCTTTTCTTTTTTGGAAGATTTTTGATTACTGATTCAACCTATTTTCTATTTCTTGATGATTTAGTCTTGGTTGCTTATATTTTTCTATGTATTTATTCATTTATTTCTAGGTTATTCAATTTGTTGTCCTGTAATAGTTCTTAGAGGACAATACATTACAACAGACACACATAATTCTTTGTATTATTATAATTATTATATTATTTTAACTATTTGTATTATAGACACATTTCTGTGGTATTGGTTGTAATGTCTCCTCTTTCATTTATAATTTTATTTGAATTATCTTCTTTTTTTAAATTGTACTTTAGGTTCTGGGGTACTTGTGCAGATCATGCAGGATTGTTGCATAGGTACATACATAGCAAGGTGGTTTGCTGCCTTCATCCCCCCATCACCTATATCTGGTATTTCTACCTTCATTATCCCTCCCCACCCTCCCTACCCCCGCTGTCCCTCCTCTAGCTCCCCCCGCCACTGACCAGTGTGTGATGCTCCCCTCCCTGTGTCCACGTGTTCTAATTGTTCAACGTTTGCCTATGAGTGATAACATACCATGTTTGGTTTTCTATTCTTGTGTCAGTTTGCTGAGAATGATGGTTTCCAGATTCATCCATGTCCCTATAAAGGACACGAACTCATTGTTTTTTACGGCTGCATAGTATTCCATGGTGTATATGTGCCACATTTTCTTTATCCAGTTTATTGATGATGGACATTTGGGTTGGTTCCAGGTCTTTGCTATTGTAAACAGTGCTGCAGTGAACATATGTGTGCATGTGTCTTTATAATAGAACAATTTATAATTCTTTGGGTATATACCCAGTAATGACATTGCTGGGTCAAATGGTATTTCTATTTTGGAGAAATTCCTCAAGATCCTTGAGGAATCACCACACTGTTTTCCACAGTGGTTGAACTAATTTACATTGCCACCAACAGTGTAAAAGTGTTCCTATTTCTCCATATCCTCTCCAGCATCTGTTTTCTCCAGATTTTTAAGTGATCGCCATTCTAAGTGGTGTGAGATGGTATCTCAATGTGGTTTTGATTTGCATTTCTCTAATGACCAGTGATCATGAGCATTTTTTCATGTTTGTTGGCCTCATCGATATCTTCTTTTGTAAAGTGTCTGTTCAGATCCTTTTTCCACTTTTGAATGGGTTTGTGTTTTTCTTGTAAATCTGTTCTCTCCTTTTTTTCTTAGGCTAGCTGAAGGTTTGTCAATTTTATTTTTTCCAAATGTTTTTCTAGGTTCCATTTTTATTTATTTCTGCTTCAATTTTTGTTATGTCCTTCTTTTTGCTTACTTTGGGCTTAGTTTGTTTTTTTAAAACTCCCTTGAGGTATAAAATTGTGTTGTTTGAGATCTTTCTATTTTCTTCATATAAGCATTTGGCATTATAAATTTTCCTCTTAGAGATGCTTTTGCTGTATTCTATATGTTTTATTATGTTCTTGTCCATTTTTGTTTGTTTCAAGATATTTTCTGGTTTTTCTTTTTGATTTCTTCCTTGACCCATTAGTTGTTTAGGAGTATATTATTCCACATATTTGAAAATTTTCAATTTTCTTTGATACTGATTTCTAGTTTCATACTACTGTGGAAGGACCATTATTTTTATACCATTGTTAGAAAATAATTCTTAGTCTTATAATTTTAGTCGTCTTAAAGTTGTTAAGATTTTTTTTGTTTCCTAACATATGATATATTTTGGTGAATGTTCTATTTATGGTTGAGAAAAACGTGTACTTTGTTGCTGTTGGATGGAATATTTTGTCTATGAGTGTTAGGTCTATTGGGTGTCATACAAGTCTGCTGTTTTATTCTTGATTTTCTGTCCAGATGATCTATCCATTACTGAAAGTGGTATATGGAAGTCCCGAACCATTATTATCTTGTGTTTGCCCTCTCTTTTCAGATCTATTAATATTTGCTTTATATATTTATGGGCAACAATGTTAGGTGCATATGTACTTATAATTTTTATATTCTCTTGATTAATTGACCTTGTTACCATTATATAGTGACCTTCTTTGTCTCTGTTTACAAAAAGTAGATTTCATCTTATATAAGAATAGCTATCCCTCCTGTATTTTGGTTATGTTTGCTTGAAATATACATACTTTTGTATCTATTCACTTTCAGCCAATGTGTGTCCCTTAAGGTAAAGTGGAGTTTCTAGTATGCAATATATTGTTCAGCCTTGTGTTTTATCCATTTATCTACTTTGTGTCTTTTGATTGGAGAATTTAATCTATTGACATTTAAAGTAAGTGTTGAAAGCTAAGGACTTATAATTGCTATTTTATTAGTTGTTTTTCAAATGTTTTGTTGTTTGTTCCTTTCTCTCTGTCTTCCTTTTTGAGTTCATGATTTTTTTGTAGTGTTATGCTTTGATTCCTTTCTTAGTTTTTGTGTATCTACTAAAAGATTTGTCTTTGTGATTACCATTTATAATTCTTTGTGATTGCCATTTTACAATTATAAATGTTTATATAATGCTTATATTGTTATAAACATAATGTTTTTAATGTTATAAAATGTTTATTTAAATCATTTTATAATTAGACTGATATGGTCTGGATTTGTGTCCCTGGCCAAATCTCAATGTTGAATTGGAAGAAGGGCCTGTGGGAGATGATTAGATCATGGGGGTAGATTTCCCTCTTGCTGTTCTCATGATAGTGAATTAGTCTTCATGAGAGATGATGGTTTAAAATTGTGTGGCACTTTCTCCTTTGCTTTCTTTCTCTTTTGCTCCGCTGTGGTAAGACATATTTGCTTCCTCTTTGCCTTCCACGATGATTATAAGTTTCCTGAGGCCTGCTAGTCATGCCTTTTGATAAGGTATGTGGACCTGTGAGTCAATTAAACCTCTTTTCTTTACAAATTATCCAGTCTCAGGTAGATTTTTATAGCAGTATGAAAATGGACTAATACACAGGCTATTTTAAACTGGTAAAAACTTTGATTTCACACAAAACTCTGTTTTTACCCCCAGCCCCACACACACATTTGAAATTGTTGATGTCACTATTTAAAATTTTAAATAATGTATTTTCATTAAAACATTATTGTGACTATAGTTATTTTTAAATGTTTCTGTCCTTTAAACTTTTATGCTATGGTTAAAAGTGGTTTATGCACTACCATTACAGTATCTTGTATTCTGAATATGACTATATACTTACCTTTACTAGTTAGTTTTATACTTTCATGTATTTTCATATTGCTATTTAGTTTCCTTTATTGAAACATGAATAACTCCCTTCAGCATTTCTTGTAAGGTAGATCTAGTGGTGGTGAATTCATTCAACTTTCATTACCTGGAAAAGTCTTTATTTTTCTTCATTTCTAAAGGACAGCTTTGCCAGGTAAAGCATTCTTGGTTAGCAGGCTTTCCTCCCCCCCACCCCCACCCCCGCTTTATCACTTTGAATATATATCATCCCACTCCTAGCCTGGAATGTTTATGCTGAGAAATCTGCTGATAGTGATACAGGAGAGGGGAAGGTAAGTGCTGGGTAGAGAAGAACAGGGTCCCTGATGAAGGCCCAATCCTGGGGCCTGTACCCATGGACTTAAATGAAGATAGGCACTCCTGTTCGTGTACTCAAGACCACTCTGGCCCACCATGCCCCTCATCCTATGCCTATAAAAAACCCCAAGACCCTAGCAGGCAGAGACACAAGTGGCTGGATGTTGAGAGGGACACACTGGCAAAGGACATACCGACAGACACTAGCAGACCATCAATGGTGGAATGATGCAGATGCCAAGGGAAATTTGGCTGAGGGTGGCAAGGAGCAACTGCTGAGTGGCCTGTTTCCAGGGGAAGACTGCCTTCTCAGTCCTCCCTTCTGTCTCCCCATTCATCTGCTGAGAGCTACTTTTACCACTCAGTAAAACCTTGCGCTCATTCTCCAAGCCCATATATGATCTGATTTTTTCAGTACACTAGGACAAGAACCCTGGGACACAGGAAACCCTCAGTCCTTGAAATAAGGCAGAGGGTTTAATTGAGCTGATTAACACAAGCTGCCTGTGGATGGCTAAGCTGAAAAAGCACACTGTAACACACACTCTCTGGGGCCCTTCAGGAGATATAAACACTCAACCCTAGATGTTGCTGTGGGGTCAGAGCCCATGCTCCTCATGACCTGCCCATAGGGGTTTGAGCTGCAGGGCACCAAAAAAGTGAGCCACACCCTCATCTCGTGCCTTGTGAAGGGGATAAGAAAAAACTCCTCCCATTTCAATAGTCTTACGAGTTTCTCTTGTATGTGAAGAATCACTTTTCTTTTGCTTCTTTTAAAATTCTCTTTGTCGTTGACCTTCTACACATTGGCTGCAATTTGTCTAGGTGAATATCTCTTGTTCAGTCTATTTTTGATTCTCTGGGTATCAAAGTTATGAATGTTAATTTGTTTCCCCAGACTTGAGAAGTTTTCTGTCACTATTTTTTAAAATAAGTCTTCCTCCCCTTTTCTCTTTCCCTGTCGCTTCTGGCATTGTCATAATATTTATGTTGTTTTGTTTAATGTTATCTTATAAGTCATGCAGATTTTCTTCACTCTTTTTTCTTTTTCTTTTTGTTGCTTTGACTGGATAATTTCAAATCACTTGTCTTTTGTCATTAATTCTTCCTTCTGATTCATTGAGTCTGCTGTTGAAGCTCTCTATTAATTTTTTTCAGTTCAATCATTGTATGCTTCAGCTCCAGAATTTCTATTTTGTTTCTATCACTTTGTTAAAATTCTTATTTCAAAATTTATTGTGTATAGTTTTCTTGATTTCACTTAGTTGTGTTCTCTTGTAGTTCACTAAGAACCTTTAAGATGACTACTTTGAATTCTTTGTCAGGAAAATTTATAAATCTCAATTTCTTTGGAGTCATCCACTGGAGCTTTATTTTGTTTCCTTGAGTCTTCATATTCCTTGAGGTCTTCCATTGCTGCCTTTGTTTTGAAAAAGCATTTCTCTGCTCCACTCTTTAATGAGTGCTTCAGGAGAGAAAGACTTTCACCATTCAGCCCAACCCGAGATTCTGGGGATCTCACAGATGTTTTTCTTTTTCTTTTTTTAAACATAGACATGTTTACTCTATTCTTTTTGTTCCTTCTTGGAGGGGGGGGGGGCATGTTAGAATTATGTGCCTTCTCTTAGGTCACACATTTAGGGCAAGTTTTGAGAACTTCTTATGCATTTTCCCCAGAGCAGCACCCTAATGTATTCAAGATCACACACCTTCTTCCAATCCTGCAGAGTTAAGTAGACTGCTGATATCCATGTGCTGTTTGCAGGAGTTTGCATGAACCCTCTGTGGAAGCTCGGTGTCTGTGGAGTCTTGTGTGCACTGTCCCAGGGTTAAATGTGGCATGCTCGGGACACATATTAGCTATTTAGCGGTGGTCAGGGGATGCATCCCACTTGCTTTATGGGTGGGCCTTTTGGTGAAGTTTACAAGCCATTTAATAGGATATGCAGATGGTTTCTGAGATCTCTGTGGTGGTTGCTGTGAGCCTCCACCCCTTTATCTTGCTCCTAGCTATCCCCAGACTAATCAGTTATATCTATCCCCTTGGTGATCTGTAGGGAGTAAGGCAGAAATAGGACTCCTGGGCAATGTCCCGTAAGGCTAAGGAACCCAGATGTTCATTCTGCTCTCTTTCATGAGCTCAGGGGCTACTCTCTTGGCACTAAGCTGTGCTACCTTGTGGGATGGATGACCCAGGTGAACAGAAACTGTTCCTTTTAATCCCCTTCTCTGATGATTAGTATTCAGTGTCAACTAGATTGGATTGAAGGATGTAACACATTGTTCTTGGGTATATCTATGAGGGTGTTGCCAAAGGAGATTAACATTTGAGTCAGTGGACTGGGAAAGGCGGACCCACTCTGGGGATGGGAGTGGAGCTCCACAAAGAGACACGAAGGTTATTATTATAATTTTTAAACACAAAGGCGTGTATATATCAAAATGCTTAAAAGAAATTTCCTTGGACCAGCTACCTATTGGAATTCTGGGTAAGGCTCAGAATTGGGTAAGGCTGAGAACTGCTGGATAGATTCACTCAGAATCCCTGAAAATTAAGTTTAGATCAGACAACTGCCAAGAGAGTGCATAACAGATTAAAATGTTATTCATGGTGATTTATCAATGGCTATTCTTTCAACTAAAAGGCACAACTGATTACAGTGTTACTCCTAGTGATTTATCAATGGTTTCCCATCAACTAAAAGGCAGAGGACATCAAGTATAATTCTACTGGGACCAGTCCTTTGCTGGTGCTAGTATGAGTCATGACTAATGAGATAGGATGGAATATACTCATTAAATTTACAATTGGTAAGTTGTCTAGAACCTTGTATAACTGCATTAATAATCAGAAAGACCGTGTTAGTATAAGCATGCTTGGTATTCTGTTTCTAAGACAAGAAAAATGTAGGAAACAATAAAAGCGTCACAATGAATGTGTTTAAACTGTTGATACAACTGGATTTGCCAACTATTCAGTAAGCACATGGTGATACCAAGAAACTGGCCAAGATTTGAAGGCTGCATTACAGTGGATGCGTCTCACTGTGTTAGAGTGGATGTCACACTACTAGACCATTACAGTATCACATTTCTGGGCATATGTGTGGATATTGTACACTCAATGCTTTGTAAGGGAGAAGCTTAGAGTAAATCATGTCATCGTAAGCATGCTTAAAACTAAAGATAAAAAATTTGGAAGAAAATTGAAGCTGAATTTTTGATCTTATATGAAACAAGATAACCCCTGTACATCCTAAAATTTATTCCAAAACTGCTGTAGGTCAGTGACTCAGTGGCTCCTAGGGTAGTATATAAAAATCAACATGACTGATTTTTCTGATGCTTCAAGTTGGTTCTTTGATGAAGTGAACAATATGATAGTGAAGAAGAAAGCAAGAAAAACAGCATTTTAAAAACTTTATGAAGGTTTTATAATACAAACTGTATGACATAGCAATAAAACCTTTTTGAAGTTCAAATAATGATTTAGGACGTATGAGAGATGACAGCTGAAATGGTGAAATGATGAGCTTTGTAGACCTTCTGTCCAATGAAACAACCACAACTGGTGAAAATTACTGAAAAAGAAAAATTGAAATCTTTGGAAATTGTTCTAAGATCATATAATTATAAATGTGTTTGGATAAAGTACATTTATACTTGAAGAACAAATGAATAAAAACGTATTCAATAAAATCTACTCTGTTTCAGTAAGAATTGCAGAAGTCTGTGTGTCTGAGCCACAACCTGCTCTTTTACTACTCCCTGTCCAGCATGATGAATCTCTACTCCAAGTGTGTGTAGCCAATAACATGAGGATCTCTCTCCCCCTATCTCCCGATTGAGAGCTATGTTATCTTCCTGGGAGATGCAGGTCACCAGAGTTTCTCAGTCCCTGACCCAGGTCAATGTTGCAGAAGCTTTATTTCCAGAAATAGTGGCTGAGGTGCCTGGAGTTTAGTTTCCCTAGTCACCCCTTATAGGGTAAAAGCTCTACCCCAAGCATGGCAGGCCAAGAATACTGTAGTCCTGACTTTTCTTATCCAGTCTTGCTTGTAGGATGGAGGCTACACATTGGGAGAGGAAAAGAAGCTGAGAAACCCAGAGGCAGCTGCCCTAGCCTAGTACCCTGTTCATAAAACAGAGGTGTCATTTGAAAGAAATAGATTGTCATCACAGCCCCCAGTTTTGGAGCGGTGGTACAGCGGTACTGCCCAGGGACAGAGATCATATGAACATAGTGCTCCAAGCTCTTCCCAGAGGAACTGACTTTATTTGAAACGGAGTGTAGGAAAGTTCATGCCTAGATTTAAAATGCATAATAATAACAGTACAAAAAAGAGACAGTGAGAATAGAAGTATCTAGAAAAACGATTATATTTTACTGAAATTAAGTTAGTATAATCTGAAGTATATTCTTACAAATTAAAGTGTGTATAATAATCCCTAAAACAATAACTAAGAAAATAACTAGGAAAATGTAGTGAGGAAATTATTAAAGGAATTAAAATATTAATTCAATTAAGCAAAAGAAAGCAATAAAAGTGGAAGAGAGGACCAAAAGAGACATGTAATATACAGAGAACAAAATGCAAAATGACATGTCAACCCAACTAGTATCAATAATAACACTACATGTGAACGGACTAAGGAATCTAAATGTGAGTGGACTAAAAGAGTCAGAGATTGTCATATTGCATAAATAAACAAGATCTAGCAATAAGCAGTTTATAGGAGACATAGTATAAATTCAAAGATAAAAATATTATTAATACAAAAGAATGTAGAAAGATATATCATTCAAAAACAACAGAAAGAAAGCCAGAATGGCTATATTAAATAGATAAAATAGACTTAGGAACAAAAAAAGTTACTAGCAATAAAGAGAGATAATTCATAATGATCAAAAAGTCAATCTATCAGAACAATATAATAATATAAACATATGCATGCCCTACAGCATAGCCCCAAAATACATAAAGCAAAATCTGACACAAGTGAAGAAAGAAACAATTTAACAATATTTGGATACTTCAATATCCAACTTTCAATAATGAATAGAACAGAAGATAAAAACTATTAAGCACCTATAACTAACCGACATGTATGGAACACCTTCCAACAACAACAGAATATGTATTCTGTGTGGGTGAACATGAAGAATTCTTCACAATAGACTATATACTAAGATATAAAACAAATTCGATAATTTAAAAAATATTGAAATCATGTAAGTGTGCTCTCTGACCACGGTGGAGTGAACTTAGAAATCAGTAATAGAAAGAAGCTTTGGAAATCCAAAAATATGTGGAAATTAGTCAACACACTCTTAAGTGACTGATGGGTCAAGATGAAATCATAAGGTAAGTTAGAAAATACTTTTAGATAAATGGAAATGAAGAAAAGCATATGAAAACTTATAGGATGAAGCTTAAGCAATGTTTATGAGAAAACTTACAGCTGAAAATGCCTTTATTTAAAAAGAAGAGGTGACCAGGTGCAGTGGGAGACCTAGATGGTCAGATCACCTGAAGTCAGGAGTTCAAGACCAGTCTGACCAACATGGTGAAACCCTGTCTCTATTAAAAATACAAAAAATAGCCAGACGTGGTGGTGTGTGCCTGTAATCTCAGCTACTCAGGAAGCTGAGGCAGGAGAATCTCTTGAACCTGGGAGGCAGAGGTTGCAGTGAGCTGAGATTGTGCCACTGTACTCAAGCCTGACCCACAGAGTGAGACTCTGTCTCCAACAAACATAAACTAAAATAAAATCAATTACCTAACTTTCCACTTAAAAGCACTGGAAAAAGAAGAGGAAACTAAGTCTAAAGTATAAGAAAGGAAATAGTAAAGATTAGAGTGGAGATTAATGAAACAGAGATTAGAAAACAAAGAAAATTAACAAAATTTAAAATAGAAGACAAATCAAATTATCAAGAATGGATCAGGGGAGATCATTACTGACCTTAAAGAAATAAAAAAGCATTATAAAGGGTGTTATGAACAACTGTATGCCCCCAAAATTAAATTCCTAGAATATTAGAAACTTCCAGAAAATGAACCTCACCAAAATAAAAAAAACTTCTGTGCTTCAAAGGACACTATAAAGAACGTGAAAACGCAATCCATAGAACGAGTGAATACATATATATATATATTTTAAATGGAGTCTCGCTTTGTCACCCAAGCTAGAGTGCAGTGTTACAATCTTGTACCTCTGCCTCCTGAGTTCAATAGATTCTCCTGCCCTAGACTCCCGAGTGAAAATATTTTCAAATCATGAATCTAATAAGGGACCTATATATAGAATATATAAAGAGCTTTTATAACTCTAATAAAAAGACAAATTACGCAATTAAAAATGATCAAAGGACCTTAGTAGACATTTGTCCAGGGAAGGCATACAAATGGTCAATAAGCATATGAAAAGATGCTCAATATCATTAATCATCAGAGAAATGTAAATCAAAACCACAATGGGATACCACTTCACACCTATTAGGATGGCTATGATCAAAAAGACAGATAATAACAAGTGCTGATGAGGACATGAAGAAGTTAGAATCCTCATACCTTGCTGGCGGGTATGTAAAATGGTGCAGCTACTTGGGAAAAACAGTCTGGAAGTACCTCAAAAGGTTAAACTTAGAATTACCATAATATCCTGCAATTCCATTCCTAGGCATTTGCCTAAGATAATTATGAAAACAGCATTCACGTAAAAAACTGGTATGATAATGTTCAGAGCAGCATTATATATTTTATAATAACTATATTTCAGAAAAGTAAAAAAGCTAAAATCCTCATGGAAACAGCTAAAATTCTCATCAACTGATGAATAAAGAAATAAAAATGATGTCTTTATACAATGAAGTGTTATTTGGCTATAAAAAGGAATGACACATTGATAAGTGCTACAACATGACCAACCCATAAAAAACTATGCTGACTGAAAGAAGCCAGTTGGAAAGAGTACCTAGTTTATGATTACATTTATGTGAAATGTAAAGAATAGGGAAATTTATTGCAACTGAAGTAGATTTTTGGTTGCTTAGGGCTGGGGGTTGGGATGGAGGGTGATTGCTAATGTATATGAAGTTTTTTTCAGGAGGAATAATTAAAATGTTCTAAACTTAGATTGTGGTAATGCTTTCACAACTGTGCGAATATACTAAAAATCATTTAATTGTATGCTTTAAATGGGTGAATGGTATGATGTGTGAAATGTATCTTAATAGGCTTTATTAAAAGTAAGGGAAAAGAAAGGTATGAGCATCTCGGCTAAGCAGGTCTTAGTGACAGTGTTAGTTTGGGGAAAGGGAAAGGCCTATGGATTAATTGGAAAGGTAAAAGATAATCATAGTTCAATGGAGGGCTGTTTCTTGGCCTTGTTACACTTCATTCAACAAACAAAGAATCAAGGAAATTCATTCATTCATCATTCATTCATTTATTCATCTAGTCACTATTTATTCATTTATTCAGCTAACATTTATTTAGTGTCTGCCGTGTACTAACACCATGCTTAGGTCAAGAGGTTGCATCTGGCCCCAATCCTGCCTAATTATCTAAGAAAGGATTTGCTGTATCATAGTATTTGTGATCTGGAAGGTCTTTGAGGATCTTATTGCTGTCAAATGTCTTATTTCACAGTTGGTAAAAATGTCACCAATGGATATACAAAGACACATTGTGACTGACTAGAAAAGCTGGCTTCTGACTTCAGTTTGAGGAGTAACAGTTTTTACTTAACGTATTAATGTTTATCTTTGGGTAAATGGATTCACAGTGGAAATGACTCAGGCATACAGGCAGGTGGGCTTGTTACTAACTCTGGGGCTAGCTTTGTCCATGAGAATTGCTGTTATTTCTTCTAAATATACGGATGGTGATGTTAACGCAGATTTGTGTGTGTGTGTGTGTGTGTGTGTGTGTGTGTGAAAAGAGAAAAAGATATTTGCCTTCTGTTTGACTTTTTCTACGCAGTCATTAATGAAGGAAGAATTTAGAAATTGGTGTAAGGTGCATGAGTACATCTGGCTCTTCATCTAGTAGCTGTGTTCAAGATGCATAGGTCTGTAGATATTTGAACCGCAAAGTAGATCAATGTCACATGTGTACACAGCATAATGATCACTTGCGTTTTTGTATTGAATTTCACTGCCTAAAACAGACATTTGTTTTTATTTTGGCTCTTCACTCATCCTGGTTTAGCATATAAACTCTTAGTAAAAGGTCAAGGGAATACTTGTTTAATTCCGCATCCTATGTGACTTGGTGTGGATTAAAGACTGTCTTGTACTATAGAAGCTGAAAATGCTGGATTTTTGCTTTTTCAACCTATTTTCAGTAGAACACAGTCACTTAACCTGTCAATCAGTAATACCTACGTCAGAATTTAATTCAGGATCTAGTAACTGAAAAAATAAAAAGAACCCACTCTTTATGGATAAAGGGCCAATCAATAGAATATGTTTCCTCACTGGGTTCTAGATGGGGGATTTTACATAGCTGCTGACCTTCAAGCTCTACTATTAAAACTGTATGTTACCTATTATCTTCTTCATTAATTCAGTTTTCTTCTTAACCAGAATTTGCCTCTGTTGCTTACAACTAAAAGCTCTAATACAACACTTGCAGTACACCACCAACTAGTTAATCTCAAGGTTAATCAGTCACCAGAATGAGCTGCTTTTCTGGAATGTGAAGGATAATGATATTAAATGGAGAAGGGCATGTAATAAGAGTAAAAGAAATCCCTTTATAATTTTTCAAACATATTTGAAAACTACAAATTTATTTTTAGTAAATTAACCTTAGTTGGGAAGGAAATACTTAAAATGAATTGTATATATCTGTCTGTTTCTTAATAGAAAATTAAAGGTAATACAACAAAATGGATACATTTCTAAATAAATCAGAAAGATGAGAGAAGGTAAAAAATCAAGTTATGAAAATAAGATGGAGGTTTGCATTAAGGTTTTTGCAGAAAATGTATGCTATGAAATCTAATACATTTGTTAGAGACGACTAGTCCTAGTGTGACTATAATTTGTTGCATAAATGGGGGCACTTAACAAAAGGCAACTTTCTGGTTAATTACTCTCTGGCAATGGATGTTAACCTGAAGTTTTTTGAACAACAGGAGCATAAGTTTATCCTAAATACTGCGGGCTGAGTGCAGTGGCTGGCACCTATAATCCCAGCACTTTGGGAGGCCCAGGTGAACAGATCACAAGATCAGGGTTTCAAGACCAACTTGGCCAACATAGTGAAACCCCATCTCTACTAAAAATAAAAAAAAATTAGCCAGGTGTGGTGGTGCACATCTGTAATCCCAGCTACTCAGGGCTAAGGCAGGAGAATCGCTTGAATCTCAGAGGTGGAGGATGCAGTGAGCCGAGATCATGCCATTGCACTCCAGTGTGAGCAACAAAGTGAAACTCAGTCTGAAAAAAAAAATAGTGTATAAGGGCTCATTTAATAAACTTCTCTCTCTCTCACACACATGTAAATATAGTGAACACTTAAATAAACTTGGACTTTATTCTATCTAAAGTTCTGGCATGCTGCATCAGCACATGCTCAGTTATGTTGTGGGAAAGAGCAGTTCTCAAACTTCAGTGGATTGAAAAATAAAGGTTCACACCTTAATCACATCCACTGATGGAGTGTTGGGACTTTCCTCTGTTTTTTCGTCATCACTCAAGATACATGATGGTGACACATCTACTATCTAGAACATTCTCAATCCCTGTGTCAGCAGGAAAGGAGTATCTTATAGCAGGAACTAATTGCTATGTCAGGAAATACTTGCAGCCCCAATTCATTGGCCAGAGGTAGTAACATGACTACCAGGAGTCCTGGAAGTGCAATCCTACTATGTGCCTGGGGTCTGGAGATCTGCAGATATTTGGTTAGCATCATTAACAGCTAGCACACATAAATTTTTTAAAAACACACTATCCACTATTTAGTTAATTATACTTTAAGTTCTGGGGTACATGTGCAGATCGTGCAAGTTTGTTACACAGGTATACACATGCCATGGTGGTTTGCAGCATCCATTGCCCCATCATCTACATTAGGTATTTCCCCTAATGCTATCCTTCCCCAATCCCCCCACCCCCTGCTATTCCTCCCTAGCCTCCCACCCCCCAGACCCCAGTGTGTGATATTCCCCTCCCTGTGTCCATGTGTTCTCATTGTTCAACACCCACTTATGAGTGAGAACATGTGGTGTTTGGTTTTCTGTTCTTTGTCAGTTTGCTGAGAATGATGGTTTCCAGTTTCATCCATGTTCCTGCAAAGGACATGAACTCATATTTTTTTATGGCTGCATAGTATTCCATGGTGTATATGTGCCATATTTTCTTTATCCAGTCTATCATTGATGGGCATTTGGGTTGGTTCCACATCTGCTATTGTGAACAGTGCCACAATAAACATATGTGTGCATGTATCTTTATAATAGAATGATTTGTAATCCTTTGGGTATATAGCCAGTAATAGGATTGCTGGGTCAAATGGTATTTGTATTTTTACATCCTTGAGGAATCGCCACACTGTCTTCCGCAATGGTTGAATTAATTTACACTCCCACCAACAGAGTAAAAGCATCCCCATTTCTCCACATCTTCTCCACTGTCTGTTGTCTCCTGATTTTTTTTAATGATCACAATTCTAACTGGCATGAGACGGTATCTCAATGTGGTTTTGATTTGCATTTCTCTAATGACCAGTGATGAACTTTTTTTCATATGTTTGTTGGCTGCATAAATGTCTTCTTTTGAAAAGTGTCTGTTCATTGCCCACTTTTTGATGGGATTGTTTGTTTTTTTCTTGTAAATTTGTTTAAATTCTTTGTAGATTCTGGATATTAGCCCTTTGTCTGATGGGTAGATTGCAAAATTTTTTTCCCATTCTGTTGGTTGACGGTTCTCGGCCTTTTGGCTAAGATCAAGTGCACTATCCTTTCTTAGAAAGAAACTTATTTTGGAATAGTTTTGGATTTACAGAAAAGTTGTAAAGATTGTATGATAATTTTTTAAAAAAGAAAAGGGGTCTTTATGATTGAGGAAATGGTGATGCTTAGTTTAAAAGGATACCTGGTAGAAAAGTAAAACCAGAGTGTATTGTTGCCTAAACTCTCTGTTTTCTGGTTATTTTAAGTCCTACCTTCTGCCAACCAATGTTGCAAATGCAGCAATCAATTCTAGGCTTGCCCTGCTACTTAAGGATCTACCAACAGCTGCCTCTGCCACCTGCTAGCAGTCAGAGGAAGAATTACATCATATTCTTAGACTGATCAGAGACTAAAGTCACCAGGTACCATTTAGAGTGTCAGCTTTCTGTAGAACCCGTAAAACTGACCTGAACACAAAAACGGGTAGGAGGTGCCAGTTATAGGAATAAACTCTGTCAGTCATCATCAGAATATAAGCTTTGGGATTCCTGTTTGTTCTAAACTCTGAGTGCATATCACTGATGCAGCAAAGGAAATACATGGGCTATGTTTAAAGGCATGATGTAACAGATGTGATCTGTGCTAGTGGCACCTATCACATTCTTATTGTGACATGTATTTTTTGGAGTACAGAAATCTGCTATTATTATTTAATGTAGGTGATTGGAATGATACTTCCATTATTTTTTAACCCATGTGATGAAAGCAAGTATTTGAAGTCAGACCAAGAGGTCAAATGGAAATTAGGTAACCAACTATTTGTCTCCCAGAACGTGAGGGCCATGATTGCACTGAAGGTGAATCACACATTTGATTCCAAGAATCTATCAATGGCTGAAAACAAAGTGGGAAACATGACCAATCCTGCAATTTAGAGTCCAGGAGACAAAAATATAGCAGATACTCAAGGGAAACAGTGACATTGCAGCTGAAAACAGAGAGAAATGCCTCTCAAGAGTTCTTAAACAGAACAACATAATATAATGGACAGCACCATTAGCAAATACTGTAATGAATTACATTGAGCTATTTCACATAATGCTGCTCAGTATATTCCACTGTATCAAAATACCATTTCATTAAAATAAATGGAATATATTTAATTAAGATAAATGGGTTATTAAGGTTACCATATAGTTTATCATCCGCATACTTGTGAGAGTAAAAGGCGTTACCTATTAACCGTTTATACCCAGCCCATGAGTGTAAAACAGGTCTGTGAAAGACAGAATGGAACTTAAAGTAAGTGTCACCTGTTTATAATAGACTCTGTTTCTACTATAGAAAATGTGAATGCCTCATTTGTGAATGTCTACCAATCTTTCCAGGCAGTCAACATTTCTCTGGAGCCAAACAGGTATATGAAGTTTCAGAGATCTGGAATCAACATGATCTTAATATAGAACTTTTTCTATTTGATCTCAGACCTTCATCTTTTATCTTTCATATGATCTGGCTTAATCAGGGCCATCTTAGTAACATCAGATGCTTTTTTTAAAAAAAAACATTTAACTCCCTTTCATTCCTATGGAAATGGATGAATATTTCACTTATACATTGACTTGCCCATGTATTTCCATTAAAAAACAAAACAACCTCTATTACAAATTATGCTGTTATGATGAACATCCTATACCTACATCTTTGCATAACTTTTTATTATTGCCTTAGGCCTGATGTCTAGCATTTGAATATCTAGGTATACATATATGACAGTTGTAAGGATCTTGATGCCTATTTTTGAAATTGCTTTTCAGAAATTACCTGCTTGAATTCTTACTAGTATCACATGAGGAAGCCTATTTCTTTTTTTCTTTTTTATTCGAGATGGAGTTTCGTTCTTGTTGCCCAGGCTGGAATACAATGGTACAGTCTCGGCTTACTGCAACCTCTGCCTCCCAGGTTCAAGCAATTCTCCTGCCTAAGCCTCCCGAGTAGCTGGAGTTACAGGCATGAGCCACCATGCTCAGCTAATTTTTGTATTTTTAGTAGAGACAGCATTTTACCATGTTGGTCAGGCTGGCCTCAAACTCCTGTCCTCAGTTAATCCACCTGCCTTGGCCTCCCAAAGTGCTGGGATTACAGGCATGAGCCACCACAATCAGCCAAGAAAGCCTATTTCTTTCTCTTTTTTTTTGAGACGAGTTTCGCTCTTGTTACCCAGGCTGGAGTGCAATGGCGCAATCTCGGCTCACCGCAACCTCCGCCTCCTGGGTTCAGGCAATTCTCCTGCCTCAGCCTCCTGAGTAGCTGGGATTACAGGCATGCACTACGATGCCCAGCTAATTGAAAGCCTACTTCTAGATAATGATCAACATTAAATTTTTCTTTCATTTTGTAAAGCTAGTATGTAAAACATTGTATCTTATTTTAATTTTTATTTCTCGAAATACTGAATTTTAGACCAATAAAATCTGAGTTTTTAAAATTTCCTCTTTTCCTATTTTTAAGTTTAACTTTATAATCCATGTAGCATATTAGTACATGTTGTGAGATCGAAAACTATTTTCTAAATGAACAAATGTTCCTGTTTGAATTTTCACACTTAACATTTATTAAATTCTTACATATCTTTGGATTAAAAAAAAAGGTATAGCCCATCTATTGAGCACCATGTTGGGACAAAAATGTTTTACTTATTATAACTTTTTGATGCTTTTTAGCTATGGCAGTCTTGCCCTCAACACCAATTTTATGGCGTGTTTTCACTTAATTTTCCATGGATTTTATAAATTTTACACTCATTACATTAAGAAAATCACGTTGGTATTTAATCACAAAATTACAATTGCAGTTGCTCTAAATATAACTGTTAATTTGTGGAGAGGGCAGATAATATTTCAAAAAAAGATTTAGGTTTAATTTTGCAAATTTCTTGATAGGAATTCTTCATGTATAGAAAAATATTATGTAGAAAATCATTTTAACTTAACTGCAAGAATAATCAAATGATAAAAAGGAGTGATATATACTTTCTAGACTTTCTCATAGTCTTTATACACTTGGCAGATTTTCACATAGTGTTGTGAAAATCTATGGTAAAGGGCAGAGTGGCCAGAGGGTTTTTTAGAAGAAAAGAATGTCAAAAGATGGTGAAATGATGTGTGAGAATGTTGTTAAGGGTAGGGAAGTGAAGGGTGGAGAAGGGGGAAGGGTCTTAAGGGAAGAAGTCCAAGACTAAACTGGACATTTTGAGGAAATCTATAAAATTTTTCACTTTTAGTATGGGCCCAGAATTTTTATTTTCATTCTGGAGTGTGGTAATCAACATCAGGGAATGGTAGACATAGAGCTTTGGGAAGGGAGACGTCACCCTGGACTTAGGGAGGCCAACCAACACAAACACACAGTAAACCTGGCCCCTGAGTCCTCCTGAGAGGGAAGAGAGTCCATGCTGCCTGCTGGGGGGAATCTTGGAGCAGGCCAGCAGAATGCTTTGCCAAGGTTCACAAACTGAGATTGAATTTCGGCTGAATTTCCAGGAAATTCAAGCCAAATTATGAAGGGACCTGGGCTGTGTGGAATGTCAGGTAGGAGGCATGAAGAGATTATTTACTTTAGGGTTAGTTATTTGATCCAAAACTGTAAAATGGGGGAGTCTGGGAAATATAAATTCATGGGGAACCCTCCCCAGTAAGATTTTTCTATCTGCTTCATCCATCTAGGCTTTGCGGATCTAGGGCTTTGCAGGACATTAGACTGTCTATTCCCCATATAGTCTTGAATGTAGAAAAAGCCAAGACCCATGAGTTCACCTAGAATGAAAAGAACACCACCATTTTTTCTTTGCAATGTTTGATTGAAAAAAAAAATTAATGATCTTACTGAATCAACTCTTAGAAAGTTGGAAATGGTATAGAACTGCTTTGTAGGTAATTTTTGAGAAAAAGGAACTCCTTACCCTGACTTCCTCAGTTTTCTTTCATTGAGACTGAGAGAGGAATACACTTATTCCATCTGCAAGTAACTTTAGTTATTTTAAGTACCATGAGGAACTTAAACTTTTGTTTTAGAATTTTTTGCTTACATTTTGCTAAGGCTTTAGGAAATTGCATTTATTTAAATGTTTTACAAATATGATCTGCTTAAAATAAATTTATGCTTCAGCTCTATCTTTTAGCTATCCATGGGACATAGGATGGTATATCAGATTGAGCAATGACAATCTTGGCTCTAGATTCAACTTTTTCACTAACTACTGGATGGATTTGGGGAGAAATCACTAAACTGCTATGGGCAATTTCTTCAATTTGGAAAATGAGGTTATTTGACTAGATAATCTTTTTTTATTACTATACTTCAAGTTCTGGGATACATGTGCAGAATGTGCAGGTTTGTTACATAGGTATACATGTCATGGTGGTTTGCTGCACCCATCAACCTGTCATCTACATTAGGTATTTCTCCTAATGCTATCCCTCCCCTAGCCCCTACCCGCAGCAGGCCGTGGTTTGTGATGTTCCCCTTTCTTTGTCCATGTATCCTCATTGTTCAGCTCCCACTTATGAGTGAAAACATGTGGTCTTTGGTTTTCTGTTTCTGTGTTAGTCTGCTGAGAATTATGGTTTCTAGCTTCATCCATGTCCCTGCAAAAGACATGAACTCATCTTTTTTTATGGCTACATAGTATTTCATGGTATATATGTGCCACGTTTTCTTTATCCATTCTATCATTGATGCATATTTGGGTTGGTTCCAAGTCTTTGCTATTGTGAGTAGTGCTGCAATAAACGTACGTGAGCATGTGTCTTTATAGGAGAATGATTTATAATCCTTTGGGTATATATCCAGTAATGGGATTGCTGAGTCAAATGGTATTTCTATTTCTAGATCCTTGAGGAATCGCCACACTGTCTTCCACAATGGTTGAACTAATTTACACTCACACCAACCGTGTAAAACCATTCCTATTTCTCCACATCCTTTCCAGCATCTGCTGTTTCCTGACTTTTTAACGATCATCATTCTAACTGGTGTGAGATAGTATCTCACCTCCACTCTATTAGCTTTAAATTTCTAAGTTTATGTATAGCCACTGAGAGGTAGAAAAAAAGGTGTATATTCAAACAGAATAACCAGAATTCTAGAATTATCAGAATTTCTGCCATAAAGTGAATATTTTTATTGCTTCTGGATACTATTTACTATTAAATAGTATCACAGTTAGCTTATGCTTATGATCAATTTTAATAACTTTTTACCTTTCAACCAGATGTTTGAATGCAGGATTGTGCAAATTCATACCTAAACCTTAGCAACAATAGCTGAGTGTGTATTGGAGCATGTGTTTGTGTGTACATGTGCGTTTTCCCTTTGCAACAAAATCATCTTCAGCTGAGGAAGTGAGCCTTCAACAAAAATAGCTTCATTACATGAACAATCGTGACCATTTAAAAATGTTAAGTTAGTTACAAGAAAAAAATAAATGTCCTTAGCCGGTTTGCAGCTGTGTAGCTGTAGCTCTGTTTTCTTTCTCACCCTGGAGCAGTTTGGTTCCTGGTCTTCTGTAGGAAACCTCTTCCTAACCTAAAAGAATTATGTGATGTGTCACTTGACTTTTCTCGGCAGTGTCTTTTGTTTGTTACATAACCTTAGTTCAAAAGAAAAAAATAATATGTAACCTGGAATATGAAAATGAAACAAGCCTTATAAAGAAAAGCCAATGCTTTGTATAGCTATTTCTATATGAGGTAGGAAAAGAAAGTATTGCAGGACTTCAGGAATAGCCAGTTGTCTTTGAATGGGTACTAGGTAAAATGTAGAACTCACCAAAAAGTGATGTCTAGAACTTTGTTTTTCCATCATCTTTAAAACCCCGAGTTTACCTATTACTGTTGAAGAGTAATCTTTATAATATAATCCTCATATTTATCCTTATAAATGATAATAGCTTGAATTCTTCCTTTAGCTACATTTGGGTTCTGAGAGTGTTAAGAAAATAATTGGAATGATCTAGTACAAATCACTAATACTATAAAAAATTTACAGCCAAAAGGGAAGAGTTAATAATGACATATCATGACATCCCCTGGAAAGGCCAAAGTTAAAAAGTCTAATAACAACAGGTCTGAAGTGACTAGAACTCTCATACAGTGCTGGTGGAACTAATATCACTTTAGAAACAATTTGCAAGTTTTTAATAAAGTTTAACATATACTTGCCATATGACACAGCAATTTTAGCAGCCCCAAGTATTTGCCCAGAAAAAGTAAAAAAAAAATCATGTCTACACAAAGACATGTCTACACAAACAATTGAATTAGCTTTGTTCATAATAGCCCCAAATGGAAAACAACCCAAGCATTTGTCAACAGGTTAACAGATAAATAATTCTAGTACAAGTAAACAATGGAATATTACTCAGCAATGAAACAGATGAACTGCTGATTTATGCAACAGCCTTGGATGAATCTCAAGAACAGTCTTTTGAGAAAAAGAAGCTAGAAATGAAAAAATACTTATTGTATGATTCAATTTATATGAAACCCTAGACAAGACAAATCAAATCTATAGTGATAGAAAGTAGATCAATTGTTACTAAGGCTAAGGGTGGAGTTTGGGAGCTTGCTGGGAAGGGTTACAGAGCAGCAATGGAGATGATAGAAAATTTCATATTTTGATTGTAATGGTGGTTTCATGGATGTATGTATTTGTCAAAACTCCTTGAACTGCAAACTGGTTCCCTCACAGAGGCACACCAAAGGTGGGATGATGGGAGCAGGGCACTCCAAGCTACATGGAGTAGGGGCGTGCAGTGTCTGCAGAGATTTTAAAATAATAATGAAACTGACTACAAGTCAATCTGATTTTTATTATCCTTATGTATTAGCAATTCTAAACAACGTCAGTGAGAAAATAACTTATCTCAAAAAATTTTCATTAGTCTAAATTTGAAACAATTGTTGCCATGATTTATTTTTCAATAATACACATTCAAGCCTCAAAGTAGCAACTGTAATTCAGGTTTTCACCAACTATATCTTAGGTCAATGCAGCAGTAGCTTCCTAGCCCAGTTGTTCTCATTGTAGTCTCTTTGTTTTTCCAATCTATCCTTCATTCTGCCACCAACCACCTCCTCTGATTAAAGGTACCCACTATTTGCCTTCCCTAAAGATTAAGGACAATTATTTAGCTAGAAAAACTAACACTTGCAGGTTCTGGATCCAACTGTTCTTTTCTAGACCTTCATAGGCCACTTCTCATCATACCTCCTATTTCAGTATATCTCACAGTGTAGTTTGTGGACCTCTGCATACAGCATGAGGAGGGTGGAGATGGATATACCTATGACCTGCCCCAGATCTGCAGCATCAGAATATCTAGGGGGACAGGTGAAGTCTGGATCTCCTCAGATAATTCCTAAGCTAAGCATAATAAAATTTAAGCATTCCTGCCATAATTTCACCAGCTATTTCATTGTTTTCCTGAATATGCGATTAACATCGCATAGAAGCCTTTGGCAGTTCTCTTTCCTCTCGTAGATACCCCTTTCTTATCTTACTTTTCTTTTTATTCATTCTCTTTTCCTTTCTCTCTCTCTCTTTCCCTTCCTTCCTTTTCTTTCCTTTTCCCCTTCCCCTTCCTTTCCTTCCCTTCCCCTTCTCTTTCCTTTCCTTCTTCCTTTTCTTTCGAGTTTTGCTCTGTTGCCCAGGCTGGAGTGCAGTGATGCAATCTCAGCTCACTCACTGCAACCTCCACCTCCTGGATTCAGGTGATTCTCCTGTCTCAGCCTTCCGAGTAGCTGGGATTACAGGTGCCTGACACTTCTTGGCCCTTGGTTGTTAGGAGTCATGTTACCAGTTCTGACCAATGAGTTATGAGTAGAAGTCTGTATGCCACTTCCACAAAAGAGAGAGCATTTATTAGAGCCTCCCCTCCTTTCCCCTCTGCTGTGGCAACTTGGTAATTTTCCAGCAAGTGGTTATGGACATTCATCTGAAGGGACCGTTGACAGAGATTGCTTTGTGAGCTTTGATGTCTACCACCCACACATATATTACTTAGAGCTATTGGTACCAATACCCTATACCCTCAAGGACTTTCTATAACAATTTGGATCCCACTTTTTTGGCTCTTCACTCTTCAGTAAGCCAAAGCATGGAGGTGGCATGGAGCACAGATTGAAAAGCCATTCGGACCTGGGTTCAAAGCCCAGTTCTATCATTTATCAGCTGTGTAACCATGATTAAGTTATTGAAGCTCTTTAAATTTATTCTTAAAATTTTTAAATGAGAGCAAAAATTTCTATTCTAAAGGATTGTGGTGATGAACAAATAAGATAAGATGAACCATGTTAGCATGTTGCCAAGCATCGGATACTGCTATGGTGACTGTAAAAGACCACCTGCGTCCACTTGCTTGATCACTTGACTGAAGGCTTTTGCCTTTTTAAGCCACACATCAACTGTCTAATTCTATTATCTAAGCCAGGCGTCCCCAAACTACGGCCCGGCCTGCGGGCCGCATGTGGCCCCCTGAGGTCATTTATCCGGCCCCCCGCCGCACTTCAGGAAGGGACACCTCTTTCATTGGTGGTCAGTGAGAGGAGCACAGTATGTGGCGGCCCCCCAATGGTCTGAGGGACAGTGAACTGGCACCCTGTGTAAAAAGTTTGGGGATGCCTGCTTTAAACCTTCTGGCTCAGTTAGGTAGTTTTTTCAAGCAGAAAAATGTGATTACTTAAATTATATCGAGAAAATAATCAGGTCAGAACATTTACGTAAAACTGAGAGCTAAAACAACATGCTTAAACCTTTGTTTAGCCACTTTATGTTTTAAATCCTGAACTCTACAGTTTTGCCTAACAGCCACAAAGAATTGGTACCATAAAAATCTCTGTGTATGAAGAGGACATACTCTTTAGTGTTGTTGCTTGTTTGATACTCTCACTAAAGTATGAAACTTAGGTATAAAGACAAAGATATTCATAATTCAAAATGTCTTCAGAAATAATTTGATTTACTATTTTCATCTCACTGTTTAAGAGACTATAACCTAGTTAGTTTATGGGATTTATTAGGGTTATATCCCCAAGTCTCTTAAATGAATAATTTTACCCTAACACCATGTTTCTCTAGACTTTATGCTTTAGTTATGGTTTACCAACAGCTGCTGTATTATTAATACCAATTTATTCTTTTACAAGAACTCTCCAGAAGCATAAAAAGGTACAATAAGAGAATGAATACCCAAATAGTTCTTATCTTTATTGAGACTCACATCATTTAAGTCATTCTGTTGATTCATTCATCCTAGTATACTCAGAATTTAAATCTTATTTATGTGCCTGCTTTTGCAGCATGCATCGTAAAATTGGAATAATACAAAGAAGATAGCATGGCTTCTGCATGAGCGTAACACAGAAATTCATGAAGCATTCCTTATTTTTTACAAAGGGAAGATTGTCAGGCAAATAGTGGATGCTTCAGCAGAAACCTTACAAGCCAGAAGAAATTGTAGGCCTATTTTCAGCAACCTTAAAGAAAAGAAATTCCAACCAAGAATTTCATATCTCACCAAATTGAGCTTTATAAGAAAAAGAAATAAAAGTTATTTTCAGAGAAGATAATGCTAAATAAATTTGTTACTAGACCTGCCTTAAAGAATGTTTTTAAGTGAGTGCTAAACATGGAAACGAAGATCAATACCTGCTACCATGGAAACACAATTATATAGCCTACTAACACTACGAAGTAACTATACAGTCAAGTCTTCATACAACCAGATAACAACATAATGACAGGATCAAATCCTCACATAGATATACTGACCTTGAATGTAAACAGGCTAAATGCCCCCACTTAAAAGACATGTAGTGGCAAGTTGGATAATGAAGCAAGACCCAACTGTCTGCTGTCTTAAAAAAGACCCACCTCACATGCAGTGACACCCATAGGATCAAAGTAAATGGATGGAGAAAGATCTATAGGCAAACAGAAAACAAAAAAGAGCAGAGATTGCTATTTTTACATCAGATAAAACAAACAATGCTCAAAAAAGACAAGGACATTACAAAATGATAAAGTGTGCAATTCAACAAGAATACATAACCTAAATATACATATATATATATATATATATATATATATATTCATCCAACATAGGAACACCCAGATTCATAAAATAAGTTCTAGAGACCTATGAAGAGACTTAGATAAACACACAATAATAGTGGGAAATTTCAAGATGACACTGATAACATTAGACAAATCACTGAGGCAGAAAACTAACAGCGACATTCTGAACTTAAAACTTGCAGTTGACCAAATGGACCTGATAAACATTTACAAAACACTGCAGCCAACAACAAAATATACATTCTTCTTATCTACATATAGCACATTATCTAAGATTGACCACATGCTCAGCCATAGAGTTTCAACAAATTCAAAAAGATCAAAATTATACCAACCACAGTCTCAGGCCATAGCTCAATAGACAGAAATCAATACCAAGAAGATCTCTCAAAACAATACAATTACGTGGAAATTAAACAACCTACTTCTGAATGTCTTTTGGGTAAAGAATAAAATCAAAGCAGAAATAAAAAAATTCTTTGAAACTAATGAAATGATGTGGTTGGTATAATTTTTATTTTTTGAATTTGTTGATACTTGCTTTATGGCAGAACATGTGGTCAATCGTCAGTTGTAGAGTATGTGGTGTGTGCAGATGAGAAGAATGTATATTCTGCTACTGGGTGGAACATACCAGAATCTCTGGGACACAGGTAAAGCAGTATTAAGAGGAAAATCTATAGTGCTAAATGCCTACATTAAGAAATTAGATCTCAAATTAGCAACCTAACGTTGCACCTAGAGAAACTAGAAAAACAAGAGCAAACCAACCTCAAAGCCAGGAGAAGAAAAGAAATAACCAAAATAAGAGTGGAACTGAACAAAATTCCGATGTAAAAATCCATGTAAAAATTTACATCAAAAGTTTGTTTTTTGAAAGAATAAATAAGATTTATAGACTGATAGCTAGGTTAATAAAAAAAGAGAGAAGATCCAACTAGGCATAATCAGAAATGAGAAAGGTGATATTACCATCTGACCCCACGAATATAAAAACCTTCAGGAACTATTGTGAGCATCTCTATGCATGCAGACTAGAAAACATAGAAGAAATGGATAAATTCCTGGAACCAGACAACCTCCCAGTATTGAGCCAGGAAGAAACTGAAATCCTGAACAGACCAATAATGTGTTCTGATGTTGAACTGGCAATAAAAAACCCTACCCATAAACAAAAAACAAAAAACAAAAAACCTCAAGATGACACAGATTCACAGCTAAATTCTACCAGACATACGAAGATCTAGTACCAATTCTATGGAAATTATCCCCCCCCAAAAAGGTGAGGGGTTGCCTCCCTAACTCATTCTATGAAGCCAACATCATTCTGATACCAAAGCCTTGCAGAGACTTAACAAAAAGAAAGCTTCAATATTCATGATAAACATAAATGCAAAAATCCTCAATGAAATAATAGCTAACCAAATCCAGTAGCACATCAGAAAGTTACCACAATGATCAAGTAGGCTTTATTTCTGGGATGCAAGGTTGGTTCAACATTCACAAATCAATAAATGTGATTCACCACATAAACAGAATTAAAAACAAAAACCACATGATCATCTCAATAGATGCAAAAGAGCCTTTTGATAAAACTCAATGTCTCTTCATGTTAAAAACCCTCAACAAACTAGGAATCAAAGAAATAGAAGAAGAACCATCTATGACAAACCCACAGCCAACATCGTACTGAATTGGCAAGAGCTGGAAGTATTCTCTTTGAGAACTGAAACAAGATAAGGATGTCCACTTTCATCACTCATATTCAAAGTAGTGCTGGAAGTCCTAACTAGAGCGAGTGGGCAAGAAGAAATTAAAGACATCCAAATAGGAAGAGAGTAAGTCAAACTATCTTCCCGGACAATATGATTCTATACCTAGAAAACACCAAAGACTCTGCCAAAAAGCTCCTAGAACTGCTAAACAACTTTAGGAAAGTTTCAGGATACAAAATCAATGTACAAAAATCAGTAGCATTTGTATACACCAATAATATACAAGCTGATAGCCAAATCAAGAACACAATCCCATTTATGATAGCCATGAAAAGAATCAAATACCTAGAAATATGGCTAACCAAGGAAGTGAAAGATATCTACAGCACATTTATAAAACACAACAGAAAGAAATAAGATATTTGTACCAGTATCATGCTGTTTTGGTTACCATAACCTTGTAGTATAGTTTGAAATTAGGTAGTGTGATGCCCCCGACTTTGTTCGTTTTGCTTAGGATTGCTTTGGCTATTTGTTCTCCTTTTCGATTCCATATGAATTTTAGAATAGTTTTTTCTAATTTTACAAAAAATGTCCTTGGCAGTTTGATAGGAATACAATTTATGGCTGTGTCCCCAAAAGCAATTGCAACAGAACCCAAAATTGACAAATAGAACATAGTTAAACTACGAAGCTTCTGCACAGCAAAAGAAACTATCAACCTAGTAAACAGACAACCTACCCATGGATGGAAAAACATTCCATGCTCATGAATAGGAAGAAACAGTATTATTAAAATGGCCACACTGCCCAAAGCAATTTACAGATTCAATGCAATTCCTATCAAACTGCCAAGGACATTTTTCGCAGAATTAGAAAAACCTATTGTAAAATTCATATGGAATAAAAAAAGAGCCCAAATAGCCAAAGCAATCCTAAGCAAAAAGAACAAGGCCATTAAAAGGAATGAGATTGTGTCCTCTGCAGCAACACGGATGCAGGTGGAAGCCACTTTCCTAAGCAAATAATGCAGGAACAGAAAACCAAATACTGAATATTTTTTACTCATTAGTGGAAGCTAAAGCGAACACACATGGACATAAAGATAGAAACAATAGACACTTGAAGTGAGAGGGTGAGAGGGAGTTGTAGGTTTAAAAGCTATTGGGTACTGTGCTCACTACCTGAGTTTATTTGTACACCAAAGGGATTATTTGTACACCAAACCTTAGTGACATGCAATTACCCATGTAACAAACAAACCTGTACATGTACTCTCTGAATCTATAAGTCAAAAATAAATAAATAAATCTTATTCATGGCAAGTTGGCATCCCTTATGAATTCTTATTTTTCAAAAGTTTTACAATGTATTTTATATCCTACTGTCTAAATTATGTTCTTATGTATGTGTCCATAACCTGTGGATACAAATTGCTGAAGCTTGCTCAGATCATTTACAAGTAACTCTATCCAGACCAAGTTAGACTATTGTCCTTTAGCTTTTTTCCTTCCCTTCTCTTCCTCCCTCCCTTCCCATCCCTAAAATATTTATTTAGGACTTATAGTGTCAAAGTGCCAGAGTTAAGAAATGTAATCATGAGCAAAATCAACAAGGAACCTGACCTCAGAGAGCATAGCACCTCTTCAGAAAGAGAGACGTTAAGCATGCAAATATAATCAAGGGTGATCAGTGTTACAAGGAGGAAATACTAAAATGGTTAAACCTTTCAGTGGGGATATTACAGCTTGTGATTTTTCAAATATATTAGTTACAGAGTGATTTTAGCAGAATGCCTGAAGTAGCAGTGACTAATAATATGTTTACATTTTTTCCTTCTTTGACCTTTGATGCCATTATCGTGTTCTGTCTACTTTTCCTTCTCCTTTCCTTTCTCTCTGTAGCAACACAATTCTGTGTTATCGTTCACCTGCATAAAACCTGCAGTTGGTTCTCTTCAACATTACAGAATCACCACTTACATTTCATCACATACTTTTTTTTTTATAAAAAGCAGTTATAAATTATAGTGAAGGGCAAATATTTATGTCTTGAAAAATTCCAAAACTCCATATCCTAATACCCTTGACTTTTTCTTTATTGTGATTTTTTATGTAAGATGTGAGGTTGTGGTTATTAATTTATGTGAGCTGACATATATCTATGTCACTTCTGGGGGGAAAATATGTTATATTAACAGTGTGTACTAACACATGAAATTTTTGCTTGACCTCAGAAGTCACTATTTTGATTCTGCCTCTTTTCTGTCTCCCAATTGGTAGTGGACAACATTGTTTCTACAGGTAAACTGATAATCGGTTATTAGTTTGTTTCTCTTAGCAAGACCTATGGGTTCTGAATTGGGTTCACAGAAGCTCGTGGACACAGCAGCAAATCATTCAGGGAAAATTATCTGGTTCCTGATCTCTTCATGTTGTGCAAGATTAGAGTGCCACATTGGCTTCAAATTCAACTTTATGTTTGCACTTGGGATTCCTGCCTTCCTCAGAATGTTCTCAAGGTCTCCTTATTGGCAGCTCCATTGAGGACCCAGTGGCCTGCCCACCAATCCTCAGCTTTTCTGCATTCTGATTCTTCCTCCCATTCAGCAACCTGGTCTATTTCATATATCACTGTCACCAAAAAGAGGCATCTCTTTTTGGTTGCCTTCCTCCCCTTGTTGCACACAGATTTAGCATGTAACCTTCTCTTCCTTTTAATTACTTACTTCACCTACTTAAGATCTTCAGAAAAGAACATCTGAGAATGAAACTTACAGTCCAAACTGTACTTTCATCAGGGAAGAAGAGTTTGATGTTGGAAAGCAAACTTTATTTTGGCAATTATTTAATCAGCCACTTGATTCTGAATTATTTCATCTTCTTTTCCCTTTGCTTCTTGGTTAGTTCAAGGCTCTACACAACAATTTTACATATAGTTACCTCTTTACATCTTGGCAATATGTATAAGTTGGAATAAAATGTGGTTCAGGTGGGATTTCCCATTTTCTTATATATTTAGCTAGGCAAGGCTTCAAGTAAGAAATCAGTGCCACTATTCTGCATGAAAATATTTAGATAAGTTATTATTCAGATTCTCATATGGAGCAGGCTAGTTTGTTCTTGATGGTCCTTGAAAGTCCTTTTTTCTTTTTAACCTGGTCACAGTCAACTTAAGCTGACCTGGCAAGTGCTCAGATTGCTTGTACAATAATTACAAATTATTAGTGTCATTGACTTTTTCACTGTGCAAATGGCTGCTAACGTTTGAGCAGCAACCAGGCAGCACTTAGACCCAGCCAGCCTTTCTAAATGTCCTTTAATGAAGAAGACCATGTTCATTTGCTTTCAAGATCAGAATGTTCTTTCTGGGTTTTCTTTTTATTTTATTTTATTTTTTTAAATTGCATTTTAGGTTTTGGGGTACATGTGAAGAACATGCAAGATTGTTGCATAGGTACACACATGGCAGTGTGATTTGCTGCCTTCCTTCCCCTCACCTATATCTGTCATTTCTCCCCATGCTATCTACCCCCACCTCCCCACCCCCCTCTCTCCCCCATTTCCCCCCAATGGACCCCAGTGTATAGTGCTTCCCTCCCCGTGTCCATGTGTTCTCATTGTTCAACACCTGCTTGTGAGTGAGAACATGCGGTGTTAGAAAACTTCAGGCCAATATCCATGATGAACATAGATGCAAAAATCTTCAATAAAATACTGGCAAGCCGATTGCAACAGCACATCAAAAAGCTTATCTACCATGATCAAGTAGGATTCATCCCAGGGATGCAAGGCTGCTTCAACATATGCAAGTCCATAAACGTAATTCACCACATAAACAGAACCAAAGACAAAAACCACATGATTATCTCAATTGATGCAGAGAAGGCCTTTGACAAAATTCAACAGCCCTTTATGCTAAAAACCCTCAGTAAACTAGGTATTGACGGAACGTATCTCAAAATAATAAAAGCTATATGACAAACCAAAAGCCAATATCATACTGAATGGGCAAAAACTGGAAGCATTCCCTTTGAAATCTGGCACTAGACAAGGATGCCCTCTCTCACCACTCCTATTCAATATAGTACTGGAAGTTCTAGCCAGAGCAGTCAGGCAGGAAAAAGAAATAAAGGGTATTCAAATAGGGAAAGGAGGAAATCAAATTGTCTTTATTTGCAGATGACATGATTGTATATCTAGAAGACCCCATCATCTCAGCCCAAAATCTCCTGAAACTGATAAACAACTTCAGCAAAGTCTCAGCATACAAAATCAACGTGCAAAAATCACAAGCATTCCTATACACCAGTAACAGACTTAAAGAGAGCCAAATCAAGAATGAACTGCCATTCACAATTGCTACAAAGAAAATAAAATACCTAGGAATACAACTAAAAAGGAACATAAAGGACCTCTTCAAGGAGAACTACAAGCCACTGCTCAATGAAATAAGAGAGGACACAAACAGATGGAGAAACATTCCATGTTCATGGTTAGGAAGAATCAACATTGTGAAAATGGCCATACTGCCCAAAGTAATTTACAGATTCAATGCTATTCCCATCAAGCTACCAATGACCTTCTCACAGAACTGGAAAAAAACACCTTAAACTTCATATGGAACCAAAAGAGAGCCCGCATAGCCAAGTCAATTCTAAGCAAAAAGAACAAAGCAGGAGGCATCACACTACCAGACTTCAAACTATACTACGAGGCTACAGTAATCAAAACAGCATGGTACTGGTATCTTTCTGGGTTTTCTTAACAACTCATCTTACCTTTGCCCTTCAATTTCCTACTCAATGGACAAGTAATTGCCAAAGAAGAGCTGTCTCAGAAAAGGCTTTTTGTGCTAATCCCAGCCACTGGTCCCCAGGAGCTTTACTAAGACAGGCATTTATTTTTTACATTTGAGTCATAGGAGGGAGATAAGGTCTTCTGGACTTGAGTGGGACTTTTTCTTATGAACACATGGCAATAAGACCCAGTGACAATCACTTTCTACTCGAGTATTGTATGCATTGTCTTTGGTCTTTCAGCTGCTTTCTTCTACCAAACCCAGGGTCTCTTCATCACTGGACTTTTCTCTTTGGAAGATATAAGATTATTTGGAAAACTAGTGGAGTTAACTGAATTTTTTACCTTCTATGCAAAGCGAGTTTTAGTAGTGGAAGACAGATGATTATGCAATCAATTGTGGTATGTCTAGCCAGCCCAGTTGATTGGGGGATATCATGGTTTTAGAAATGTATCCGAGATACATTATCTGCTCAATAATGTTGACTGAATATTGTCTAGGGAAAAGGCAGAGTTGTAAAAATCAGTGGTCTTACGAGAAAGAAGTCAGAATAACGCATTGAGGAATGTCAGATCTATCATGGTTACTCTTCTCTTACTATTTCTAGTTGCTATAAAAGTATTGCAAAGATTGGCTGGGTGTGGTGGCTTACACCTATAATCCCAGCTCTTTGGGAGGCCAAGGAGGTTGGATCATTTGAGGTCAGGAGTTTGAGACTAGCTTGACTTACATAGAGAAACCCCCTTTCTACTAAAATACAAAAATTAGCCAGACGTGGTGGCAGGTGCCTATAATCCCAGCTACTCAGGAGGCTGAGGCAGGAGAATTGCTTGAACCCAGGAGGCAGAGGTTGCTGTGAGCTGAGATTGTGCCACTGAGCTCCAGCCTGGATGACAAAGCAAGAATCCATCCCCTAAAAAAAGTATTGCAAAGATTTAGGAATATTATGAAATGAATAAGAAAAAACTTGCTTCTTAGGAAACTATCTGAGTTTCTTCTCTAAGATGGGTAGAGTATGCTGATATCCTTTAAAACACATATGCCTTATTTTGAGTCAGGAGTGCTCTTGATTTCCTTTCTGACAGTGCTCTTGATTTCTGTGCAATGTGAGGTTTGTGACTTGACTTTTCTGTTCCTTATTTCCTTTTCCTGTAAAATGGACAAAACAATCCCTGCGTCTATGACAAAGTAAGTAAAATGATTGCAGTATTATATTTTTTACAAACATACTCCAAAATTTTGCCAAAATGACTTTCTTCAATTAAAATGAACAGTAGCACAATAATTGTAGGATACTCAAGTAGTTATTTAATTCTTTAGTGGGGTGCATTTTATCAAACAAGGATTTAAAATAAAATTCTACTTCTTTTAGTAATGACCCTATTTAAAGTTCCCCATTACTAACACATTGGGATTTTGTGTGCATGTGTGATCTGGAATCTCTCAGCTAAGGACTGGAAAATATTGTGAGTGATTATATGAAAACGAACCTCACTTTGGGAATGAAGGAAATGAATATGTTTGAGAATAGCTTCAACATTCATGCGTGGGTTTGGGGCAGGACTGTCTTAATGTTGTAATCCTTTATAAAGGTTCTAACTGAAGTAGATAATTAATTTGTTCTGCAGAAAGCTTTCTCAGATTACTCTCTTTGTGTGCAGGGTGGTTCCTATCCCACTGGAGGACTTCATTGTTCAACACACTCTTTATCCATCCAGAACTGAGTGGAGTGGAATGAGGGAAGGCTAATGGGAAGGCTTTGTGTTTTTAGACAGTTCTTAGCTTCTAGGAAAGTTAATTAGGAAGTGAAACCTTAAGCAGTTGACAGTGTGCATTGTTGGCTACTAGGGCATGGTGACAAATAGCCCTGAAAGGTCTTCACTTTCTTTTGTAAACAGAAAGGTAAGGAATTTGCACAAAAATGCTCTGGTGAAGATCTGCTTTTCATCAAGTCAACCACATAGTAAACAACAGAAATAACTTGTTGTAATAAAGCATGGTGTTGAAGCGTTTATCGGCAAGTCCTTTCTACTGGCTTCAAAAGGTATATTTGAATAAGAGAAACCTTTATCCAGAAGAACACAATCTGAAATTTAGTTATATCATTTTCTTTATGTCAAGGTCAAGAAACTTAAGGGAAAATTTTGACTTTCATGTAATCATGAATTTATCTCTCATTAGGTTGAGAAATTATGACTAAGTATTCGCTTGATATTTGCGGGTGGATACGGTTGATGAAGAGAAGAGAATTCTGAAAAATACTTGATCTGAAATGTTTTAATTAATTCTATTTCTCTAAAGATCTGATTTCTACCTCTTTCTCTGGATGGGTGTGTACCGAGTTCCGTAGGAAGAACTTTTGAAAATGTAAAATGTATTATTGTGATGAGAAAATAAAACAAGAACCAGGCTGATCTGATAGAAAGTGTAGGTAAATCTGGGAGGTATGGGAGGCAGCTCTGAGACTAGCCTAAGGATAGTGGTAGAGTGTTGAGATGTAAAACTCAAAGAAGTGAGAATGTGCAGTCCAAGCAGATAAATTTGAAATGAAAGAGAAAGAGAAGGGAATAACTGACATTAACACAGTAGTTTCCAGGGCAAGGATGTATCCTGAAGGCTGGCAACAATTACAGAGAAGCAAATATAATTTCTTTTTAATCCAACAGGATTTGTTCAAGTCTCAATTTCTCTCTTCCAAGTAAAGAGAAGAACTTTCTAGGATGGCTCTGCAGTTCTGTCTATAGAATGTTCTGAGGTGTTGGAAATAAACTTTGGTGCTGCCTGAGGCTGTGGCCACTAATGACACGTGGCTTCTGAATACTTGAAATATGGATAGTGTGTCTGAGTAACAATTCTAAATTTCAATTAATTTAAATTAATTTTAACTTTAATAGCCACATGTGGTTAGTGGCTATTATTTTAGACATCATAGCTAGGTTTACCTCTTCAGATTGCTATACATCATGATTAAGTGATGGGCTTTGTCCTAGGTAAGAAAGGATACTTTTGAGAAATTTTGAGGATTCTTCGAAGACACGACTTCTTCTCTAAAGTCTCTGACTGTTCTAAGCCCCTCAATTTGCACTAATGCAAATATTTCCCAGTTGTAAATATTTCATGTTTTGTCTCCCCTTTATGTACTCAGGATTGATGGTAGACCAAACCTATCCTTGCCTTATCTGGCTGTAGTGGCTGAAAGAAGAGAAAGGGGGAAGTTCTAGCAGATAATTAAAGAGCATGCTTTTTAAACTTAATTAGATGAACCGTCTGAGTTTTCTTCTACTTTGGCCTTTGAATGAGTACTGAATTGCCCAGATTTCACAAAGAGTAGAATTTGTTGAATATAATAAACATAATTTTTTGCTATCAATTTGTTAGAAATTTGTTGCAATATGTTATTATGGTTGACTTTCATTATGAATTAATTTTTGTTGTCAACAGAATATTCTTTAGTCATCGGACAATCCATCTGTCCAGAAATATTGCCATAAAAAGAAATGAAATAATGGCATTTGCAGCAACTTGGATGGAGTTAGAGACCATTTTGCTAAGTGAAGTAGTGGACTCTGGGGATTGAAGGGGAAGGGTGGGAGTGGGGTGAGGGATAAAAGACTGTACATTGGGTATAGTATACACTGTTTGAGTGATGAGTGCACCAAAATCTCAGAAATTACCATTGAAGAACTAATGTAACAAAAAACCACCTGTTTGCTTAAATCACTGAAACAAAATAATATATAGACATATATTTATTCACAAGTTGGTGTGCCTAGATAAAGCGAAATGTAGTAAAGGAACAACATATGTAAAAGGACCACAGAGGAACAAAAGGAAAATATGTTTGGACTAAAGCCTTGGTATAAGTATGAATAACATCTAGAGATGATCTCTAAGTACATCTTGGCAAGATGTTGTATGATGAGACCTAGAATAATTAAATTCCATCTAGTTGGAACCCAATCAAATGCTGACCTAGGATGAGTTATTATTTTTAATTAGTAACTAGTTACACAAAAGGATTTTCATACCATCTGTGTAGTTCACTCCACCTTGACAAAATCAACCATTCAGTCAATGAGAGCAATTAGCCATCCATTCCTTCATCTCATTGCTATTCTTTTCTTTGTTTTCCTTTTCACCAACAATGACCATGAGGAATTCAAGTATTACAGTAGAGGTGCAGTAAGGCAAATTTTAGTTTCCATTTTACCACTTTTTGAAGCACCAACCACTTATGAGATCTCAACTGCTTTAATAATGAACTTATAATTTATGATTATTCTTGCTGACAGTTTATGAAACACAATGTTATTGAAAACAAGAAAAGTTGTTCTGACTTTGCTGTCTTCTTCCTGGTGCATTTTCAGCTCTTCTCACCCCTGTTACTCTCTTCATACTTTTTATTATCTGCTTCTTGCTCTATGAAGGCAGGTATTATGTCTGACTTATTCAGTGTAGTGTCCTCACTACCGAGACTATAACTGAAAAATAATAGTTGCTAAATAGATGTTTACTAAATCTTGTTTTTGAAAGCATAAATCTTCCTGTTTTCCTGTAATCTTTTGGAACAGTTGTGTTGTATATATATTTTTAGAAATCTAGGTGTAGATACATTCGTAAGCAGACATGAATCAATCACACACAGATATTTTATTTTTATTATTTCTTTCTAACTTTTATTTTGGGTTGGGGGTACGTGTTCAGGTTTGTTTGTTACATGGGTAAATTGCATGTTTTGGGGATTTGATGTACAGATTATTTCATCACCCAGATAATAAGCATAGTACTTGATAGGTAGTTTTTAAATTCTCATCCTCCTCCCACCTTTTACTCACAAGTAGGCCCTGGTGTCTATTGTTCTCTTCTTCGTATCCATGTGTACTCAATGTTTAACTTCCATAAGCGAGAACATGCGGTATTTGGTTTTCTGTTCATGTGTTAATTCACTTAGGATAATGGCTTCCAGCTTCATCCATGCTATTACAAAGAACATGATCTCATTCTTTTTCATGGCTGTGTGGTATTTCATCATGTATATGTGCCACATTTTTCTTTATCCACTCTACCATTGAATGGCATTTAGGTTGATTCCATGTCTTTGCTATTGTGAATAGTGCTGCAATGAATGTATGCATGCATGTATCTTTATGGTTTATATTTCTTTAGGTATATACTCAGTAATGTGATTGTTGGGTTGAATGGTAGTTCTATTTCCAGTTCTTTGAAAAATCTCCAAACTGTCTTCACTGGTGGCTAAACTAACTTACATTCCCACCAGCAGTGAATAAGTGTTCCCTTTTCTCCTTAACCTTGTCAGCATCTGTTGTTTTTTGACTTTTTAATAGCCATTCTGATTGGTGTGAGACGATATTTCATTGTGGTCTTAAGCTGCATTTATTTAATGATTAGTGATGTAGAGCATTTTTCCACATGCTCATTGGCTGTGTGTATGTCTTCTTTTGAGAAGTGTCCATTCATGTCCTTTGACCATTTTTTTTAAATGAGATTGCTTGTTTCCTGCTTGTTGGTTTGTTTAAATTCTTTATAGGTTCTGGATATTATACCTTTTATGGATACATGGTTTGCAAATATTTTCTGTCTTTCTGGAGGTTGTCTGTTTACTGTGTTGATAGTTTCTTTTGCTATGCAGAAGTGCTTCAGTTTAATTAGGCCCCATTTGTCAATTTTTGTTGCAATTGTTTCATTATGAAATCTTTGCCAGGGCCTATGTCTGGAATGGCATTTCCCAGACTTTATATTTTATATAAGTTCTTGATGAAGCATTGTTAAAGATTTTATACAGTGAACTTGAGAGAGTATCTGGGGTTCTGAAAAAGCATTTTCAACTACTTTTTTGCAAAGAATTTTTACAAAATACAACATTCTACATTTTTATGAGTAATTGTGTCCCTACTATCTAAGAGTCTTTGGATTCTTTGTTTTTCTAATTTCCATTGAACTTTTGGGGCTCAAAGAAAGGAGACAAGCTGAATTTGTTACGTTAACTAATGAATCAGTTCATCACAGGCCTTGACTTCCTCATATGTGAAAGTGACTGGTCAAAGTGATTAGACATTGGTGTGCCTGCCTTTGAACTGAAGTCAATGTTACTGTAGAAGTGTAAATCCCTGTGCCTCCTTTTTCAACACGCCTGTTTGGTTTAAAAACAAATATAAGATCTACATTCTATAGAGAACAGAAATTTTCTCTGCTTTTAATGGCTTCCAAAATGTCTGGATAATTTCATAGTATTAGTGAATATCATGAAAGAGAATAGGAAGTTAAAAACAAGTGAGAAAATGAAACTTTTACTGCTTCAAAAACAGTGGCAAGTTCCCTGAAGTGGTAAATGGACCATCTGTGTGCTCTAGCACCAGAAAATGGATAATTTCTTTAAAAGTACAAGTACAAAGCTGTCCTTTTGAATGAATATCTGAAATAATGTATGTATTGTGTATGAAAATAAAGCAGGGAGATGGACTAGACTTTTAAAGTACAGTGTGTGTATTTACTTCAAAACTATCATTCTGCTTGTCAATAAGAGTACAATTTATTAACTTAGGTAAATACAAAGAGTAGTCAGCTTTTTCTTTTTCTTTCTTTCTTTCTTTTTTTTTTCCCAATAAGAAGTGTAAGTAGATGACATCTCGAAAATCTGTCTGCTCCCATTTGGAAAAGCATTACCTTGAATCCTGAATGCTTTATTTGAAATACTACACACATTGCAGTCGTGCGGTTGGAAAGGGGTAACTTAAGTTCTGACGGAACCCACTTACTCTCCCAGTAGTTGTAGGATTTGCATTTTTGGGAACACCCAAGTCCTACCAACAGTTTTTATAGTTGTTCAGCATTAAACTCAGAATCAAGGGAAAGAATTTGTGATGTCCTTTGTATCATTTCAATTTCTTCCTTCTTTTCAGTATTAGTTAACTATATATGAGTTTTAGAGCAACACAGAAATCAGAGATTAAACATCTTGGTAGAATTAATTTATTGTCCAGCATTGTACTTTCTTTTCTATAAATGCAATTTTTCTGTTCACCTCAAAATTCTCTGTGGGGAAGAAGTGGCAGTTATCAGAGGTGATAACACTGAGACTCAACCAGTAACATTTAGCAGAGCACAAGCTTCTGGAATTTCTTTTTCTAAATCTTTAATAATAATCTTTTATGTATTTATTTTTATTAAACATTAACATTCATTTTTATAGGTTTTTGGGGAACAGGTGGTGTTTGGTTACATGAGTAAGTTCTTTTGTGGTAATTTGTGAGATTTTGGTACACCCATCGTCTGAGCAGTATACACTAAACATAATTGTAGCCTTTTATCCCTCACCGCCTTCCTATCCTTTCTCCCACAAGTCCCCAAATTCCATTGTATCATCCTTAGGCCTTTTCATCCTCATAGCTTAGCTCCCACTTATTAGTAAGAACATATGATGTTTGGTTTTTCATTCCTGAGTTACTTCACTAGCATAATAGTCTCTAATTCCATCCGGGTTGCTCTGAATGCTATTAATTCATTCTTTTTTATGGTTGACTAGTATTCCATCACACACACACACACACACATATGCATGCATATGGATGTATTCATATATATATAGTATTCCATCATATATATGTGATATATATGCATATTTGTATATATATAGTATTCATATATATAGTATTCCATCTATCTATCTATCTATCTATTTATCTATATATGATGGGTTGGCGGGTACATGTTCAGGTTTGTTTGTTACATGGGCAAATTTTGGGTTGGGGGTACATATCTATATCCATCTATCTATATGATGGAATACTACTCAACTGTGATATATATGATGGAATATATATGATGGAATACTACTCAACTATGGTGTATATATATGATATATATGATGGAATACTAAACTGTGATATATATGATGGAATATATATGATGGAATACTACTCAACTGTGATCTATCTCTATCTCTATCTCTATCTCTATCTATATCTATATCTATCTCACAGTTTCTTTGTCCACTTGTTGATTGATTGATAGGCATTTGGGATTTAGGTTGGGTCCACATTTTTGCAATTGTGAATTGTGCTGCTATAAACATGTGTGTGCAAATACGTTTTTCATATAATGACTTTTTTCCTCTGGAAACACCCAGTATTTTTCTGGAAATACCCAGTAGTGGGATTGCTGGATCAAATGGTAGCTCTACTTTTAGTTCTTTAAGGAAACTCTACACTGTTTTCTGTAGTGATTGTGCTAGTTTACATTCCCACCAGCAGTGTGGAAGTGTTCCCTTTTCACCACATCCACGCCAACATTTATTAGTTTTGAGTTTTCAATTGTGGCCATTCTTGAGGGAGTAAAGTGGTATTGCATTGTGGCTTTGATTTGCATTTCCCTGATCATTAGTGATGATAAGCATTTTTTCATGTTTTTTTGTCCATTTTATATCTTCTTGTGAGAATCGTCAAAAACAAAGGTAAATCAGTGGGACTTAATTAAATTAAGGACCTTCTGTATGACAAAAGGAATAGTCCAGCAGAGTAAACAGACAACCCACAGATGGGAGAAAATCTTCACAATCAATGGAATTGCTTTTCTTCCAACATTCTTCTTGAGGCAGCCTTCCCCAGGTGAAGGTCGGCATTGCATTTCCGCTAGGCTGGTCTCCTTTCAGCATTTGGCAAGGGTCAGGGCCTTTGCCATCTCTGCACCTTCTCATTTGCTGTTCCCTCAGCCTGGAACACTCTCCAGTGGACAAAATTCTACTTATCCCTCAGATATCAGCTTAAATATTTTCTCTCCACAGGAGTTGTTTGTCCTTTGACTTAATTTATGTTTTGTGTATTTTGCCTCTAAAAGAGATTTGTAAGAGTCGGAATTTTGAAGTTGAACCAAAGAGAAATTGTTGTCATTTGTAACCAAACCAAAATTTATTGTTTATTATTAAAAAATAATCTCGTTTCTGAATGATATTAAAGACACTATTTTTTTTCCTCTTTTTCAATAATGGTTCTTCTTTTTCTCTGGTATTGAGTTTCTTCTCTTTACATTGTGATGACTTCTTTTTTACTTTTATTTCCCCTAAGTTTTCATAATATTAGCTTGGTTGCTTTAGAGATTATCACTTAACTCTGTTTTTTCTCCTCTCATTTTTATTGCAAATATCACATATACTAAAAAGTGCATGAAATTTATGGATACCATTTCACAACTCATTATAGGACAAACACCTGTGTAACCACTAGCCACTTCTTAAAGTAACAATTATCACGACTTAAAAAAAAAAAGATTTCCTTGCTTTCTTTACTATGTATTTATGTATATTTATATGATATAGTTTATTTTTGCTTATTCTTGAAATTTACATACACAGAAAATGCTGTATGTATTTTTTGTGGCTTGTTTTAATTCAATGTTAAAGACTTACCAGTTATTGAATGTATTTGTAGATTATGTCTAAAATTTGTTTACTCATTTTATTATTAAGGGAATGCAATTTGGGCTGCTTCTAGATGTATATTTTCAGGTATGTATCCTGACGTATATATGAATGAGTCCCTCTTGGATATATAGGCTTAATTTTGTTAGATCATTGGATATTTATACCTTCATTTAGATCATTGGATATTTATACCTTTATTTTTACTAGATAATGGCAAACTCTTTGACAAAGTGGTTGTACCAATGAGCACTTCTACCAGCAGTGAGTTTTCATTGCTCAGCATTTTTGCCAATGTTTGATATTATTAAACTTTCATGTATTTTTATCCTTTTAATGTGTGTATTACTGATAAATAAATAGGTTTTATGACTTTCTACATGTTTATATGCCATTTGGATGTCTTCTTTTGGTTAGCTGTTTGCCCGTTTTCCCCTTGAGTTACCTGCTTTTTTTCTATTTATTTGCATGGGATTTTTATATTATAGAGTTGGGAGTGAAGAGGGCTCTGTTCCATGCAGTCAGTCAAAAGCCCAGGCTCTTCCAGTCGGTGCTTCTGTTACCTCCTAGAACCTTGGAATCCCTTCACCAGATCCTCCACATTTGGCCAGCATCTGAGGAGAGACATAATGTGGGAGGAGGAGGAGGAGGACGATCATGTGGAGAATTTTACAGGAGTCAGGCCTATATATTGGTGCATTAGATCGATCACTTTCGCCTAAATTCCAGTGACCAGATGCCAGTTATATGGTCCCAGGGAAGTACAAGTGAGGTTCAGAGATATGCTCAGAGTGCCCACAATAAAAAGGATATTGGGTTTCATGAACCCAAAGCACTGTTTCTGCCATGTATCCTATGATCATGATGACAGATGTTGTTCTCCTTTATCATTTTCTAAAAGCTTTATAGTTTTCATTTTACATTCGAACATTTAATTAATACGTAGTTATTTTTGGTGTGAAGTAGACATCTGATTTCACCTTTTTATTGATTTAGATGTCCAATTTTTCTTTTTTATTTTTTTTTGTCTGACACAAAGATTTTCTCTTATTTTATTCAGAAATTTTACAGTTTAAGATGCACATATAAGTCTGTGATAAATTTTATATATAGTGCAAGTCATTTGACATGTGTAATATAGCAAAAGGCACATTTTGGATTTGTGGATTAAGGTTACTTTATCCACAGATGGTGATAGGAGTCTTCTACCAGTATTGTCATATTTAAATGCAAAGGTCAACCGTACATGGTTGACAAAAAAATACATAAAATTTTTCTACCATCATTTGTAAAAATCTATCCTTTCCTTGCTCCATAGTGTGGCATCTATCACTGATCAACAGTCAGTATTTGGGTGGGTGTATTTTGGAGCTATTTTGTTTTTTTGCTCTACAGATCTTCGCTGTGTCAATATCACATACATCACATTGTATACATACACAATGCCTTTTTTAAAAAAGAGAAACTAAGAGAAAACTGTCTGTCTATAACTGCCATACTCAGGCCTTAAAGACGGTAGTTAACCATTGTAGGTCAAATGTCTCTACAATGGAGAGAATGGTAGACTAATAAGACAGTTGATGGGTTAGGTTTAATTTATAAAAGGTGCTATTTAATATTAAATAACATTCACACTATTTGGAACTAGTAGAGTATTTATATTTAGGTTGATTATATATTTATTTAAAATGGCAAAGCAATTTAAATGACAATTTAGTACATCTGACTTATAATAATCACTTCTTAGCCTCTTTCTGCTGCGTTAACTAATGATTGTGTTCTCTTGGGAAAATTAGCAATATGAGCCACTTTCTCTTACAAGAACTTTTGTTTTGTTTATTTTCCCACCCATTTCATGTCTTTCTTCTTTTTATCCTTGTTTATTTTCTGAAGGTTTCAATTTCTCTTAATGTGAATAGCATTCATTTATATAGAGTGATCTTCAGCCATTTGCTAAAAGCCCCGTTCCATTATTTTCTCAGTTGATTTCCTTTCCTTTTTCTATTTAATGGAAAAAAAAATGAGTTCTTTTTGCTTTCATATCTTTGAAGAGTCCCTTATGAATCCACAGAATCTATTTCTTGATGCTTGCATTGTTTTCAACGAAACTACAGCTGATTTCTTCTTTTCTCAGTTCCAACTCTCTTCTATACTCATGTATTTTTATAGCTTCCTCCCCCACTCCAGAGGTTCCCCACCTGTTCACTCATGAGCCATGAGTGGCTCCCAAAGCTGTTTCAGGTGGCCCATAAGCCGCCTGTCAGCTCACCACCCAGCCTTCACAAGCAAAGTGGGTCACCAACAAGGCCTTCTCATGCTTCCTAGCAACTGGTAGGGCTCAAACCCACCTGCTCCACAGTTTCTCCCTCTACCATGGGAGAAAAAAAAAAAACCCTTCATTCAAGTTTTTGACTCGTAACATTATAAATGAAGCTTATCAGAGTAATTTGAATAATAGAAAAGAATGCCATACCAACTCACACCATACCAATAAGAAGTCCACATTTCCTTAAGATTTGCGAACCAAGTATGAACTCAGTCACAAACTCAAGGTCACATTGCAAAATGTCATGGTTTTATTTATCAATAACTAACTCAGCCTGGATATAAAAATCTGCCTTGGCTTGGTAGGTTCAGTAGTAGAAAATTTGCCAGCTCCAGAAAATTCTCTAACTTCTAGCACGTGATTCCTTAGTAGGGAAAGAGTGGTAATTAGCTAAATGAGCATTCTCCACTCTGTCTGCTCTATCTGGAGTTTTCTCTTTCTCCTGGGTTGGACTGAGGACCAAATCACATATGTCATAGGGTGTTATATGGGGAGATTGGCATGCAACCCTGATTACCTTCCATGCTGGTTTGCCCTTCTGAGATGGAATTCGTCCCTTCAAGCCCTGGGCTGTGCTACCTAAGTCTGCATCACCTGCTGCTGGTGTCAGCCATTTCTCCATGGTCCCAGAGGTTGTCTTCTCTTATTCTGTTCTCTCTTGACTCTGTGCTGCCCTCTAACCAGCCATGAGACCTCTTCTCGTTTATCAGTCCCTCAGCCACTTGTGTGCATACACAGTGGCAGATGGAGGGGAAAACGGTGTGAGAGGATGGAGGCCAAAAGCTTTTCCTATAGCACCTTGCCCTGCTCAGGATTCTAGGAGTTTTCTTTGAGGACTGTCTTCTTAGAAACATTCTTCAGTCATTATTGCTTCTTTACTGGCATTGGCTTGGTAGTAAAACATTTAATCTTGCCAATTCCAGAAAATTTACTGACTTTTAGTCTAACATTTGGTCCTTTAGTAGGGAAGGGGTGGCAATTAATTAGCCAAATTAGGATTCTAGAAGAGTCCTATGTGGCTTGCAGCCTTTTGGTTTCTGTCCCAGGCTTTCAGGGGGCTGCTTGGGAATCTTCTGTTTTGCTTAGGAATCTTCTCTGAGCTTTCTATTACCCTGCTCCTCCTGGGGACTGGCTCAGGATACTGGTGCTGCTGCTCTCTGTCCTCTCTTTGACAAGGGGATGGAGCCCTCGTCTTCCTCTGCGTGGGTGATGTTATCACATTACCCTGCATTCATCTAGTTCATGGTACAAATCATAGGAGTCCTCCAGGATTTGGTGCTTTATACTGAATCTAACTTCTTGAATTAAAAAAAATTTTTTTCTCCTTTAATTGCCTGACTCTTGCAACTGAAAAGATGTGGCTTTTAAGATTGTCTCTGCTATAGATTTATAAAAAAAAATTGATTTCAGAACTAAACAGCCAAGAATGTAATGTTTTATTTTCTTCCCCACGTCCCTTTCCTAACGGAAGTGCATGTCGAAAGACCTCACTGCTGCTTGAATTGGGAGCTGGGGATGGAAAGTGAGGAATGGAACCACTCACACAGGGGTTCAACTAAAATATTATCTTTTCGAATTTGTCTTTCTTTATGGAAAGTGTGTGATAATCATAAAATGATCTCTCTCTTTTTCATTTATCACTCTCTCAGTAGTGCTATCATATCAGAAAATCCAGTGACTTGGAAGTGCATGAAAAGACTAAATAATTGTAAGAAGCTATTGCCTATGACAAAGTCAATTGCCAAGTCCTGTGAATGCCTCCTTCACAGAATCTCAGAGGACTAGACACTTAAAATACAGTCATGACATTCTAAAATATTTAGAAATGTATTATTTTCATTTATAATTTTAATTATAATGATACAGGTATTTTAATGGAGGAGATGTGAGAATATTTTATTTTCATTTTGCACTTCTGACCTATGAAGTGGTTAAGAAAATAAACTGGAGTTGTTTTAAGACACTGTGTTTGTCTTAACACTGTGTTTGTCTAGAATTGTGGTCATTTGTTACAGCAGCCATGGAAAATGAATACATGATTCTTAAATCTGATTGGCACAGTCTAGGCTATGTGTGTAAGCCTCAAATAGGAAGACTGGGAAAATGAGTGCGATTTTTCAGGTTCTTTACTGGGAAATGGCCTCTGCTATCACTATGATAACACAAGAAGTATGTTCTGATACTAGTAGCTTATCCCAAGCATGCAGACAAATACTATTGACTATAAGAGTTTTTATATGATGTTTTCCAAATGAATTAGATAACTGGCTCTCTATTTTCTATTTTTTATTGGCACATCTCCAGAACCTCATCTAGAAAGGCTGAAATAGAAAAAATGATAAAGAATATAGCACAGTGCCCAGTACATAGTACACTCTCAAAAAATGGTGGTCTCTCTGTGGTTGCTACTGCTAAGCTACACTAAGCCCTCAACTGACAAATTTGATTATTGCAGAAAACTACTGTCTATTAGACTTCTTATGAAATGAAAAAAAAAAATACTCTGGTGCTAATGATGGGAGGATTGACAGTGGAACCTCAGTAAACAATCAGGAGGTAGACGAGGAGCAAGACTTGAGGAGGGAGAAAGAGTAGCCTGGCAGTGAAGTCCAGTCCTCTGAGATTCTGTAAAGGAGGGATTCTCAGGGATTGGTAACTGACTTTTTCATAGGAAATGGATTTGAAAAGAGTCAAGACAGCTAGCTGCAAGGTTTGAAACCTAGAGATCATTAAGAAAATAGTGGTAGCAAATGAAGACTTGGAAAAAGGAGCTGTTTGGGGCAATTTTAGGGTATATTTTTAGGTTTCCTTTAGGCAATTTGAAATTGGGGCTAGAATCAGTTGAAGTGTTGGGCTTGTCCAGGTGCAATGGCTCACCGATATTCTAAACATTTTGGGAGGCTAAGGGAGGAGGATCACTTGAGGTCAGGAGTTCAAGATCAACCTGGGCAACATAGCAAGGCCCCATCTCTACAAAGTATTTTTTAAACCAGGTGTGGTGGCACATATCTGATGTCTTAGCTACTTGGGAGGCTAAGACAGGAATATTTCTTGAAACAGGAATTTGAGGTTACCGTGAGCTATGATAGTACTTTGACTATAGGAAATTTTTAGACTGGGAGAGCATGTGGGAGAGACATCTGGAGGGACAAGAATCATTTTAGGAGACAATTCTTGAACTTCTTAAAATTAACCCCTATAGGAAGATCTTTTGTGGTGTGTATGCCCATCCCAGTCCAGAATATTTTATCACTGGCTGAAAATTCTCAAGGTGCGAACTCTAAATACAGATGAGCAAATTCCAGGTACATAGTGGAGTCACAAAGGCCTGCTTAGTCCAGTTTGAGAGAAAGGCTTAATTTTTAAGTATTAATAGTATATTCTGTTGGTCTAGTTCCCTGAAAACTTTATTTTCTAGCCCAGGCCTTTTCTGATTAGTCTAGTTTCTGTTTTTAGATCTTTGGTCATACCTGGAGCATTTCATCTTCTACCCCCTAAAGGTTGAGAGTCACATCTCATCGGCATGAAGTCCCAGGTCTACTCAGGTCCCTCTAATTATAAATTCCTTTTGAGCTAACTTTTCTCTTGATTCGTATCTTCTATTTTCCAAATTACTTTTTGGTTCATTTCCCTACTTAGAGCTATTCCTAATAGTAGCTTGTCTGAATTACCTATTTAACATGTACACGTGTAAGAATCCAATTCATATCTCAACATACACAGTACTGTAAAAAGGCATATATGCAATTTGGACACAAATAAGGCCTTGGTTATCTTGCAAGAGCAATCCATGATAGAAAGAGATGGCACATTTGGGGAAGTCATAGGTTTGGAAGTGATATTTCAGAGCAGTAGTGAAGTAGATAGTATAGGAACATAGGAACCAGGTACAGACTTGGTTTGAAAAGCTTGGCTGAGGGGAAAGATTGGGGTAGTAGTTGTCAGCGTTTTTAAATTGCAGTTGTTTCTTTTTTTTTTTTTTTAAGAGAGAGTCTGGCTCTGTTGCCAGGCTGAAGTGCAGTGGTGCCATCTTGGCTCACTGCAACCTCTGCTTTTTGGGTTCAAGTGATTCTCCTGCCTCAGCCTTCTAAGTAGCTGGGACTATGGGCGCACGCCACCACACCCAGCTAATTTTTGTATTTTTAGTACAGAAGGGGTTTCACCAGGTTGGCCAGGATGGTCTTGATCTCTTGACCTCATGATCTGCCCTCCTTGTCCTCCCAAAGTGCTGGGATTATAGACATGAGCTACTGAGCCTGGCCTTGTTTACTTTTAAGTAGAGGCTGCTATGAATAATGGAACTGGGAGACAAGAGAGCATAGTGATTAAGAGCTGGAGCTCAATATGCAGAGTTGGGTGTTTGGGGGCATGGTTCTTTATTTATTGTTTATTTTTAAACTTTACGTTCTGGGATACATGTGCAGATGGGGAATGATTCTTAACCATCAAAGTCCTTGCTTCTCAAAGTGCGATCTATGGACTAACAGCCTTCTGTAGCACCTGGAGCTTGTTGGAAATGCAGAATCTTGGTCTTTCTCTCAGGTCTGTGTATTTTGAAAAGATGCCTGGATGATTCATGTGTATATTATCATTCGAGAAGCACTCTAAGCCAGAGTTCCCTCATTTTTGTAACAGGAATAATGATGATACCTATGAAATTGCATGATGCATGTCAGGCACATAGTAGGTGCTCAATACATGTTTGATTGTTGTTATGACTGAAGATGCTGCAGAAGGAAAGTATAAGTTTGATGAAATAATTCCTTAGCAGGAAAGTAGGGATAATTTTTTGATGTAGCCGGAAGATCTAGCTGTAGGGAGACAACAGAGCTGCTTTGCCACAGGGCCATCAGGGACAGATTATCTCTCCTTAAGAATTCCCTTATCCTGGAGGGGGGCAATCTCTGAGCCCCAGCTCTCACCCTTCAGAGTCTTTAGTTTTTCCAGTTCTTTGCAAAAAGTGTTAAAATTATGAAAATTATGAAAACTGTCTTTGAATACCTCTGTAGAAAGTAACTATTTACTAAAGACATTTTGAATCCAACAGTTGGGTGTTAGAATTAAATGTGGGTAGAGGTGCTGGTTTTGACCTGGTACCCAAGTATTTGTTTGAATTTTGCTTAAATTGGCGACAACTTTTGAATGCATGGTTTTGTGAAGGAATGGACAGTAAAGATAATGTTATTTCTGTTGTTTCCATGACAACGGACATGCTTCATGGAATATATCCATCATGCATAGTCTCGAACCATCTGGTTTCTAAGTCCTTGGTGAAAACCCTAGGAATGAAGTGTAGGTAAACTTTAATCAGTTTTATAATTACTGTAGTCTTTGCAAAAATTATTTAACTTGATTTTGCAGCTGCTTCAACATAAGGCCCAGAGGTCTTATTAGGGTTTTTTATTGCCACTTTTAAGGAGCAGTTTAAGAGTCATGATTGTACTGTGGCTGCAGATGCCACTGTTTCTGTCTTTGGTTCTGAGACTAGGTTGCAGTGACATCACACAAAGATGGAGAAAGGGCAAAGTTATTTTTTCCAACTAGCTCTGTCAAATATAAAAATTAACCATACTTTGAGCTGGGTTTTATGTATTGGTAATGTGTGTTTATTTTAGAGTTTCTGTCAAAACAGGGATTAAAGATAAATGTAGCTAATTAAAAGAACATTTGCTTAGAGCTCCTGGTAATAGATACCTCTTTGTGAGGTCCTGAGGTATGGCTTTCTTTAAGAACTGATGCAATTTGTGTGACTGAAGAAGAGAGGAGACTCGATTTTCTGAAAATAAAACATGAGTCTGAGAACTATCCAGAATCAGCGCTAAGGAAATAAACGAAGTAGTGGTTAGGTAAAGTTTGCTTATGTGGTGAGTTATATAAAATGCACGTCTACCCTATTGTTGACCTTTCACACCGCTAAATAATGTTTCCTGACAGTCTTTGAAGCAAAGCAGTACCTCTTAGCTGATACTAGATGAGTCAACTTATTTCAAACTGAACTCTAGATGATTAAAAATAAAACAAAACTTTCAGAATCAAATTAGGCAATTGTTACCTTTTTTCCCTTAATTCTATCAGGCAATTGAACTTTTTCTTCTAATGACTACATTCCTGGCATCTCCGTTTTCTTGTTTTCCTGCAGTGAGGGCGAAAATCATGGGGACCAAAGAATAGTTTTTCTTGCCTCCCATCGACCACCAAAGCCTACAGGATTAAGTTCCTACAGGACTAATTAATTTCTACGAACTAGAAGGCATCTTATAAAAGTGATAGCCTCATTTACCACTCATAAACTCATTGGTCTTATAAGCTGCATATTTCTTTGGTGCTTTGCAAAAGAACAATTGCACCTACTAATGAAGAAGTTTAAATGTTAGATACAGGATGCAGTAAAATTTCCGAATGAATCGCAATGGTTACAAAATATTTTGATACTTGAAACTTTCATATTTGAGAGGGTGAGTGCCTATCAAAATGATCTAATTGTTGGAGTGACTCTGGAACTCATTTCTAACCTCTAATTGACATAACTTAAGAAGCGCTATTTCTTGAATTTAAATATTTATTAGCTTCAAACCCCTTGCCAGGGACTACCCCTGCTCCCCTAAACACACATATACCACAACGAGCTATATAAAATAAAGAGCTTTATAAAGCTAGTGACTATATAAAGAGCTGCACTTATTTTAATAAAATGTTCTTTGAAGATTAAGAGTTGCCAAGTTTCTGGATATAAAATGTAAGATTTTGCCACTAGATTACTAAGAAGGGTTTATGCTAGAAACTTAATTGTAAGTATGGTAATTCTACCACCAGAGGGCTCCATATTTTTTCTTGAATGTAGCCAGAGAGAAAGAAGAGATGAGTCTTGGTACTACAATTTTTTTTTTTTTTTTTTTCTCATTCTACTTGTCCAAGCCATAGACCTTAGCTTAAAGGCAAAAACATAGGTTTCCATTTTTCTAGCCTAGGTTTTGGAAACATATAGAAAAAAATTGCTTTTCTGTCCGTAGGGCAGTTTTATTTCCTTTACCGGGTAAAGGGGAAAAAAAAATCAAAGCATCTTGTAAGCACCTATCATTGGGTGTGTGTGTCTGAAGTTGGGATTCTTATTTTCTTGACAAATCTTGAGGTGTCCTTAGAATCAGGAAAAGGAAAGAGGATGAAGATAGTGCTTTTGGATAATTTCTGATTTGCTATTAGGAATTTCAGTAAACTGTAAAGAGTGGCAGCTGACTTCAAGAAAAGCTGTGGAGGACTCCAGTTCTTATCCAGGAGTACTCTGTGCTGAGCAACAGGCTGAAGAAGACACAGCATGCAGAAAAACCATGATTTACAATTTATACAATTATATGGAGCTTACAGTGGGAGTCGAAATTTCTGGATTCCTATGAATACAGCAAGAGTGAACAACACTAAGTAAGAGAGTAGTTATTGCAGAGCATAAAAATACTGCAGTAAAATTTGTGTGACTGTAAGGGACTAGATTTGATTGATGCGAATGTCTAAAATATCTATTTATCTGATGTTTCTATTCATTTATCATCAATTTATGCTTACATTTTTGGAAAAAATGATTTAAAGCAATGATTTCATTGAACTTTTTTTTTTTTTTCCAGTTAGCCTGTGTGATTCCCTGTAACCTTCATGGTGAAAAGTCCATTTGTTGGGAATTCTTATTTCTGATTCTGGCACCACTTTACTAGCTCTGTGATCTTGAGCAAATTACTTTATCTCCCTGGTCTTCAGCTTGTTGTATATATATAAAAAGAAAAATATAAGTATAAAACTTCCAAAATCTTTTTATATTTAGACTTCAATTTTTCTGAATCACTTTTAAAAGGAACTTTCTTGGGACAAAATTTGCATGACAAATTCACCTCATACAGCTATACAATTTAGTAATTTTCAGAAAAGACGTAGATTCCTATGATGACTACCATAATCCAGTTTTAGAACATTATTATCAACCCAAAATTCCCTCATACCTGTTTGTATTCAATCTCTTCCATCCTGAGCCTGAGGCAAACAGTAATCTAATTTATTTATTTCTTTCTTTTTTAGGAAATTACATATTAATAGAATCACACAATGTGTAGTTGTATTGTGCTTGGTTCTTATATTAGCATAATTTTTTGAGATTCATCTATAAGTGGCATGTATCAGTAGTTCTTTTTTTTTTTTTTTTTTTTTGGCTGAGTAGTATTCCATTATTTGGCTATGTTACATTTTGCTTTAAAATATTTGTTTCCAGTTTGGAGCTATTATGAATAATGCTGCCATGAACATTCATGAATAAGGTTTGGTGTGAACACATTTTTATTTTTAGGGGTAGATACCTAAAAATGGAATTGCTTGCTTGGCCATGTGAGAATTACATGTATGATTTTAAAGAAACTGTTAACATTTTCCAGTGTGGATGTATAATTTTACTTTTTCATCTTCAGTGTATGAAGGTTCCAGTTTCTCCACATCCTCACCTACTCGTGGTATTGTTCATCTTTTTTTTAAATTATAGCCATCCTGGTGATTATGTAGTGGTATTTCATTGTGGTTTAAGTTGTGTTTCTCTAACAACTAATGATGCGGAGCATTTTTGTTTTACACTTAATGGCTACTTATATGTCTTTGGTGAAATATCTATTCAAATATTTAGTCCATTGTGTTGTGTGTTTTATCATTAAGCTGTAAGAATTATTTATACATTCAGTATATACAAGTATTTTTTAGATGTATACTTTGTAAATATTTTCTCCTAGTCTGTGGCTTGTCTTTCCATTTTCTTAGTTGTTTAAAGAGCAAATGTTTTTGGTTTTGATGAAATCTATAGTATCAACCTTTTCTTTTAAGGATCATGCTTTTGTTATTTTACTGTTCAGCAATAGAAAGGATAAAACTATTGATACTTGCTATAAAGAAAGCTTTGGCTAATTCCTTTTGAATTAATGTTTTATTTGTGGTATTTTATTTATAATATAATGAAATGTAATGTATTCATTTGTTATAATTTGTCATATTACAAATATTACAAATATTTGTAATGTTTTATGTGTAATATGAAGTACTGGTCTAATTTTATTTTTTCTATATTTGTATGTGTAATTGTCTCTGCACAATTTATTGAAAATACTATCCATTCTTTCTTGAATTTTCTTGGAAAATTTGTCAGTAAGTCAATGGAACAAAAATGTAAGAGTGTATTTGCTGACTTTCTGTTTTGTTCAATTGATCTATATGTCTGTCCTTACACTAGTACCATATTGTCTTGCTTATTATTGTAGCTTTCTAGTTAGTTTTGAAATAAGGTGGTATTGTTTTTATTTTTATTCAATTTCAAAATATTTTCTAAGTATCCTTGTGATTTCTTCTTTAATCTATGGGTTATTAAGAAGAGTATAATTTCCAAGATTTGGGGAATTCTCAAATTTCTTTTTGTAGATTATTTATAATTCAGTTCGATTGTGGTGGGAAAACGAATGATTTCAAACATTTAAAATTCACTAAAAATAATATATATATTATATATATAAATTATTTATATATATATAATATATATTATATATATTATATATAAAAATTATATATATATTATTATTATATTAATTAGTGTATATATATATATATATATATATATATGCTCCTGCTATTGGATGGAGTGTTCTGTAAATGTCAGATTAAGTTGGTTGGTAGTATTCTTGAAGTCCTCTGTGCCCTAAATAATTTTCTTTCTACTTGTTTAGTTATTCAGAATGCAATATTGAAATCTCCAACTACAATGTTCAAATTACTTCTTTCTACTTTTAATTATCAATTATTACTTCATGTATTATACATGAGCATATATTTATATTCCATCATGACATATTGACTGTTTTATCATTTTGAAATGTCCCCTTTTGTCTTTAGCAGTATTTTTTGTACTAAGGTATATTTTGACTAATATTAATATTATCCCTCCAGTTTTCTTGTAATTATTGTTTTCATGTTATATCTTTTACATCCTTTTATTAACAGCCTATTTGACAGTTTCCTTAAAGTCATCTAAGTGTATTTCTTTTGGGTAACATATAGTTACTCTTGTATTTTCATCTAGCCTGATGATTTGTATCTTTTGATTAGAATATTTAGTCCTTTCACATTAAATATAATTATTGATATGGTAAGATTTATATCTGCCACTTTGCTGTCTATATGTCTCATTCAACTTTTTCCCTCTCATCATTTACTTCCTCTTTTGTATTAAATATTTTTAGTATATTATTTTAATTTTTCTATTGATTTTTAATTTTTTTTTAGCTTTTTTTTTTTAGTGGTTGCTCCAGGGATTGCAGTGCTCAACTTATCACAATTTATTTCAGGTTAATACTGGAATATTTTGGTAAAAGATAGCAATTTTGTTCTAATATTGCTCTACATCATTGCCCACCTTTGTGCTACTATTGTGTATAACTATTAATGTTATAAGCCTAACAATATTGTAATATATTCATTGCTTTACACAATTTCATGTTTCTAAGAAAATTAAGGGAAGAAAATAAAAAAACATTTAGACAGTCTTTTATATTTACCACGTTTATCATTTTGGTGCTTTTCATTTTTTCCTGTGCTTTAGCATTATCTAGCACCATTTCCTTTCAGTTAGAAAGACTTTAATTAGTATTCCTTAGCATGGGCCTCTTAAAAACGGTCTCTCTGTTTTGTTTGATATCAGAATGTCTTTATTTCATCTTCATTTTAGAAGAATAGTTTTAGTGTATACAGCATTTTAGTTTGAAAATTGTTTTTCTTTCTTTGGATATGTCATTTTTCTATTTTCTGACCTCTGTAATTTCTACTAATCATATTCTTTCTCTGCAAGATATGAATCATTTTTTTCTAGATGCTTTCAAGACTTCCTTCCTTTTTTAGTGGTTTGACTATGATATGTATAAAAGTGGATATCTTTGAGTCTACCTATGTTATGTTCATTGAGTTTGTTTTCTCATCAAGTTTGAGAGTTTTTTGCTCTTATTTCTTCAAAATTTTTTTTCCTGTCTTTTTCTCTTTGTAATGAGGAGCTCCCTTTGTACATACGTTGGTATATTTGATGCCGTCCCACAGGTCTCTGAGGTGCTTTTCATTTTTCTTCTATCTTTTTCCTCTCTGGTCTTCAGATCGGACCAGTAGAAATTCTTTCTTCTGCTAACTCATATCTGCTGTTGAGCCCATCCAATGATTTTTAGTTGGTTATTGTACTTTTTAATCATAGACTTTCCATTCAGTTCTTTTTATAGTTTCTATTTCTCTACTGTATTTCTGTATTCATGGGACCATTGTCATCATATTTTCTTTGCATTCTTTGAAGATGTTTTTCCTTTAATTCTTTGAACATCTTTTTAATGGCTGCTTTGAAGTCTTTGTCTGTTAAATTCAACATCTAGGTCTGTGTTCTTTTGTTGTACATTGCCATAAAGAAGTATCTGAGTCTGGGTAATTTATAAAGAAAAGAGGTTTCATTTTGTCTCAGATTTCTGCAGGCTATACACTAAGCATAGTATCAGCATCTACTTCTAGTGAGGGCTGCAGGAAGATTACAATCATGATGGAAGGTGAAGGTGGAGTAGGCATCACATGCAAGAGAGAGAAGGGGGAGGCCCCAGACTCTTCTAAGCAACCAGATCTCACATGAACTAATTGAATGAAAACTCACTCATCACCAATGGCATGGTACTGAGCCATTCATGAGAGATCAGCACCGTAATCTAATACCTTATACTAAGCCCCATCTCCAGCATTGAATGCCACATTTCAATGTGAGATTTGCAGGGGAAAAACATCCAAACAATATCAGGGTCCCATCAGAGTCAGTTTCTACTGACTATTATTATTTTTTCCTTGTGTGGTTATGTTTTCTTGGTTCTTTGCAATCTCATGATTTTTTATTGAAAATTGAGCATTTTCCATACTGTATTATAGTAACTCTGGCTTCTGAGATTCTTTTCCTAAGGTTTGTTGTTACAATTTTTAGTAACATGCCGGGGCTTAATCCATAGGACCTGTCTCCTTCACAATTTACAGCCACAGATGTTTTTGTTAATTTTTTTTTAAGGCAGTCATATTTTTTACCCTGGATTTCAAGAATTTGTCCCTGTACCTGTGTAGCTTTCTGGTCAGCCAGTCATCAGGCAGAGGCTATGCTTCAACCTCTCAGCTCTTAAGACTTCCACTCTCTGCCATGTAATTTGTATTTGTGTTAACGTGCCCATTTAAAGTCCTGAGAATTTTCAGTCCCACCTCAGTTTTTACTTTCTGCTGACTCCCCTTGGTTGGAAGCCTGCCTGTCATTTCCCAATCAACCAGAGATAAGTATGAACTTGTTTAGCCATTCTATAGCTCTCTGATATCCAAAGTTCCTGGCTGAAGTCACACTCTCAGGCTGGTAGAGCTGCCTACATTACTGACGATACACTGTTGGGCATTAATTTCCACTCTCTACTCCGAAATAGCCTCTACTGGCAGGTAGCTGGTGGTTTTCTCAGTCAGACTCACCCTGGTAAGAGAAAGCAGTCACACTCAAGCCATCTGCAGGCTCCCAATGTTATTAATCAAAATTTTAGTAGTTTGTCATGAATTAATGCTTCTTAAGATAATGTTTATTTTTGGCCAATATCCAAAGCACTGAAATGCGTATTTTTGACAATTTTGTCAGTTTTAACTTGTTTTTTTTTGGGGGGGGTAGAGGATTTCCCAGGGTTTTATATTGCTGTAAGTTTCATCTTGAATAATTTTTAAATTCAAAGTTGTTGATATTTATATTTTTCCACACAATATGATTTTTCTGTACCATTGGGAGCATTAATAACATGTTATTAAAAGAATGCTCTAGTGTGATCTCTAGTGTTTACTTCTGGTTACTGATGCTTGCTGTGCAAGTTTTGATTGTGAAAATGTTTTGATCTGGTTATAGGGTATTGACAAAAGATGGTCAGAAAATAAACCATGCTCATATTCTTCAAATAGTTCCTTTTTAAAAACCTTTCATTTTAGGTCAAGGTATACATGTGCAGGTTTGTTTTATATGTAAACTGCATGTCATAGGGGTTTGGTGTACACATGATTTCATCACTTAGGTAATAAGAGTAGTACCTGATAGGTAGTTTTTCAATCCTTACCCTTCTCTTCCTTCCACTCTCAAGTAGGCCCTGGAGTCTCTTGTTCTCTTCTTTGCATTCATATATTCTTAATATTTAGCTCCCACTTATAAGTAAGAACATATGTTATTTGGTATTCTGTTATTGCATTAGTCCACTTAGGATAATGGCCTCCAGTTCCATTAACGTTGCTGCAAAGAACATGATTTCATTCATTTTTATGCCTGTGTAGTAGTTTATTTTGTGTATGTACCACAGTTTCTTTATCTAGTCTACTGTTGCTGGGCATTTAGGTTGATTCCATGTCTTTGTTCTTGTGAATAGTGTTGCAATGAACATATATGTTTAGAGCAGAAAATCAGACACCGCATATTCTCACTCATAGGCGGGTGTTGAACAATGAGAACACATGGACACAGGGAGGGGAGCACTATGCATTGGGGTCTGTTGGGGAGAAATGGGGGAGGGATGGGGGTGGGGAGGTGGGGAGAGATAGCATGGGAAGAAATGTCAGATATCGGTGAAGGGGAGGAAGGCAGCAAATCACACTGCCATGTGTGTACCTATGCAACAATCTTGCATGTTCATCACATGTACCCCAAAACATAAAATGCAATTAAAAAAATCTATATTCTCAATGGTCAAATGATTTATATATTTTGGCTGGGCATGGTGTCTCATGCCTGTAATAACAGCACTTTGGGAGGCCAAGGTAGGTGGATCACCTGAGCTTAGGAGTTTGAGATTAGCCTTGGAAACATGGTAAAACCTGTCTCTACCAAAAATACAAAAATTAGCTGAGTGTAGTGGTGGTGCCTGTGGTCTCAGCTAGTCAGGAGGCTGAGGCGGGAGGATTGCTTGAGCCTGGGAGGTCAAGGCTGCAGGGAGCCATGATCACACCACTGCACTCCAGCATGACAGACTGAGACCCAATCTCAAAACAAACAAACAAACAAACAAACAAACAAAAACTGATTTATATACTTTGGGGTTATATATCCAATAATGGGATTGCTGGACCAAATATGAAAAGACTTAGATTAAAAAATGGTAATAATGGGAGACTTCATTACCCCACTGACTGTGTTAGACAGGTCATTGAGACAGAAAAGTAACAAAGATACTAGGACCTAGACTTGACACTTGACTAAACAGACCTAATAGGCATATACAGAACTTTCCACCCCAAGACAACAACATATACATTCTTCTCATTTCTATGTGCCACATACTCTAAATCACAATCGAACATAAAACAATACTTAGCAAATTAAAAAAAACTGAAATTATACCAACCACACTCTCAGACCACAGAACAATAAAAATAGGATTCAATACCAAGAAAATCTCTCAAAACCATAAAATTACATGGCAATTAAGCAGTCTGCTCCTGAGTGACTTGTAGGTAAAGAATGAAATTAAGGTAGAAATAAAAAAAATCTTGAAATGTGTGAGAACAAAGATACAACATACCAGAATCTCTGGGACACAGCTAAAGCAATGTTAAGAGAGAAGTTTATAGCACTGAAGGCTCACATTAAAACGTTAGAAAGATCTAGAATTAACAACCTAACATGACAATTAGAGAAACTAGAGAAACAAGAGGAAACCAGCCCTGAAGATAGCAGAAGATAAGAAATAACCAAGATCAGAGCTGAATTGAAGGAAATTGAGATGCAAAAACCATAAAAAGATAACAATCCAAGGGATTATTTGAAAAATAAAATAAAATTGATAGACTGCTAGCTAATAAAAAATGCAAATGAAAACAATCAGAAATGACAGAGCAGACATTACCGCCAATCCCCAAATACAAAAACAAAAATCAAAAAACAATTCTCAGAGACTACTGCAAACTACCTCTATGAACACAAGCTAGAAAAACTCTAAGAAATGAATTCCTGAAAATATACAACCTTCCAAGATTGAGTCAGGAAGAAATTGAATCCCTGAGTAGACCAATAATGAGTTTTGAAGTCAAATCAGTAATAAAAATCCTACCAATCAGAAAAAGCCCAGGACCAGACAAATTCATAGCCAAATTCTACCAGAAATATAAAGAAGAAGTTCCAAAAAAAAAACAAAAAACAAAAAACAAAAAACTGAGGAGAAAGGACTCCTCCCTAACTCATTCTATGAGGCCAGCATCATCCTGATACCAAAAACCTGGAAGAGACACAATAAAAAAAGAAAACTTCAGATCAATATCCTTGATGTACAGGGATGCAAAAATCTTCAATGAAATATTAGCAAATAGAATCAAGCTGCACATGAAAAAGCTAATCCACCATGATCAAATAGGCTTTATTCCTGGTATATAAGGTTGGTTCGACATATATAAACCAATAAATATGAATCATCCCATAAACAGAACTAAAAAACGACAGGATTTTATCTCAATAGATACAGAAATGGCCTTTGGTAAAATTCAATATCATGTTAAAAAAAATCAACAAACTAGGCATTGAAAGAACATACTACAAAATGATGAGAGCTATCTATGACAAACCCATAGCCAACATTATGCTAAATGGGCAAAAGCTGGAAGCGTTTCCCTTGACACTGGAATAAGACATGGATACCCTCTCTCACCACTCCGATTCAACATAGTATTGGAAGTCCTGGCCAGATCAATCAGGCAAGAGAAAGTAATAAAAGACATCAAAATAGGCAGGGAGGAAATCAAACTATCCCTGTTTATATATGATAGGATTCTTTTGTGTGTGTGTGTGTGTGTGTGAGACTAGGTCTTTTATTTTATTTTATTTTATTTTATTTTATTGCATTTTAGGTTTGGGGGTACATGTGAAGAACATGCAAGATTGTTGCATAGGTACACACATGGCAGTGTGGTTTGCTGCCTTCCTTCCCCTCACCTGTATCTGTCATTTCTCCCCATGCTATCTCTTCCCACCTCCTCACCTCCCCACCTCCCCATCCCTCCCCCATTTCCCCCCAACGGACCCCAGTGTATAGTGCTCCCCTCCCTATGTCCATGTGTTCTCATTGTTCAACACCCGCCTATGAGTGAGAACATGCAGTGTTTGATTTTCTGCTCTTGTGTTATATGATAGGATTCTATACTTAAACACCCCGTAGTCTCTGCTCAAAAGCTCTTTGATTTGTTAAACAACTTCAGCAAAATTTCAGGATACGAAATCAATGTACAAAAATCAGGAGTATTCAAATAGTTCCTAAATGGTTTGTTGACTAAACTGCTGAGGGGTTGTCAGCAATTACTTGTTATAATAAATTCCATCAAGATTAACAACTAAACTTGTTCATATACCTACATGGACAATTTCATCATAACCATCAGCTAGGTAACAGTAATTGTGACAATAATCCCAATTATGAAGATATTAAAATGTGTAGAAATGAACCTTTTAGAATTGATAAAATATGTTAATATCATAATCCAGTATACTTTAGAGAATAATCAGATTAGATAATTTGTACTGTAGTTTATACAAGAAGCTTAGAGACTGAAACAAACAAGAGGTCTCTATCTAAGGGGCTGTGTACCTGGCATCATCTTTGAGAATGAATTCAGGAAATAAAATCACAGAGAAAGTCTTATTTACTTCTGTATTCATTTTTACTGAGATTATGATTTTGTTAAAAAGAAAAAGTATTACAATTTGAGCAGAGAAAAAGGGAAAGACATTCTATCTTTAGGTGAATCAAAATCTTGCCTATGGTGAGCTTTCAGACTGGAAGTTGACTTTAAATTATGAAATGAATCTACTTTTACCTTTGAGTATTAAATACTTTAAAAAATCCTCGACATTCAAAGAACTTGAGTAGGGTTTATCTTTATATTTGTTTTGTACTTTGTAAGCAAAAACCTATAAAAACTATATGCTGTTTAAGGCAACACTCTGGATATGAGCATATTTATCCTTATCAGTTGCTTCTGTATTGAGAGAAAGGCCTTTGTGCCTTTTGTGAATGCTTGCCTTACACATCTGTTATAACACGGGTAAGTGAGGAAGAAACTGTGCCCAGGAGTTCTGACTTTTGGCCACATGGATAACCACCATCAAACGATAAATGTATAGGGTTAGAAAGAATTATAGAGATTATTTAGACTTGATGATACAAACACGAAGGCCCACAGAGACCAGAGAGGTAATGGAAATGAGTAAAGTAGGACAATTTTATGATTTTGCTCATTTTTCTTGAAATACAAGGTCCTTTTAGTGTGTGTGTGTGTGTGTGTGTGTGTGTGTGTGTGTGTATTTCTCCATTGTTGACAGTGACATAGATAGTGAGAAATATTTCTCTGATAAAAACAGTAGTGAAAGTGAAAAGATCTATGGCAGAGGTTAGCAAACTATATAGCCCAATGTCAAATTTAGTCCCTTGCCTGTAAATAAAGTTTTATTAGAACATAACACATTTATGTATATATCCTCTATGGCTGCTTTCATGCTACAATGATGGGGTTGAGTACTTTAATAGAGACAGGATGACTCACAAAGCCTGAAATATGCATGGTCTTTTAAAGAAACAGTTTACCAACTCCCTGAAAATGGAAACTCACCCAGCCTCAGTGATGGGGAGATAGAAAGTCGTAGTACTGTTGCAAATGAGAGAGTGTGAACTTCATCTTATAAGTGTTGCCAGATCTCAATTTGTAAGAGAAACTCAAATTTTAAGTTTTATGTAAAATCTTTCTATTTTAAAAGCTTGGTTGAAATCTTGTTTAAACATTGTAGTCCAAACCCTCAGTGTCTCTATGTGTTGCGGGTAAATTTGACCCTCAGACTTCCATTTTATAACTTAAGTTCCTTTACTTAATTTTGGTTATTCCATTTTTTTAGTTTTAGGTGCTCTATTTGGTTTTCATTTCCAAATCTACTATGTTACTTTTTATAGTTTCTTTACTCTATATATTTTAGAGCTTATTTTTTTGGCATGATTGTTTTATAATGCGTTTTTTTTTTTTTTTTGTCCCCAAGACAGAGTCTTGCTCTGTGGCCAGGCTAGAGTGCAGTGACTTGATCTCAAATCACTGCAACCTCTGCCTCTTGGGTTCAAGCAATTCTCTTGCCTCAGCCTCCTGTGTAGCTGGGACTATAGGAGTGCACCACCACACCTGGCTAATTTTTTTGTATTTTAGTAGAGATGGGTTTCTCCATGTTGGCCAGGATGGTCTTGATCTCCTGACCTTGTGATCCACCTACCTCAGCCTCCCAAAGTGCTGAGATTACAGGCGTGAGCCACTGCTCCTGGCCTATAATGTGATATTTTATCTAATTTTATTATCTAAGTTTTTGTGAATCTGTTTTCTGTTGCTTGTTATTTCTGCTGCTTATCACTTACAGTGCCTTCTTTTCTTAAAGACCTGGTTATCTTTAAATATGATATGTTTATTATACTTGAAAAATTTATTTGTAGGAGTAACTTGAGGCCAAAGATTAAGGGATTCTATTTGCTTCTCTCAGGCACATGAGGTAACTAAAGTCCAGGGTCACCTCTATCCACAATGAAGTTTTCAGATTTCTTGAATCATGGAAAATAAACTTGAAAGAACACGAGAGAGTAGGTTTATTTTAAAGTTCTAACTTACTCTGAAGAGATTACCCTATTACATACTTATGTGGGTTTAGGCTTTTAAATTTCTATGTCTCATGCTAAGTGAGGCCAACAAAACAAAAATTGACATTTGTTGAAATAGGCAAATGCTCTCAAGACAAAAACATTTTCTTTCCTGTTTACTGCATTCATTCCAAATTTAACCTTCGGTTTTGTCCTGGTAATTCTTTACTTTCTTCTTAGATCTTTGATGTTTAAAAAATATTTGCATGTAGCTTATTTATATTTATTTGTGCATAGTTTTGTATACATAAATACAAATGTTATTTTTATATAGCATTTCTAGTTTATAGTAGAAGCATTATCAAATTGCAATACTTCATTATCAAAAACTCAAACCTAATCTATTTTAACAGCTCTCACTTTGTATTAATAGATGAAGAAACTTTAGACTCAGAAGGTAAAGTAAATGATTCAAAGCCATACAAATTGCACTTTGCAAACTTGGATTAGCACTTAATTCTCCTTATTCCTAAACCAGAATTCTTTCCCTCACCTACACTCTCATTTGGAATGTTAGTCAGTGGTATGCTGTCAAATGCTTAACAATTACATTTCTGAAAAAAAGGTTCTGATCACTGTGTTTGCCAATTTCTGTGATATAAACACTTCCACTATGGGCAGTTTTGAGTTCCCAACTTGATGACACTGAACTCAAGAATGAAATGAAGAAGAAAAGGGTACAATTGACTCTCATGTGCTGCTACAACCTGGCTTTAGCACACCACTGTATCCAGTTGAGAGAATTAACATTGTTTGATATCTCTACATGCTAGGCACTTTATTTATACCATTTGGTTTAATTTTCACAACAATATTGCCTGGATGTTATCAGAATTGCAATTTTATAGATATGAAATTTGAGGTTCAGAAAGATAAAGCTACTCACTCAAAGTCACATAGTCAGCAAATGGCAGAACCAATATTTGAAATCAGGTTTGTGAGACTACCAAAGCCAGTGATTTTCCAGAGCAGCCTGTACTATTTTCTGAGTGGCATGATAGACCCAGTGTCCCTAGAGAGGGTGGAATAATTGTGGACATAGTGGAGATTTTCTTTCCAAGTGATTCCATAAGCTGCTTTCGCTTATTACCATCTTCTGGTTTGTTTTTTTCCTTTGGCTCTATTATGCTTTTCCAAGAAGGAGCATCCAAATTAATGCAGGTATGTTCTCATGCTTATTCTGTCTATGAAGCTTCCTAAGCTGACTCCAGAGTTCCAAACCCAAATCTACTTTCTTCCTAGATGCTGGTCATGTCCCTTTGTTGATGCGTATTTAGCCCTGGTTTCTTAAGAGCATTTGTCCATTTATCCATTCATCCATCTATCCATCCATCCATCCATCCGTCCGTCCATCAGTTTGTAATAGTGCTAGACATTGTGAAAGGTTCTGGGATACATAAATTAATGTGGGAGGTTAATAGCCTCTGCCCTAAAGATATTTTCTAACATTGAAAGAATGTCAAGAATGGATCTCAGGATGAAACCATAGTATAAAGACATTGGCACTTCTTCCCCCAGGGAAATAAAAAAACAAAACAAAACAAAACAAAAACAGTGTTTTACAAAATTCATGGAGTTTTTAAAGCTGAGAAATCAAGGTAGCCTAGTTAGGAAGCTGGTTTTCTCCCACTTCCTTTGTTCTCTATTCTGTAAGCAACTCCTTTGTAAGCACTGAGAAGGAAGGAGCATATTTTAAAGTGACAGGGAGACAAACTAGCATTCTCCAGTGGTCCTCCCACCTCCAGCTGCATAGGGTGCCCCCTTTGACCTAGCTGAGACCCATTTAACTCATCCATTTCGAAGGATGGGGACTGAGTTCCCTTTACACTCCTCCCAGCTGCAAATTCCTACTCTTGTTTCCTATTTTCAGTAATGATTTAATGTAAATGTATTTAAAATAATAATCATGTGCCCCCTCTGCCCTCCACAGCTGTGGCTTCCTACCTTGAATTGCATTTGAACTGTGATTAATACATGTGTTTAAAGGAATAGTCATTTCTCCCTTTTTTTTCCATTCTCACAGCTGTATTTTTCCCACCCTAGAAATTCCTCTTCTGTCCATATTACCTATACATATTTATTTCCAGACTCAAAGAAAATTCTTAAAAATACTGGATCTTGTAACTTAGCTTTCTTTATGTTTTAGGAGTGTCTTGACACTTTGGTTTCATATCAAAATCCAGAAATGTACTTGAACAGATATATTCACATGTCTCAAAGTCATGTGAATATCAAAGTCCTGCTGACAAGTGCCTGGTGGCCACGGCTCTTTCTTGCATTAACAAAGACAATTTCCCATCTTCCTTCTTGACACTGAAATGGAGCAGAGTGAGCTCCATATTTCAGAGCATTCCCAGAATCTTAGGTGCAGAAGCTTGTATCCTCTTTAGTGGAGCATTCTCCTCTTCACTTCAAGTTGAGGCTGAAATTTCAGAAGATCTTTCCAGACCATGTATTTTGTAAAATTGAAGTATAATTTACATAACATAAAATTAATTATTTTAAAATGTACAATTCAGTGGTATTTCGTACCTTTGCAATGCTGCATAACCATCACCTCCATTTATTTCCAAAATATTTTTATCACCTTCCAAAGGAGACTCCGTGCCCATTTAGCAGTCATTGCCCATTTCCCTCTCTCTTTATCTCCTGGTTTCCCCTGGAAACCACTAATCTGCTGTCTGTCTCTAAGGAAGGGCCTATTTCTTGGAGGGAATTGTCAGCCATACTACTCATTCAAACACCTTTGGAATGTGGTTTGTTCCACAGCTGAGTGTTGAAGGTCTCAAAGCCACAACTGTCTGGCAACAACATGGCACTAGCACATCGTACTTTGCAAAGGATGATGGATGGATCTGGATCTGACATGGTCCAGACTTCTTGAAACCCAGATTTAACATGTGACAATTTGAACATTGTGAGAAAAAAAAAATTCAACTCCTTCCAGCCCTGACTTAAGACCTAGCAATAAGCTGTCAAGGATGTTTTAAATGAGATTAGTCATCAGCATGGAAAAAAATGCCAAAATAATACAGAGAAAACATAAAACCTGGATGGAGATTGAGGAGAGGAACATACAGAAAATTTCTAAGTACGAAGTCCAGAGGTTCTGTAATGTATTTGTACAAAATCAAAATGGAAGGAGGAGGAAGTCTTTAGCAACCCTAGACTTAGTCCTGATTCTGTATCCTCTCTTCCACTGGACTAACTGTGAAAGTGTACAAACTCTGGGGAGGATTAGGCCTTTGTTTCTCTCCTCACTACACTTATCTTCTCGGTGACCTCCCCCCATTCCATGTGGTCTGCAGGGCATTAGCTGTGGAGGGTTTTAACAGATGTTATGTAAAAACAGTTTCATGATTTTTCATGTATTCATTTCTCATTGATTTATTTACCAAATGTTTATTAAATTCTCCTAATATATTTAGCACTACCCTAGTTGCTGAAGATTAAAGGGTAAACACATCAAAAAACCAAGTTTGTAAATTAGAACAGTTTTCTTTACTGCAGATTCTTCGAAGACCTTTTTTTGTTTGTTTGTTTTTGAGACAGGGTCTCACTCTTGTCACTTAGGCTGAAGTTCTGTGGTGAATTACAGCTCACTGCAGGCTCCATCTTCTGGGCTCAAGTGATACTTCTGCCTCAGCCTCCCAAGCAGCTTGGACTATAGGAGTGCACTACTGTGCCCAGCTTTTTTTTTTTTTCTTTTTGGTAGAGATCTCAAAAATTTTGTAGGGATCTCACTATGTTATCCAGGCTGATCTTGAATTCCTGGGTTCATGTGATCCTCTCATCTCAGCTGCTCAAAATGCTGGGATTTCAGGCATGAGCCAATGTACCTGGCCTCTAAATTTATTAAGACCACATGAACTGTGAAGCTTCAAGAGAAATTTAAAACAATTTCTCTGAGAAGGAGCTTGTATTCTTTTGAAACACATTGGGAAATGTATTAAATACAAAAAGTTTCTTTTTCTAGAATTTTCTACTGCCACTATGACTTAAAGGGACTCGAAGAAGGTCCCCTTAGGATTCTCTGTAATAGAGAGATATTTTCTTTCTTCAGAGCACTTACCAAAGTGTGAAGTTCTATGTTTGTTTTTGAGTCGACTTTATGCTTGTCTCTGCTGCTGTACTGCTAGCTCCATGAAGACATCATACATGACACCTAGCAGGCACTTAGGAAATAATATGCATTCATTGAATGAATAAATAAGTTTACTTATCTATCACCTTCCATGAATTTTACCCAGTGTTTTTATTTCTCTAAGATACAGGGACACCATAGAAGAATACTGGGCAGACTGACTGCCATAGATAAGGGCTGCATATAAGGTCACATTTTTTTCTTGGGTTTAGTGATTGCTGCAGAAAATGACTTTATTTTTAAAAAGCACCTGTACTCAACAGATGATAATATTAAAATAATAACTAACATTTTTTGGTATTTTGTTTAGCTCTATTTTAAGTACTTTTGTGTAGAATACATTCATTTAATCATTATAACAACCCTATACTGTAGACATTACTATTATCTCTTCTTTGCCAGTGAGAAAACTTAATGGTGAGGTTAAGTACCTTGTTCAAAGCTACGTGGCTGGTAAATGGCAGCACCAGGATTCAAACTCTGGTAATCGGGGTCCATACCCTATGTATGCTACAGTGCTTAACATTTGTACTTTAACACTTTCATGTTCTTGGAGTGGTAATATTCTCCTGTCCTTGAAGCAAAATCAACTTTCATAGCACTTCAATATTAGCTAGGAAAAATAATTGCATTTGTGAGTGTTTCAGTAGCTGTGTGTTGCAGAAGATACTGCCAGTCTTGAGGAGAGAGAACATTTTTAAGAGTTAGCTATTTTTCCCTGATTATTTTGTGGTATATCTGCAATTGAACTCAGGTAGTCTTACTCCAATATCCCACGTTAATTAACTGTTAAATCATACTGCCTCAAGATATTTGTGGTCAATGCTCTGTTGAATACACATTATTCCCTTGAGAAAGTTTTTCTATTTTCTTTATTTCTCTTTGTGGCTTTGGTATCTGTTTTTTTGTTTAATTGGTTGTATGTGTGCACACGTGAATATGTTTAAATTTTAGTTCTAATTGAGAAAATTTTCAAAGGATTGAAAGGTTTAGGTCTTTTTGCTTTGGAAAGAGTTTCTGCTGGCATTCATTTGCTGAATAAAGTGGAAAGGGGGAGAAATTGGTGACTAGAAGACTTGGGATTTAAGGGATCCCATAGCAGCAGGCCTGGATCTCCAGTGAGGAAGGCATTTCCTCCTCCTTTAAATAGACAGAGGAGACCAGATCACAGAATAGAAAAAGAGGCCCCAGGCAGATGGGTTAGGACAGGCGTCCCCAAACTACGGCCCACGGGCCGCATCACCCCCGTGAGGCCATTTATCCAGTCCCCGCCGCACTTCAGACAGGGGCACCTCTTTCATTGGTGGTCAGTGAGAGGAGCACAGTATGTGGCGGCCCTCCAATGGTCTGAGGGACAGTGAACTGGCCTCCTGTGTAAAAAGTTTGGGGACACCTGGGTTAGGAGATTGTATGTGTGCTGCTATGTTCCTGAGAGGAGGCAGAAGACACTGTGTGAGGGTATTGCAACATTTAGCAAGTAGGCAAACTTCGCAGGATCACATCAAGATGACTAGAAAGGCCAGAGTAGAGTCTCAGAAGATCATTTGAATGGTTGTTTCCATTTGAAGGATGATGAAATTCAGTCTTGTGAGGTGCTGCCTGGCTCATAGACACACTGACTAATTATTTTGACTACTGGTAAAGCAGAACTCCTCAAGCTCTACTGCACGTGTGAATCAGTCTGGAGAAGGGCCCAAGATTCTGCAGTTCTAACAAACTCCAAAGTGAGGCCGGTGCTGCTGGTTTGTAGATGACACTTTGAGTAGCAACATAGCCTTGTACTCAATCTTCAGATAAGAATTAACAGTTTTCATTCATGGACACTTTTATATAATTGGGTGTGTCTGTTTACACAGTCCTCTGAATGGAGGTCTTGATGGAAATAAGGGAGAGCAGAAAGAATCATCTTGTTTCAGAAGAGGAATCTCAGGAAAAGCTTCAGTGCATCTTGACAGCAGCTTGAGAGCATTGGATTCTCTGTCAATAGGTTTATAGAGGGAAGCCAGGTACCAGAAGATATACACAAAAGGGCCTTGTAAACAAAACAAAACAAAACAAACCAACCAAAAATCCCAAACTAGAACCAGTCTGGGTTACAACTGAAGACAGGTATTAAAGCACAGTTCTAAACAAGATAAGCAACAGCACACTGGGGCATACTACTACAGGGAAGTGTGTAAAAAATTCCTGTTGCATTGCCTAGTGTCTTAGTCTGCTGTAGCTGCCATAAAATGTTCCACAGACTAGATAGCTTATGCAACAGAATATTTTTCTGACCGTTCTAGAAGCTGAGAAGTCCAAAAGCAAGGTGTCAGCAAGTTAGGCTTCAGAGTGATGCCTCTTCACTTGGCTAGGGGGTGGCTGCCCTCATGCTGTGTGTTCACATGACCTCTTTGTGTGTATATGGAGAAAGCGAGAGCTATGATGTCCAGTCCTCTTCTTAAAAGGACACCAGTTCTACCAGATTAGGGACCCACCCTGATGACCTCATGTAACCCTAATCACCCCTTTAAAGACTCTATTTCCAAATATAGTCACATTAGGGGTTAGAGCTTCAACATGTAAATTTGGGTGGTGGTAGGGCGCGGGTGAAATTTAGTCCATAACAACTAATATACAGTAGATATTCAATACGTTTCAAGTAGATTAAATACCCTTAGGGGCAAGGGCTGTGTCTTATGAATCATTGTATTACCATATAGTGGCATATAGTAGTTATTTAATAAATAATTGTGAAATAACTAAATGAGACATTGAAAAGCCTAGTGTCCAAAAACCAGAGATAACACATTGTGTAGTTTGGGTGTTGAATGCCAGCAGCTATAAAGCTACAAACTGCCTTTCTGGAGTACCATGGGGAGGGACTTCTGATTGGTCACAGTTGCACCTTGTGGTAAACACCGCAAGGTCATCTTTGAATAGGAAGGACAATTCATGATCTACTCTTAGAGGGTGGATCATCTCCCATTTACTTTTGCTAGTTTATCAGTAATGTGTTCTTTTGGGTCCTTAGGAAACTGTCATCTTTGAATATATTTTCGACAAGTGAAAATTAAAATATACATATTGGTCCAGTGGTACTTGGCAGATATTGAACCAAGGTAAAAACATCTTCTAATTTTCTTTCCTTTCCCTCTGGCCTCATATCATTCAGGATGCAATGATAGCATTCCATTAGCATTGAGAGAGTGTTCTTGAATATTATCTTCTTGTAAACATGCTCAGTGTAGGTAAGAAAAGAGACGGAAAAGGTGACCTGGTCTCCAATATCATTGTTCTGATGGACTGCAGAAGCAGTTAGGGTTGAATTTTTCATACCAGTTGAGCCCGATCCCTGAAATAGTTCTGAGTATGCCATTCTTTTCTTCCTCCCAGGAGCCTGGGCACCATTTAACAATTGCCTCTTCACTGATTCAACAGGAAGGCCATGGTCTCCTACCCACACACAAAAAACTGCAGCTGATTCCAGGAATGTGAAGGAGGGGCTGGCATGCCCAGAGTTTCTCCAAAGGAGAAAATTCAAGATTTAGGAATGGATTCTGAGTCTTTGTGGGAGAAGAAAATAGGAATGGGGTGGGGAGAAATTTTGCATTTTTTTTTCCTCTGCTAACTTTATAGGAGACTCTTTCCCAAATTGTCTCTTGAGATTTCTTTATTAGCACAACTGGCTTTTAGTTAGACAGAATAATTTGGGAAGGAAGGGAAGTAAGATTTTCAGATTACATGTGCTTTTCTAGTAACATTTCAAAAACTTGGTGGGGGTTGGGTAAGGCAAATAGAGTATTGCCATAATTTTAGTTTGCCAAATGAAGATATTACAAACACACACACACACACAACTAACATCTGCTACAATGAGCACTTCAAAAGAGAAAGGGCATTTTAATATAATAGGAGTCTTTTACAAGAAACAAGAATTGGCAAACATGACACACACACACACACACACACACACACACACACACACACACACACACACACACACAAGAATGTTCACATGCAAATATCCTCCTCATTTTCCTTATTTTGTGATGGGCTTGTTAGGATTAAATCTTGGACAGCACTAGTAAGAACTTAAGTTCTGAAACCATGACTGTTCTGAAACCATGGGGCTAGGTAATTTCTAGGGCTGCTTGAGGTCTAAGATTCTACAATTTAATAAATAATTCTGACATCATATTCTTTTTCTTGCATACCCCATGAATATCTTAAGGAACAGAGTTATGAGTCACATAACTAAAACAGACACTACTAAGCATGACACACAGAAGTGAAAAATAGAGAACATACAAAGAAATTGCAATGCTACATGGGTGCTTCTCTTTGACCTAGGTGTTTTTTTTTTTTTTTTTTTGGTTTGTTTGTTTGTTTGTTTTTTGGCCAGGACACAAATTCATTCTTTCCACAAATCATGTAACTGACCATTTTCAAGGTTCAATAAATGTCCAATTTCATAAAAGTTGCTTCAAGTTTAAGGTGTTGCTCAATCCTGTAATGTAGCCAGAGCCAAAAAGAGTTTCTTCTAAAGAAATTCCATGAGGAATTTGCAACACTGTGTGTTTATTACGTAGGTTAAACTTTTTCCTACTTAAGGTGTTTAAAACAACACACAACATCTGATCTAGCGCCCCTTTAAACTCTTTCTAGATGCTTTTTCTTCACCCTGTTCGCACAAATACATTGCCACCCATTTCCCAATGGCCCTCATCTGATGTTACATTCTGTCAACAAGAGTCTTATTATTATCATTCACTTACTCAACTAGTTAGTATTGCTGTCTAAATTTTGGCATTCTCCTGTTGTATTATCCTCCAGTTACTTTTCCAGTTATTCTGCACCATGAAATACCAGGAGTCATACTGTGGTTCTCCCTGGAAGAACTCCTGAAATCCTCCTGCTCTGTTTGTGTCGTTGGTCATAACATTCTTGAGCTTATTGTCATAGTTATCTAGTGAGGTTTCTGGTACAGAAACATTTTCTGTGCATGGAATGTATGTTAAATGAACAGCTGGCTCAGAAGTGCAAGAGCTGAAAGTTTCAACTGAACGGAGGGGTGAAGTTATTATTAAAAGTTATCTCCTTTGAATGAGAAATTTCAATATGGATGTTTTATAACTACTCAAATTCCATGTGGCCAGATTTCCCTGACTAGTCCAATCTTTTGGAGATTATAAATTGTGTAGAAGATGCTGAGTGAGAGGAAGATGAAGGAGGAGAATATTGGTGCCAATTTTCCCTAGTTGAAGATGGACTGGCAGCTAATATGGTGACATGAAAGAACGCAGAAAAGGAAGGCGTAATTAATGACAGTGTGGTTTACACTCACTGGCATGTGGTGAGTTTAGTTGAATTGTCCTGGTCAATGTATCATGAGTTCATAGACTTGAAAGAGAGTGCCAAGGATATCTATTGCGGATCTTCTCAGGACTTCTTAAAATGCATCTTCTAGGACTTTGGTGACTGTGGAACCATCATGGAAGTTTATCAATAAGAATCAGAGTATTTAGGGAACTCTTTCCACCAGTAGCTCTCTCTATCCCCATTATATAAGCAGGACAATATGTAGAAAAGTGGGAATATAGGTTGAAATAGGCAAGGAAAATCGTTTCAGGCTGAAAGAGAGAAGAGTGAGGACTCTGTTAGAGAAGAATTTAGAGAAGTGAGAGCAGTTGTAGAAGTCAGGATTTGTAAAGAATCATTTCTAGTGTCTTGAAGCAAGAAAAGACCAAAGATTGTAGAATAAGAATTTCAGTTATCAAAAACAGAAAAAAAAAAGTGCTCATTGAAAGTTATAAAAGAAGAAAATTATGTCCTGACTAAAAATCCAGATGAAATAAAAGATCATCAACAAAGCTTTATTGAGAAAAAAGGAGAGGAAAAGGTGACAGAATGTGTGCTTAGCATTTCAGAGTGTACAAGGCATTTGTTCATACATTATCTTAATTGATTCGTAACATAATCCCAGGCACTAAAAGAACAACTAAGATTTTTCCGAAGGAAACTAAGACCTGGAGAGATGGAGAAATGCCCTCAAAATCATGGAGCTACCCAGTGTTTAGCCAATAATCTCATTTTCCTAAATCAGGGACCCGTGTGCATTCCTCTACACTATGCTGCAAATCTGGGACTCCCTTTTGGCTTCAGTTCCTTTCTGAACATTTGTTCACTTCTGTAGTAAAAACATCATCCCCTTCTGGAGTAAAACATCGTGGATTTTGGAGAAGGATTTAGAGAAGTGAGAGCAGTTGGATTCACTCTTTTACAGATAAAGAAATAAAGGAATTCTTTCTCTATCCACTCTTTAAGTGGATGCACAATATTCTACTCGAGAAGTGGTTTTTCTTTTTTTTTTTTTGTATAAAGCCAAATAGTAAATATTTTAGGCTTTGAGGGCCATAAGGTCACTGTCCCAATTACTCAGCACTGCTTTTGTAGCATACAGCAGCTGGAGGAAATATGTAAATGAGTGGGTGTGGTTGTGTTCCAATAAGACTATTTTCAGAAAAGTAAGTGATAGGCTGGATTTGATCTGCAGTCCAAAGTATGCCAGCTCTTGTCCTACATCATAAGATGCCATGAATCTTGTTGTCCTTGTATAAGAACTCCTAAATCCTTCCTCTCTGTTTTATACATAACCTTTTCATCTAAAAAATTCTGTTTTTAGGGCTAGGACCACTTTGGGCTTATCAGTGTACTCATACTTCTTAGTGGTGTCCAACTCAAGCAGTGTCTGACAATTACTTGTTGAATGAGTATTTTCTATATTAGTTTCACACATTTTACCTTCTCTTTTGTATCTCTTCCTTTTTCTTCACTGTCTAATCTCTTCTTCATGTTTAGCGCATTTTATTTTGCAAAGATGGCTGCAACAATATCTCCTGTCCCACATGCTCTTACAATGTGTTGTTGACACTCCTCCCATTAAGAGTTAGGAGACAATGTTCCCTCCACTTGAGTATAGTTAGGCTTGTGATGACAGCAAAAGTGATGTTATGTGACTTCTGAGGCTGTCATGGAAAGTGACATTGCTTTCACCTGGTTCTCTTGGAACTTTCAGTTACCATGTAAACAGTTTGACTCTCCCAAAACGTTCATGCTGTGAGGGAGACCAACACAGCTCATGTGGTGTGATCCCACAAAGAGGCCCTGAGACAACCTAGAGAGATAGAAGTGCTTGACCAACTTCCAGCTACTTTAATTCCCCCAACCCCACCTCAGCTGTCCCAGTTCCAGGCACTGTTCAACCACAATGGCATGAAAGATCCTAAGCTGAAAGTCTTTCTGTATTTCTGACCCATAAAAACTGTGATATAATAAAATGATTGCTGTCTTAATCTAAGTTGTTATGCAGCTATGCATAAGTGGAACACTTCTTTCCTCTCCTGGGGAGGTGGTGTTACATAGTAGTTAAAGGTGATGACTTCAGAGTTAGTCTTTGTTTCAGCCTCAGCTTTCACATTTTCTAACTAGGGGGCATTGTGAGATGGTTAGAGCTTTTTTCTTAAATGTCTATTTAAGAAATGCTTTTCTATTTCAAATTTATAGAGATATTCTATTTATTTTGCAAATTCATAAATTTAATTTTCAAAACTAGATTTGCAATCCATTAGGAAATTCATTTTCATGTATGGTGTGAAATAACAGGTAAAGTTTCAACTTGTTTACCCCTGTAGATACTCAACTGAACCATCATTCTTACAAAGGAGATAATTCTTTCCCCACTACTCTGAGCACGACTTTCATCATAAATCAAGGGCTTTATATCCATTGGTCTATTTCTGGACACACTATTCTGCTCAGTTGTCTTTCTGTCTATATTTGAACTTATGCCGCACTATATCAATTAATATACCTATAGAATGAATCTTGATTGAATAAATTAAGTTTTCCTACTCTCTCTTTTTTCTTCCTTGTCTACATTCCTCCTTTTTCTTCTCATTTTCTTCCTTCTTTTTCTTATTCTTCAAGAAATCTTGTCTATTTTTGGCCAAGAACAATGTGAGATTCTCAGAATATCTTATCTCTATTCCCTTTAGACTTTTGTACTATAGTTGTTATTCATTTTGATTATATATATATATAAATGAACATTAGGAGACATTTCTATTACTGTTTTCCACTATAAATATTCATTGAATTGATTAAAATATTTACCATTTCCTTTGCCATATTTTGCTTCTTGAATCTCTGAGCTTTCTTCTGTAATTGTTTTATTGTTGCCTAAAGAATACCTTCTAGTATTTCTTTTAACATTGGTTGGTGACAAATTATCTCTGTATTTGCTTGCTCAAATGTCTTTATTTTTCCTTCATTTTTGATGAATTTTATGTGCACAGAATTTAACCATGTTGTTGTATATACCAGAATTTTATTTAGTTCTATAATTAGTGTTCTAATATATGTGTATATCTGGATTTATTTATCTAATTTACTAACAATGGACTTTTTGTTTGTCTCCAGTTTGGGATATTATGAAGAATATGCTGTGAATGTGTGTGTGTGTGTGTGTGTGTGTGTGTGTGTGTGTGTGTGTATGTGTGTGTACACGTGTACAGATGTATGCATTTCTTTTAGGCATATACCTACAAGTGGAATAAAAGTAGATATAGAATTCAAAGATGACAATTATTGTGTATTGGCATTTTAAAAGTGTCATTCCATTTTCTTCTGGCTTTCATGTGTTTGTGGTTAAGAAGTCAGGGGTTAGTCTTATTGCTCCTTTTCTAATTTTTCTCAGTGGGAAGACTGATCCTAAACAACCTAATCAACCATGCCAAAATACTTCCAAACTGATCTTTAAAGAGCATAAATCAAATTATATTATCCTATGTTTAAAATGCTCAATGGCTTTTTCATTGTTCTTAATAACCCAAACCCCTTATTCTACTTTACCAGATCTTATCCCATCTGGCTACTGTATAACTCTGAATTCTTCTCGTGCCACTCTTCCTGTGGTTTTCTAGATTCTAGTTACACTAGACTTGATACCTTTCAAAACAGTAATCTCATTGTCACCACCGATGACTTCCTTTAACATTAAAATCTCAGCTAAAATGATGTTTCGTAAGGGAGGCTTTCCCTGACCACATAAGTAAAGTAGTTCATCTCACTCATTCTTTCTCACATCACCTTGTTGGTGTTTCTATTGCACTTAACACTCTTCTAATTCAGCTAATTCATGTTGGTGTTCTTGTTTATTTCTCTCCCCTTCTTCCATACATTAAATGCAAACTCCACAAGAGCAGAAGCCTTACCTGTTTTGTTTATTGCTGTATTCCTAGGACTGAAAGCAATAGCTGGCATGTGGCCACTGCTCGATAAATGTCACAGAATCATAGAAAGCTTGAACAACCACTTCCAGAAATGTTTTACAAGGCTGATAACAAGAAACTAAATTTAGAGTGGTTGACTTGACCAAAAATTATTTTAAAAACCTATTTTGTATCAGTATTATTTCAGAATTTACAAAGCACTTTCCAAATGTATCACTGCTTCTCATTTTTTCCAGATTAAAAAAATGTAATAGGAGCCAGAATACGGCAATGTTATTGATTAAAAAGATGGAACTGTTTTTCCATCCTAAAATTTTGGTAGGTTTTTAACAATGAATTTCATGCCTAGTGAATTATCCCAATGTTTGGTTAGGTAAAGACTTTTGAAATTGTACTCTGATTTAAACTTTTTCAAATGACAATATTGCTTTTGACAATTACATAAGTCTAATTTGTAACAGTATTGTTTTCTCTTCATATTTTTTCATAGGTCTTGTGAAGTACTTAAGAGCTACACAAGGACCTAGGTGTTAGGTTTGCTCCACGGGACTATACTTCCAGTTCTGTTTGACTTGCATTCGTTCCCGGTTTTTCATGCCTTTTCTCTGGTGGTTGCAGAAGCAGCAATGACCTGATTCAGCCAGGAGAGGAGAAAGCCAAATCAAGAGCCTGAATAACCAATACCCAGCATAATTTTACTGACCACATTCAGTCTATCAGTCTTTTGGGAAATATTTCTATTTTTCCTTCTCCCTGCCTTTGTCACCAAAAAGTTTCACTTCCCTCTTAAGTAGCTCAGCTTAGAAAATAACTGGGAAAGTGGGAATAATCTCTTAGGAAAGGCAGCCAAGCCACAACACACCTTGTTCCTTTGGAGTCTTGCTCATCCTCCCATTTGAAATTATGTGAGTTGTTTTATTTGTGTCTGTTCCACTTGTACCTGCCACCTTTAGGGCTATGCCTCGTGAAGTGGCAGAAGTTGGAAACTTTAGTAAACATTTTCTTTTTAAAATAAATATATTGCTTGTGAGATCAATCTGTTCCTAAGGGACTCTACTACCAGTCAGTCTTCTAAACCAATTTGTATAAGCCACAGATGTTTCCTCAGTAGTATAATAGAGTTCTTCCCCCTCCCCTACCAGCACCACAAGTTAATTTCCCTGGATTTGGGACAGTTTTCTTTATAGTACAGTGTGGTCTTGATTCGCAGACAGCTTGATCATAACACATATATGACAATAAGTTGCTTTCCCTTGTCCATAGAAATTGGACTCCAACCCTCAGACACCAGAGCTCTAACTTTGGGGAGTGTTCTTGTCTTCTCCAGTTTTCTAAAAACAGACCACACAATGGTAATCGGTGAAAAGAAGCCAAAAAATTAAACAACCAGATGCAGGCAAATTTTTCCTCTCATGGAATGTCTTTTCACAAGCTTCCCACTTCTCACTGCATAGGGCTCTGTCATGAAAACAACGTGGGGGCTGAAGGTTGGGGATCAGTCAGGAAAGAAAGAACAGTTATTTTATTACTCCATTTGTGACCTAGTACTCTCTTTAAAAGACCGAAAATGTTAATTTTACAGAAGGGAACTGTAGATTTGAGCCCTTTAACATGCAAATGTTCATCCTGATTAGATTCTAACAGTTTCACTGGATCATTCTTTCTGGCACAAAATGACTTCAGTTATCACTAGAGAATTCTGATTCCTCTCTTGCTTTTCTTTCTCAAGGTGGTTTTATCAGGTTGCTTCATTGTTGAGTTCATTTAAACCCTTGAAATCCAATCGCAGTTTATTTTAGATTTTTTTTTTTAAATCTATAAACTTGGACTCTTTCAGTAGCCTCATAGCTGAGCCAGGTTTGCTGACCCTTGTACCTGGTTTCTGTTAAACAATTGACTGAATTGTACGGTGCACATTTGAGTAAAATGTTAGATTTCAAATGCCATCAAGAAGCTTCTGTTTCCCAAACGCCTTGGTGTAGTGAAACTGTCAGATGTGAAACTTAGGGGAGTGAAGTTCAGAGGAAATTGGAGACCAAGGTTTGCTGCTAATTTGATATTTAGAAGCAACATTTCAGGCCCTGACCAGGCTGCCAAAATGGAATTTACTGCCCATATCCGAAATGTTGGTTCAGTTTATCCCAGCCTATTGTTGCAAGCCAACAATATCCTTTTGGGGGCTCCTGCTACTTTTCTTACTTTCTCTGCTCTCCTGTCTATTTTTGTACACTATTTTATTAGAAATCGCCTGATGATGACTTGCATTTCTGACTCACCACCATAGCAATCCTGGTTAAAATCTGAAGCCCTCCTATAGTCATCTGCTAATGGCAGATGGCATCCATATGGGACCTATGGTGTTTTTCTGCAGGAGATGCTGTTCCTCAGTTGTAGTTTGGTGATGGAATATACCAAAGAATAGCGTAAAATGCACTTTAACTCACAGGGATGCAACTTCCTTGGTTCTCAGGAGTAATAACTACAAAATCATTTTTAAAAAATTGTCTAGCTCTACTAACTAGCACAAAACTGGGAAAAGAATATGCCACAGCATAGTAAAAACCAAACTGATGTCACAGCACCTATGCTTATGCATGTATTATTCTTTTGGGATTCAAGCGCTGGTTCTGTAATTTGTGAGTGATTTAATGAATTTTCTTTTTTTTTCCCACATATTTACTTTTTATTGAATTTGTTAATGTTACAGAGTTTTCGCACTGCCAAACCATGCCTGAGAATTCAAACAAATGGTACAATGGACAGCCTCATCCACTCATCATATAGTAGATTAAAACTTGATTCATGTACATTTTGATATTTTCACAATCTTTAAAAAAGTTATAACAAGTGTTGAAATTTAAATCTAATGCAGCTCTTCAGATTTTGAGCACAGAATGCCTTTATATAACACCTCCACTTACTCATCTCTGTTCATTCTTCAATACCATAACCCCCATCAAAATTTTGCTGGGAAAATATACATACTTTTCAGGGAAAATACACAGTTTAGCAATGAAGAGACTATCTTTTAAGGTTTTTGATTCCCAAATAAAGTCTTCAGTTTACCAAGAATCCCATTTCTTATTTAATCATTCAACCTCCCCTTGACTGGCTCAGCTACTCACCCAAATACATTAGAAGACAGGCATCCTGCCTGCCACCTCAAATGCCAGCATTATTGCCCAGATGTAGGTGGCAGGTCCCATCAGGAGAAACTGTAACCCTCCTTGGAGTCCAAATTTTCAAGCATAATTTGATCTATGGGCAAATTGTGCCTTAAAAGCTGGAGCTGCAGAGTTGGCCGCCATCTTTAGAGCATTCATGAACCCTACCATTCACCTCTGTCTCTTCCATGTCTACTTACTTTATTGGCATTGCTTGCCAGTTCCCTCTAGGTGTCTGAGTTTGCAACCTCTGTTCTAAATATCATATCCTTTACAGGATGCCCCTGGTTCTATCCAATTTAACCTGATATTTTTCTCATCTAAACCCTTTCCCTTCCCTGATGTGAACCTCTATTGTAGCACTTACATCTTTCTATAAAGACATGTCTTAGCCCTCTGTACTTGTAAGTACTTTTCTATTCTCATAACTGCAGATGAACAATAGGTTGCACAAAATCACAGATAAAATATGGATTGAAATCTGGGAGATAGCCACTTATATATCTTCTTTGGAGAAGTATCTATTCAGGCCCCATTTTAAAATGGGGTTGTTTGTTTTTTGCTTATTAATTTGTTTAAGTTCTCTATAGATTCTGGATATTAAGCCTTTATCAGCACAGTTTGCAAATATATTTTTCCTATTATGTAGGTTGTTTGTTTTCTCTGGTGATAGTTTCGTTTGCTATCAACATAGTAGAAGCTTTTTAGTTTAATTAGGTCCCACTTGTCTATTTTTGTTTTTGTTGCAATTGCTTTTGGGGACTTAGCCAAAAATTTTTTTGCCAAAATTGATGTTGAACAGAGTATTTCCTAGGTTGTTTTCCAAGATTTTTATGGTTTGAGATATTACATTTAAATCTTTAATCCATTTTGAGTTTTTTTTAATATGGTGCAAGGCAGGGGTCCAGCTTCAATCTTCTGCATATGGCTAGCCAGTTATCCCAGCACCATTTATTAAATAAGGAATCCTTTCTCCATTGCTTGTTTTTGTTGGCTTTGTCAAAGATCAGATGTTGTAGGTGTGAGTTTTCTATTTTGTTTCACTGGTCTGTGTGTCTGTTTTTATACCAGTGCCAAGCTGTTCTGATTACTGTGGCTTCGTAGTATAGTTTGAAGTCAGGTAGTGTGATGCCTTTTTCTTTGTTTTTTTTTTTTTTTTTTTTTTTTTTTTTTTTTTTTTCCTTAGGATTGCTTTGGCTATTTAGGCTCTTTTTTGGTTCTACGTGAATTTTAGAATAATTTTTATTCTAATTCTGTGAGAAATGATATTGGTAGTTTGATAGAAATAGCATTGAATCCATAAGTTGCTTTGGGCTGTGCAGCAATTTTTATAATATTGATTCTTTCCTATCAATGAGTACAAAATATTTTTTCCATTTGTTTGTGTCATCTTTGATTTATTTCAGCAGTGTTTTGTAGTTTGCCTTGTAGAGATCTTTAACCTCCCTGGTTATCTATATTCCTAGGTGTTTGATTTTCTTTGTGGCTATTGTAAGTGGCATTGTGTTCTTGATTTCACACTCAGCCTGGACGTTGTTGATGTATAGAAATGCTACCGACTTTTGTACATTGCTTTTGTATCCTGAAACTTTACCAAAGTCATTTATCAATTCTAGGAGCCTTTGACATGTGACAGAATGCTCAGTGACACTAATCATTAGAGAAATGCAAATCAAACCACAATGAGATAGATACTATCTCACACCAGTCAGAATGGCAATTTTTAATAAGTCAAAAAACAAACAGATGCTGGTAAGCCTGCAGAGAAAAGGGAATGCTTATACATTTTTGGTGAGAATGTAAATGAGTACAGCCACTGTGGAAAGCAGCCTGGAAATTTCTCAAAGAACTTTAAACAGAGTTACTTTTTAACCCAGCAATCCCATTACTGGGTATATACCCAAAAGAAAATAAATCATTCTACCAAAAAGACACCTGCATTTGTATGGTCATTGCTAGGCTATTCACAATAGCAAAGACATGGAATCAACCTAGCTGCCCATCAGTGGTAGATTGGATAAACAAAGTATGGCATATTTATACCATGAAATACTACATAACCATAAAAAGAATAGACTCGTGTCATTTGCAGCAACATGGATGGGGCTGGAGGCTATAATCTTAAGCAAATGAAGGCAGGAATGGAAAAATAAATATTGCATGTTATGTTTGATAAGAGGGAGCTGAACAGTGAACACATATAGACAAAAATACAGGAACAATAGAAACTGTGGATTACTAGAAGGTAGAGGGAAACAGGTGCTTATAGTACCCAAAACTACCTGTTGAGTACTATGCTCACTAACCAGGTAATGTGATCCATACTCCAAACCTCAGAATCACTCATTATTTTCATGTAAAGAATCTGCACATGTACCTCCTATATCTAAAATAAAAGTTGAAATTTAAAAAAAAATCTGCGGGAGAGGTGGGGAAATTAAAACAGATTTTTAGGTCACAAGATCTGACATTTAGCAGAGAACTTAAATGTTTCTAGTGGTCAGAGCAAAACCAGTAATAATTACCTGTTTCCTATATATGCCCATAAAGAAAAAACATGTGAGTTCCTTAGGGAAAGCAAAGATAATCTCCAAAAGTTGTAAATCCCTTGAGTTCTAGGAACAAGTTTGTTTTTCTGTCTTTGCATTGCTCCATAGCTCCATGGCAGTGCCATGCACTCTGCATGGATTCAATAAATATTTCTTAGATATTTTCTGCAGAGATTTCATTGAGTCAGGGAATGGCCAATTTGAAAGTACCTCAACTCTGTAGACTTACAATGTCAACTCATGCAGCATATCATCATCTTGGAGGTTCTTGATGACAATAGCTGATAGCTGATCCATTGTGATATTTTACCCCAAATACCCACTGCTTCCCCTACCTATTTAATGGTTGACATATTTTTTCATCTCATTGAACTTAGTGACTTAAACATAAACTCAAAATTTCCTGCCCTTTCTTTATTATTTGTTTTTCCCAATCATAACTTTTACAAATGTTTCAAATAATTTCTTCAAAGATTTGCACATTAATTAACAGAAGGTAGTTGTGGTGAGGTACCAAGAAGCCCCTCAAATTTACTGGACTAGATTCTTGGTTTCGTATGTCCACATGTACGTCTGTTGATTAGAGGCATGAAGAAGCCATGAAGAACTGATTATCATGAAGACATTGGCAGAGTAATGAGGACAGCAACAAACCCTCCTGCTTGTCCAGGCTTTTTATTTTCCTGGACTGTTTTCAAGGTTGTTTTTAGTCTCATCTGTGAAACAGAAGGAGAGTTTGGCTCAGACGCAGCAGCTAAGAGAATGCCTGCTATGCCGTGTCCCTGTCTCCCTGCCATGTCCTTACAGGTAGGAGTGATATACCTGGCTCCCTGCCTTGGTGCCTTTGTTCACGGCTCCCAGGAATCTACCTTTGCACCCTCCACTTTCCCTTCCTTCTACACCCTGCCTTTAGCCCACTCTTTCAACCTGAGAGCTTATCCTGGCTGCCAATAGGCAGTGCCAATGCCAGCTTAGTCTTTCTTACTCAGGTGGCTTAAAGGCCAATGTTTCAACATGAAACCTTTCCCAGATACTCATAGAACCTCAGCGCATGTAAACTTTCGTAGTTTGAGTTGCTGGAAAGAGAGAGCTGTCAGGTATACAGAGGTACTACAATGGAAAGCTTTCTTTGTTCCACGTGATTATCTCAGTGAAGAAAATACGAGTGAATCCAACGACTTTCTTGAACATCTCCCTGCCTCTGGCATATACCTCTTCATATTTATCCTCAACTGCTGAGTAATCTTTTCAGATGGTTTATCATATCCCTGTTCAGGAGCTACTATCTACTCTGGGAAATGTAAACACTTCATTTAGGTGTTTAAACTGGCTGAAAATTTTAAAATTGTTTTAGTTTACTCTTTCTGCTGTAAAAATTACCACAAATTTTAGTGGCTTAAAATAATCCAGATTTATTCTTATGACTCTGGAGGTCAGAAGTCTGAGTGGGGTCTCATGGAGCTAAAATCAAGATGTCAGCAGGACTGTGTTCCTTCCAAGGGCTCTAGGAGAGAATTTGTCCTTCTTGCCTTTTTCAGCTTCTACAGGCTTCCTGCATGCCTTGGCTCATGGTCTCACAAGACAATGACTAAAGTATAACATGGGCATATTAGAGGGCCCTAAAGGACCTATTCCAGTGCTATTGCTGTTTTCTATTTGTAGTGTGTTGAATGGTGTACCCCCAAAATTCATGTCTATGTGTAACCTCAGAACACGTTCTTATTAGTAAATAGGATCTTTGCAGATGCAATTAGTTAAGATGAGGTCATACTAGATTAGGGTGGGCCCTAAATCCAATGACAGGGGGCCAGGTGTGGTGGCTCACTCCTGTAATCCCAGCACTTTGGGAGGCCAAGGTGGGTGGATCACGAGGTCAAGAGATCAAGACCATCCTGGCCAACATGGTGAAACCCCGTCTCTACTAAAAATACAAAAATATTAGCTGGCAGTGGTGGTGTGCACCTGTAGTCCCAGCTACTCGGGAGGCTGAGGCAGGACAATTGCTTGAACCTGGGAGGTGGAGGTTGCAATGAGCCGAGGTCATGCCACTGCACTCCAGCCTGGCACCGGGTGATGGTGTGAGACTCTTGTCTCAAATAAAATAAAATAAAATAAAATAAATTTAAAAATAGAAAAACAAAAAACAAAACAAAAAATTAGCCAGGCATGGTGGTGCACACCTATAGTCCCAGCTACTTGGGAGGCTGAGGCAGGAGAATCACTTGAACTTGGGAGAAGGAGGTTGCAGTGAGCTTAGATTGCACCTCTGCACTCCAGCCTGGCAACAGAGTAAGACTCTGTCTCAAATTTTTTTTTTTTTTTAAAAAACGGGAAGATCACAGACAGAGCCATCCAGGGATGAAGACCATGCAAAATTAAAGGGGAGAATGCAATGATGCAGCTACAATTGGGAGCCACCAGAAGTTAGGAAGAAGCAAGAAATGAGTCTTCCTCAGGGCCTTTAGAGAGAGCACGGCCCTGCAGGCACCTTGATTTTGGGGTTCTACCCTTCAGAACTCTGAGAGAATAAATTTCCATTTTTTTAGGCTAACAAGTTTGTGGTGATTTGTTTTGGCAGCTCTACGAAACTAACACACTGCTCTGTCTATGCCATACCAGCTGTAAAATGTTATGAATTCAAGACAGGTTGTGTGCCCTAGTCATCATTTCGAAATGGCTGTATTTTCTCTCTTGGACCAGTTTATTTTAAGGTCTGTAGATGAGCAGACCTCACAACAAATTTCATTTGATTCATCTTTGAATCAAATGATGATTTGCTGGTACATCTAGCTCAAAATTGCACATTCTAATTTGCAGTTAGCTGACCTTTTTCCAGCCTCATCAAACCCAATAGGAGTCCTCACCATTATAATGTATTGATTTCTATCCTGTTGTATTAATCTTGCAATTTAAGGCCTGTACCAAATAATGCTAAGAAAATGAGAGAGAAAATGCTTGGCTCTAGGCCATGGGAGCTACCAGCTCATGTTCTAATTTACATCACACCAGATTTATAAATTCCCTAATCTGAAGAGCCCCAACTTCAGATTGTGAGGCTGTGTTCTTCACTATCCTGGTTCAGAAAAGATATTGAGCTGGCTCTGCTCAGCTACTGATTGGGTCCTGGGGACTTTTTTTCCCCAACGCTTTACTACTACTTTAGTAATTCTTCAAGATTTATAGATTCCCAGGAAATTACAAGGGAGTAGTTTCTTCAGGCATGGGTTGGCATCACTTCTCTTTGATGATTGTCAGAGAAGTGTTAGATACAAAGTGCAGTCCTCTGCAGATCACTATGCATAGGTCACCTATTCAGTGCTCATTGCAGTGAAGGGTAGGCTAACCTGGATGCTGAATCAGCTCCCACGTGGCTCCTGGGTGCTCAGACAAGCCCCTCAATACAACTCTTTGCTAAAACACTCTTGTTTCTGTCAAATGACCCCTCACCCCTCCATTCACCTTAGCTCCTTATCTATTTTATTCTCTATCTTTTTGTTTCATTTGGGGCATTTCTATCTGAAAGGCAGAAAATGTACTACTCTCTCCCTTATATTTCTCTCAAGCATTCTATCTATCCCTAGAAACGCTTTTATTCCTCCAAGGGATGAGGCTTTTGCAAACAGAGCCAGAAAGAATTCTTTGGCTTCCTTCCTTGTTGATTCTTTCCCCTGATTCCATGAGCCCAGAATGGCCTAGCTGCTTGTGAAGATAAAGAAGATAAACTAGAACATTTCTGAGTAAAGATATCCATTAAATATTCAAAGATATCATTCCAATGCATTAAAAATATTTTCCATAACTCTTTTACAATTAACTCACAATTTTCAAATGTTGTTTGCCAGACCCATGAAATAACTTCAGATAAATGTACAAGGGACCTATAGACTATATAAAGACCTATAGACTGTGTGGAGATTCTAGACACAACCTTTTCAGGGGCAGGAGAGGCATCTGTCTTATTAACTTGGGACAATCCTCAGTACATGTGGCTTCTTAGCAATGTTTCCTGGTGTCTCTGATGTCCCTAGGCATGTGTCCACCGACCTATCACCCTGGTCAGGACAGGGATCTGTTTCCTCTTTTCATGAAAGGTATATAATGTTTTTGGACCAGCCATAGCATTCAGAACCAACTGAGAAAGTCAGCAGAAAATAAAGATGAGTGATACTCAGTTCCTAACTTCTAAGAAGGGAAAATCTCCTTTGTTGTTGCATTCATCCATTTATCCCAACTGAATGTACAATCATCTTATTCCTTGATTCTGATGTGAGACATCTATCTCTGAGCCTCCAGGGTCATTACTTTCCTCTTCTTTTAGGTGGGAGGTGTGTGTTTCTGGCATGTGGATTATGGAATTATTACAAATGGCTGCTTGGCTGTGCAGCTGTGTAAGGCTTGCCTGGCTCTTCCAAACACAGCTACCTTATCTTTCTTGCCTCTTCCTCCCTGAAGCTATTATTTTATTTTATTCTTTTAGATTAAATAGCAGCCTTCTTTCTTCTTGGTTTTCTGGATCTATTCCTATTAATCCAGCATCTGAAGTCCTCACAGGCAAAAAGCCTAACTGAGCAGAGATGATGGTCCCAGCTCAGCTCAGGCCATCTGGGGCCCATTTTCCTACACACGTTTAGTCCTGACCTAGACCACTGGAGAACTGCTCAAAGTCTGTAGCTTACTGAAACTTACAGGTTGGAGAAAGGATTATGGAATCATCTTTTATAACCTCCTCTGAACTTATCTGGTATTTCAGAGAACATAATTTCTGCCTGACAACAAATGCATGGATGTAAAAGAGGACACCTCACTTTGAGTTCTCTGTTACTGAGGTCACTGTGTTCCAGGCTCACGTGGCAAGCATTTTACATTCTAACCAGATCCTTAACTCTTACTATCAAAGAAAATTTATTTTTAAAAATTAATGATCCTTCTTTATAAATTATGTAGACAGGCTTGGACAGCCGTTGTCTCCCTAATCCTTCGTACTTATTTCATCTTCAGGAAGAAACACTGCTCCCAGTGATAAATCTGAGAAGCTTCTTCTGTTTGATGTCTGATACATCACTGTGAACACAGACATAGGAAAAAATGTAAGGGCTGTTTTTACGCCCCCACTTTAGAGTTGTTAATCCTCCAGCCACTCTCTTTTCTGTCTTCTTCACTAAATTTTGTTTCCAAATCTTTCAATGATTTCTTTTGGGTTAATGTTATATTTTTTCTCAGTGTAAACCATTTTATTAGCCACCAACCCTATCTATTTAAAAAAATTAGTATTTTTATTAGGCAACCAGATAGTATATGTCTCCATTGTGATGCAATATATCACCTATGATGTGTTCAAGCCAAAAATGTTTAACTTGAATCCTTTAAGCCTTTAGCTGCAGGAAAGCAGTCCTATGAGTCAATGTCATAAAACCCAGTTGGAGCGGAGAATGTGCTAGATTAGAAGAGGGGTAATAGACAGAGCAAGCAGATGTCACATGTGATCCTGAATTGGACCCGGTCTGAACTGCTCATCTCCAAAAGATGTTTTGACACAACTGGGAAAACACAAAACTAGCTTAGGAATTAGGGAAAGTAAACATTTTTGGGTATGGAAGGGTAGCGATTAGCAATGGAAAAACACAGATTACAAAACGGATGTGTGATATCTGAATTTGGATTAAAAACACATTTTAACACACATATATACATATGCATGTATACATATATATTAAATGCAGGAAAAATCTCGGAACATACACAATAAGTAGTGTTATTGTAAAAGTCTCATGTTTTTATTTTCTCATTCTTATTGATATGTATTTTCTAACTTTATTCAAGACACATATTGGTTGTAATAATTACTTTAATGATTAATTAATAAAGGAAGGAGTCTCATTAGTAATAATCTAATGACTCTCACTGCTTTTGGTGGGGCATCAAATAGAGTTGTGAGAATTTGAGTAGTGAACATCATAATCCAATTATCTTATTAGTCCATTTTCATATCGCCATAAAAAACTGCCCGAGACTGGATGATTTATAAAGGAAAGAGGTTTAAATGACTCACAGTTCAGCATGGCTGAGGAGGCCTCAGGAAACTTACAATCATGGTGGAAGGCAAAGGGGATACAAGGCACTTTCTTCACAAGGTGGCAGGAAGGAGAAGCACTGAGTGAAAGGGGAAGAGCCCCTTATAAAACAATCAGATCTCGTGAAAACTCACTCACTCTCATGAGAACAGCAGAGGGGAAACTGCCCTCATGATCCAATTACTTCCACCTGGTCTCTCTCTTGACACTTGGGGATTATGGGGAGCATAATTCAAGATGAGATTTGCGTGGGGACACAAGGCCTAACCATATCACTTAATTATTGTGATTCTTAAGTATCATGAGAAGATAATTACTCTGAAATCTCGGTGTTTGTTTACTGCTGCCCTTGGTCTCCTTAGTTAATTTTTGAAGCATTCACTCAATGTATTAAAGAAGAGTAAAAAAAAAGTAACTGGCAAAAAAATCAATCCAAATCTTGATTAACCAGGACCAATCAGAACCTTTATTTTCATTCACACATCTCTCTTTTTGTTAAAAAGAACTATTTAGTGAAGAAGCCTGAAGGGAGGCTGTCTGCCTACTTGAGAAAAGGGGCAGAAAGGAGATGACTTCTTTTTTTAATTTAAATTAATTAATTTATTTTATTATACTTTAAGTTTTGGGGTACATGTGCAGTTCATGCAGGATTGTTACCTAGGTGTACACATGCCATGGTGGTTTGTTGCATCAATCTCCCATCGTCTACATTAGGTATTTCATGTGGTGCTTGATTTTCTGTGCTTGTGCCAGTTTGCTGAGAGTGATGGCGTCTGGCTTCATCTATGTTCCTACAAAGGACATGATCTCATTCTTTTTTAATGGATACATAGTATTCCATGGTGTATATGTGCCACTTTTCTTTATCCAGTCTATCATTGATTGGCATTTGGGTTGGTTCCAAGTCTTTGCTATTGTAAACAGTGCCGCAATGAACATACATGTGCATGTGTCTTTATAATAGATCGACTTATAATCCTTTGGGTATATACCCAGTAATGGGATTGCTGGGTCAAATGGTATTTCTATTTCCAGATCCTTGAGGAATCACCACACTGTCCTCCAAAAGAGCTGAACTAATTTACACTCCCACCAACAGTGTAAGTGTATTCCTAAAATCTGGAAACAATAGATACAGGAGATGACTTCTAGATGACAGAAGGTTCAACTCCTGATTTTCAAATTTGGACCGTATATTTACTTGGGACTTCAAAGGACATAGAATTAGGTAGGTACTGTTTGAACCTTCATCACTGAGTTTACAATTAACCGTGATCTCATTTCTCTCATTCATTGGACATTTTCAGAACATAGAATGATACACATATGCCTATTAAATTGTGCCACATTTATATTTATCTCATCATGTTAGTTTTCTATGATGCTTACAAAATTCATGCAAAGTTAAGATGTTTTCTTGGCTTCTAATCATTCACTCTTGTGATCAGGTTGCCATTAATTTAATGGAATATGGTTGAGGAAAGGACCCTACTATATGCCGTGAGAAGCATCCCTGAAGAAAGATAGCAAAAGCAGTCATTAAACAAGTTAATAAATCCATCTAACTATTCCTGTTTCTTGTTTCGTCTTGAAGGATGCCTTGAGACACTGTTGAGAAGCTCACTAAAATCCAGAGGCACAATGCTGTTTGTTTTCTTGATCTGTTACTCTCTAAATGCTATGACAAAATAAAGTGAGGCTTTTCCAACAAGGTTTGCTCTAACAAAACTCATACTAGCTTCTTTTAATTATGTATTATAAAATCTTGCCTCATGTCACATCAAACTCACTGATGCATGCGTTGCACAATCAATATTTTTTTATTCTTTTGAAAAATTTGAATTTTTCCATTATTAGTGATGCCACAGAGGTAACTGATAGACATTAGCTGATCACCTTGTAGTCCCCAGGATGCAATTCTCATTAGAGTTCCTGAACTCAATTAGAATACTTTTGTTCTTACAAGTGCCAGTTTTGCACTGAGCTTCAACTTCACTCTCTGTATCCAGTATCTGTCTCTTCCTTGTCAGTTGAAAAATGAATTGTTTTGGTAGAGAAGATGGATGCCTCATAAGTTTTATTACCTTTATCTATAAAATTACAGTCCTATCCTTTCTTTATTATTCTTGTCCACAACACTAAAAAGTTATTTCAGTGTTCTTTTTACATTTGCAAGTTTCAGCTTATTCTCAGCATTAATCTTCTGGACATGATTATTTCTGCATTATTTTGTTGATCCTTGGTTATGTGCCTTTATTTCTCTCTTTTGTACATTCCCTTTTTACTTTAAGCTACTTGGAAAGTTCTCTGCGTGGCCATTAATTTTTAGGTTACTTCTCCCATTTCTTCCTCATTGGAATCACCTGCAATTGCCTAGTCAGGATTATGGTTTAGAGAACAGCCTGACCCCCTGGAACTACTTTTATACCATTTCACAGAGCTGAATTATCTCTTCTCTGGTACTTACGAAGTCTGCTGGCTGCAAGGTCTATCGTTGTGAAAGCAAACATCTGATTGTGGCAGCTCCCTGTCTCAGTTTTGTGCCTATAGCTGGCATCACTAATCGGTCAAGGTACTCTTTCCATCATCTGCATTCTTCGTCAATACTTGGGGGTCTACATCTGCCACCAGGTAATCGGAGTTGACCCTTGATCTGCTATCCCTGCTCTAAGCACCTAATTCTTACAACATTCTTACATTGTTGTTATTTCCATTTCAACAATATAGTGCTCCAAATTAATTAGAATTAGCACTTTTAAGATATAAGAAGGTATTAAAAGTGAAGAAAATAATTAGGTATATTATAAACAGTGCAGACTGAGCTGACAGTCTAGGTAGATTGACTCCTTTAAATATCTCACTGGCCTTTAATCAACTTATAAGACACTTTGGATGCTTTCTTATCCCTTGTTATCTTCTCTCCAGACTGGTTCCATTAAGGAAAGAATTCTCTATCATCACATTAATCTAGTAATATTCATAACAACTCCCAAGTGCATCCTTTGGTCTGGTCCACTAATGTGAGTCTCTCTAATTTAAATTTATTAAAAATGGTTCATAGTGGCCATCTGTGTTTCCAGTAGTTCTGGTTATTTATTGAGGTATATCAAACCATCTCAAACTTTATGTCCCCAAACCACACTATTCATTTATTTTTCTCATAGTTCTGTGATTTGGGTAGGACTTTCAGGGATGGTCTATCTCTACTCCATGCAACGTTAGCCGGGGCAGTGGTACTTGGGGCTGGAAGATCGATTTCAAGCTAGTTCACTCATGGCTGGCAAATTGATGCTGAATCTCTGCTGGAAGTTAAACCAGAACTTGAGCCAAGGGTTCTCAGTTCCTCTGGGCCTTCTTGCAAGTTGCCTGGATTTCCTCACAGCATGGTATCTTGGTTTTGAACACGAACCAAGCAGAAAGCAGAAGTGCATGGCATTTTTATGACCTAGGCTTGGAAGTCACATGGCACTTCTTTTCCCATACTCTAATGGTTAGGGAAGTAAGAAAAACTCACCCAAGTTCAAGAAGAGAAGATATGGACTCCTTTTCCTGATGGAGATAGCAAGGGTCTTGAAGAACATGTGGCTTGGATTATATGGTTGTGGCCATCTTTGGAAAATACTATCTGCCACAATAGCAAACTAAGTTTGTTCAGTGGTCACTATCTTTTAGCAAATCAAAGGAGATCAGGTAAGCATGATTACTTTGTAAAGCATCACCATTATGGTTTGAAGCATATTGCCTTAGTTCCTCTTACTCCTTCAAGCAACAGATACTTACAGCCAACTGTGTGTCAGGCTCTGTGTTAGGTGCTCTAGTAACTCTTCAATTTATATCTGAATTTTGACAAATTCATTTCTGTCATATTCTTACCTTTTAGTACTTCACAGAAATTTGGTCCTTTTTGTCTTTTATTCTCATAAAGCAAGTATTTAAAAACATCTACAGTTTTTATTCTGGACCCAAGAGGATATTTGCTGCAGGTATAGTGTGACTACTGCTCAATTATTAATAGACTGATATTCAAGATACTTGACAGTTGTTTTGACTTGCAAAGCCAAAAGTCTGATCTGGCCAATCAGATTAGAAGCTGATCTTATAACTGATACAGTCATATTACTAACAGTATATATAGTAGGTGAATACTTGCTTACTTTTTAAGGAGTCTTATTTTTCATTGTTTTTTTTCTCCATTTAAGTAAATGAATACATGTTAAGCATATATTATGTTCAAGAACCTGGCTTTGACACTGAGGAAACTGTTTCTGTTCTCAATAGGATTTAAAAGGCCTTTTGCAATTGCTGTGTTCTCTTCCCAGAAGGCTCTTTCCCCAGATAGTCACGTGGCTTACTCCACCACTTCCTTCCCTCCTTTGTTCATGTGTTACCACATCAGAGAGTCCTTCCCTGTTCACTGTAAATAAAGTAGCACCCAGTCCTTATTTCCTATCCTTAATGTATTTTTCCATAGCAGATACAACACCAAGCATATTGTAAATTTATTTATTATTTACTTCCTAAGCAAGAATTAAAGTACATGAAATTATATCCCTAGCCCTAGAAATTATGAGCACACAGTAGGTACTCAGCTAATACATGTTGAATTGAACTGGTTACTTGTTGAGATAACAGAGAAAAAGGTAACTGAAGTTCAAACCAGGTTGTCAGGAGTAGTAGTGAGGTTATGAACAGAAGTAGAGAAGAATTGAGGGGGAAGCATTTTCATTGAGGTTCATTGTATTTGTGCCATATCTGAAGATTTGTCCCTTTGGAGGTACACATTTGATTGCATTCTGAATATAAAATTTAAAAACAAGCAGCTAAATATTTTAAAATGTTTCTAGACAAGTACAACAATTTGTTAGCATCTGGCTTGCTGCCCTTTACCTTCCAGCATCTCCTGGGACATCTTTACTACAGGAAAGACCACTCCTAGTGTCTTAGGATGATCCATCTCCATAGTTAGTTAATAATCAAAGAAAAATGATAATGACTCATGTTATCCCTTTGTCCTTGGCAGAGCTGTTTCCTAGAAGTAATATCCAAACATGATGAGGTGTGGAATCTCAGTTGCCTAAACTTAGAAGGTTAATGTTGGTCTCAGTTCCCACACAGGTGCATGAGGTCGGGGGACATAATGTAAAAGGGCTGGAAATCCCAGACACAAACAGGACCTCAGGGTCAAGGAGGACTTCCCAAAAATAACAACTCTTGAAGAGCCAAGGCCTCTTTGGGTGTGAGCCAGTGGACATCAATAGTACACACAGCACTCAAGTGGAAACAGAGGCGAATGATTTGGCAGTGGTTTCCTGGACATATAAAACAACGTTCTATTAACATAAAGCTAATAGAAGGATTGCTGCAGCTGTAATGTGACTACATTTCATGTATTAATTCCTAGGGCCTCACAATAATGGATTTTTTGCTGGTTTTGTTATGTAAGAGACCCCAGAAATAATCCCAGAAACACTAGAAATAATCAGATATTTCATGATTTTCTACTTTGGTGATACTGAAGAAATAGAAGGTATTGAGAGTCTGCTTGCAAAGAATGAAGTAGGAAGACAATAAACTGCAATGAGTTTTCTCTACCAATACCAACCTATATCCCCTGAACAGTGGTTTTCAAACCTTGCTGCCCATTACCTGGTCAGGATATAGAAATTACTATTCCTTAGGCTGCTCTGGAGATCAACTGAATCGGGATCTCTGGGGCTGGGTCCTGATAAATGTGTTTTTAAAGCTTGCTATAAAACAGCCGTACAAAACTAATACACCTAGCCGCTACTAGATAGATGAAGACATTCAATGCCTGCCACTGAGGTTAATCCCCAAAAGAAAAATCATGTTGTAGAGACTATTTATATCTGAACAATGAGAAGGCGGCGTCTGCCTTAAAATAATATCATGCAAGGAACTGAAGTCCACTGCAGTCCAGACTCAATCTGGGTGACTATGGGCCTACATTATTTTTGGTGAATATCAGGTTATTTTGAATAGGGAAGTGGTGATAGTGAGAAAGGTCAACTTCAGATGATGAATTCCTTTCATGGGAAAAATGTAAACCCAGTAATATTTCATCTGATATAGATAGTAAGATTAACAGGTATCAGAAACAGACTTGAAAATTCAAAGAAGATATCAGGAAATAGTATTAAATTGAGAAACCATGTGAGAAAGATTACTGTGAAAGAGGACTAAATGGTGGTGTGAGAAGAAAGAAAGAGAGGGCAAGAGCGAGAGAGAGAGACAGAGACACAGATATACAGGGATCATGGAAACAATCCAAAGATGTCACAGGAAAAAAAAAATACAGAATAGGTCAAACCTACACAGCATTTTGGAGTATCAGTTTTGATCGCCAAACCTTTTGTGTCGCCAGCTGTTATCTTCAGCAGTCTTCTAATGACTGTAGTTATGTTCTCCTCTGCTTACCTCTTTCTTCATCATTGTGTTATAAAGGGTTACTTCTTGCCTACCACGGCTAGACCTACCAATATTAACACACATTTTTTCTGGTAGAGAAGTTATCTGTGAATGGGCAAAAACTATATGCATCTCCTAATTATAAAGGCTCAAAAGAAGGGTTTTATGAAAACTTTATTACCAGGTAGATCCATGTGTTCTCCCTTTTGCCTGATATCTAGTGCACTAAAATCAATTATTGAACAGAGTAGAGATATTTCAGTACCCTAGGTCTAATTTTTATTAGATCTGTCTATTAATAAAATCTCCTTGGAGTGTTTACCTCACCCTGATAATGTATAAAAATTCAGTCTCCAGACATATAACAGGAAGGCTGTGAGAATGTTCACATCTCTGGCTCTTGACGATTCCCCAGCTTTGCTCTCTGGCTTTGTATCTTTGCAAGCTAGCTGAGTTCATAGCTTTTCATGTGATTTAATAGCCATAGCATATGTACTAGCTGCTTTACTCTGCTGGGCCTTGATTCAGACCTTGTTAAAGGAAGCATCCTCTGAACTCTCCCAAAGATACAGTGAGGGTGGATGAGCAGATATTTCGTGAAAAATCCATGGTAACATTCTAATTTCACACAGGCTTTGCATACTTCCTCTACAGCTTATCAAGGAAGTTCATTTTCACTAAACAACCCTTCAGTTTGTTATTATATTTCAGCTACTTTGTAGACCCAGAAGCACCTGAAATAAAGAGGAAACTGAGTCCCCTTGAGGAATAAAACTGCCCTACTTCCAACAATAAATGTGGTCCACTGATCAGAGTAGGGATTTATGGAGATGAGGTGATCAATGGAATATTGGTTAGGTACATCTCAGTGCAGGACCATTGGGTCCTGAAACAACCCTGTGATTATTTTCTTAGTTTTGAATAATTGGAATAGACACAGTCAGCAATTGGTAGATACCCACGGCTGACCAGTGCAGTGGGGACTATTATGGTGGGAAAGGCCAAGTGGAAGCCATTAGAACTGCTTCTATCCATAAAAATAGTCAATCAAAGTCAGTGCTGAATCCCTTGAATAATTTCAGAAGTAGTGATTCCCACTTTATCTTTGTGGATTTCATATAATTGATATTTAATTGATATTATAATTGAATGATAATTTCATATAATTGATATTTCATATAATTGATATAATAGAAGACAGATAGATCTTGGAGAATGATTGTGGCTGTTATAGACTGAAAGTTGTTAGGATTTCATATGTTGAAATCCTAATCCCCAAGTTGATGGTATTAGGAGGTGGAGCCTTTGGAAGATAATTATGCCATGAAAATGGAGCCCTTATGAATGGGATTTGTGCTCTTATAAAAGGGACCCCAGAGAGTGCTCTAGCTTTCTTTCCACCCTGAGAGAGTACAGCCATCTGCCACCCAGAAGAAGACACCCACCAAAACCTGACCATATTGGCACTCTGTATCAGACACCCAACTTCTAGAACTATGAGAAATAAACTTATGCTGTTTATAAGTCATCTAGTCTGTGGTACTTTGCTAGAGCAGCCCAAACTAAGACAAGTGAACTGCTGTAAACATAATCAGGTAGTGACTGTGATTACACCTGGTGTTCCAGATGCCATTTTTTTTCTTGGGCAAATCAATACATCCCCTGGCCTCAGGTTTCAGGCTGTCCCTGACTTGAAGGTGGGGATTTACCTGGAACCTGCTTCTTTCTGCCCAGGAGCCCATCTACCTCCTGCTGCTATTCATGGCACCCAGGCTATTCCTGCTGAGGGGCACCAGCAGACCCACACCAAGTTGCCCTCACCACCACCCCACTCAGCCTCACTTCCATACTCATCAGCACCCGAAGTCTAGAGGGGGCTGAGGTGGCATGGGGCTGGTATATCAGCACTGCCTCAAGTATTTGCACAGCCAGCCAGGTTGCAACAGCAGCCAGGCTCAGCATCAACTCCATTCTAAGATTGGAGTGAGTGCCAGGAGCAGGGAGAGGTAGGCAATGGGAGCAGGTACCTTTGAGTCTGCAGAGAAAGGGGGACTTCCTGGGCTCCCAAGAGTGCAAAGATGCTCAGGCCTGCAGCTGTGGCTTGAGTGGTTGGAGCTGTGCCTGGGAGGGTGAGGCTCCTGCCTGCTCCTGGCCATGAAGAGTATAAGGATGCCCAGGTCCACAACCATGGCTGGGCAGCCACAGCTGTGCCCAGGACGTGTGAGGTTCTTGCTCTGCCAACTCAGAGGTAGGGCAGGGCTTCTGCCTGTTCCTGGCTCCTGCCAGCTCCACGAAGCACACTGCCCAGCCGTAACCTCCCCCACTGCAACTGGTGTTATGGCAGCGGCTGCTCCAGACAGGTTGCTACTGCCATCAAAACCATAAAACGTTTTTCTCTTTTGATTTTTTTTCATGAATAAACATTATTTTACAATTAGAGAGTCTTATATTTTTAAAAAAATTGTTACAACTTAAACAGAAAGTGGTTCCTAGTTCATGGCCACTGCAGACCATTTGGGCTGAAGGTGGGGACAGAGATATTAGAATATGGAAACTTCTGTACTGGGCCAGGATACCACTGGTAGGGTGCTGAGGGAAGTTACTTCACTGGGAGGGTAATGGTTGGAGTGAGGAAAGAGAGGCAGTGCTTCTAGCGAAGGGGTGTCCAATATTTTGGCTTTCCTGGGCTACATTAGAAGAATTGTCTTGGGCCACATATAAAATACACTAACACTAACAATAGCTGATGATTTTTAAAAAATTCCAAAAAAATCCCATAATGTTTTAAGAAAGTTTTTGAATATGTGTTGTGCCAAATTCAAAGCTGTCCTGGGCCACAAGTGGCCCATGAGCCACAGGTTGGACAAACTTGCTCCAATGGTTAATCACACACATTCTTGTGCTAGCCTATTTTTTTTTATTATTATTTTATCTTATTTTTGGCACAGTCTCACTCTGTCACTCAGGCTGGAGTACAGTGGCATGATCTTGGCTCACCACAACCTCCGCTTCCTGGGTTCAAGCACTTCTCCTGCCTCAGCCTCCCGAGGAGCTGGGATTACAGGCATGCACCACGACACCTAGCTAATTTTTGTATTTTTGGTAGAGATGGGCGTTTCATCATGTCGGCCAGGCTGGTCTTGAACTCCTGACCTCAGGTGATCTGCCCACTTAGGCCTCCCAAAGTGCCGGGATAACAGGTGTGAGCCACTGCGCCTGGCCGTGCCAGCCTATTTCTTATCCCTATTCCATCCCTTCTTGCTGTGCAATCTTGGCAAGTTATTAATTTGTTTCTGCCTCAGTTTTCTTATCTGCGAAATGGATACAATAAACGTAGCTATCACCTACGGTTGTTACAAGATTTAAGTGAGTTAATAATATGTGTACATTTGCTCAATAATCAGAGCTGTTATTGCTGTTACTCCTAAGTTTGGCCTTGAGGTTGTTCTGAGCTAACAGTGGCAGTTCTGTGCCATAAGGGAAGGTGCAGGGAACATCTCCTCCTCAGCCCTCTTTAAACCTGTCCTGACTGCTGCATGTAGGACCATCTGGGTTCTCAGAGCTTGAATTATGTGGGTTATTTATATTCGTTTCCTCTGCATGTCAGCATCAATCTTTCCATGACTCTCATGGAGCAAAATGCTCTGTGTCCATTGCTGATTTTTAATCACTGTTGTTAATAACATTTATTAAGTACAGAGTTATAGGTCATATGAAAAGCAAAGGAATCACCAAACAAGGGACCTAACCTTTCTACCCCCAAAACAAAACAACAAAAAAAGATCACAATGTGCTTTTTCTTTTTGCCCTTTCACTTCCCATGTTTTAAAACGTTAATTCAAAATGTCATTTTGAATTAACTTTTTTTGCAGGAAATGTTAAGTAAGACCAGTCTGTGCTATTTTTAGCAGTGACTTGTCCCCTGGTTCAATGTGAGAATGAAAATACTGTGTGTAGGCTATAAATTCCGTGAGGGTACTGACCTTATCTGTCTTTTACATTGTTGTGTTTCTACACTCATTCTTTGAGTGTAGTACATGCTCAATAGGTGACGTCTTAATAAATACTGAAGTGAAAAGTATAGCAAGTTCTACTTTTATCTTTGCAATTCTAAAAAAAATTGTAAATGGAATGGTTATGTTGATTACGGTTATTACAATTATGGATGGTAAAAACTCAAGTGGGAATTTTTTTTTTTTTTTTTTGAGACGGAGTTTCGCTCTTGTTACCCAGGCTGGAGTGCAATGGCGCGATCTCGGCTCACCGCAACCTCCGCCTCCTGGGTTCAGGCAATTCTCCTGCCTCAGCCTCCTGAGTAGCTGAGATTACAAGCACGCACCACCATGCCCAGCTAATTTTTTGTGTTTTTAGTAGAGACGGGGTTTCGCCATGTTGACCAGGATGGTCTCGATCTCTTGACCTCGTGATCAACCCGCCTCGGCCTCCCAAAGTGCTGGGATTACAGGCTTGAGCCACCGCGCGCGGCCGTGGGAATTTTTTATTAGGAGACCTCAAGTTTATATTTATATATATACACACACACACACATGTATGTTTATCTCTACACACACACAATTACATATATATACACATGTATCTATCATATTTACTATAATCATACATGTGTGATCATAGTTAATATTTATTGAACATGTACTAATTTCCAGAAATTAGGCTACACACCATGCATTGGGACTTTTTTTGGAAGCTCACAAAACACTCTGAAGGTAGACGCTAGGATTGTCCTCATTGAAGAGTCGAGGAAATGGGTATGGAGAGATGAGGAAATGTGTCTGATATCACAGGGTGAGAAATTATGCAGGTTGGGTTTGAACCCAGATAGGTTCATTCCAGGTAATGCTGTGCCTCCTATTGATCAGTACTTCTGCTTGTCTGTGTGACAACAGTGAGTGGTATAAATATGAGGAAGGAAAAATGTGGAGGTTTTGCATTTATAAGATTGGCAAGAGCTGGGGACAGCCTTTCAGCTCTTGAAAAGGTAGACACTGAGAATCAAGCTTGTTCTTGTTTGAAACATCAGTGAGCAGAAATAAGAATTGGGAACTGGAGTATATTCCTTGAGACATAATTTTCTCAGAAAGTGAGTGAGAAGAAGATAGGAATATTGCTGTTGATTAACAATCCTGTTAGAAGACAGCAGCAGGATAGCTTTCCTTTCTTCCATTCTTCCTTCCTTTAAAATTTATTGAGCAACTGCTTTCTGCTAGGCCCTGAAAATGCACAGATGGAAAGTGTACAGAAACCAGCCTGAGAAGCTCACAGTCTAGGCACTAAACAGACACATAAACATGAACACAGTACCATGTAATCAAATGGAAGCATAGGCAGCCTGTTGTGGACCACAGGGGAGGATGTGACTCATTCAGTCTGGGGATGTCAGGAAGTGCTTGGAATCAAAGACATGTCATTTGAACCAAGTTTTGAAGAATAAGCAGGAGTTAGGGGGAGAAACGAAACAGTGGAGGAAACAGCATTCATTTCTGTGTTCACTCAACCATTCTCATGCTTTCATTCAGTGTCTGCTATAGTCCAGTTCCTGTACACAGAGTATTCTGAGGGTATAAGATGAATACCTTCTTTAACATTTCTAGTTTTAAGGAATCACACTATCTTTTAAGACCCAATTAATTGTGTAATTTCCCATCGATTTTATGACAGGAAGCCCAGTTTTTTCCAGTTGCCTAAGGTTCATAGCCCACCTTGGTTGTCTCATCCCCTCAGCCTTGGCTTCTGATCACAACTTCATTTCACTGAATGTCTTCTTTGTTACCCAGAAACCAGCTTTCCTCATGCCGCTGCTGTTCCCTTCCCTTTACCTTTGCCCAAAGTATGCATGCAAACAGATCCTTAATTTCCCAGAGGAAAACAGCTATAAGCAAACCGTATTCAGAGAAGGTTATTGAAAACTGGCAGATAACAAATGGAGTTATAATGCAGGAAACAACATCAGTGACAATGTAATAAAACATGGACACCAAAACCAGATACTACTGCTCCCTAAACACACAGGCTAAGTTCTTCCCTAGAAGTGCCCCTTTTCATTCATTAGCCTTAGCCAGTAGTCATGCTCCAGGTGTCATCCTACCTTCCTTTTCTCTGAAAGTACCCTGTAGCAGTTGTCCTCTGGTAGCTAAGTGATCACAGCTCTGAGATTCTTGGAGAAATCAAAACTCCAATTTTCTTATAAAAAGACTATGAGCTTCAGAGATGTAATTCTGTCCATAATGATGAAAATATATAAACATATAACACAGATATTATAGCCATATAATCTCTGCAGTCTTTCCATCTCAGCATAAAATCCTTGCTTTATCTCTGCATAGAGAAAACAACTTCAGCCAAGGAGCCACTACCAGCCCTAAGGGAGCCCTAAGTTTGCCTAGAGGCAAATTCCCGTCTCCTGTTTAGAAAGAAAATAATGACTCATAATTTTAGAAATTGCAAACCTCTTACAAATGGATTTGACCATCCCAACTATCCTTCTTAAACATTTTAATAAGCCACTGAGAATTAATATCAACTGTAGAATGTTGCTGTTGAATATTAGTGTAGAGTCAGGTTTTGTTTCACCTGAATGCACCAATACAGCCACACTATTTTTAGTCATGCCATTTTTTAAAATGGTTGGTGTCCATCTGATTGGTCAATTGTTTGTTCTAATTAGCTAGTCCTGTGTTGTACTATTTGTTACAAACTTTGAATAACACCTGACCTTAGAGATCATCTGATTTGGGGTCTGGAAATATACGTCATGTTTGTTGTTATTCCTGGGGCCTTGAATGACATTACTTGTCTTACTTATTTGTCTCTGGGTCTGGACATGGCTTTATGATCTTTGCCATCGCAGCTTTTCAGGCGGCCCCTATGAATTGATCAGCCTTGGAATGCAGAATATCTGTTTGTCCTCCCAGATCTAGTTGAAACCCATTATCTTTCAGATGAGGCTCTGTCCACCAGACTAAAAAAAAAAACGGTGCTGTAGTACAGATTTATTTGTATGTCTATTACATGACATATAGCCTGTGACAAAGTTGGGAGAGTGAGCAAATGGAAACACATAGTTTGCAACACAGTAGGCACATTGAATGTTGGCTATAGGGTCTTTCAGTTGTGTAAACCTAGATTTTGTGGAATCAAGTTTATTAAATTCCTTCTCCTCTGATTTCTTTGGAAAAGAAGAGTGCTCACTTATGTGAAGGTAAATGTCTATGTTATGTATTGAAACATTTCTTGCTTTCTGTGCTATTATGCTAAGATTTCTCTCTTTGTCCCAAGTCTCTCTGGAGCCTGTCAAGTGAGCTAACTTGTATAAACTAGAGCATAGAATGTTCCCTGTGAATAAATTCAGGCTGGGACAAAGCACAGCATTCATTTCTTGGATGAAAATCAATCTACTGGAAGAATTTCTTTACTGCTTAATATGTCTTATGTGTCATGTGAACACTAGTGCATAAATTGTTGTTCAGAAATTGCTTTTTCCATTATATATTCCAAGAAGTTTTTTTGTTTTCATTTCTTGAAATTAATGAAAGACTTTTCAAGTATAAGACCTGAAGATTTAACTTTCACTTTGCTCATTGCCATCTGAAATGGCTGACGATGCGTTCATGGATGGCACCTTTTCCATGGGACAGATATTGCTTAGGTACAAGCTTCATTGCTCTCATTCATTCTGTAGATAACTTACAAAACTCTCAAAAAGGGAAGATGTTCCAGTCACAAAGTAGAGATGCAGTAGCTGTATGCAAGGTCTGAGCTCAAGAAAACCCATGAATATACTTCCATAAACTGTTGCCAAGTTCCTGCTACACTGAGCTAACTGGTTTATCTGGAGTGGGATACATAAGCAATTAAAATTGAGTTCTATCCACTTTGGTGATAAACATATTCTATCACAATTCCATTTAATTTCAGAGGAGAGGGTATATTCTATGATTCATAAATTTCTGAAGACTTCCTGAAGTCATGTAATAGGTATATAAAGAACTTTGTACTACAATATAAGTTCCATTTAGACCTTTACTTAGAAACTGTGTGACAACTCCCATGATTCAGGAACAATACTGCAGTTGAAAAATACATGCCTCTAATCCTAGCACTTTGGGGGGCTGAGGCGGGTGGACCACCTGAGGTCAGGAGTTCAATACCAGCCTGGCTAACAAATACAAAATACAAAAATTACAAATACTAAAAATACAAAAATTAGCCGGGTGTGGTGGCAGGCACCTGCAGTCCCAGCTACTTGGGAGGCTGAGGCAGTATAATCACTTGAATCCAGGAGGCAGAGATTGCAGTGAGCAGAGATCATGCCACTGCACTCCAGCCTGGGTGACAGAGTGAGACTCAATCTCAAAAATAAAAATAAAAAAGAAAAAGAAATCATAAAATTCTATAACAGATGAGGATCAGCTGAATCACTAAAAATAAACACTTTAACCTTTTAGAGTGATATATCTTTACCCTACCCTTATAATTCAGTGTCTAAGACCTGCTGCTCAATTAAATATATCAACCACGTAATAAGGTGTTTCCTGCTCTTGCTTTGTAAGAGTTACAAGAGTGACTAAGTTATTATTTAGCACTTCAAATATTTAGGGACAAACTAACCACCAGCTTTCATCTTAGATCACATTTTTATTTTCATTATTCTTAACCTTGTTCCTCCGTGGATAAGAAGTTTTCCATAACCCTCTAGTTAGTTGCCCTCATGAGTTTCTGTCTTTGATTTTCTGCAGTTTGAATATTATATGACTCTGTGTGTGTGTGTGTGTGTGTGTGTGTGTGTGTGTGGCTGTGTTTGGTATTTGTCCTGCTTGGTGTTCTCCAAGTTATTTTTATTGTTCGTTATTTCTCATGAATTTTGGAAAATTTTCTGCCATCATTAGTTTCTGTTCTTCCTTAATCTTCTGGTACCTCAATCTTACATATGCTATACCATTTCATATTGCCCCACAGCTTTTGGATAGTCTATTCTATGTTTGTTTTCTCTTTATATTTCAGTTTGGGTGATTTCTATTGATTCATCTTCAGGATCACTGATTCTTCTCTCATCTGTATTGAGTGTACTGATGAGCCTGTCAAAGGCATTCTTTATTTCTGTTTCTTACCTTCAGGTTTCTCACATGTCCTCTGATTCTTATAGTTTCCCTACCTCTACTGACATTACCCATGTGGTCTTGCATGTTGTCAGGTTCTAGCCCAAAGTGAGGTCTGAGGGGAGTTGATGGGCGGGTGGTGGGTAGGTGGAAAAAACACTCGTGGAATCATAGGCAGTCTTGACATGCTTTATTCTCTCTCTGGTCATGAGCCAAGTGATCTGTACAGCATCAGCAGGGTAGTTATACCTTTTACAGACTACAGTGGCTCTAAGCCAAGCACAAGCTCATGTGAGTAGTCATCTAATGACCCTCGTACGTCATGGTTACATAATGTGTGGGGTTGTACACTTGTGCTCCAAACCCGCTGAGTCATGCTGCACTGGTAGGCTGCCTTGGCCTACTACTGGCTAAAGTGCAGCCATTTCCCTTATATCCACCCTCTAGTCTGAGAGCGATTCCCAGGTAGGAATATCTGCCCATAAGATGGAGCCCTGAATCCATAACTCACAACAATACAGAGCAACAGCTCACTACTAGGATCCCAGCTGTGCTCCTTATGACTGTTAGGGCCCAGCATAGGCCAGATCCCAGGGATGCCCAACATCTCTGCAGGCGGTTGTTAGTAAGGCTCTTTACTGCCTTAATTGCCATGAGACCACTTGCTGGACTGTTGTTACGTTTTGTCTATTGTCAGGGACAAAGGTACAACACTGTGTTCCTGAAAGAGCAAAGGTGCCTCCTTGGGCAGCAGTTACTATGTCTAAGGCCATTCGGTTTTGCAACACCACCTTTCTGATCGGATCCACTTCATCTGTTAAGAAGAGGATGGCCACGTGGGTGTAACTTAGAGCCTGAGCAGTGTGCTCTACAAGAGCAGTAACTTGTGCTTCTACAGTTACGACACCTGCTCCAGGGATGGTCACTGCCAGGGGGTATAACCACCAGGGGGCTCATCATACTTGCAAAAACCGAAAGCATGATGCCTCCTAGTTATGTGGGTTTCTGGACAATGTGGAGAGAACAGTGGCAGTTACATAAGGCCACTCCCATGTACAATGTCCAGTTCAGTTCACTGGTAAGTAAGGCCACTATGTCCCCACAGATCCATAAACTTCCAAGGGACACAAAGTCCACTGGGGCCCGACCTTGGTGGGACCACTTGTTCCATCATACCTTTGGTGTGGTGACATGTGTTATGTTTCCACAGGCTGTGATGAGTGCCCATCCTACCGTGGTGTTACCCCAATGTTGCTCTATGCACTGTGGTGCCTGGGCCAGGGGTACTACACATTCTTCTGCTAGCCAACTCCACCCATCATAAATGATAGAGGCCAGCCAGAGGGCAGGTGTACCATGGGTCTTGTGATATCTTTTGTCCAAAACTTGCCACATTGTGTTCCAGGCATTGGCCATGGGACCCCAAGTCTCCAGTCATGTCCAGTTCCCTGCAGACGCTGAATGTATGTGCCAAGGCAAGCTGTCCACAGCTGCTGGAAGGGTGGTGCAGATCCAATAGCTGGAAACATTGGTCACCTCAGTGTAGATGTGGATCCTGTCCACAATGCAGTTGGAGCATGTTAACCTATTGTCAGAATGACAGCGCAGGCACAGGCACTAACAGAGGTAAATCACATCCCTCAGGCAAAATACAGGCTAACCTTTTATCCCTAGATAACAATGCAGCTGCCAAAGGCTTCTGCCCTGGGCAATGGTACCACACCTTCTCAGCTCCCCATGGTTCCTTTGGGTCCCGTATCCATGCCAAAGTCATGGGGAGCTCATAATACACCACACAGAAAGTACATATGTCCCCCGGAGGAGGGTTCCTTCCCTGGACATTCCTCTATGAACAGTTAACTTCGAGGGCCATGTATTATACATCCAACGAGTGACATGCAAATCATACTGTAGGCCCTCCCTCCAGGAAGCTATGATGGCTGCCTCTGTTTAGGCTATTATTGAACATAGGCTGGCATTTCTGACAAGATTGCCAAATATCTTATGTGGGAGGGACAGACCCCACTGCTTATTGACTTGTTGCATCAGTTTACATGCCCACCCCCTGAATATTCCAGTTTCTGGTGTAGCCACAAGGCCTCATCTCATGTAGGTGCCAACTCTAACCATCAGACCTTGGCCAAGGCATCTGCCTCATCATTGCCAGGGGTGACCAATGGCATATGGCCTGACACATGATAAATAGTTACATTTTTCTGATGACCCATTTCCCAGATGTCTTGTCACAAGGCTTGTCCCCAACTGGGTTGGTGGCTGGCTAGCCAATTTTCTATTATCCAAGTAGTTAACCACAAGGTCAAACCTTGATATACTACCCAGTTATTGGTAGAGATTACCATAGGTGTCTCCTTCTTGATGATCACCATCCATACTGCTCTAAGTTCAGCTCATTGGCTACTTTGCCCACACCTGGTTTCCAACCGTATGATGTCAGAACTAGGTTGGACTACAACAGCAGTTCAGGCAGCAGTAGCACCTCGGCTAGACCCATCTGGGTACCATGGCCCATTGGGAATGGGGAGATGCCCTTCCTTAAATGGTGATGGCTTAGGGTCTAACGGTGCCTCAGCCCCATGGCCTTCTCTTGCGTTAGGACTGCAGGTCCCAAGACCTCTTGTAACTCTGCTTCTAAGGAGCTTGTACTCAGCATACTCCGCTGCTCCAAGTAGGTGCCCCACTTTGCCAAAGTGGATGTTTGCACCATGGTCTGGAGGTTCGTTACCCATGAACGCACCCATGCCACTATTGGGTAAGTCATCCATGATGACTGTAGCCCATCCTGTCACACTCTTACAACCCTGAAGGGTGGTATATACAACTGCTAGCTGTTTCTCTATCAAGGAATATAGGAGCTCAGCTCCCTACCATAGTTGAGACCAAAAACCTACTGGTGTTCTCAAGTGCTCTGTGGGCTGCCATAGGCCTCAGACAAAACCATCTGTGGTCACATGCACATCCAGCTTAAACAGGTGCCCTTGGCCAACTGCCCACAGGGCTTGTGCCTGCTGAATACCCCACTTGGCTGCCAGGAAGGTGGTCTCATCCACATCATCCCAATCCCTGGTAGCTTCCTTTTTTGTTAACTGATACAATGATTTTTATCATTTAAGCTAAGTGGGGCACGAATGCCCAAAACTATCCAAGGAGGTCCACAAAAGTTTGCAGCTGCCTCACTGTGGTGGGCCACGGACATGCGTGAATTTTGTCAGTGATGGCCTCTGGTATGGCCTTTGTCTTATCCAAACAAATAACTCCCAAGAATCTGGTAGATAATCCAGGCTCTTGGACCTTGGATTCATTGACAGCCAAACTGCATGCAGCCAAATGTTGCCATAAGAGGGGTGCCGCCACTTCTAAATCTGCAAGAGAATCAGAGATTAACATAATATCATCAATATAATGGAATAGTTGGACCCTTTCTGGACCTAGCCAGGCAGGTAAATCTGTGACAACGAGACCATGATATGTGGTGGGGCTATGCAAACAGCCCTGCGGCAACACTGTACAAGTCCATTACCACCCTTCCTAAGTGAAGGTGAACTGTTCCTGGCTCTCTGGAGTGATGTTAATGGAGAAAAATGCTTTGGTCAAGTCCACTACATAGTGGTACAGTCCCAGACTTGGTGTCAAATGGTCCTTCAAATTCATGATTGACGGTATAGCTGCATGCAAAGGGGGTGTTGAAAAGGAATAGGGGAATGCTGGGAAGATGGCCGCCTAAGAACAGCGCAGGACTTCAGCTCCCAGTGAAAGTGCAGAGGGTGAGTGGACGCCGTATTTCCAGACGAACTCTTATTGCCCACAGACCAGGAGATACCCAGGCAGAGGGGTCGCCAGCGTCGCAGTCCCAGCTGGTGCGGCTGTTTTGGCCCCCGCGGGGCTGATTCCGCCCGCGCGGCTGCTGTGACCACTCCCTGTTGCTGCGGCTCTCCATACAAAAGCCACTGGTCTGGGAGCCCTCTTAGCTGGCGAGCAGAGCCCTGAGACGGCAGAGTTCCCCACTCATCTGAAATAGCCAGTCAGGCCAGGAGATTCCTAGGCAAAAAATCCGCCAGGAGCCGGCTCCGCAGTTCGAGCCGACTCCGTGAGTCGCAGCACGGGAGATCCCGGCGCCTTTTCAACAAGCGACTGGAACGCGGGGTCCATCAACTTAAAAGAAAAGACTCTGAGTCAGGGAGCCAGGTGATCAGGCTCGGTTGGTCCCACCCCTCCACCCCCAACAACAACGAAAACAAAAACAGTAATTGGAAACCCTCTGGGTTGAGCCCTTCAAACCAAGCACAGCTGAACCCAGACGGTCCGGCTCGGTGGGGGAGGGGCTTCCGCCATTACTGAGACTCTCCACCGCTACGGAGGCAACCCGCCGTTGCCAGGGCAACCTGCCACAACAGAGAGAGTCTGCGATAACAGAGGCGGGGCCACCATTGCCGAGACAGTTCTAACTACACCCATATAAAAAGGACTACAGGGCAGCTGGGCAGAGCCCACAGCAGCTCAGCAAAGCCCCTGTTGGCAGGCAGTGGCAAGGCATGCTGCTAGCTGGGCGGGTCAGACCTGAAAGAAAAATCAAAAAAGGCAGTAATGCAACAGAAACTCATAAAGCTCCAACTCCCTGGGACAGAGACAGACAACAGGTGGATAAACCCACAAAAATGGGAAGAAACCAGCGCAAAAAGGATGAAAACTCCCGAAACCAGAACACCTCTCCTCCAAAAAGGGATCACAACTCCTCACCAGCAAGGGAACCAGACTGGATGGAGAAGGAGGGTGATGAAATGACAGAATCAGACTTCAGAAGGTGGGTAGTAAGAAACTACAATGAGCTAAAAGAACATGTTCTAACCCAACGCAAAGAAAATAGGAACCTTGAAAAAAGATTGGACGAACTGCTGACGAGAATGGACAGCATAGAGAGGAGTATAAGTGAATTGATGGAGCTGAAAAACGCAACACGAGAACTTCGTGAAGCATGCACAAGCTTCAACAGCCGAATTGACCCAGCAGAAGAAAGGATATCAGAGGTCGAAGATCAACTCAATGAAATAAAAAGAGAAGGCAAGAACAGAGAAAAAAGCGCAAAAAGGAATGAACAAAATCTTCAAGAAATGTGGGACTATGTGAAAAGACCTAATCTACGTCTGATACGTGTACCTGAATGTGATGAAGAGAATGAATCCAAGCTGGAAAATACTCTTCAGGATATTATCCAGGAAAACTTCCCCAACCTAGCAAGGCAGACCAATATTCAAATCCAGGAAATACAGAGAACCCCACAAAGATATTCCTCAAGAAGAGCAACCCCAAGGCACATAATCGTCAGATTCACCAGGGTTGAAATGAAAGAGAAAATGCTAAGGGCAGCCAGAGAGAAAGGTCGGGTTACCCACAAAGGGAAGCCCATTAGACTCACAGCAGATCTCTCAGCAGAAACCCTACAAGCCAGAAGAGATTGGGGGCCAATATTCAACATCCTTAAAGAAAAGAACTTTCAACCCAGAATCTCCTATCCAGCCAAACTAAGCTTCATAAGTGAAGGAAAAATAAAATCCTTTGTGAACAAGCAAGCACTCAGAGATTTCATCACCACCAAACCTGCTCTACAAGAACTCCTGAAAGAGGCTCTACACATATAAAGGAACAACCAGTACCAGCCACTCCAAAAACACACCAAATGGTAAAAGAGCATCAACACAATCAAGAATCTGCATCAACTAACCAACAAAACAGCCAGGTAGCATCAAAATGACAGTATCAAATTCACACATAACAATACTATCCCTAAATGTCAATGGACTAAATGCCCCAATCAAAAGACACAGACTGGCAAATTGGATAAAAAGCCAAAACCCATCAGTGTGCTGTATCCAGGAAACCCATCGTACATGCAAGGATACACAAAGGCTCAAAATAAAGGGATGGAGGAAGATCTACCAAGCAAATGGAGAGCAAAAAAAGGCAGGAGTTGCAATTCTCATCTCTGATAAAATAGACTTTAAAGCAACAAAGATCAAAAGAGACAAAGAAGGGCATTACATAATGGTAAAAGGATCACTGCAACAAGAAGAGCTAACGATCCTAAATATATACGCACCCAATACAGGAGCACCCAGATACATAAGGCAAGTTCTTAATGACTTACAAAGAGACTTAGACTCCCACACAATAATAGTGGGAGACTTTAACACCCCATTGTCAATAGGCAGATCAACCAGGCAGAAAATCAACAAGGATATCCAGGACCTGAATACAGACCTGGAACAAGCAAACCTAATAGACATTTACAGAACTCTCCACCCCAAATCCACAGAATATACATTCTTCTCAGCACCACATCACACCTACTCTAAAATTGACCACATAATTGGCAATAAATCACTCCTCAGCAAATGCAAAAGAACAGAAATCATAACAAACAGTCTCTCAGACCACAGTTCAATCGAGTTAGAACTCAGAATGCAGAAACTAACTCAGAACCGCACAGCTTCATGGAAACTGAACAACTTGCTCTTGAATGTTGACTGGATAAACAATGAAATGAAGGCAGAAATAAAGATGTTCTTCGAAACCAATGAGAACGAAGACACAACATACCAGAATCTCTGGGACACATTTAAAGCAGTCTCTAGAGGAAAATATATAGCAATGAGTGCCCACATGAGAAGAAAGGAGAGATCGAAAATTGACACCCTATCATCAAAATTGAAAGAGCTAGAGGAGCAAGATCAAAAAAACTCAAAACCTAGCAGAAGACAGGAAATAACTAAGATCAGAGCAGAACTGAAGGAAATAGAGACACAAAAAACTCTTCAAAAAATCAATAAATCCAGGAGCTGGTTTTTTGAAAAGATCAACAAAATAGAACACTAGCCAGATTAATAAAAAAGAAAAGAGAGAATAACCAAATTGCTGCAATAAAAAACGATAAAGGGGATATCACCACAGATTCCACAGAAATCCAAACCATCATCAGAGATTATTACAAACAACTCTATGCACATAAACTAGTAAACCTGGAAGAAATGGATAAATTCCTGGACACCTGCATCCTCCCAAGCCTAAACCTGGAAGAAGCCGAAACCCTGAATAGACCAATAACATGGTCTGAAGTCGAGGCAGCAATAAAGAGCCTACCACCCAAAAAAAGCCCAGGTCCAGATGGGTTCACAGCTGAATTCTACCAGACATACAAAGAGGAGCTGATACCATTCCTTCTGAAACTATTCCAGACAATCCAAAAAGAGGGAATTCTTCCCAAATCATTTTACGAGACAAACATCATCCTGATACCAAAACCCGGCAGAGACTCAACAAGAAAAGAAAATTTCAGGCCAATATCCATGATGAACATAGATGCAAAAATCTTCAATAAAATACTGGCAAACCGATTGCAACAGCATATCAAAAAGCTCATCCACCATGATCAAGTAGGATTCATCCCGGGGATGCAAGGCTGGTTCAACATACGCAAGTCCATAAGCGTAATTCACCACATAAACAGAACAAAAGACAAAAATCACATGATTATCTCGATTGATGCAGAGAAGGCTTTTGACAAAATTCAACAACCTTTATGCTAAAAACCCTCAATAAACTAGGTATTGATGGAACGTATCTCAAAACAATAAAAGCTATTTACAACAAACCAACAGCCAATATCATACTGAATGGGCAAAAACTGGAAGCATTCCCTTTGAAATCTGGCACTAGACAAGGATGCCCTCTCTCACCACTCCTATTCAATATAGTACTGGAAGTTCTAGCCAGAGCAATCAGGCAAGAAAAAGAAATAAAGGGTATCCAAATTGGAAAGGAGGAAATCAAATTGTCTCTATTTGCAGATGACATGATTGTATATCTGGAAGACCCCATCATCTCAGCCCAAAATCTCCTGAAACTGATAAACAACTACAGCAAAGTCTCAGGATACAAAATCAACGTGCAAAAATCACAAGCATTCCTATACACCAGTAATAGACTTCAAGAGAGCCAAATCAAGAACGAACTGCCATTCACAATTGCTACAAAGAGAATAAAGTACCTAGGAATAGAACTAACAAGGAAGGTAAAGGACCTCTTCAAGGAGAACTACAAGCCATTGCTCAACGAAATAAGAGAGGATACAAACAGATGGAGAAACATTCCATGTTCATGGTTAGGAAGAATCAACATCATGAAAATGGCCATACTGCCCAAAGTAATTTACAGATTCAACGCTATTCCCATCAAGCTACCAATGACCTTCTTCACAGAACTGGAAAAAAACACCTTAAACTTCATATGGAACCAAAAGAGAGCCCGCATAGCCAAGTCAATTCTAAGCAAAAAGAACAAAGCAGGAGGCATCACACTACCGGACTTCAAACTATACTACAAGGCTACAGTAATCAAAACAGGATGGTACTGGTACCAAAGCAGAAATATAGACCAATGGAACAGAACAGAGGCCTCAGAGGAAATACAACATACCTACAACCATCTGATCTTCGACAAACCTGACAAAGACAAGCAATGGGGAAAGGACTCCCTGTTTAATAAATCGTGTTGGGAAAACTGGCTAGCCATGTGCAGAAAGCAGAAACAGGACCCCTTCCTGACACCTTACATCAAAATTAACTCCAGATGGATTAAAGACTTAAACATCAGACCTAATACCATAAAAACCTTAGAAGAAAATCTAGGAAAAACCATTCAGGACATAGGTGTAGGCAAGGACTTCATGACCAAAACGCCAAAAGCAATGGCAACAAAAGCCAAAATAGACAAATGGGACCTAATCAAACTCCAGAGCTTCTGCACGGCAAAAGAAACAGTCAGTAGAGTGAATCAGCAACCAACAGAATGGGAAAAAATTTTTGCAGCCTACCCATCTGACAAGGGGCTGATATCCAGAATTTACAAAGAACTAAAGCAGATCTACAAGAAAAAAACAAACAAGCCCATTCAAAAATGGGCGAAGGATATGAACAGATACTTTACAAAAGAAGACATACAGGAGGCCAACAAACATATGAAAAAATGCTCATCATCGCTGGTCATCAGAGAAATGCAAATCAAAACCACACTGAGATACCATCTCACACCAGTTAGAATGGCGATCATTAAAAAATCGGGAAACAACAGATGCTGGAGAGGATGTGGAGAAATAGGAACACTCTTACACTGTTGGTGGGAATGTAAATTAATTCAACCATTGTGGAAGACAGTGTGGCGATTCCTCAAGGACCTAAAAATAGAAATCCCATTTGACCCAGCAATCCCATTACTGGGTATATATCCAAAGGATTATAAATCATTCTACTACAAGGACACGTGCACACGAATGTTCATTGCAGCACTGTTTACAATAGCAAAGACCTGGAACCAACCCAAATGCCCAACGATGATAGACTGGATAGGGAAAATGTAGTACATATACACCATGGAATATTACGCTGCCATCAAAAACGATGAGTTCACGTCGTTTGTAGGGACATGGATGAACCTGGAAACCATCATTCTCAGCAAACTGACACAAGAGTAGAAAATCAAACACTGTATATTCTCACTCATAGGCGGGTGTTGAACAATGAGAACATATGGACACAGGGAGGGGAGCACTACACACTGGGGTCCATTGGGGGGAAATAGGGGAAGGGCGGGGGGGTGGGGAGGTGGGAAGAGATAGCATGGGGAGAAATGACAGATACAGGTGAGGGGACGGAAGGCAGCAAACCACACTGCTATGTGTGTACCTATGCAACAATCTTGCGTGTTCATCACATGTACCCCAAAACCTAAAATACAATAAAAAAAAAAAACACAAAGGAATAAAGAGAGCACCAAGCCTGAAAAAAAAAATACAAAAAAACAAAAACAAACAAACAAACAAACAAAAAACAAAGGGGGTGTTGCTTTATTCAGTTCCTGATAGTCCACTGTTATCCACCAAGTTCCATCAGGCTTTCTAACTGGCCACACTTGAGAATTATAGGGGCTGAGGGTGCCACACACATCCTCCTCCAGCTTTTTAATTGTCTCAGTTATCTCCATATGCCCATCCAGCAAATGGTATTGATGGGTGGAAGTAACCTGTTGGCGTTGTTGAAGGATCTGAACCTGGTGATGTGTATGTCCTTGGAGTGCCAGCTTCATCACACACAGTCAAAGTCTGAATTCCCTGGCCGTGGTTTGTAATGCTAGGCCATATAAAATGTCCACCCCTAGAATGTATTCCCACATGGGAGAGACATACACAGTATATAAACGGGGAGCTAAGTGGCTGATGCCAAGGTGTAGAGATACAGGTTTCACTTTCACTGACTGGCCTCCATAACCATCAATGTATGCAGCTTTGTCCAGAAACTTATCCGGGTTCCCATAAATAAAGCCACAGTCTGCACCAGTATCTGCCAGCAGCAGCACCTGCCAGCACCAGCACCTGCTGTATGTTGGTGGGGGACCAGTGGATTGCTAATTTCACATGCCTGTGCCTGGAGGGCCCTTACCTGTGCTGCATCCCTCAGGGACTGGGTATATATTTGTAGCACAGTCAGAAGTAGCCATCCAACTCTGCTGGAAAAGGCTCGTTCCTTCTCAGTGTTCTGTGCTTCTGGCTGCTTCAGCACCTTCTCCTTGCTAGCGGGGGACCCATCTACTGCTACCCAAGTTTCCACCAGAGCCCGTCCAAGCAGTTCAGCTGCCACCAAGTACCATGACCCATGATGCAGCCACATAGCTAACCCAGAATCAGCAGGTACTGAAGGCTCACTCACCTTGGGATTCTGCTCACAGCACCAATTGTCAGGTTTGAGCCCAAACTGAGGTCTGAGGGGAGTTGATGCATGGGTGGCAGGTAGCCTGAAAAAGACTCGAGAAATTGTAGGCAGTTTCAACATGGCTTTAGTCTCTCTCTGAGCATGAACCAAGCCATATGTACAGCATCAGCAGGATAGTTATACCTTTTACGGACTATAGTGGCTCCGAGCCAAGCATGAGCTCATGTGAGTGATCATCTAATGTGCCTCACATGGCATGGTTACATACTGTGCAGGGTTGTGCACCTGTGCTCCAAACCCGCCGAGTCATGCTGCATCAGAAGTCTGCTTCAACCTACTCCTGACTAAGATGCAGCCATTTCCCTTGCACATGTTGTCTACCTTCTCTATTAGAGCCTTTAATTTTTTAATTCATAGTTATTTTTAAATTCTGTCTGTTAATTCCAACATCTGTGTCATATCTGAGTTTGGTTTTGATGATTGCTTTGTCTCTTCAGACTGTATTTTTGGAATATGTTCTAAATTCTTGGTGATAGTTGGACATATTGTATAAGGAAAATAGATAATAAGGTAAAGAGACTTTTAATGTGAGGATTTATGTCAATCTGACCTGGATTTGGGCTAAGTTTGTTTGTTTTAGCTATGGATACCAGAGGGTTCAAATTCTTCTAATAACTATTTTGTTTTGAGTCAGCTTTGTGGGCTTCCACTTCGTGCTGTTCCTGAGAGGCAGTATTTCTCTTGCAGCTCTTTTAGCTGTAAACTAATGCTATTGTCACTGGAGGATTATTAGCATAATGGTAGGGTGTGTGTGTATTGGGGGCAGCACACTCTCTAATCTTTTGTTGAAGCCTCAGTCTTTGGAGTACACATCGAGCCTGTGTCTTAGGGTTGTGTCCTTCATAGGTGTTTCTGACTCTTTTATAGGAATAGAGCTTTCTTCCTCCTGCTCTTTATCTCCCAACATTTTGTTATTGTAAGAGTGGAGTGACAATGTCCAAGCTCTTTTTATGTCTAAACTGAAATAGAAAGTTCACACATACTTTTGTTTTTAATGCTCTTTCTAATCTAATTTTAGTGATTCCATTAGGTTTAGGTACAGCTGCAGGTAACATGAAACCCAAAATAATAGTGGCTTGGACAAGATATATTTATATTTGTCTCAGTAAAACATTGTCTATAAATGTTGGATAGCTGAGGATGTGGGACTTTCCCTGCTTCTGGGCCAGCAATAATCTATGAAGTTAATAAAGATACTGTCATTATCTACCAGTAAAACATTATACAAGGCATAGAATGATTCCATAACATGCAAAGTAAAACAAATATGAAGGAATTATCATTATCATCTATAAGCCACAATGACCATTGCTTGTTTTACATTTGTTCTAAATTTCTGAGCCAACAAGGAGTTAACAAAATGCTAGCCCACCCCTTGTATGGCAATTAATGATATGTCTAAAAATAGTTACTAATTATAATAGGCTTTTATTCAGAAAAGGAAAATATCAAGACAATCCCTCATGGAAGGAAAATTATCTTAGTTTCCATTAAGTAATTTCCAACCCTCCCACCTCCCCATGCCCCGGCACCCAAAATACTTACAGTCCGGTTATGGACTCCCTGCCTTGGTAGGCTCCACTTCTTTGAGTCACTTTGCTGTTTCTAACATCTCTAACTAATCATAGTCACAGAACTGACAAGTCCAAACTGGACAGCTGTTTCTTGAAAATAAAATGTCTAATGGCAAAAACGATTGCCCTTGCCAATGAAAAAACAAAGGCATCTGCACTTCGCAATGGAAAGGGGCTGTTTCTTGGTTTTTCGGTTCCTTTGTAGTTTCAGGCCACGTTTAGATGAATCTGTTTTGCTAAAATACTGAATTTTCCAGTGGAATGAGTCAGGTATTAGCCTTTTGTCAGGCATTACAGAATCACAACATGCTTAAAGCTACAGCATACTTAGTGTAACAGTAATAGCTGTTTCAATCATTTTTATTTTTTTTTAATTCTGAGGAAGACAAGATGCCATGGCCTGGTTGTTTGGAGAAATTTTGGAGCTGAAAAACAGCCATCATTTCTACTCTTTTGTTTCCATGGTGTATTGTGGTGTGTTTCAGGAAATGGAGCCATGCAGAGGAGCTCAATCAGAACTGTCAAATGCCAGGGTGGACGACAGCGACAGGCAATCAAGGACTATACATGTAAAGAGTGATGTGATTTCAGGACTTTTTAAACAGAAAATTTCGGCTAGTCTACTTTTAAAAGTATGATTCAGAAACACATGCCTATCAAAAGTACTATAAATATTAGGTTGGTGCAAAAGTAGTAGCAATTTTTGCAACTGAAGTAATGGCAAAATCTGCAATTGCTTTTGCACCAACCTGATAATAATAACAGTAATTTGCTGGTTTCCATTTAAGGGGAAAAAAAGGTTATAGGAGAAGAGAGATAAAAAGACAAGAAAAAAATGAAAAAAATGTAAAAATTACCAAAAAGAACCATTCATGTATGTCCAAAGAGACATTTTCATAGAGTAATTACCCAAAGTGTGGCTTTTAAAAATATTGTCTGATAAAGACTTTTTATAACTTCACGGGGTTTTTGTTACTAGTGTTCCAATAATAGAAATATTATTGTATTTTTACATTTTCCTTTTCTCAAATAAGTATGGTGAAGGCCTGATTTGAGCTTTCAGAAAGTTCTCATTCTGACCTGAAGTTTGTAATTCATCCCATCTTACAGAGTGCTTCACACTGTGGAAATAATACATAAGAATTACTGTAAAGATGTTCACACTGTCACAGAAATTTCTTTTTGTCATTAATGCTTACCAAACACATCAAGGACACAAACAAACAGAACTAGATTAACAATAATAGTGTTTTCGAGATGGTGATACTTAAAGTTATTTTAACATAATGCCTTCATTTTACAAATGAAGCTATCAATTCCCCCAAAATTGAAATAACTTATTCAAGGTTCATATAGGTAGATGGTGATTTGGGATCCAGGTTGTAGCTTCTATTTCTGTTCTCCTGCATCTGCATATAGTAAAGCTATGACATGTATTTAACCCTGTAGAATTTTCCACAACATTCCACATATACTCAAAAAGCCACCTTGAATAACTGAGCCAGATGCCTAGTCGATGAAAAAATTATTCTTGTTTTTCCTAAAACCTCTGAATTAAAGATACCAGTGATATGTGCAAGCAGATTTTCTTTAAGTTGCTGGTAATTATTGGAATTTCTCTTGATTATTCTCATGCCAAAATAAAAGAGTAGAATTTTAGTTTTTGCTAGGGCTGTTCAAATTCTAAAGAATTGAATGAGGAAAATAGATGTATCTGTGGAATGAAACTACTAATTTCTTCTTTCCCTCTTCTCTGGAACCTATAACAACAACTTACATCTGAGCTATCACCAGAAAAGATGAGGAGCAACCATCAAATAGTTGAGATTCACAAGTCAGCCCTGACCTTGTGCACATACTGTAGCCAAATACTTTTAGATTAAATTGCAAACATTTTCTCATTGGAACACTCAGAACGTATAATAAAAATGTCATTTTTCAATGAGTTCACTTCCAGTTGGTGGAGAAATCTATTTCTAAATTTGATACTAAACAGTTGTAGGACACTTAGCAAAACATGTTAGCATTGTATAACCCAATTTCCCCTTCAATAAGATGGATATGATCTGACTTTTCCTCACTTGGATGTTGGGGCAATTAATGACAAATTCACAGCTCTGAACATCTTAGTCCATATTAAAATAACAAGCTAAATATTGTAACATATTGAGGTGTGAGCCACTTTTTAATTCATTAAATCTAATTTTATTAAAGCTATATAAATTCCATGATGAAACTGCCCCTGAATTGAATCACATATTTTCACTTTTGTACAGTAGATAAAATATTAGAAGCTAAATTAGGAAATTTCCCCACATACAATCTCATGTTCCCAAAGTTTCAAATAGTTTGGGGATAAATGTTGTGAATAGTATTAATGATCTACAAGAATTTACAAAAAACAGTTACCCCTTTAAATCTGTTAAGTTAAATTGTCTAATAAGAATACATTAGAATATCTATAAATCTTTGAAAATCATAGGAGTAAGTAAAACACCAAATGAAATCATTAAGTTAGCATTAGACACTGTGAAACGCATTTTGAAGAATGATGTGCAATATAATTGGCAGGACATTGAGCACCACAGTCAGAAAGCCCTTGTTCTCGACTTTTATTGCATTTTTTTTTCTCTTCAAAAACAGTGGTTAGAATTTACCCATGGAAAGAGAAATTATATTTGCAGTTTGTAGAACTATCAGGGCATGGAAAATGAGAACTCTAATTCCTAATTGTTAGCAACTCAAAAATTTGACAGGGACTATTTCTGCCTAGCTCTCAATTAAAAGTATCCAAGTGTTTCTGATGAAGTGACATTTCTATTGCATATTTTAGACTTTTGGAGTTTTTCATTGTTTATTTAAATCTGCATTAGAAATTATTCTAATGGGCTGAAAGAAATTTAGATTTAGAAATTATGAGGTTACCTCAATCAATTTAGGCTGACTGGATAAGTCATTCATTTCCCAAAGTGATTGTATGGTTTGAGGATCTAGATTTATTAACACGTATTAGCTAAAACTGTACTTCCTTTTTAAAATTTGAGGACATCATGTTGATAAACCCATATAGGTGAGAATATGGGATTCATTAAAATGTGATAAGTTATGTCAAAATATTTTTGGCATTCTTTATGGGATTAAACACAGACACTCTAGAAAAAAACTGTTTCTATGTGTTTACATTATGAAGATTTAAAGATTTGGTATGCATATCTAAAATATAAAGTCAGGTTTGTTTGAATCCACTTGATATTGTATTAAATCATATCTTCCACCATAACATATTGGTATAGTAAAAGCCAAAGATAAGATTAGTCTATAAAGGAAGAACTGAAACTTATGTCTACTAATACTAAAATACAAATGTAATTTCTCATAATTATATCCTGCATTTAATCTGAGATGAATAAAAACTCATCAATTATAATATTGTACAGTGTTCCTGGTAGACATTCAATTAACTTATGCTGTCTTTCATATTTTCCTTCATTCATCCATCTAACCCTCTCCATTCATCTAGCTATCCAACATAATTGGAAAGATCTTCACTTGTCATGTTGAAACCCTTGTACAAGTAAACCTCTAATAGACAGATTTTAATTTTTAGAGGCAACAATAGACTAAACAAATAGAAAGAGAGTTTTCTAACTGCCTTATAATTTACAAGTCTGTTTATCTGCAATGGAATTATTACTTTCAGTGGCAAAAGCCACAATTACTTTGGCACCAACCTAATAATACTTCATGTTATGGAAAGCAATATGATTTCATTTCCTTCATTCTCTCCTTTTTCTAGTTTTAAATTTAATTCTCACCCCTTTTTACTTTTGAAATGTACTCTTTTGGTCCTGGAAGTTATTAAAGTAGACCACTTGCTGAATCAGTTACCTGTTAATTGATATTGCCTTAGCCACCCAAAGATCAGAAAAGCTTTGAATCAATTCTAGAGATTCTACCAAGTTTTAGCTAAGACCTGGCTCCTCCTCAATTGGAGGTTGTAGGGAGTTATTGACATAAGAATGACAAGATGGAGCAATGATTTTAGTCTTCCATTTTTTATTGGTTCAATTAATATTTATTGACTGCTTACTAATTGCCAGGACCTGGATGGTTCTTTTTCATCTCTATGGACTCCTTGATCCACCCCTTTAAAAATGGTTGATTTCTTCCAGGGGCGTGATTTGGTCTCTCTTTTTCTCTTGGCTGTTGACTCTGTAAGACCCGTTAATGGATCTAATGAAATTGCCCTCTCTTGCTATCAGTCAGTTGGTTCTTAACTTAAAAAGTTCAGATAAATAGTAAAAAGGGATTACAAATTGAACAATCTAATGCATTCCTTGGAAACATTAGAAGTTTTAACAGGTAAATGTATGTCATAGTAATGTATCTATAAAATTTCAGGTTCCAGTTGCAAGGCTGAGGGAAGGGAATTTGATGCAGGGGGTCTTTTTCTCACTTGTGCAACACACACCTCTTACATCATTATCCCTAAAAGGTTGGCCTACTTTCCTCATCTAGTCAGGTGAAGCAGGACCATTTCCTGGAGCCAAGCTTGTATTGGGGTTCACATCACTTTTTAGAGAAGCAGAAGTTTGGAAGGAGAGTGATTTTGTTTTACAAGGAGTACATTCTCACCAGTCTGAACAGTACCTCTACCACTGCCTGAAAACATTAGCAACCTGTTTATTTAAGGAAGTCACAGCAAGGACTCCTATTTATAACAATATCCTCCCATTGCGTAAGACTTTCTCCCTACCATTTCCTGTGGTAAATTTGTTGTTGGATTCTAGAAAAAAGAATAACTTGAGAGAAAGTGATTTCTAGATAAGATTAAAACAACTCAGACATGCTCTCTGAGAAGAAAATGCCTCTTTGGAGCAGACAGGAGGAAATTGGCCCGATTTGTAAAGGCTCCGGACCCATTGGAGAAGGACACGCTGCCCTGACTGGGGCCGGGTCAGCGCCAGTTGTATCCTTAGGCACCTTGCAGTCTAGGCCTCCAGGGGCCGCAGGTGGAATCCTGTGGCTGAGGACGTGACTCAGAAGTGGTGGCCAAAATTCCGTGAATCTTTTCTCTCTGGCTGGTGGTCAAGGTATTGAAAGGGCTGGGCCTTGACAGCGGAAGGACCTGGGCCAAAACCTGAAGGAGTCTCAGCATGGAAAAGTTGACACTTGGCCTGGAAATCAAATTCCATGCACATGTGGCAATGTGGTTGCTGTTTTACAAGAATGCTCAGGAAAAAGATCTGAGAAGCTGCCAGCCCCGGGTCATCTGCATCCTGCCCCAACTCTACCGAGGGTCACAGGTGGGAGAGTGTTGGACTTTTTTTCCTCCCTCAAACTTCTCGTGCACGCGACTGACAGGATTCACTCTACCCCCCTCCCTCTGCAGTCCACCTGCACCACTGGCTGAGGTCCTCAAGTGCTGAAGTTCATTTTGTGCCATGGACTCTCTTTTGCCCTTGGTGAAGCCTATGAGCTTCTCAAAATAATCTTTTTAGATACATAAAATACACAGGATTATAATGGAAATCGATTTCATTGAAAATGAGTTATCAAAAATATTTTTTCATTTATGAGCAATAGAAACATGTGTATATACCTTATCAGTTTGTTAAATTACAAGATTTAATGGCAAATCTAATAAGTGATATAATTTCAAAGTATTGATGAGTGTCAAAAAGGTTTTAAGACATCTGTAATAACTGAAATGTGATTTGAAGGCACTTTATCTGATTTCTGTTGGTGTGTGGCACAGGTGTTCCTAATGCCACTCAGATGTGTTGCCTATAGTTAAGAATGAAGGAAATACTACATTTCAGTTAGACATTGGTAAAAAACAAGATGTGACTTTTTTTTTTCCCTCAAGCTCATGGATGTCCAAGTTTAAACTCCTGCTTTAGTGATAGTCTTCTGTATTCCTCATTAACAATCACACATCACTTCTTGCCTTCTAGAATATCAAGTATTCTGGAATGTCTCCTTCACCATGCTATTGCTATTTGAAAAAGACAAGAAGGGGTTGAACAATTTTGAGAGTCTTCTATGTGCTGAAAGCTTTCAAACATTTTCTCATGTAATTCAATCTGCACAAATGTTCAAAGTAGAAATGGCCTCCTTTACTAGATAGGTGAGGAAACTGAGCCTCGGAAGACTCAGGAAGCTCATCTAAGGCTGCAGTTTGTGAGCATCAGAACCAAGATTTGAATCCAGCACCCTATGCAGCCATGCTTCCTCCTTAAGTTTATCTCCTTTTCTTAGGAGAATTAGTCACTGTCCTAAAATCAGGGACTATGCAAGACTTCTTAGAGATTTGCTTCTAAGCTAACATGGTAAGGGTTACAGCATGGTGGTTAAACTTATAGGCTCTGGAGACAGACTTCCTGAGTTTTTAACTTTGGGCAGGTTACTTAACCTCTGTGTCTCAGTTTCCTCACCAGGTAATTGTGAAGGTTGCATAACCTAACTCAAGTAAATGTCAGCTAGCACAATATTATTTGCAAGTCATGTAGAAAACATCTCATTACTTTATAGCCATGCCTTATGCTTCTTTATGCCATCTTGTCTTTAATCTTATCCCATCCATTCATTCTTCATAATAAATCCAGACTTTTATTTCCAGTCTGATTGTGTCATTTTCCTGCTTAAAATGGTACAATGGCTCCCTATTGCCTTCAGAAGGAAGTCTAAACTCAGGCTGGTGACTTTAAAGGCCCATGATGAACTGGCTTGTCCTTGATTTTTTTATTGATTTCATTTCCAGTCTTGTTCTTTATATTTCAAACATAGTGAATTATTTAAATTTCCTGAATGCCTCATGTCCTCTGTAGCGAACACTGCAGAGTGTAATAGTAATTTCCCTGTTCATCCTTGCTGAAGAATCCTAAATGTATTTACTGGTTCTGCAGCAGATGTATCTTTTGAGAAGGCTGGGCCTCTTTCTAGCTATTGGGAATAAATCTTAATTATAGTCAACGTATTACCTTTTCAAAATAGTTGATTTAAGCACACCAGTGACATTAATTATATGGCACTAATTTGACAAATTTTTATTCTGACAATTTGTGTCACTACTGACGTTGAGAAAATTTGTTGAAGGTTTTTGGGATCCAAGACAGGAATGATTCCTGTCATTACCTCTGGAATTTGATGAGTAAAGATATGCTGCCTGGAGCTGCTAGGGCCAACTTATGATCATGAGTGGAACTGATCACTGTTGAGAATGGCAGAATGGAAAAATAAAATAATATGGATTCTTGATGTTTTTGTGGAACTATTAATCTACCCTTCCTCCAGGCCTGTTGCAATGTGAGGTAATAAGTGACCTTATTATTTGAAGCATACTTAATTGGTTTTCTGTTTCTCGTATCTGAAAGCCTAATGTATTCTCTCACCTGTTGTCCTTTGCACTTATTTATTCTTTACCTATTCCACTTATTCTTTACTTGGTCAACTTCTACCTAGGTGGGTACCAAAATTTTCACCCTTCCTTACTACTGATGGTGGCTACATAATATAGCCTGATCAGTAAAATAAAATCCAAATTTAGCTGAGAGGTTTTTGGATAGCTGTGGTGTTTCTGAAAAGAAAAAAACAAACACAGTTGACCATCATGTCCCTTCCTTCTACCTATTTATTGACTAGAACGTGGAAATATTATTTAGAGCTGCAGCCATCTGGTAACCTTGAGATGAAATGCATTAAGAAAAGGGCAGGATAATCTCAAAGACATGATCGCTGACATCACTGAGCTGCTGAAACAGTATCAGTAACTACCTAAATCCAGAGTTCTTATTAGGTGAGCAGGAGAAATCCCTATTTCTTTAAGCCTCTATAGTCAGATTTTCTATTACCCACAGCCAAATAGATTCCTTACAGATACGAAGGTACTCAGTAAATATTTATTGAGCACTGGATTAAACATATTGCAACCGTTTTGCTCACTAATAAAGAATAGTCTTTGAAGAAATTTCCAACTTCTAGTATAATAAAATAGATTGTGGCAGGTTGATTTTTCTATTGTAACATGGAAAAACCCAGGTAACTGATAAGAATTGTGTTTTAAAGACATCACAGAGCTGTGAAAACTGTGAAGAATAGATAAACTAAAATTCTAGAGAGTGGAGGACTAATTACAAGTCATTTTATTATTTAAAAACTTGTTGGATGGGTTTAGCAACAGATTGGACACAGCAGATGAAAGGAATTAGTAGCCTGGAAGTTATGTCATTAAAAAGACATTCAAGCTGAAGCACAGGGAGAACAAGAAAATTTAAAAATTGCATAAGAGACAAGTGAGAAATACTTAAATATATGTATAAATGGTTTCTACAAAAAGGGGAGAGAGAATGTTAGAGATAATAACTAAGCATTTTCCAAAAGTGAAGAAAGACATTAGTTCACAAATTGAAGAAGCTTAGTATGCCCCAAGCATTATAAACACATAGATAACCACATATAGGCACATAGTTATTAAACTTGTAAATTAAATGCTTACAGAAGAATTTAGAAGCATTAGGAAAAAAGAAAAGAAAAACAACTTCAAAGAAACAGAAATGACTTACCTCTGATTTGTCAAAGGAAATTATAGAAGCCAGAAGAAAATGGAGTAATCTCTCTGAAGTCCCAAATAGTAGAGGGAGAGGGGGAAGTGAAAATATTCTTCAAAGATGAAGACAAAATAAAAATATTCTCAGAAAAGCAGCAACCAAAAATATTAATCACCAGTAGGTCTTTACTATAGAAAATACCAAAGGGACTTCTTTGGGCAAAAGAAAATGACCCCAGAAGGATAAATCAAAAGGCAAGAGGGAAAAAAAGAGAATACCAGAAAAGATTTATATGTGAATAAATAAGAAATATTATACATAAATATATATGTGGGTATACAAGTATATATGGGATGTAGAAAACAGTTATGGTAATGTCATCTGAAGTTTCAAATAATGTGTACAACTAAGATATATATATATATATATATATATATATATATATATATATACACACACACTCAGTTTACACCTTTCTCTTTTATTCATTATATATATATATATGTATGTATATATACATATACATACATATATATACATATACATACATATATACATATATATGTATATAATGAATAAAAGAGAAAGGTGTAAACTGAGTTTAAAAGGTCTAAAAGTATTTAGGAAATGGAAAAGTTAGTAATCTGTATTAGATTCTAATAAGTCACATCATAAATTATAGGGTAACTATTAAAACAAAAGAATGTGTATAACAAATTAGAGAAGGGGGAATAGAATATAGAATACTAAATATTTAACCTATAAGGAGACAAAAAAAACACAAAAACTAAAGTAAATAAAGCAAATGGCCAAGATAGGGGAAAAAAAGTTAGCAAGATGGTAGATACAAGATAGGGGAAAAAAAGTTAGCAAGATGGTAGATACAAGCCCTGCAATATTTGTAATTACATTAAATATAAGTGGACTAAATAATCTAAGCAAAACAATACGATTATTAGACTGGATAAAAAGTAAAACTTCACAATATGCTGTTAATAAGAGATGTACTTTAAAAACAAAGCTCAAAAAACAAGAGTAAAAGGATGAAAACAGATATATCATGTAAGAACTAACAATAAAATTTTGGGTAACTATACTTACATCAGAAAATTTGGACTTAAAAGGGAAAAGTTTCATTGGGGATAAACAGGGACATTTCATAATGATAAGGAAATCATTATAATATGAGGTACTTACACTTTTAAATCTGTGTGTACCCAATTGTGTAGTTTCAGCATACATAAAAAATGACAGAAATGACAGGATTCTTGGAAACATCCATAGTGGTGGGGAGACTGTGATAAATTAAGGTATATATTGTAAACATTATATTAGGTATTAGCAAATTTTTTCTATCAAGAGCCGGATAGCAAATATTTTTGCTTTTGCAGGCAATATGGTCACTGTCACACCACTCAAGTCTATCAACAATAAATAACTAAATGGGTGTAGTGGTATTCCAATAAAAGTGTACTTATAAAAACAGCACACACATACACAACATATACACACAGTTAATAAGCCAATAACAGAGATCATAAAGTAGTAGGAATCACAAAGAGCACTCAATTCATCCAAAAGAAGACAAAAAAAAAAAAAAAACACGTGAGCAAAACAACAAAACCCCAAAAACCTCGTACAACTGGCCTATTACTAATAAAAGTGACATTTTGAGCTTCATTTTCATGTCTCCTCTGTCTATGTCTCAATTATTTCTGACACCAGGTAGAAAGAAAGTATTATTTATTGATTTCCTAAAACACCAAAATTTATCAGTCTCAAATTAAATTCAGCCCCTTTACTTTCAAATGCCCATCTGCCCCCAAACACACACACACAAGCACACGCACAAATCCTACTCACAGAAGTATTTTCGTGTACAAAAAAGTTTGCTGAAAATATAGGGGAATGAAAAGAAGGTTTTACATTATAGCCACATGTGGACTTCAAATTGCAGGTTAGACATGCTTCTTCTTAAACGTCCTTTGACAGAGTTCTGCTCCCAGCTAGGGTAGAATAGATCATGGGGGGCAGTAATCTCATTGAGAAGAATTACAACTAGTAGGTAAAATAATTATATATGTGAAGGGATAGCAAACTATGTCCTACAGGCTTATTTCAGCCATGCCTATTTTTGTGTGTCTGATGGCTGTTTTGTGTTTTGTGCACCATTGAGCCATTGTGACAAAGGCTGTTACGGCCTTCAAAGCCAAAAAAGTTTACTATCTGGGCTTGACAGGAAAGTTTGCTGATTGCAGATATTTAAAGGAGCCAGAGAGTATCAGAAGTGTTGAAGACTAAAAGGAAGATAATTTCAGAGAAAGAAGAAATATTCGGAGAGAAGTTAAGGAAACACAGCTGTCCCTGGGGGCATATGCTGATTCTTAGTGAAGGCTGGAGTGTGCGGATCTAGGATTGGCTTGGGTAGAGAATTCTGGATAAATAAGCAGAGATTTTGGAGGTCACATGGGACAGAAGCAATAATACTGGCAAGCTGAGGAGCATTCTTCCCTGAATTCCAAAAGTGGGTGCAGCAAAAGTGGTTGCAGCTAAAGACTAAGCTAAAGCCTTGCAAAGCAAAACTTCCTATTGCATGGGAGACAAAGCCCCACAGAGGGAGGAACCTGCTAACATCTGGTGAGAATCCGAAGGCCTAGATTAATAATCAGTTAGCATTAGTGAGCTACAACTCTTTTACTCAAGGGCAACTTGCTTATCAGAGACATCATGAGTGGAGAATCCATGCTAGGACCTTAATGAAGGCTTAGGTTCTTTATTAGAGGACAGAGAAACAAGTCCTCTAACAGTACTTCCCTTGGTGGGGGTAAATGACTAGAATGAGACAAAGCAGGGGCTATGTGTTGCTAATCTTTCTGTTTCATAGTCTGGGTGTGTTCATTTTGTAACAATTCATTGACCATACAATTTGGATTTGTGTACTTTAGGGTATGTTATATTTCAGTTAAATTTTTCAAAAAAATAATCCCTTAAACTAACCATCCTAACTTTTCCTCCATCCACAATTTCTATGAGTTTCCAAGATAAAACAATTTAGTTACATCTTTTGGTTACTTGACTCCCACTAACCCACACCTTGAAAATCTCACTTTATACCACAAGACACTTACTGATTTAACTTTATAAATGCAGTTTCTTTCTTAAAAATAATTCTGGATTAGTGATTAAAATAATTTATGTTCACTCCCTTTTAGAAGTAATGGCCATATTGTATTATGTATGGGTCAGATTAGCAGAATATCACAATTTAAGAAGAGCATAGAGAAATTGGAACATGCCCAGAGGAGGGCAAATAGCAAGATAAAGTATATGGGAATTATATTGCGTGAGAAACATTTTTAGCCAATGGGGATTTTCCAACCGAAACATAACAGATTAGAGTCAGAGAGGTGGTAAAATCAATGCTTTCAAACCCATGACATATTTTGTAAAAGAATGATCCATTATATTCTAAGTATTTTGATGTCAGAATAGGGATAAATGGTTGACCATTACATGTTAGAGTTTCCCTTGAATGCTCAATTCTCATTTATGAAAAAAAGGTTGTTATTCATTTACTACTTGAACAGAAATTTATTGCATGGTGAACACATTATAGTCTCTGCTGCCAAGGAGGTCATATTCAAGTATGGAAGACAGGTCTAAACGATTATATAAGAAGGTAAAGATTCACATAATCACATCATGAGGTGATGTTGGAGCTCAGAAGAGAGAGTGATTGGTAAAAAGAAGGAAGCGAAGAGATGAGTTCAAAAGCAGAACTCAAGGGTCTTCTCATCTCTAAACCTGCTCTCCATTCCATACATTGTATAGAAAGGAACAACCTTGCTGTCCACTCGGTTACTCAAGCTGGTAGCCTGAGAGACTACCATGACCTCACCCTCTCCTACACCCTCACATCTAAACCCAGCAGCCTCTCATTTCTATGGATTCTAGCACAAAACATTTCTTAAAGATATGTTTTCATTCCTGTTACCATTGTTGAGTTTAGATCCCTGTATCCCGTACCTGAATAGTTCTGTAACATCCTAATTGTTCTCCTGCCTCCAGCCTTGGTCCCCTCAAATCTGAGCTCACACGAACCTTAGGGTAACTTCTTTTTTTTTTTTTTTAATATAATTCAACTTAATTCTTTTTTATTTTTAATTTTTATTTTATTTATTTTTTATTGCATTTTAGGTTTTGGGGTACATGTGAAGAACATGCAAGATTGTTGCATAGATACACACATGGCAGTGTGGTTTGCTGCCTTCCTTCCCCTCACCTGTATCTGTCATTTCTCCCCATGCTATCTCTTCCCACCTCCGCACCCCCTATCCCTCCTCCATTTCCCCCCAACGGACCCCAGTGTGTAGTGCTCCCCTCCCTGTGTCCATGTGTTCTCAATGTTCAACACCTGCCTATGACAAGGGGCTGATATCCAGAATTTACAAAGAACTAAAACAGATCTACAAGAAAAAAACAAGCCCATTCAAAAATTGGTGAAGGATATGAACAGACACTTTACAAAAGAAGACATACATGAGGCCAACAAACATATGAAAAAATGCTCATCATCACTGGTCATTAGAGAAATGCAAATCAAAACCACATTGAGATACCATCTCACACCAGTTAGAATGGCAATCGTTAAAAAATCTGGAGACAACAGATGCTGGAGAGGATGTGGAGAAATAGGAACACTTTTACAGTGTTGGTGGGAGTGTAAATTAATTCAACCATTGTGGAAGACAGTGTAGCAATTCCTCAATGACCTAAAAATAGAAATCCCATTTGACCCAGCAATCCCATTACTGGGTATATATCCAAAGGATTATAAATCATTCTACTATAAGGACACATGCACACGAATGTTCATTGCAGCACAGTTTAAAATAACAAAGACCTGGAACCAACCCAAATGCCCATCGATGATAGACTGGATAGGGAAAATGTGGTACATATACACCACGGAATATTATGCAGCCATCAAAAACGATGAGTTCGCGTCCTTTGTAGGGACATGGATGAACCTGGAAACCATCATTCTCAGCAAACTGACACAAGAAGGTTACTTTTTAAAAATAAAAATCAGATCATATAAATGTCCAGTTTCAAGTTCTTCATAGATCATATAAATGTCCTGCTTCAAGTTCTTCATAGACTCCTAGAGGTTAGGAAACTCCTCATTCTGTCACGTAGCATATGAGGCCCTTTCCTCTTTGGCTCTTACCCATCCATTCAGCTCATCTCAGATCAGCCACACATTTGTACATGCCCCACATTCTAATAGTCACTGATTCTCCACTCTGCTCTGTCTTACACATCCACATCTGTATTCTCAATTTCCCTTCCTCAGCTTGCCCACTTGAGAATTCTTCTCCCCTCCGTGCCTCAGCTTTAACCTCAATCCCGTAAGTCCTCTGGGCCTCTGCACTTGGAAGAGAGACAGCATTCACTTTTTTGTGTGCATTCTCTTTTTTTCTGGAGATCTCTAAAATAATTTCTGGCTTCACCTCTTCTCTCACCAGGCTTTGAGCTCCTGAGAAGCATGAACATGGCTGTGTAACATAGTGGTTAAGAATGTAAATTCTAGAGAGTCAGGTGGCCTGGATTTGAATTCTGGCTCCATATTCTGTGAGCTGTGTATCTTTGGTTTGTTTATGGCTTTGAGCCTCAGTTTCTTCTGCTACAACCCCATAGGGTTGTAGCAAAAGAACCAAGTGAAGAATCACCTGTAAACTGCTTTGAGCATAGTAATTCCTTAGTAAATATGATCTATTACTACTATTGTAACTACTATCATATCTGCATTGGGAGTGTGTTACCAAGAAGATAGTACATAGGCGGTCTTAATAAATATTTAATGCATGTTTTCCAACTTTATACTTTGCAAGAAAACTGTGTTAGAATATACACACACAGACACACACACGCACACACACACATGCACACACACACACAGCTCTGGGGACTAGAAGGTGAGAAATTTACCTTTCATATATATTACTTCTATCATAGCAATCTGTTTTTGGTCCTCAAAGGGGAAGGTTGTCCTTATAGCCAAGTCTCTCAGTCCTTAATCTTCCTGCTGCAACATTTTAGGAGGAATTCAGTACTTTAAACAGGTAGCTATAGAGCTACTTCAGTGACTTTTATCCATAAAGCAATAAAGAAACTTGGAGATGAAAATCTGAACCCACAGGAACCATTTGACTGCTCTGTTAAGGTGCAAGTTTTCACATAACTCAAATCAATACTACACTCCGATCCGGAAGTATTAAAAATGTCTTCTAAGCAAAAACTATTTACTCTGAGTTTCTATAACATTAGAATTTGATGCAAAAGGTTATGCAATACAGTCTTTGTAATGACACTATTTTTGGCCTGTCCTTATCACTTCGCCATACCAAAAACATTTAAGCCTAATTATATGGTAAGTTTTTTTCTTTTATTCCTGGATTCTGCAAAAAATTTGTCTGAGCCGCAGAATACTTCTTTCTTTATATTTCTAGGGAAGCTTTCATAACATGGTGGCCAAATTATGTGAAAAATGTATCCCTGTGGTGATGTCATTTTCAAGGGAAAACATACTTGGGATATGAAGTATTCCCATCAGGAATCTCCAAGATCTCACATCTGTACTCTTAACCCCAAGAGGTTATCAAATGATAGTAGTTGATTGTAAAAGGGATGACTTCTAATGGGGTGTTGGCAGGCAGGCTGGCCAACAGTCAGAGGTCACTGTACAAATATTTATAGAGGAAGTGAAGGCTTCATTTTTGCTTTCACTATCAGACAGCTCTCACAAACGTGCAAAGAAAGACTAACACTTTGGATTAAGATACACTTGTACATGGGAAAATCCAGAAATTGTTAGCTTGTTGCCAGATTCTTACATGGTGTCAAATGCCAACCTATAATTATTCAGCATGGGCCAAATAAAGGATTTTCATAAGAAAGAGAAAATGTCCTAAATAAATAAACAAAGCGAGGCCAAGAAGTTTGAAGAAAAATGCATCACCTGCCCAAATAGAACATGAAGAATCATTTAAGAATATGTAGATAGTAATTACGAAGCTGCATGGAAACATTTATTTCTTGATGTCTGCCAATATCTAAAAGTAGAGATACTTGTTAAGTCCTCTCAGACCAAAGATATATAATGACAAGTCCTCTAATCTCCTATTCATTCCCAGAGCAAGATATGAATGACCATTAGTACAATTAGTTGATGACATTGGAAAAGTATAAGTGGATACTCAGGTGCTCTTTTAGTTGGCTCATTGGGAAAGCAACATGAGGGTGGTGGCTAGAACACAAGCTTTGCAGCAAAAATAAGTCAGAAGCCTTTCTCCACTTCTTGTTAAGTCTGCATATTTCTCAACTTCTCTAAACTCCGTTTTCATCTTCTGTAAAATGGAGACAATCCTCAGGGTCGTTATGAGGATTAAATGAGATCATGACCATGAAAACTTTAGCATGTTTCCTAGCATTCAACATTATTCCAAAATATCAGTTATTGTACTATGGAATGAGTGACTAGAGGAAGGGGTCACCTTTTGTTTCATTCATTTCACAGGGTGCAACCTGATTTTTCAGAGAGTGTTGACAAGTCTTCTCAGGAACCAGTGTCAATATTTTCAAGCTTCACAGGAGAGCCAGAAGAACCCAGACACAGACTTCCCAGCTATAAAGTAGGAGAGAGGCCTGTTAAAGCCAAGAACTGCCTAACACCAAACGCTGTGAGTCTGGCTTACAAAACAGTTTATGTTGATTCTTTGATTCATTGCTATGGGTAATGACTACTGCAGGAAGGTTGGGACCATAGTGATGGCAGCAGATGTGAGAGTTCTAGGATGAGTCACAGAATAATCACATCAGACCACATGGATTGTGCATGCCTGCCAGGCAGCTGACTTCTTTCAATGTGCAGATTGAAAGGCATATATGAGGATTTTTTGATCTACTTCCAGGTATCAAAAAAGTAAATACAGTCAACAGACAGCAAGGCTTGCAGCGAATTGGTAGTCCATGAATCTCTGGTTCTGGTATTGTTAGAGGAACCATAAAATGTAATTTCATGTATGATGTCTTTCACAGTTACCCAATAGGAAAATTTATGACATTCTTTATATATATTACAATTAGCTGATGACAACAAAAGTAAAATATTGAGTATTTCCTAAGTTGAGAAAAACTCATATTTTTATATAGTTATGCCCTAGCTATCAACTCTTCCTGCTAATTTTGTTTTGAATTGGGTCTTTTTACAAAAAGACCTGACAACTTAGACATGTGCTATTTATTAATAACTGTTTTATAAGGTTCAACCATCCCATAAATACATACTGTACTCACATAACCGACATCTAATGTTCTCAAAGGACTAGACCAAACTCTGTTATTTCTATGTCAAATGTGTGAAATTATTTATCTTCACTACTTACAATACAAAAGATGCAACAAACCCAGTTAAGCCTGGAGTACTGTTTTATGTTCAGTACTTAAAGATTTATTTTTAATTGACAATAATTGTATATATTTGCATGGAACAACGTGATGTTTTGATACAGGTACATGTTGCAGAATAGTTAAATCAAGCTAAGTTATCACCTACTTACTATTTTTTTTGTGGTAAGAACACTATCTTGAGTACTCTTTAAAAGCAATCTATGATGACATGATTGCAGCTCTGAGTGCATATATGCATTATATATGCATCTGTGTGTTTATGACTAGAAGGGAATATGCACGTAACCTATTGTGGTAAGTAGTGGCCTTAAAAGAGATTGAATTCTGATCCTCCACATCCCTACCTTACTACATTGCTAATGGCTTTCATTTACAATTGAAATAACATAAGATGAAATGAATTGACTCAATTTTTTGCTTCAGAAGACAGAATTTAGTGGCATCTCTTTGGAATGATTTAGAACCATATAAGGACTTGATGTGAACATTGTGAACATCAAATTTTAATGGAAAGTAAGAGAAAGGGAATCAAGTGTGGTGACTTCAGAATATGATGTTCAGGTATATTAGTTTCTTGTGGCAACTGCAATAGGTTACCTCAAATGGGGAGACTTAAAACAAGAGAATTGCATTCTCTCACAGTTCTGGAGTTCAGAAGTTCAAAGTCAAGGTGCTGGCAGGGTCTTCCCTAGTTATGGTACAAAAAATGCAACAAACCCAATTAAGCCTTTATCTTGGAGTGCTCTTTTATGTTCAGTATTTAAAAATTTATTTTTAATTGGCAAATGATAATTGGATATATTTGTGTGGAACAATGTGATGTTTTGATACATGTACACATTGTGGAATAATTAAAGCAAGCTAATTAAGTTATTACCTACTTATTTTTTGTGGTTAGAACACTATCTTGGAGTACTCTTTAAGCGCAATCTATGATGACATGACTGTAGTCTGCGATGACATGATTGGCTCTTTCTGAGGACCCGGGGGAGAATCTGTTGCATGCTTCTGATCCAGCTTTGGTGGTTGCTGGCAATTCTTGGTGCTCCTTGTCTTGTAGATTCGTCGCTGTAATCTCTGCTTCTGTCCTCACACTTTGTGTGTCTTCTTCCATTCTTTTCCCTTATATGAACACTTGTCATTAGATTTACGGTCCATTCTAATTCAGGATGAACTCATTTCAAAATTCTTAATCACATTTACAAAGATCTTTTCTTCTCAAATATGGTCACATTCTGAGATTCCAAGCCATCTACAAGCCAAGGAGAAAGGCCTCAGAAGGAACCAAACCTGCCAACACTTTTATCTTGGACTTCCATCCTCTAGGAGTGTGAGAAAATAAATTTCTGTATTTTAAGCAACCCAGTCTGTGCTATTTGTTATGGCAATTCTAGCAAACTAATACAACATCTTAATAAAAGCAAGCTGTTTTCTTCAATATTAGTACTCAGAAAGGAAGAGCATACCTTACAGTCGAATCCTTCAAACATTACAAAACATTCAAACAAGCATTTTATATTAGATACTGTGATATAGTTTGGAGGAAAAAACACTAGCTTGAAATGACTATAATCAGTGCTAGTTTGGGATGTGTGGAGGACACCTAACAAAACTGATTTAAAAAATCATAATAAAAGGAAACAAATTATTTCACAATTATTTCTTAGTATATAATTTCACAATTGCGTAAGTTAAATTTTATTTTTTTAATTTGATTTTAAGGTGTTTTAAAAAATCAATACATTAAGTGGTTACGTTACAGAGATAAAGCATTCACTTGCAGAATAAATAGAATAGGTATCTATTATATAATATCAACGGGTTGGAAGAATATGGCTAAGGATAAAATTTCCAGTGACAATATTATATATAAATCCCAAAAAGTGCTAGTCCTCTATCTTGAACAACTTAGGTGAAAGTGAGAATGACAGTTCCGTTGTAGAAAACTGTTATGCTACTTCCAAGGTGACTGTGTTGATTATTGCATTTGCACCTTTTTTTTCCTGGTGGCTAGGGAGCAGAAAACTTTCAATTCACAGATAGTTATATTGAGAGGAACTGTACCTGATGAAGTAGATCTAAGGAGACTCTACTGCATATAGACCTGATATAGGTTTTGGAATCTGAGATGAGACTTGCTTTTGTAAGAACCCTAAGGGGTGTTTGTGTGTTGATGATTCTTCTCCTAGCATTATTCTGAGGCTGAGATTGATGGAAGGTCTGCCACCTTTAACATGTTATATCTAGGGTCACCTGGCCTATTTATATCCATTGTCAGAGAGGTTAATGTTGAAGATACATGCAAAAAATTTGAATAAAATTGTTTTATTAAATATGAGTGAAATAAAGTGTATATTTATCAATTTTCACATATAAATACTTGTAAGTAAATTAAGAAATTAAATATTATAAATTGAGAGTTGATTATTTCAATTATATTCTCTAAAACTTGATGTTTTAAAGTTGGTCAAAATAATATATTTTTAGACTTTGTTATTGGAAAAAGAAGAGATTGGTTTATGTGTGGCATCATTTTCTATTCAGGTATACATACAAAATGCATTTAAAAATATTAATTCATTGCTATGTTACATTACTCCCAAAAATGTGTTCTGAAGAATAGCAGTCCCCTTACTACTTTAAAAAGACAAGTTTTTCAGTCAAGCAACTATGGGGAACGCTGTACTCTCAGTCTTCCTCATAGTGAATCCAGCACAGATCAGCATAGTAAAAGGCTCTGGAAAGATCTTCAGTAAAAAACTAGTTTAATTTTGTGTAACCTAGCATCTCCTAAATACGATTTGTTCAAAAGACAGATCTCTCTATTTTTAAAAAATAGACTTTTCTTTTGCAGCAGTTTTAGGTGTAGAAGTATCATTGAAAGCACAAAGAGCTTCCATCGACTGTCTCTTCCCCTGTACACAGTTTCTTCTATTATTAACATCTTGCATTATTGTGGTGCATTTGTTATAACTCATGAACCAATATTGATTCATTATTATTCATTAAGGTGCATACTTTACCTTAGGGTTCACTCTCTGTGTTGTACAGTACTATGGATTTTAACAAACATACCATGTCATGTAGCCACCATTCCAGTGTCAGGAAGAATAGTTTCACACCACCCTAAAAATGCCTTGTGCTTTGCCAGTTCATCCCTTTCCCCTTTCCCCTAAATGCCTGGCGACCATTGACCTTTTCGCTGTCTGTCTAGTTTTGCCTTTGCTAGGATGTCAGGCAGTTGAAATCATGGAGTTTGTAGTCATTTCAGACTGGATTCTTTCACTTGGTAATATGCACCCCAAATTCCTTCATGTTTTTTAGAAGTTACAAACATTCTTTACATTTTCCAGATTGACATACATTGTCAATTACATGCATTACAAATACTTTCTCCCAGTCTTTGTACCTGCCTTTTCATTTTATTAACAAGTCTCCTGTAAATAAGAGTTTTTAATTTTAAGTAAGTCCAATCTATCAGTTTTTCTTTTATTGTTAATATGTTTTGTCCTCTCTAAGAAATAGTTGCCTAGTCTAAAGTCACAAAGATGTACTCTCCTATATTTTCACATAGAAACCTTATTAGTTTATTATGTTTAGATCTATCCTTCAACTCAAATTAATTTTTGTGTATGATGTGAAGAAAAGATTGAGATTGATTATTTCCCATACAGATATCCAGTTTTTTCACCACCATTTGTCGAAAATACATTTCTTCTCTATTTAATTATCTTAGTGCCTTTGTTAAAATTAAATAGAGGGAGCTATTTCTGGATAGTCTGTTCTGTTCCATCTATCTATGTGTTTATTCATATTGTTTACTGAAGATTTATAGTGTTTCTTGAAATCAGTAGTCTTCCAACTTTGTTCTTTTTCAGGATTGTTTTGGTAATCCTAAGCCCTTAGCATTTGTATATAGGTTTCAAAACCAGCTTGTAAATGTCTACCAAATGCCTGCTTGGATTATGATTACAATTGGGTTGAATCTATAGATTCGACCTTGGAGAAAATGAACATCTCAGTAATGCTGATTTTTTTTATCAGTACACTTTCTCTCTCTCCATGTATTTAGTGTGTGATTTTGGAAAATTCTCAGTTGTGTCTTTTAATTTTTAGCATAGAATTTTACAAAAGTTTCCTTAAATTTATTTCTAATTTTTTATTTTCAATACAGTTATAAACGGCATTTTTTTTTTTTTTTGAGATGGAGTTTCACTTTTGTCACCCAGGCTGGAGTGCAATGGCACGATCTTGGCTCACTGCAACCTCTACCCCAGGTTCAGGCGATTCTCTTGTCTCAGTTTTCTGAGTAGCTGGGATTACAGGCATCCACTGCCATGCTCAGCTAATTTTTGTATTTTTAGAAGAGACAGGGTTTTGCCATGTTGGCAAGTCTGGTCTTGAACTCCTGACCTCAGGTGAGCCGCCCAGTTCAGCCTTCTAAAGTGTTGGGATTACAGGTGTAAGCCTACATGCTCAGCCGCCAGTGGTATTTTAGAAATTTTATTTTCTACCTGTTTGTTTCTATCACAGAGCAATTTTGTAAGTCAATCCAGTATCCTATAATTTTGCTATATTATTTCTATTCACTTTTTTGTAGATTATTTGCGACATCTTATCTGTGAATAACAACAGTGTTCTTTCTTCCTTCTCTTTTTTCACTGTTTTATTCTTTATTGCCAGGTCAGAGTTTTCAGGACAATGACAAGTCGAAGTAGTAAAGATGAGAAGTATTCCTATTCTTCTCCTAGCTTAAAGGTGACAGTTAATATTTCACCATTAAATATGATGATATTTATAGATTTTAATAGATGTTCTTTGTGAGATTGAGAAAGTTTCCTTCTATTCCATGAATGTGTGTTGAATTTTTTCAAATGCATTTTCTGCCTCAAACAAGTTTATTTTATACTTTTCTCATTTATTTTGTTAATATGGCAAGTTGTCTGATTTCAAACGTTAATCCAACTTGCATTCTAAGATCAATGGATTGTTATTCTTCTGCAATGTTACTGGATTTGATATTACTAATATTATTTTATATGTTTGTGTATATATTCATATATTGCAGTGTCTGATTTGCTAATGTTTTATTAAGGATTTTTGCTTGTGTGCTTATAAGAAATAATGGTTTGTAGTTTTGTTCTCTGTATTGGGCTTCTTTGGTTTTTGTATCAGAGTTATGCTGGACTCAGATAAGTTAGATAGTATTCTCTCCTCTTCTATTTTTGATGCTGAATTGGTTTTATTTCTTCTTTAATTTTTTAGTATAATTCCCCAGTGAAGCCATCAGGATCTGGAGTTATCTATTGTGGAAATTTTTAAATTATAAAATATATTTTTAATAGTACAGGGCTATTTAGATTTTCTATATCTTTTGTTAGTTATGTTTTTATAGGAATTTGTTCATTTCATCTTATTGTCAAATTTATTGACAAAGTTGTTCATAATATACCCCTATTATTTTATTATAATTTATATAGTTATCAATAGTATCAATAGTGATGAACCCTACTTTGATTCTTCATATTGCTAGTTTGTGTTTTCTCTCACTCTCTGTATCTAGATTATTCTTGGTAGATTTTATCAAGTTTATTAATCTTATCCTGGAAGTAACTTTAGCTTGTATACTTTCTCAGTTTGAGGGATGAGCTATTTTCTAATTCATTGATTGCCAATCTTATCTCTATTATTTCCTTTTTTATATGGAGTCTGAATTTAATTTTTTCCTCCCCTGCCCTGGCTTAATGAAATATGGGTTTTTATTATTTTTCTAATATATGCTTTTAAAGCTACAAATTTTCTCCAAGCATTGTTTTAACTTTACGTTAAACAAATTGTGATTTATTGTGTTTTTATTATCTTTCTGTTTAAAACATTTTCACATTTATTTTGTGATTTCTTCTTTTACACATGGATCATTTACTTGTGTTCCTTAATTCCCAAATAGTTGGGGAATTCCTGAATATCTTACTGTTATCAATTTCTAATTAAATTCCATTGTGGTGAGAGAAAATACTATTATTTTGTGGCCCAATGTACAAGTTTTTAACAAACATCCAGATTTACTTGAGAAGTATATGTATTATATTATTGTTGGATGAAATATTCTATAAGCATCAAATAGAGAAAGTTGCTTGACAGTGTAATACAAATCTTTTATATCATCACTAAATTTTTTCTACTTGTTTTATCAATCACTGAGTAAGAAATGTTAAAACTTCCAATGATAATCATGGATTTGTCTACTGAGTTCTGTTTTTGCTATCAAAACTTTGTTTAAGGTATTACACACTCATGATTATTGTGTCCATTTATTGAACAGACCCTTTTGTCATTATTGTATATTTTTAAATTAATTATTAATATGATTGGGTTTAATTCCATGACATTGTTACTTGCTTATTTGTCTCATTTGTTCTTGGTTCTTTTTTTCTTGCCTTCTTTTCAATTAATCAAATATATTTTAGTATCATTTAACTTTCTTTACTATCTTTTTAAGAATAACTCTGAGTATTTGTGTGTGTATGATTGCTCTAGATAGAGATAAAAACATGAATCCTTAAAGTCTACATTAAATTAATATTGAGCCACTGAGTTTATAATGTAAGATCCTTTAAAAACCATAATTTAACACCCCTTCCATCCTTTGTGCTATTACTGTTCTATAACCTTGACAGTACACTGTCATTACTTTTGCCTTAACTAATCACCTTTCTAAAAATACCACATGAGAAATATATTCTTCTATATCTGTATACATGTTATTTTTAGTGCTTTTTATTTCCTCCTGTAGATCCAAAATTTCCTTCAGGTATTATTCTCTTTTATCTACAGCACTGGAAATGAATTTTCTCAGCTGCTTTTAATCTAAAACTGTCATTACTTAATTTTGCTGAAAGATATTTTTACTGGTTATAAATTTTTAAGATGACAGTTTCTTTTTCCTTTCAGCATTTTAAATGTCATTTTAAAGGCCATCGCTTCTGGCCTCTATGATTTTCAATGGGAAATCAGGCATTGTTCTTATTGTTGCTTTATAATTTGTCTTTTTTTTTTTTTTGACTGCTTTTAAGATATTTTTCTATATCTTAGATTTCCAACCATTTTATCATGATATGCCTAGTTGTGGCTTCCTGTGTATTTTTCCTGCATGGAGTTCAATTAACCTCCTGGATCACTGAATTTAACTTCTGTTCCCTTTTCTTTCTCTCTGCCCTGCATCTGAGATCTCACTTACACAGAAGTTTGTTTGATTGCCTTACAAGTCATTGAGGCTTTCTTCCTTCCTTTTTCAATCTTTTTCCTCTTTCTGTGCTTTACTTTTAACAGTATCTATTTACTTGACTTCAAATTTACTCCTGCTTTCTGGTAGAGTTTCTGATCTGCTTCTAATCTTATTAATAACATTTCGTTTTCAATATTTTATTTTTCAGTGCTAAGATTTCCAGTTGGTTCTTTTCAGGGTTTCCATATCTCTCCTGAAATTACCCATCTCTTAAGTCATTGGCAATCCATCTTTTTGTTTAAATTCCTTAACATATTTATCACAATTATTTTAAAGTTCTTATTTGTTAATTCCAACATCTGTGGGTCTCCTCCTATAGACTATATTTTCTCTTGAAATATAGGTCTTTTTTTCTGCTTTTTTTGTCTAATAACTTTTTGTTTTAAGTTGAACAGTGTGTTTTCTTGTAGAAGATACAGAGATTTTGGCTTTTATTTCTCTAAAGTGTGATTTTTTTGTTTCAGTAAATGCTAAATTACTGACAGTATCTCATTTCTGAGAAGATTTGGTTTTAGGGCTTTATTAGGGAAGATTTATTTTGGTTCAGTAAAGACATATCTCTTAATACTGGGATATGGTCCTTACTTCTAAGGCATGACCCTTCAGAAGTTTTAATGGAAAACCTTAGCTGTTTACTAATTCTCTCTAACCTGGTAGGATTTGAACTCCAAACTCTGTCTCCCCAGCACTTCACCTACTGACATCTCTGCTCAATTCTTTGCTTCCAGCTGTGCATTTGATTGACTTCTCCTTGGAGGCTTACCCTAGCATTCATAGTTTGAGAGTCAGCCAGATATCTGAGAGGAATTTTTATGCAGATATGTGCTCCTTCATACATGACTAGTTCCTTTTCAGAATACCTCCCCCACCATCATTTAATTTCTAGCTGTGCTTGCAGCTCAAGATCCAACCTCTGACTCCCCAGTGCAGTCAGATTGATGCTTTTGGTCTAAGCTCTGTCCCTTCCTTCCATGCAACTTAGGGCATCCCTTAGGGAAAAAGTTGAATACATGTGAATTTCAGCTAATTTGTATATTGTCTTTCACAGGTCAAATCTTCTCCAGTGTACTCCTGATTTTAGGCTCTCTCCAGTACCTTCCAAGGCTTCAAGTTGAGAATTTATAGGTATTATTGGCAAGAGGGCTAGTCCAATACAAGCTACTCTGCCATTAACAGAACTAGAACTCTTCTAATGACCTGCTTGTTATTTAAAACACACTTTGTAAATAAATGAGAATGCATATACAGGAGCTACCTCTAACACTACCATTGTGGTTCCTGGTTTATTTTCCACCACGTGTCTCCATAAACATTATGTAACATCCCCTGAATCATTTTAAGCCATTAAAAATCACACAATGAAGTGTAAACACAAACCTGTTTTGAAGTAGTAAAGAATTTCATTTCACATGTCAGCCTTGGCTGCCTCGAGTTCAGTTTGTGTAGCAGGGGAAACAAGAACAATTTTCCCATTGAATGGGAAGTATCCATCCTCATTTTCCTCAACAGTATCATCTAGAGCATGGAAACCTCTTAGGCATGTAACACATGCTTACAGTTTATTCTACACTTACAGCACTCAGCAAGTTCCACAAAGCACTGGCAGGTCATGTTACTTGTTTCATTTTCTACATAACTTTTTTTTTTTTCTTTAGGGCCCAAACATAGATTCACCTTTTAAAATTGAATTTTCACACAGCTTAGGGCCCTATCATCTCAAAGAAAATAAGCAGAGGAGATCTAGGTGAGAGTGAGTTGTTGAACTTTGTGCCTTAGCTGGATTCTGCTTCCTACCTTGGCCACCTTGGATTTTAGAGTTTCACTGGTACAGTGAGTTATGAAATTGTCTATTTCCATGCCAGGAGCTATCATTAAGTATTTACACCTATTACTGTATTTCATCCTCACAATAAACACATTTTATAGTTGAGAAAGTGAGCACAGAGATTTTAGTTATTTCCCCAAAATCACAGTCAGGTGTGATTCCACCCAAGCATGTTATTTCACATGAGATCAATGGGCCAAGCTGAACCCATGGTCTATGCTCTCCCTTATTTGTTGGACTCTTCTGCCCTCAAGTCTTGTTAAGCTCTGCCCCCAGTTGTAGTCTGTAGATAGTGCAAATAGTCCATGCCATGGCCTACCATCTCTTTGATTTTTTATTTCTTCCTCAATGTTTGCATGGTCATTCTGCCAGATGTTGGACATGCCAGAGTGTTTCTCCCAGGGTCACTCCTTTATCTCAGGAGCTGAAGTTGCATGAAGCCATTTTCCTTGGAATGGTCAAAATCTGAAGGTCTTCAGTGTGGTTTATGTAACATATCTCTAGTAAGCACATCCTTTATGCCAGACCTTACCTAAATATTGGGGATAAAATAAGATCATCACTTCTGGCCTTGAGAATTTCAGGGTCTACTGGTAAACAAGTCTACATATATAGAGAGAGACAGATGACAAAACTCTGTGGTAGATACTGTAGATACCTGGACAAAGATCTGTGAGATCATAGAGGAGGAAGCAACCAAGTTGGTAATTCACCATACTTGGGAGTTTGGAGGAAGGTGATGATAACAAAAGTGTTTTATAAATGGAGCTTAGAGATATACACAGAAATTGGAAGAACATGTCACACAGAAGGAACAGCATGTTTAAAAATATAAAGCAGGAATGAACATGGTTTCTCAGGAGGGAAGTGAGAAGGTCAGTATAAATGTATAGAGATGGAAAATGGTGGATGAGCAAGCAAGAGACAGACTATGAAGGAATTTGAATTTATTCTGAAGGATTATGATAATCTCTAACCTACAGCCTGATTTCATTACAATCCTTTGAGCAACGCCACCTACTCTTCATGTCTCAAACATACATATAGACACACACACACACACACACACACACACACACACACACACACACATCTATTGTTTTTTTAGGCCTCTCTTCTCAAAAGTGAGTGAATAGCTTGACAAGAAAGTATATTCTTCTATCACTGCTGGATTTAAGAACCAATCTTCCTTTAAAAATGATTCATAATTTTGCTGTTGCCCTTCCAAAATGAATTTCCCAAGCATCTTCAAGAGAGATCAAAATGAGCAAAGAACTAAAAGCCCCAAAGAAATATAGCTCACTATTTTCCTGTTCTCTTTTACCTCCCTGCTCCCATCTTCCAAACAACAAAAAGCAAGACTCTTTTTAGAATGCATAATTAGGTTTATGCCAAGTAACCTGCTGCTTATTATTCTTCACTCTGGGGATGATTTATCTCTGTTTTACTTAACTGCTAAGAAATAGGGTGTCAAGCTGAAGTAGCTATTGTCTTTTCCGCTCATGTTATTTGTAAAGAAGCCATCTGCCCTTTGCCACAACTGAGAGGCTGAATTGGGCCTTTTGACTTCCTACCTTCCCAGATGTGTAGCTTCAGATTAGACTGAGGTCCAGAATAAATGTTGTTATAGGCTCTCTCTTCAAGTCTCATCCTTTTTTTCCAGAAGCTAATAAATTTTGAAAGTGTTGCTATAGCAGCTACTGAAGCCAGCCTCTGAAAAAAGACCTGTTGTGCATGACTTGTGTGACTGCTGTAAGCACAGAAGGGAGAAATAGAAAGATAAAAGGGGCAATTCATCCCATCTCTTATTTTTCTTTCAGACTCTAACATTTCCTTTCTTCCTTTTTTCCCTTCTTTTCTCCCTTCTCTCCTCTTCCTTCCCCTCCCCTGCCCCCCCCTTCTTCCCTCTCCCTTCTCCTTCCCTCTCTCCCTCCCTCCCTCTTCCTTCTTTTTGCTCCAATCTTTTTCTTTTCCTCCTTTTAAATGTATTTCTTACATTTCGAAAGGTGAATCATTTATTTAAAATTAAGTTGAGTGCTCACAATGTGCCAGTCTCTGTAATTGTTGATGGAGTTTAAAAAAAAAAATGGAGCAAAAGAATATACAGAATTCCTGTCTTCAGGAAGATTTTAATTTAGCCCCTGTAGCAATGAGCCCATTAATATCAGTCTGAAAATATATCAATGCACTGTATTTCTCTGTGTAGATCTGATATGATTTTAGTTAACTTCATAAGATTTCTCCAGTCTTTGAACTAAATTCTGTGATTACATTCTCTCTGCATTTCAGTGTTGACTTTGACAAGATAACATTATATTGGCATTTTCTCTGAGAGATTATCTTTAAGTGGGAACATATTTTCTAAGTTTAATATATTTTCTACATTTTAAAAATTAATTTTCTATATTTTCCAAAATTTTTATAAGAAACATATATAACTTTTATAATGAAGTTATTTCTGATTATAAAACCAGTAGTGATTTTCTTCCAGTAAAATGATATAAAATGAATTCATCTCTCTGAGGGTTTATTTCTTATAACATTTGAATATAATCTTAAAATATTTTAAAATCATATCATTAGAGTAAAAAAGGCATAGAAGAAAGAAAATGCAGTAATGCTAATCAAAAACATCATTCATTTTTATATCTTCCATTTCTTCCTAGTTCCTGTTTGTAGGCATACATGTTTTTACATGGTTGTGCTTATAGCTTCAGTTAGGTTTTCATCATCTGGACATGAGAATGTCTTTTGTCGTTACTTATTGTAAGAATTCCAAACAATAGAGCAAGATAAAAGTGGATGAAAAGCTACTTTCCTAATTTAACTCCTCAGAGGAAAGCGCTGTCAGTGGTGGTTGTAATTGCTTCTGACCTTTTAATATACAGATAAACAATTAATACTCTGCTTTGATTTTTGCCCATTTAAACATCTATTCATTCAATAAAATTTTATGGACTGGCTTGGTATTTTTGGGGGGCAGGGTGGATTTTGGCTTTTCTAAAGGATCCCAGGAACGGGAAGGACCTTAAAGATCTACACCAAGAATGTCCAATCTTTTGGCTTCCCTAGGCCACATGTAAGAAGAATTATCTTGGGCCACACATAAAGTACACTACTCTAATGATAGCTAATGATCTAAAAAAATGCAGAAACATCTCATAATGTTTTAAGAAAGTTTATGAATTTGTGTTGGGCCACATTTAAAGCCATCCTGAGCTGCATGTGGCCCATAGGCTGTGGATTGGACAAGCTTTATCTAGACCTTTCTGAACTACTCATCTGCCTCCCCAAACCCCTACCTCCAAAGCACCCATTCAGAATTCTTCACACATTGGTTGTCTGGCCTCTGCCTAAAGAGCTGAGTACCTGTCTTTTCTGAAACTACCCTTTGAGGGGAGATTTATAGCACCTTGTAGTACAGTATATGATACTTGGCTAGTAAGGTGTAATCATTTAATATTTTTCTTTTTAAAAATGTATTTATCATAGTTTAAGTTCTGGGGTACATATGCAGATCATGCAGGTTTGTTACATGCTATACATGTGCCATTGTGGTGGTTTGCTGCATCCATTGCCCTGTCATTAGGTATTTCTCCTAATGCTATTCTTCCCCAATCCCCCCATTCCCTGTTATTTCTCCCCTAGCCCTCCATCCCCCATGCTCCAGTGTGTGATGATCCCCTCCCTGTGTCCATGTGTTCTCATTGTTCAACAGCCACTTATGAGTAAGAACATGTGGTGTTTGGTTTTCTGTTCTTGTGTCAGTTTGCTGAGAATGATGGCTTCCAGTTTCATCCACGTCCAGGGAAAGGACATGAACTCATCCTTAGTTTTGGCTGCATAGTATTCCATGGTATATATGTGCCACACTTTCTTTATCCAGTCTATCACCGATGGGCATTTGGGTTGGTTCCAAGTCTTTGCTATTGTGAACAGTGCTGCAATAAACATACATGTGCATGTGTCTTTATAATAGAATAATTTATAAGGTTTGGTATTTTTCTAGGTGCTAGTGATACCATGAAGAATAAGATAAGATGGGTGTATACACCCTCATAGAATTTGACCTCAAGCAGGGTTGGGCATGGGGATGAGCATTCATAAGAAAGAGAACATCTGTTGGTGATGTGTTGTATGGTTATGGGCATATCTCTATGTCAGCACAAGTTAAGCTACTTTATCATTTTTAGTAGCTGCATAGTAGTCCATAGTGTGGTTATAATAATCATATTAAAAAGAATCATAATGCTTATTGAGTGCTCACTGCAATAGATGCTATGCTAAATGATTGTGTGCTTTACATTAACTAAAGTGTCACTCACAGCCACCAATAAATAGGTTATATTATTTTCTCTATTTTACAGTGAAAAAAATGGATTTATGCAAGTGAAGGATCTTGATCAAGTTCTCACAGCTAGGGAGAGCTAAAATCCAAACTGAGTCTCTGACTCCAAAGCCTGTAGTTTTTACTTCTCCACCATAAATATTTCATAATTCACTTATAAAGAAGCTTACTGATAAACACTTAGGATTCTTCCAGTTTTCCCATTTGTAAATAATCAGTAATTTAATTATACTTGTATGACTATTTATACACTAAAATAGCCAAAATAGGAATTTTTGATTCAAGGAGATATATATAATTTTCATAGAATTGTAAAAACATCCATCTCAAAACAAGTCTATGAGAGCTCATATTGTTAACAACTTTCTCAAAGCAACAATTCTCAAAATTTCTAAATGAGTTTTAAGTAACAAATGTTTCTTTGGAATGTAACAATTAGTATGAATTAGACATGTAAAATAAACACACTTAATAAATATCATTTTATTATCATTATTACAGCAAAATCAAAAGCTGTTGCTCTTATTGTATTCCTTATATTTTAAGGACTGGACATTGTGCAAAGATGAGTAAATTTGGATTATAACTGTTTGGGTTAGTTATATTGCCTATTGTCAATCTTCCCATTTGAACTATTTCAGCAGCTCAGGTTTTAAACCAGTGCTCATTAACCATATTCCTGAAGGAGGTGGCTTGCCCTCGTACATTCAGCAAAATGATTGGTCCAAGTATAGATTAAGTGGAAGTTACTTACCTTCCTCTTCTCAAAGCTGTAAGGTTTTATGCCTCTCTGATTACTGCCCCTGGGTTTTGTCTCTTTCCTATTGCAATCTAAAGAGAATTTTGCAACTCCAACTTGAAACGAATAATTGGACAGCAATAATGGAGGCAGCGAACCTTCCCATGTAAAGCTATTAGGTTGGTGCAAAAGTAATTGCATTTTTTGCCATTAAAGGTAAATGGCAATTAACGGCATTTAATGGCAATAATGGCATTGCCTTTAATGGCAAAAAACGCAATTACTTTTAATGACAAAAACTGCAATTCTGCACACATTTATTTAAAAATAAGTTGACTGCTCACAATACGTTATTCTCTGTAATTAGTGCTGGGGCAAAAAATAAAAAAAAGGAACAAAAGGATCCACAGAATTCCTGTCTTCAGGAAGCTTCTAATTTAGCCTCCTGTAGCAATAAGCCAAGTAATGTCAATTTGAAAAGAGATCAATGCACTGCATTTCTCTGTGGTAGACATGACATGACTTCAGTTAACTTTATAAGATTTCCCCCATCTTCAAACTAAATTTGGTTATATTTGCCATTTTTTAATGGCAAAACTGTAATTACTTTTGCATCAACTTATTATTTTATTTTATTTTATTTTATTTTATTTTATTTTATTTTAGAGACAGAGTTTCACTCTTGTCACCCAGGCTGGAGTACAATGGTGTGATCTTGGTTCACTGCAACCTTCGCCTCCCGGGTTCAAGTGATTTGCCTGCCTCAACCTCCCCAGTAGCTGGGACTACAGGCATGCACCACCACACCCAGATAATTTTGTATTTTTAGTAAAGATGAGGTTTCTCCATGTTGATCAGGCTGGTCTTGAACTCCTGACCTCAGGTGATCTGCCCACCTTGGCCTCCCAAAGGGCTGGGATTACAGGCATGAGAACCGTGCCTGGTCAACTTTTGTACCAACTTATAATAAACATCCTTTAAGTATGCAAAGCTAAGGAATCACCACCTGTTTACCTGTTTCATGATCCCTATTTATAAGCGACATAAACAATTAGAAGAAAAACTGGAGTATTGGGGTTCTTTTATAACATGTACACAACCTGGTTTGTTACTAGCACCTTGATGGCATATCCAGCAATACCCTCATTTCTTGGAAAAATTTAAGTTGAGAGCTGTAAGTTGAGATTCCTGCTTGGTCTTTTATTTCTTTCTTTCATTAATCTTTATATTTTTTAAATTTAATTTTTAAATTTATTATTTTTAAAATTAATCTTTTATTGAGACTCTGAGCTTGGTGTTAGCCTTCTGAACTTAGATTTCTCTTTTATGAAAGAGGATAAGACCAACTAATTCCCTGCCAACATGGATAGCCAAGATAGTAAAGTATAGGAAGTCTATGTATGACCAAGGGAAGAGGCTGGCTCTGATGACATGTAGATCTACTTTAGTGAAGAAATATCTGTTCTCTAGAATGAAAACAAGCGGCTTGGTGCTTATAGCCCAAAGGAGAAGGGCATGTAGAGAAAAGGAACCTGTCTAAATACTTGAGTTATTTTTTGCTGTTCTGTGTGACCCTCTGTGACCTTCCCTTCTCCCTCCTCTTATGGCCCCAAACTCAGCTATTTGACTAAATGTTTCACTTCTCAACAAGTTATGTTGGTGTTATGTAGAGACAGACTTAATTAAAGTTTGCATGTGGTGAGTGAGAAAGAGAAGGGCATTTAAACTCACTGAGTCAGGACCCATTAGAAAAAAAAAAAAAAAAAAAAAAAAAACAGCTGTGGCGGAATGACACAAGGAAAAGAAGGACGTGCAAAAAGCCATTTGGTTTGAGCTCTGTTAATTCAGGCCAGGGAAGAGGTAATGCAGAGGCCCGAGGGGGTGAGTTAAGGACAGGCTTTCTGCCTTAACTCTCAACATGCTTGGTTTTATTAGTTTAGGCCAGGCGGCTGCTAACATTATTTTAGTATCTATTTTGTGAGTGATTATGTTGTATGCATGAGCAGGAGGTCAGGCAGGTCAGGCCTTTCTGCTCCAGACCATCTCTGCATGAGCCTTTCGCCTTTAGATCTTGCTGAAACTTGCCACCTGTAAAAGCAGACAACCTAATGGGAAAAAGAGCGGCACTTAAAATGCTGTTTTTTTCTCCACTGCTCTCTAGTGTAAAGAACGTTGTAAAAATATTTCAAACTCGATTTTTTGTTTTGGTTGCATTAACTCTTTCTTTGACCATCGTCACAATTTTCCCACAAAATTTACTTTCGGTAACCAGAGATGTTTTGGAGAAACTGAATATTATGTCTGCAAACAGAGGGAAGCAGTCAGTGAAACCCAAAGGGAGGCTTGCTAATGTTCTGATCACTTAAACTCCTCTGTCCTATCACACACAATGACCACAGCTTTGGAAAGCTAACAAACCAGTTTCTTTTTTAGGGACTCTCTTGCATTTGTGTTTGAACGAAACGGTCATGAAATATGGACCAGTTCCAACCACAATGTTTTTGAGAGCCACCACCCAAAAGAAAAAGGGAGGCAGTCTAGATCTTAATCCTAATTTCTTACCCAACTGCCTGTGTGACCGTGTCTCATCGTTATGCCTCAATGCCTCAGTTTACCTTTACAAGAATCTACTTGCCTCATTGTTTGGGAGACTGGACTCGTTTATTCACTGTTACTCAGAGCTGTTAGGTAATCAAGCAGGAATCATGGACCCACAATGGGGTGAGGGGAAGTGGTGTAGATGGGACCAGATCTTGCCACTCTCCAAACTTTGGTTTTGTCCTGCAGCAAAAACTTCATTGTAACTAGCAGGTGCCGAGATCTGGTGCAGAACAGCAGTGTGGAGATGCACATTTGGCTATTAAAAAAAAATGTGGCTATGTGGCTGGGTGCAGTGGCTCATGCCTGTAATGCCAGCACTTTGGGAGGCCAAGGTGGGTAGATCACCTGAGGTTGGGAGTTTGAGACCAGCCTGGCCAACACGGGGAAACTCTGTCCCTACTAAAAATACAAATATTAGCTGGGCATGGTGGCAGGTGCCTGTAATCTCAGCTACTTGGGAGGCTGAGACAGGAGAATCACTTGAAACCAGGAGGCAGAGGCTTCAGTGAGTCGAGATCACACCACTGCACTCCAGCCTGGGTGACAGAATGAGACTCCATTAAAAAAAAAAAAAAAGTTACTGGCCTCACTTTCTTCTGAACTCTGATGCTCTGAAACCCCTCCTGCATTCTGTCTAAGCCCTCTGGAAAGCATTCAGTTATTCCTTCACTCACTCAACAAATATTTGTCAAACATCTCCCCTGCTCGAGGCACTGTGCAGAGATGCTCTAGGACCAACTCTTCACTCTCATGAATCTACTCAGTGAAGAGACAATGCATGTTCAATAAATGAATGAATGAATAAATATACAACACATCAGATGGTAAGTGCTGTGAAGGAAGTTTAGCAGGAGAAGGGAAGGAGAAAGTCTGTCAACTCTAATGAGGTGACAATGAGTAGAAACTTGGATTAGGTGGAAGACTGAACCATGCAGATACCTGGGGAAGAGCAGTCTAGGCAGAGGAAAGAACGTGCACCAAGGCCCTGAGGCGGAGGTGTCTGGAATGTTCACAGACAGCAAGCGGTCTCACGGGGTAGCACAGAGCGAGTGAGAAGGACAGTGGTAGGAGGTGAGGTTGGGAAAATAACTGGGGCCCTCTGTGAGGAGGGCCTACACGACAGTTAAACATTTGGGATTTCATTATGAGCATGATGGGAAGAACCAGTGGACTGTTTTGATCAGAGAAGTGTAATGGTTTGCCTTTTTCTGAAAAAAGGACCAGCTGGTTCCCTGTAGAGAGTGGATTAAAGAGGGTCAAGAGGGGAAGCTGTGGTACTAGTTAGGAGTCCGTTTTGGAGGAATAGGTGAGGGGTAACGGTGATGTGGCCTAGGGTAGTGATACTATGAGTAGAAAAAGGTGGTCTGATTTGGAGTGCACTTCAAATGCAGAGGTAAAAGGATTGATTATGGTTTGAACATGGGACATGAGAAAGAATGATAGTCACGAATGATACTTAAGCAGGTAGATGCCATTACAGAGAACATTTAGAAAGAAAGACCATTGAAGAGCAGCTAGTTTGAGGGCTGCAGAGGCTGATGGGAAAGTCCAAAACTGTGTTTCAAGCATAAATTACAGGGACCATCTGAAAAAGAGAGTGCCTGCTTTCAAAGCAAAGCTATATCATAGAGAATAGAGGGTCAAGGATGACTCATGTGGGCCAGAGGTGGAATGGTGTACCCTATAGGGAGAAAGCCACACTCGATGGTGTCACTATGAGGCAGAAAACTTTCTTTGACCAAGGTAGCCAATATTGACCATTAGACCCTAATGGCTATTGGGTCTGGATAGAGAGAGGCCCTGGTTAGAGTCCTTAGTATCCAGGCTTCTAGATGCTGTTCTAACAGCAGCTTGATCAAGGGTGAGACAGGCCAATCTAGTAAACACCAGAACCTGGACACCCTGCTGCTTACCATCTTCCCCAGGCCTCTGCATCCATCATTGCTCCCTCCCAGAAAAGTGGCAGTGAATACTGGAAGGTCTTAGCTGCAAACAAGATGGTAAGAATGAAGTTGAAAAGCCCAGAGTAGTCAGCACAGAGGAGTGTGGTGTCCATAATTGATGGAGGTCCAAGCAGTTGAATCTGCAGCAGCAGAGATATAGGGCAATAGGGAGAAGGGGTCCATTATGGAACACGACTAGGGCAGGATGTTAAGGGACGTCAGTTAATTTATTTACTTCCTTCTTCCTTCTCTTCTTTCCCTTTCTCCATCCTTCTCTCACTCTTTCCCTTACCCCTTTCATCCTTTGCATTTAAGCATTCACGCCTTCAGCAAACATTGATTTAATGCCTGTTGTGTACCAGTCATCGTGCTAGGCCTTGAGAACACCTAGAAAAAACATAGGCTTGACCTTCCTGAGGCTGAGAATTTAGTGGAGGTGGGGGGAAATTCCCCAAATTCCCTCCTGGGTCAGTGGAACAGACAAAAAAAGTTTAAGGGTAGGAGCCACACAGGTCACCTGACCACACACATATCTGTAGTCTGTTTTCAATGTAAAATATGAAACCTCCCTGCTCTAGGCTTTCTTTGTTATCTTTTATGTTTCTGTTCAGTGAGTGGCAGGGCCTCCTTTCCTGTGGGTTTTTTTCAAAGTCTTACCATATACACCTTTCTGATGCTTTGTTTTCATGCAGAAGTTGACCTTTTATATAAAAGGATATTATTGTTTGCTTGATGCCTTACAAGAATATCTTCAGAAATTTTTTTAAGAAAGCATTTTTATTAACATTCTAGGCAGGAAGCACAGTGGTTAAGAAAATTGATTCTGAAATCAGACAGATCTAGGTTGAACGTAGGCTCGTATATCTAACAGCTGTGTGACCTTGGACAATTTGCTGTTTTGAGCCTCAATATCCCCATATGTAAAATTTTATCTAACTTATAAGGTTGCCATATATATTAAATAAAATGGGATAGGTTAAGCATTTGATGCATAATTAACAATAAACCCAATAAATGGCTATTGTGAGTTGTCAAATGCCAAATTCACATACCCAGTGTTTTCTTCTAGTGTTTATCTATACCACTGTGTCTCTTGCCTTTCCACATATTTACTTAATGTCAGTTGCTCAATAAACTGTGTGTCCAAATTGTCCTGTATGTTGCTTCACAGAATAATTATTTAGGGGAAAAAGACCCAAGTCGAAACTAGAAAACCCCTATAGGCATGGAATTAGCAGCCACAAACAAATTGATCCCAATTACAGGGACATAATCAGGAACAGTAATTTGGGGGAACCCTGTGATTATTGCCTACTCTCAGAAATAAAACCCAGGAAAACTGCCGAACAGATGTTAAAAGTACGAGTTGGGCTTTGGCAAATGGCGTCACTTCAGAATAGAGGTCCTCATACGTTCCACTGGAAGCTTAAGAAAAGTTGTGTATCACAAATTTTTGTACTGTTGAGCAAAAAATGCATTAACAGGTTTGCAATGGAAAATGGATTCCTTGACATATGCCAATTGCAACTGATTGATAGTAGCTGCTGGGAGAGCTGCGATGAAGGCCCGTGAGGTTTCATACTGTATCCATGACAAAGAATGCTGTGACCCATTAAAAATATATTGCATGGATGGGCGTAAGCATGGGGAATGTTGGTATGCGTATTCTATCTTGCCATTCCTTGTAAACATGGCTAACCTGGCGAGGTTTCCAGTTTTAATAATCCTTAAGATAAAACAAAAGTGTCTACTTATCTTAAACTCTTTTTAGGCTTTATTAAATTATTTAATCATTTATTTATTCATTTCTTTTGCACAGACTTATCCCTTTAACAAAAAATACTTCTGAATCTGTGTTCTGTTCCAGTCTGGAATTAATTCAACTCAGGAAAACATATATTGATAACTAGACTTGAAAAATGGATAAATGAGGAAAAGCAGGAATGAAAGATTCCAAAGGAAAAGGCGAACTGGTCATTCAGTAGAGAGAAACCTGCTGAAGTAGAAAAGAATAAAGTTTGACATTATTCAAAAGAACATGCTATATATGGAGGACAGAAAATAGAGAGTTGTGCTCAGATTTACAGTTGTTCTGAGAGAAGGAACTGGAATAATTATAGAGAGTCATGCTAAAAAAAATTCACAACTGGGAAGCTCTTAAGTTGAAAAAGAAAGAAAATAATTTGAAATTCCTGGTTAAAGGATATTACTTTGAAAAAAATTACTAATTTTACTGTTGATTAGGGCAAAGTTAAGATCCTCTTTATATTTTTAAATGGTTGAGCAATACACAAATATCTCATGAAATGAATCAGTCAAGGTGGAATTATTAAAGTATTTGAGCAAGTGTGTGAATCTCAATCATTCAATCTTTATAAAAAGAATTCACAGCAAATGTCAAATAAAACTTTTCAAAAGTAATATAGAAAACATAAAACATTTTTGTTTGCTTGTTTTATTTTTGTCTTTCCCATCCACAATTTATCATAAACTGGATAACCATTTGATTGGAGAATTATGAAATGCACTATTAAGGTCAAATTTTTATCACTCCTGAGAATTTAAAATGATGATACTGGACTGGTTTAAGTGCTTACTTAAACCAAATTCTATACTAACAGCTGTCCACACTTCTCTCTTTTGTCTCTCACAGCAAGTGGGTTAATTGTTATAATCTTCAATTTAAGATAAAGGTATGAAGTCTTCGAGATTAATAGCTATAATTATATAAAAATCAATATATTAATAGCTAATTAATATATTAGTTCTCCAACTGGAGTTGCTACAAGCTAAGAAGGATGACCCCAGGTGGCAGAAGCTGTAGGAAACCCAGAATGATTGTTAGTTAAGGCCATATTTCATCCTCAGAGCTTTCTTCATGGAAAGCAACCACTCACTGAACAAATTACCATTGCCAATTGGACATCCTGGGGAAAAACCATATTACCATATGGTTTAGCTCTTGGAAAATGAAGCACTCTTCATCTGTAACTTTATGCAGCCATATTCCTTAATTTTCTCTGTTTCTTGGTTCTCCCGTTGGGAGTGCAAAATAATGTCTTCAAAACTCCCCAAGCGCAGAACTTTCCAGGCCATAGAAGAACAGGCATGTTGAAGCCATCCATTCAGCTGTTCATTTAGGAATTTATTTCCTCGTATATCTAGCTGGCTTTTCTCTGCCATGAAATAACAGAGTCAATTCTCAGTTTTATTGGTAGTTTCTCAAATTGTGTGAGATCTGTAGAATTACAAAATTGTAGTACAACATCTCTCTTTAACCTTGCAATTTACACACTTACATGTACTTTTATCTTTTGTACCAGAAACCACTGTCCTTTAATTTGTTAGAATGTGTAGCTCAATAAAAGACAATAGCAATTTATATGGAGAATTTTAAAAATCATATTGATTAAGGGAACAAAAGGGACTGGTAATACTTTTAATAACATTCAACTTTCTCTAAGCAGCCTCTCCCCCACCTTGATTTCACAGTGGCTTTGGAAAGAATTTAAATCTGATACCAAATCACTATATTAAATTTCCAAAGTCCCCAAATTCACCTTTAAATTCCTTTCATCCTTACCCACTGGATTATGACTTTCATCCAAGAGTTCCCCACATCTTTGTGGTCCCAGCATCAAGAAAATTCCTCTTTACATTGGACTGATCTTTTGGCTGGTAAAATAAAATTTGCCTGGATATTCTTCTCTAATCATACTGTTATGATCAGTTTGAAATGGAAATGACCAAACTTCATGGACTACAAGAGAAAAATATTCTCCTTAAAAAAAATGAAAACAAAATGTAAATGACTAATGGGAAATGCTGCCCCAGGCCTATGTTTATAGACACAAACACAAACCCTGAAAATTGGGGCAGAGGGCTGGTTGAGAAATAAACAGTCCATCAATTTTGCTTAAAAATAGTCTAAGAATTGGTGTGAATTCTTTTAAGGGCAGTTTTGGCTTTATATAGACACGCCTATTGGGGTTAGATATTTTCTGAGTACATGAAGTATTTACTCAGAGCCAATTGAATGTTGTGGTAGCAGTCTACACAAATAATTCATTCGCCAAATATTTATTGAATTCGTAGTGTGCATCAGATGGATATCATGGTAGGCCTTGGAGAATTACCTTGATGAAGTCAGACCCCTTTTATTTTTTGGTGGGCACTTAAATTGTGTTTCTAAATAAGTGACTGTGTTTTCAGAGGAAAGAAGTTACATCTTTTTCATAAATGTCATAGTTTAATAAATAGTAATCAGTTTCAAATACATCTGATTTATAGCAATGAGGTGGCTAGTGTCTTGGTGGCTCTAATGCTAAAATATCAAACTGCTCAGTAAAGATAAGGTTTTAAGACATACCTCATCTCCAACATGCTCCTTAAAATACAGGCAGTTTCCCCGATTTACACAGGAGAGAAACTGAGATATAACTAAATAAAATGGTAAATAACAAAAAGTAATACATCTTCTGCTTTAGTGCTCGCATTTATATATGGGTGTTTTTTGGTGAGACACCAATGAAACTCATTTCCAGTGGAATCCTGTTGCCACACTTGAGGATGTGACTCGGAGGAAGCTGGCAGTTTTCTAGTTTCCTACTTCTGCTCCTATTCAGCAGTGCATCTAACCACATCCACCCTGGGACAAGTCTATCTTCTCTGATTCAGACAAAATGCCCACATACAAATCTTTCCTGGAGTAGGAAGTGGCTTAACCGTCTGGTTTTCAAAGACATGTTGTGCAAGCAAAGTAAACAGGGAAGCTTATTGAATTAGTAAATTGAAATTAAGCAAATTATTTCCTAACCCTTAATAGTAGCTACCCAAGATGTCAACAAAGCAAGGATCAGTGTCAATAATATTAGAAGCAAGGTTAGCAGCGCTTATTACAAGACAAACAATCCAGTGGCAGAGAATAAATTTCTTCTAAGTTCCTGGATTCTAAACATCTCCATGAAAGGCAATGATTTTGTATCTTTCTCTGGGTCTTCCAAATTGGCAATTGGAAACAAAATTGCTATTAAATAATATTAATAAAAGTGAGAATGATGATAATAATGATTTCTCTGTTGGGGCCAATGCCAAATTTATCCGTCCCATTTGTTTCCCTCCACCCACATTTTTGCTGTAAGTGAATGGGTATTCTATACAAGAAATAATTCTCACTCACAAAGTGTGTAATTCCATCCATAAAGAATCCCAGCTCCCTGCAGAAACCTGGGTTTACCGATGGTTGAGATGCACTGATGACGCCTCAGATTGTACCCTCTCTCTTGATTGAAAGCAGAAGGACCCCCACTCTTGCTTGGCCTCCTTACTTATGAACAGTGTCGATCCATTTCCTGTTCCCCTCTGTTAATTCATACCAGGACAGACACAAGATCAGAATGAGTCACCCAGTGTTTCGGCACCTCCTTGGAGCAGTGTTGATGGGAATAAGTGTTTGCAGACTAAAGGTTCCTGTTCAGGCTACCAGAGGGTGACTTTTCAATTCTTAGTTAACCAGTTCCAGCCCAGAAAAGTAGCCACTGTACACTAGCACTGCTCAATATTGTTGGGCTTTCCCCCCTCTTCTCTTGAAGTACTGACCACCCAACCATTATCACTCCCAATTTAAAATGAAATATGGAGCACTTCATCTGGGTTTCAAATGAGATGAAATTGTCTCTTTGTTCTGCTGAAATCAATCAGGATCTTGCCCACATGGAGGGTTTCAGGTTACCACAAGGAATGTGTTTCCAGGAGTGTTTGCTCTGAAATAAAAAAATGTGATAATCATTACATGGAGAGTCAATAATTATAAGCATTTCCTCTTGGAATCACAGAGAAAAAAATACAGGGAACATATCAACCTCAAAAAAAAAAAAAGATCACTGAATTTCTGTCTGGTACATTAAGGCACCTGGTTGGGGCCTATGGCCACACTTCCTTTCATTGCTGCTGCATTTTAACATCATTTGTAACCCTGATTGAAGCTGCCACACTATTTTGCTAAAAGGAGTGCTGAATTTGTCCAAATGCTTTTTTCTTAAAGTGAAACACTGTAGTAGAATCAAAGCTGAAAGTATCAAAAACAACATAATATTTTGTGTGTCAGGTACATTCTAATCTGTAAGTGGCAATTGATTCTAGTTCTAGTTAAAGGTCGATGCATTCGAAAGTTAGATCTTCTGGGCAATTACAGGCACCCTCTAATGTCATACAGTTTGTATATTAGGTTGTATGATCTGTACTTAAAAGAGGCATGGTTGCTGCTTCAGAGACAAATATTTCAAAATGTAGTAGGTTATTTTCCACCACACATTCTTGTCTTTTTCACTAGTTCAAAGCAAATGGCCTAGCAGGTCAGGCTGATTCCATTTGCTCAAATCAAAAAAGACTTACCTTTTTAGTTTTTTCTTCAGCCTTTTAATGCCCACAATTTAAATACATTATTTTAAAAATGTCCTAAATAAAGGCTATTTGCATGTCAAGTTCGGATGCTCTCAACTGTGCTAGAATCCACCTTCAGGTTTCACTTCCAAATTTCTATCCCTGTTTAAGTCCAAAGGTATTCATAAAGCAAAATAACTCCAAGCAGGGACTAAATAGGAACAGGTTGATAGCCTGTAGTTGCTCTGGCTGAATGGCAAGCAAAATATTGAAGGCTGCTTGCAGAATGATTGCTTCCACTGCTGTCTCACCAGAGGCACAAACTTCTGAATTAAACTGCCAAGACCTCATGTGATTCTGCTGTAGGGAAAACCCAGGACACTGTTTTGCACCCTCAGACTAAAAGTCCTACCTACTTTACTTACACCCTTGCCCTTGACTACATACAGATGAATCCCATATAGGATAGCTGGTAAGCTCTGTTAGAACATGCAAATGGGTGAAAACCAAGGTTAGATGTGCTTTACAATAGACAAGCCTCTACTGAACATTTTCTATGTGTGCTTGTCCCTGCATTGGCTATCTCATTATATCCTCAGAAAAAAACTCAAAAGGCAGGTGTGTCTATCCCCATGCTAAAGATGTGATAACTGAGATTCGCAAAGGAAGGCAATATTTCCCAGGCCTCCTGTTAGTGGCAAAGTAGGGATTTGCTTCAGCCCTGCCCCACTTCAGACACCCCTTTTGCCTAAACCAAACAGCCAGTCAATTCTTAGCATCCATAGACACCCAGAAAGAGGAGGGCCTAGATAATGCCTAGTTGAGCCCATCATTTTAGACCTGAGGAATCTGAGGTTAAGTGACTCCCCTGAGGCAAACTGAGTTAAGACCAGATGCAACTGGCCCTGCCGGTCACTAAGCAGATAGTGCCACTCAAGGACAAACACAGTTTTAAGAGATGTGCCTGCTAACCCAAAATGTGCTCACTTACCACCTTTCCTGAATCTTGTCACTGCCAAAATTTTCCCAACTGCCTGATATACATATGGATTGATTTTTCCTTTCTGAATGCATTTAATAACTTAGAGTCATTTCCATAAGGCTTCATAGTTAAGAAATTGGGCCTTTGAGAGGAAAGAAAGTGCCTGTAGTAAAATTCTCCTTAAAAATATGGCCTTGGTGATGATGATTTATGTGCTATTCATGCAGTAATCTGCTTGACTTTAGTCTGTAAAGCTTCTTTACTTGTCTCTCCTGAAAGCTCTTTCACACATATTATCACATTTTATTCTTTAAAGGAACACATGAGGAAGAAAATTTGCAACAAAACAAACCGTGGGACTTTCTACCATGTTTGTGAATTTTGATTTTCTCTTTTAATTTGTAAAACAGTGCTGAATTTGGCAAAATTTCTCTTTTAATTGGTAAAACAGTGCTGAATCTGGTAAAAAAAAAAATCTGGTAGAAGTAGGAGAGGGAGTGAGAATATGCTTAGGGCAGAGGGAGAAGAAGAGAGATGGACATTGGTTCTGTATAGGTATTTGCATGAGAATTTGAATACAGGGGAATTGTACCCCAGATTAATGCCTGATAAATATCAGAGTTTAGTAAATTAATGAATGAGAACCCAAGGACAAATGGAGATTAAATATGGCTCAGTAAGCAAGAGGCAAGCTGATGGACAGAACGTTACAGAAATGTACCATAAAAACTGGAGCTCCAAAAAAATCTGTCTGCAGTGGCAGTTCACACCGAGGGTCTCTGGAGACCCTTTAGGCGCACACATGCCACCAGTGCCCTCTGTTGTCTGTCAGCAATACTAAGAAGCTTCAGGAAACTCATCCCTGCTAGAATTTACACTTTGCCCACAAAGGTTTATCTGCCCTGGCAAAGGGTCTAAAATATGGGTTATGCACTAGAATGAGAGTTTATTGAATCGATTATAGAATATTGGAGTTTGGAGAATCTTTGATAGTCACCTGATAACAGTTCTCCCATTATAGGTAGGGAAAGGGAGGCTGACTAAAGATGAAGTATCTCATTTGAGAAATATCCAGTTAGAGGCAGACCCTTGTCTTGAACCAAGGGCTCCAAGTCTGGTGCCACATCTTTTGCAGCCTCCTAATCCTTATTTTTGCCTCCTTCATTCTCTTTAAGGATGGATAGATGGATGAAACAGAATAACACAGTCATGGAATGCTTGAACAGAAGAAATTCCATGTTTTCCTACTAGAAAATTGAAGTCTCTGATTTACCGGAAGTCCTTTCCTTAAGTCACTTAAGAAAGGTAGATCCCAGACTCCAAATTTAATTACTTTTGTACAAAATTATTAAGGGAAGGTGAGAAGAAAAGGGTAAAATTATCTCATTTTTCCTTTATAAGATGTGGTTCTCTCCTCTACTTCCATGTGTACACACCCTGTCCTCCCCTTCTCTCTTTATGCTTAGGCTCATGAGCTCAAGCCAGGCACTTAAACATGACCATGTCATTGAAAAGCCAGATGGGAATGCAGGCTGAAACCAAGATAAGATGGCCCAGAGCACTTGGATGAGGAACTAGAGGGTGAGGAGCAGGGATGGTGGCTGTCATTCAGGGGTGAGATGACAGTAGGTGATTGGGTACCACTGTTGGGTTCAAGGTTGGGCCCAGGCAGATGCCATGTGGGACCCTTGCCCAAGATGAATATCAGAGGACTTCTCTGTGTTATTGTACAAAGTGGTGGTAAGGAAGCAAAATGCCCCAATGATATTCCCACTTAAGCAATAATGTCCCATGCTCTGCAGGGACTGGGGAAGATGGGTCTCCTCAAGTGGCTGCTGCTCAGAACTACCTCCACTGTGGGCTGCATCACACCTTGTATCTGAATTCCTCAGCCCAGCTGATTGACACTTATTTCCCTATACTAAGCCTTAGAGCCAATGTCACAGTAAAATTGATTCTTTCTGAAGAGGATGGAAAGAGAAACAGGAAAGCGTAAGATTTCTGCGGGCTTATTGTTAAAAGGCACTTGGCTAGGTGTTTTCCTATGTATTACTCTTTTTAATCCTCACCTTTTTCCCCATCAGGTAATGCTATTATCCTGAATGCTCAAATAATGAAGCTGGCACCTAGTGGGGTAAATTACTTTGCCCCAAGTCCCACAGTTGCATTTGAAGGCAGAGAGCTCTTATTTGAAACCAATCCTCCCGAAATCTAAGTCACTTCTTTTTCCTTTAGTAAAGATAGGTGGAAGCTGGATGGCAAGCTGGTGTGGTTAGTCTACCTGACCCCATCACAGAGTCCCTGCCTCCAATCCCTCTCCTCTTCCCTGGCTTTGGACCACCCATCCAGTCTGTGGACTGCTCTGGCTATCTTGGTGGAGAATATTATGTTCCTCTGCTTCTAAACAGTGTATCTGGGTTTCAGGACACAGAGAAGTCCTCTGATACTTGTCTTGGGCAAGGATCCCACATGGCATCTGCCTGAGCCCAACCTTGAACACAGTCTATAACCATAGACTTAACCATAACCATTTCTAAGTGTGCAGCTTCTTCCTCCAGTTCTTTACCTGGCTGACATCTTGAGCCAGGCTTTTTTACTGTGTGGCAACTCCCCCTGCCCCAGAGATTAGCTCAACCACTGAGAAGGAGGTCAGTTGGAATGTCAGGTGTGTGTCCCTGGACCATGAAGTTTAGGGGAAAGCCAGTCACTCTGGTGGACAGGCCTGATACACAGGACACATGGGAACAAATGCCACTGTTGATGCTAGTTTAATGTCTTAAGTAAGAGACACTAATTCCTGAGGCCTCCTACACCACCTATAGCATGGGCCTCATACTGCCTTTCAGACTTGTCCCAGGATTAAGTAAGATAATCATTGTAAACTACAAAGGACACACAGTAGGAGTTCAGTAAGTCGGAGCACCCCCTTGGTGCTCCCTAGCAGAGACAGTGCCTCAACAAATTGACAAAAACAGCCATTTTTTTCTAGGTCACAAAGATGATCATATCTGTGTTCTCCATGTTTTATTTTCCTCCTGCATCTCTCTAGAGACATCTGTAACCAACAGAAATTAGATGCACAAATCCTTTTTGTTCCAGAGAGGCTTTGCAAACAGTTTACTCTCAAGTTAATCCCAGACCCTGGGTTTCTCATGCAGTCTTCAGACTACCCGTATTACAATAGAAAACCCACTTGGGAAATTGGAGCTGACAAGTCTTGAGCTGATTCCTCCACTAATTTCCATTCGTTTGCCATTTACTAAAAGTGATACAGGTGGGTGGAAATCAGGTGAGGCCTGCTTCTCAGAAGTAACCAAAGATGCCTGCACACCTCTGTGTGTCACTTGGCCCATTCTTCCCGGGATGGCGAATGCAGTCAGGTGTGAGGCCTGGGCTTGTAGGGATACCCAAATATTTTCTTGGGAAGTAATCTCAGTTTATTAGAGTTTCTTGTCTCAATTCAGAGTATAGATTTTTGAATGCGTTTGCTGACAGATTGACCTGGACTGTGTTTTCCCCTTATTCAGGGAGCGATCGATCTTTATCAAAAGGATTTGTTGACTGACGGGCTTTCACGGTTCTAATGTGCTGTTTGATACTTTTAAAAGACATATGCCCCTTTGTATAATGAAATTATCTGATAAAACAGGGAATGAAGCTCAGGTTTTCTGAAGCATCTTAGCTCTTGACTGCTTTGGTGACTGCCAGGGAATTTGTTTTTATTTGCCTGTGATGGAAACCTTACAACCTTAGCGAAATTGTTTTCAAATATTCAAGTTTCTAGACCATATACTGTGCTTCTAGGCCTAAGGGCCTGAACTAAACCAAGATTGTGTTTCCCTCAGGTAAGTACTTCCAGACACTCTATCCTCTCTGTCTTTACAGCCCTCTTCTCCTCATTACTGTACTATGTAACACTAGATGTGCATTATAGTCCACATAAAAAGCCATTTCTGTAGCATCTTGTCATCGGTTCATGGACGTTGCTTTGAAGCCGTGTTGTGTTCTGAACTCAGAGCCTAACAGCAAGGCTCAAGTGCACCACACCGTATTATTTACCCAGATGGGGTTAATTGTTAAATAAAAGAATGGGCCCTTTCAGTTTACTTTTTTGCAATCTCTCTCACACTGATTATGGAAGACAGGGAAGTCTATGATAAATATCAAACTTTCTAATGAGAAACGAGTCCAGTTGTATTTGAAATCTTGAGCTTAATCCAGAATCAGGAAATGTAGCCACTTGTGTTACTGTTGCTGAAAGAAGAAAATGACCTTTTTATTGTAGCTTACATTCACTATTGTACTTGAGAGCCACAGGGCATGGAGCAAGTAAATGTAAAGGCTTAAGTAGAGTTTTCCTTTTAACAGGAAGGGTGCAACTTGGTGTGCTGAAACCATCATCTTATATTTTCAAGGGATTTTTGCCTAGAGTAAAGCCTGCACTGAAACCTAAAAATTGTATTTTGCCTAAAACCTTTATAACAAAAACCTTTAAGTTTCTGATGTCAGTGTGGCTAAATGGCTACTACTATTAGCTTTATTCATTGACTGAGGTATAATTTGCAAAGGGTAAATTTCACAGATCTTAAGTGTAGGGATTGACAAATGTGTGTGTGTATATATACATGTGTGTACATATATATATGTATATTTACACACACATATATGTAATCCTCACGTATATATTCCCACTGCTTAGAACAAGAACAGTTTCTCTTAGTCCTCTCTCAGTCAAAGCTCTCAAAAGTAACCACTCTTACAGTTTCTGTCACCATAGGTCAGTTTTGTTCGTTTTTGAATTTTATGTCAATGGAATCATATTCTACATACTCTTTCCTGACTGGCTTCTTTCACTCAGAATGATGTTTTTGAGTTTTATCCCTGTTGTTACATGAATCATACCATCATCTTTTCAGATATCACACTATTTTGGAGAATCATTGTTAAGTGCAGTAGATTTCCTGAAGAGAGGCTTTTAAGACCACACCAAAGTAAGGTGCAAAAGAGATTTTGCTTCTTCTACTCCGGTATTTTGTGCTGACCTTACTGTGGTAATATCATAAAGAGGTTCAGGGGATTTACATAATCTAATGCATAAAATATAAAAATAGATTTATCTACATGTACACCTGTATATATATGTATATACAAAAATAAATTCACATTTTCATGAAATATCATCCACAGACAAGTAATTTGCCACTAAAGTCAAATTCAGGACATATCAGTGGATTTTATAGGACTACGTGTGCAAAAAAAAGTTTCTCTCAGACCTAATCAAGATGAAACATTAGAACTTGAGCTGCCCAGCCGTCTAAAAAGCAAATACTGAATGAAATTTTGAAGTTATCTTGGGTACATTTATTATAAGCCAAGCTGTTGCAAACTCTTTACCACTGTCTTATTACCCTGAGTTTCACAGGAATTGAAAAACTTGACTGGGCATAGTGGCTCACACATGTAATCCCAGCACTTTGGGATGCTGAGGCAGGTGGATCACTTGAGGCCAGGAGTTTGAGACCAGCCTGACCAACATGGTGAAACCTGATCTCCTCTAAAAATACGAAAAATTAGTCAGGCATAGTGGTATATGCCTGTAATCCCAGCTACTTGGGATGCTGAGACAAGAGAATCACTTGAACCTAGCAGGAGGAGATTGCCATGAGCCAAGATTATACCACTGCACTCCAGCCTAGGCAACAGAGTGAGACTCTGTTTCAAAAGAAGAGGAAGAGGAAGAGGAAGAGGAAGAGGAAGAGGAAGAAGAAGAAGAAGAAGAAAGAAGAAGAAAGAAGAAGAAGAAGGAAGGAAGAAGAAGAAGGAAGAAGAAGAAGGAAGAAGAAGAAGAGGAGGAGGAGGAAGAAGAGGAAGAAGAAGAGGAAGAAGAGGAAGAGGAAGAAGAAGAGGAAGAGGAAGAAGAAGAAGAGAAAAGGAGGAGGAGAAGGAGGAGGAGGAGGAAGAGGAGGAGGAGGAGGAGGAGGAGGAGGAAAACTAGCATAGGCTAGAGCTCCTACTGATTTGTTTATCTACTGGATAATTGTTCTAGTGACTGTGGACTCACCAGTAAACAAGGTAGATTAAGGTCCCTATTCTTGTGGAGTTAATATTCTAATTGAGAATACACAATAAAAAGTGAATGAGTATGTAAATTAATAAATAATAATCACTTCAGATAATGATCATTGCTAAGTAGCTAATATAAAGGTTATGGGTAAAAAAGCAATGGTGGGATTGGGCCTATTTTGAATGGGGTGCATAGGGAGGCCTCTCTGACAAGGTGAGATCTGAGCAGAGAACAGGCAGAAGGAGCTGACCATGCAATGATCCAGGGGCAAGAGCATTCTGGGAAATAAATAGCAAGTGCTCAGGCCCAAGGCAGGAACTGGCTGATCTTGGTCAAGGTAGAGAAAGTCAGTGTAGCCAGAGCCTGGTGGAAGGAAAGAGTGGTGACAATTAGGTTGGGGAAGTAGGCAGCAATGTCCTATAGATTATGGAAGGGACAAAAGTGTCTTTTAGTTTCAAATGTAATGGGGGCTCATGGGGGGATCTGAAGCAAGGGTGATAACATGACCAGACTGATTCTGTTATTGAAAGTTTGTTCTGGCTGCTGTGTGGAGAATGGATGGTAGAGTGGGTGGAAAAAAATGAAAATAGGATGACCAGGTTATCAAAAGATAATTTCAGCTTAGACTTGGATAGCAGCAGTGATAAGGAGAGAAATGAGGATGCAGGGTTCATTATTATTTTGGCAGGCAGTAAAGCCAACAGGACTAACTAATACATTGGATATAGGATATAAGAGACAGAGTAGTTCTTTGCAGTTGTTGGCCAAAGCAAGTGAGTAAAAGATGGGGCCATCACATGCAATGGAGAAGACTGGAAGAGTAACAGTTTAGGAAGGAGATAGCCCCAAGTTTTATTCTAACTATGTTAAGGTTTAGATGCAGATCAGATCAACAAATGAAGGCATTAAGGAAGCAGTCGATATAGTTATCTGACAGTCAAGGGAGAAGTCAGAGCTGGAGACAAACATTTTGGAGCCATCAATATAAAATCAGTATGAAGAGCCATAGGATTGGATAGGTTGACTTAGGAAAAGCTGATGAAAGACGAGATAGAGTCCCAGGTATTCTGGCTACATTGCCATCAATTTTGTCTTCATCATCATGAAAATCATCATTATCATGATTATTTTTTATTGAGCACAAAATCTTTTAGGCGCAATGGTTCTAGGCTCAAGAGAAAGATTAGTAAAAAAGAATCGTTGCTATAAGGAGGAGAGGGGGAAGGCAATGAAAAGCTGGAATAATAAATGCTATGATCATGGTTAACTCAAGGGTCAGTGGGAGCAACAGACTGTGCAGGCCAGCCAAGCTTTGATGAGGAGGTGACATTTGGATATTTGAATTGGATGTGTGGCTCTAGAGCAGTTTGATCCATGGAGAAAGCCTTCCTAGGCAAAGGGGAGCATGCACAAAAGTGGTAGACACACAAGGGCAGGGGAAGTCTGGAAGCTGACGGTGGTTCTGAGTGAATGTGGTGCAGGGTATGTGGCAGGAGTCGAAGTTGAGAAGCAGCAGCATCTGGGTCATCAAGACCTATGAACGTCATGCTAGGAATATTGAAACTCTTTCCTGAAAGGCAATGGGAGAGGGACACATGATAGAACAAGAAGTCCTTCAGAACATGACTTGAAGCTAATGGGGTTGGTGTGATGACATTGGTGATATTGTTTAGCTTCTCTAAGCCTTAGTTTCCACATCTGTATAATGGATAAAATAATAAACACATGTCAAGGTTTTTGTGAATATTGAAGATAGTAAGTATAAAACATTTGTACCCAATGCAGAAAAAGTGATGGTGATTATCTCTGCTGTTACTACTACTATTATTAATGGACATTTATAGAAGTTTCTTTTATAGGAGAAGGATGTGAAATTATTATATTAATGTGGATAAAAATGATGAACCCTTGGTGGTGGGGAGGAGAGGACAAAAGTGAGACAGCTTGCTAACTGACAGGCCAAGGGAGGAGTAGGGGTGGGAGGGAAGGAAAGGGCGGAAGCTCAAGTGACTCAGGTTTCAGAACTTGGCGTCTGAGTAGGGTGGCGGAGACTTTTTTGAAATAGGGAATATTGGGAAATAAGTGTGTTTTGTGGAGAAGGGAATGAGTCCATGGTCGATGTATTATTTTGTAAGATCTGTGAACCTTACTTTATGAGTCTGGAGTTCTACAGAAAACATGGGGCTGGAGATACAGATGTGTGCAGCTCAGGTAGACAAGGAGGGGGCGTATTGAGTGAGAAAACCAAAAAGAGGATTAAAGACCCCTGGGGAACGTTGAGATGTAATGATGGAGCTAGAAGTGTCAGGAATGTAGATTAAGAAGAAGCAAGGCAGAGACATAAAGGGAGGTCCAGAAGGGCAGCCCTGAGACGTGTTCCTCATCTCACTCACCCAAAGGGATGCTCACACATGCTGGCCCTCCAAGCTCTTTCCTCTTCTTAGAGGAAGGAAGAGATGTCTGCCCCTTTTTTCTACCTCCCAAGCATGATTGATTAAAGTCCAGAGTAGAAAACATCCTTGTTATTGGTCTATTCAGGGTTTCTATTTCTTCCTGGTTTATGCTTGGGAGGATGCAAGTGTCTAGGAATTTATCCATTTCTTCCAGGTTTACTAGCTTATGTGCATAGAGTTGTTTGTAATCATCTCTGATGATCGTCTGCATTTCTGTGGAATCTGTGGTGATATCCCCTTTATCGTTTTTTTTTGCATCAATTTGGTTATTCTCTCTTTTCTTTTTTATTAATCTGGCTAGTGTTCTGTCTATTTTGTTGATCTTTTTGAAAAACCAGCTTCTGGATTTACTGATTTTTTGAAGGGTTTTTTGTGTCTCTATCTCCTTCAGTTCTGTTCTGATCTTAGTTATTTCTTGTCTTCTGCTTGGTTTTGAGTTTTTTTTATCTTGCTCCTCTGGCTCTTTCAATTTTGATGATAGGGTGTCAATTTTAGATCTTTCCTTTCTTCTCATGTGGGCATTTATTGCTATATATTTTCCTCTAGACACTGCTTTAAATATGGTCCAGAGATTCTGATATGTTGTGTCTTCATTCTCATTGGTTTCGAAGAACATCTTTACTTCTGTCTTCATTTCATTGTTTATCCAGTCAACATTCAAGAGCCAGTTGTTTAGTTTCCATGAAGCTGTGTGGTTCTGAGTTAGTTTCTGCATTCTGAGTTCTAACTTGATTGCACTGTGGTCTGAGAGACTGTTTGTTGTGATTTCCGTTCTTTTGCATTTGCTGAGGAGTGATTTACTTCCAATTATGTGGTCAGTTTTAGAGTAGGTGTGATGTGGTGCTTAGAAGAATGTATATTCTGTGGATTTAGGGTGGAGAGTTCTGTAAATGTCTATTAGGTTTGCTTGATCCAGGTCTGAGTTCAAGTCCTGGATATCACTGTTAATTTTCTGTCTCGTTGATCTGTCTAATATTGACCATGGGGTGTTAAAGTCTCCCACTAGTATTGTGTGGGAGTCTAAGTCTCTTTGTAAGTCATTAAGAACTTGCCTTATGTATCTGGGTACTCCTATATTGGGTGCGTATATATTTAAGATCGTTAGCTCTTCTTGTCGCATTGATCCTCTTACCATTATGTTCGACCAGATTGGCAGAAATCATAAAGAGGTTTGGCCTCTTCCAACCTCTCTTTTAATGACAGGCCCTTTACTTCTGGCCCCTACACTCCGGCTGTTGGCTTTCCTGGGTCCCACTCATACAGGGCCAAGGAGACTATAGAACTCAGAGATGAAAGGGACTTCATGGATCATCTAAGTGAACACCCAACTCCCTTATATGAAAGGTCAGGACACCAAGCCTCAGAGAAGGCCATTCCAACAATTGTGATTTTAACTGAATGTAATTCAAATGCTTTCTCAAGATCTCTGCTCAACAATACTGCTGCTCTACATTATTAGATGATGATGGCCTGAAGTGAAGACCAAGACCTGTGCAGGAGTTGGAGTTGACATCTCACTGGTACTCCAATCCTGCCAAACCCAAATTTAATGGTGGCAATCCAGACACCAGAATCATAATAATGGGAGAGAGACGAGGTCTGCCTCTAAACAAATACACTGTTGAAGTCAAAATTGGGAAATACCAATACGTATTTCCAATAGAAAATACAAAGAGGATTATATGATTTTCCAAGGTCATTTTTAGAGGAAAATGGATCTGCAAAGTCTCTGCATAGGATATTGAATAAGGAAAAGGAAAAACTACATGTGATTTTTGTGGTTTCTGAAATCCAAATAATCAAAGGAGATTGTTCCATGAAGCATTGAAGAACTTTTTACTGATTTATTGAGAAAAACCAGACTGGGAAGTGATCTGAAAAGAGGTGATAGCCTAAATTAACTAGTAGATTAACATAATTAATTTTACTCTATTCTAGAAATTAGTTCTTAGGGCAGAAAGGGTAGTTTTCTACCCCACTTCTATTTTTGCTTTTCTCCTTAGAAGCAGAACCCTGGTTTTTAGCTGGATATAGTCCCACATGGCCAAAAGAATCAATTTCCTAGGCTCCCGATGGTATACTATGTATAAATAAAAATGTAGTATTATTAACAGGAAATAAAGTGTTAATTACAGAAAAAGTATCCATTCTTTTTTTTCTTCTTTCTTTACTTTTTTTTTCTTTTTTTTCATTCATTTTTTTTTTTTTTTTTTTTTGAGATGGCGTCTCACTCTGTGACCCAGACTGGAAGGCAGTGGCATGACCTTGGCTCATAGCGACCTCTGCCTCCTGGGTTCAAGCTTTTTTTCTTCTCTTGTCATCCAGCTGCATTCAACGTGGACATGATGGCCCTAATTCTAGCAGCCATCTTGGACCATGAAAATGAGGGCCACAAAGGAAATGCTCACACCAGCTCTGGACTTCTCACTTCTGAATTTCTGTTACACAAGAGATAAGTGATCTTCTATTGAGTTTTAGCCACATTGTTCTATTAATGCATCTCAACTTAATCCTTACTGATTAATTTGTTTTCTTTTATTAGGTTTTCAACACTTATTAGAGCAAAAGCCATTGGTAATAGTAACTTAAAGAATATGATCAAGAAGTTAATTACAAGTTTGCTACATAAAAAGGGTACCTTATATTTGTAGAGTGATTTAAATTTCACAAAGCATTTCTTACCTTATTCTTAAAATATGTCTTTACTTTCAAGCTGAATTATTTCAAATAAGACTTTTTAAAATAGCTAAAATAGGCCAGGCATGGTGGTTCACACCTGTAATCCCAGCACTTTGGAAGGCCAAGGTGGGTAGATCACAAGGTTGAGAGTTCAAGACCAGCCTGCCCAACATGGTGAAACCCTGTCTCCACTAAAAATACAAACATTAGCCAGGTGTGATGCCACACACCTGTCATCCCAGCTACTCAGGAGGCTGAGACAGGAGAATTGCTTGAACCCAGGAGGCAGAGTTTGCAGTGAGCCGAGATCATGTCATTGCACTCCAGCCTGGATGACAGAGTAAGACTGTCTTAAAAAAAAAAAAAAGAAAAGAAAAAAAGAAAAAATATAGCTAAGTGCAGTGGCTCATGCTTGTAATCCCAGGACTTTGAGAAACCAAGGTAAGAGATCACTTGAAGCCAGGAATTTGAGAACAGTCTGGGCAACATAATGAGACTCCATTTCTCAAAAAAAAAAAAAAAAAAAAAAAAAAAGTTTAGTGTGGAGGCATATGCCTGTAGTCCTACAGACTTGAAAGGCTGATACAGGAGGATCACTTAAGCCCAGGAGTTTTAACTGCAGTGAGCTATGATTACACCACAGTACTTTAGCCTGGATGACAGATAGGGAGATCCAATCTCCTAAAAAAAAATAGCTAAAATAGATACTCATGTTTCCATGGTGATTTCTAGCTTAGCTATTTATTATTTATGTCCTAGACAACAATTCTTAATTTCTAAGAGACTGTTTTTTGTCATCAGTCAATCATGGATAATGATTTCTTACATATATAGAATTAGAGCAAATTACAGAAAGTGATGCAACATGCTGATTATAAATATGAATCCCGGCTCATGCCTGTTATCCTAGCACTTTGATAAGCTGAGGTGGGTGGATCACTTGAAGCCAGGAGTTCAAGACCAGCCTGGGCAACATGGTGAAACTCCATTTCTCCAAAATATAAAAATGTTATCTGGGTGTGGTGGCATGCACTTGTAATCCCAGCTACTTGGGAGGCTAAAGTGGGAAGATAGCTTGAGCCTGGGAGGTGGAGGTTGTAGTGAGCTGAGATTGCACCACTAAACTGCAGCCTGGGCAACAGAGTGAGTTCTTGTCTCAAAGAAAAAAAATATTAGTCCCAATTAACTCCCAAATTTGCTGTGTGACCTTAAGCAAATTAAGTTTCTGTGCCTTGATTTTCTAGTTGTATAGTGGAGATCATAAGGCATATGTCACTTGAGGATTTTGTGAAAAGTCATTGAAAAAATGAACAGGAAGTATTCGTCAGAGTCCCTGACACACCGTAAGTGCTGAAGAAGCATTATTGTTTTCCCCAAACTGTCTAGTAAAGAACCTTGATATGTCAGGGTCACTCAACAGACAACATTGCTCCTGCTGTACATCCGTTGTGACTTTTAGAAATCTCAGAAAAATTCAGAGATTGGAATAAGTTCAATGGTCCTGACTAGAAAAAGAGAGGTCCATGGCCAGAATTAGAGGAGGAAACCTGGCCACCTGCCACAAGCGTCTTCTGAGCCATGGAGGAGGTCTTGGGTCCTGAGCCAGAAAAAGAACTTTGCACACTAGCCAATGAAAGACCGTTTTTCTCTATACCCTTTGTGGTCCCCAGAGCATGTCAGAGTCACAGGCTCAGACTACTATTTGAGATTGAGTAAACCTCCAAGATCATTCAGAGAATAATAAAGACCCTGGGGGAGACTGCAGGCTAAGTGCACCAACCCTGACAGGTGACCAGGGCAGGTGGGAAAGGAAAGCACAGCCCCATGTGGACAGAAATAACACCATGATAGTGAATGCGAGATGGGCTCCTGCAGGGGCAAGAGACTCTCAGAAAAGCTCATGCACATAACCATGGAGGCAAGGAATCTGGAGCATCTGCTGACTCCGGTAGTGAAACCAGATCAAGGCAATGCCAGAAATGTAGACTGCATGCGTAACAACAGAAAGAAGCTTGTGGGAAAGGGTCTACAGTAAGGCTACAACAGCTATCCCAAATTCTCAGGGAGGCTACTGCCTAGAAGCCCCACACTATCCCCTACCAGTGGGGTGACCTTAGGTAAGTCACTGAGTACACAGAATAGACTTTTGCCCAAGGGCAAGGCTTCAGAACTGGGTTCAGGCCTGAATCCAATTCACTAGCTCTGTTACCTTCATTCAGCAAGTTACATAGCCAGCCAAAGCCTCCATCTTCTCATCCGTAATATGGATATTGTAATGCCTGTACCTACCTTATAGCATTGCTCTGGGGCAGCACTGATCCATAGAACTTTTGGAAATAGCAGTAATGTCCTACACCTGCATAGTCCAGAACAGTAGCCACTAGACACGTGTAGCTATTGAGTCCTTGCAACATGATTAATGTGATTCACAAACTCAGTTTTCTAATTTCATTTCATTTGAATCTGTGTAATGCATTTAAACTTAGCTACATGTGATTAGTGACTATCTATCTTATTGGACAGCTCTAGAAACTAAACGAGGCCAGGCGCAGTGGCTCATGCCTGTAATCCCAGCACTTTGGGAGGCCAAGGTGGGTAGATCACCTGAGGTCAGGAGTTCAAGATCAGCCTGGCCAACATGGTAAAATCCCACCTCTATTAAAAATATAAAAATTAACCCGCATGGCGGCGGGTGTCTGTAGTCCCAGCTGCTCAGGAGGCTGAGGCAGGAGAATCACCTGAACCCAGGAGGCAGAGGTTGCAGTGAGCTGACATTGCACTACTGCACTCTAGCGTGGGCCACAAGAGCAAAACTCTGAAAAAAAGAAAGAAGGAAAGAAGGAAGGAAGGAAGGAAGAAGGAAAGAAAGAAACCAAAGGAAAGAAAGGAAAGAAAAAGAGAAAGGAGAGAAACTAAGCGAGATAATGTCCTTTAATCACTGTACCTGGCGCCAGGGCTCAAAAACTACTAGTGTTTCCATTAAACTTTAGCCTCAGTTTCCCCATCTGTGAGATGATCTTAAAGATGTGATAGCCTCTAAGACTAGGCCTGGCTGCTCACTCCTGTAATCCCAGCACTTCACGAGGCTAAGGAGGGAAGACTGCTTGAGCCGAGGCCAACTCACTTACAGCAGATTTGTTGTCCTTTTGTTGTTCAAGACCAGTCAGGGCAACACAGTGATACCCTATCACTACTAAAAATAAAAAATTCCCTGGGTGGGGTGGCGCATGCCTGTAGTCTCAGCTACTCGAGAGGCTAAGGTGGGAGGATTTCTTGAACCTGGAAGATTGAGGCTGCAGTGAGCATATTAGCACCATTGTACTCCAGTCTGGACAACAGAGCAAGACAGTGTCTCAGAAAAAAAAAAAAAAGAAAGAAAAAGAAAAGAAAAGAAAAAAAAAGATAGTATCTAATTCATGAGATTGTTGAGATGATTAAATAAAATCCGGGTGGGAGAACTAGCACAGTGATTGGCACGTTATAGGTGCCTAGCAAATGAGAGTTTCCTTTCTCCTCTGAAGTTCTTTGGCACTAATGAAATCACTGCCTAATAATGCACAAGGCCAGTGAGAATCTATAGTGAGATTCTTGGCAAGCAGTTGGATTGTTCAGTAGTCACGTGCACATCTCTAATGCTGGCTTTGGCTGGGAAAAATGTCTGCTTGAGCAAGAAAGAAAAAAAATATTGGCAGTCATATGTACACGACGAGAGTTACACAAATATGCATTTGGCAGAAGCCTGATTGTCCAGACAGATCACAAACCACCAGGCAACGCACCTGCTAGACGACAGGGAATGTTATTACTGTTATAAAGATATGATTTATGAGTAATCTATACCCCAGGCAAAGACTCTCTTATGGCAGACCTATTGTCCAGACTAGTCATCATCTCTCCAACTGGGGAAATGACAGCACTGATGGAAGAGACAGCAGAGGAGGCCATGGAATTAAGCAAAACACTTGACCCTTTGGTCCAAGGGAGGTTGAGCCCCAAGACAGGAAAAGACGCTGTGTTGTAGCTGCTTATCCAGATGTTGCACAATGGCTGGTGTGGCAGAAGAAAACAGAACTGCAGGTGCGTTGGTCTCCAAAGGAGTGACTGTTTTAGCTTCTCACAGATAGGGGAATTTTAAGCAATGTCTTGCTTGAAAGAAGTCAGGAAAAGAGAAAAGACATGATCAGAGACAGTCTCAGGAGGAGCAGCTTTATTCATGCCTCCAAAATCATTCCCCGTAACTACTCACTGGTTCTCAAAGTTCCAGCTAGAGACTGCAGTCTTTCACTTAAGGATGCTCGGTCATGGGTAAACTGATACAAGATTTGATGCCAAGTACAGGTTTTGACTCTTGGGCTGTGGTGCCTTCAAACCTTATAAGTTAATTACTAAGTTTTCAGATTCTTCCTAAAAGATGAGGAGAAGAGGGACAATAACCTAAGTATATGGAGTCATCAAAGTGATTTGCGTCATGGAGGGATGACATTTGCTATGGAAACAGTAGAAAGATATTTAAAAGGGAACATTTCCTACCAGGGTTGTACTAAAGAAAACACATCTATTTCCTGGAAGATGCTTAAAATGCTGTAATAGTAATACAAAAAGCATTCTGAGGATAGAATTTGAACTCTCTCCTCTTCCATCACCACCACCACTATCACCATCATCATCATCTACCTTGCACCAGTCTACTAGATAACTGCTGGTGTGGAATTTATAATAATCATAGCAGATTATCACTAACAGTGTAGGTATTGTTAGTCCCATTTTATAGATGAAGAAACTGAGGCTCAGAGGGTGTAACTTAAATAAGTCAAGGTCATATAGCTAGTAAGTCACAGAGTCAGGATTCAAATCCAGATATCTTTCACATATGCCTGTGGGTTTTTCATTACCAAAGTGCCTCTCATAATTAAAAACAAAAACTATTTCTGTTTCTAGCACCCAGTACTCTGTTTACAGTAGATGCCATATCTAGCTAATGTGAAAAACTAAATTTTTAGTGTTATTCAGTGGTAATTGATTTAAATGGTCACATATCAATAGTGGCTACCTTATCCAGTGCAGTTCTGGGGGCCAAACAAGAGAATATCCTTTATCACTGTGTCTGGCATCCAGCCTGAAACTGCTAGACCTTCATTCTGTTGTCTAGAATTTGTTGAATACAAATTTGTTGCATGGTCCATACATTTATGGACCATTTCTTCCCAACCAACATGTTATTTCGATAACTTAATTGAGACCAGACAGTCATAAACAATAAGTTACTCTTGTTTTCTGGTTTTTCATTCTCTCATACTGTTTTACCTCTCCTTTCCATGTTTTCATCTTCCTTGTTTCTTCTAGCTGCTGTAGTAGCTGTAAACTCTGTGGTGTTAGAGCCAAAAAAAAAAAATTCTGTAAAATAAAAATTTGGGCACTAGGAAATGTATGAAAAACTATGTGATGATGCACTAACCAAAATGCAAAATTGCAGATATTGATACACAGCTGTATTTGCATAGTGACTGACGATTTGATACTTTTCCAAACTTTATTTAGTAGTATTCACTAAATTCTCTGCATTCTCTACCTATCCCTAAATTCATCAACCTTTTTTTTTTTTAACATTTATTTAAATGGTCTCTTCCTGTATGTGTATTTTATTATAGGTTACTTCAAATACCTAAAGTCAGATTCTAATTACATCACACTAATAAAAATAAGTCAATGAACCTACAAATAAATGATTAACAGCCTCATTAAAGGAAAGGAGAAACATGAAGATTGGATATTGGAAGCAATTCCTCTTGAACTGGCTTTGGTAGGCAGCACTAAAATAATATTTACTGTGGAGAACCAATTATACAGATCAAGTCTGTATTGTCCCAGTAGACAAACCAACACAGACAGAGAGAATTCAGAGTCAGCTTCATGTGGGGGGGATGACTTCTACTGACGTAGCTGCCCAAGCATCTGGATGGATTGGGGCCAGGGCTCCAGTGTCCCTGGAAGCTTGTCTGCCAGGAGAACAAAGCTGTGGCCCCAAACCTGAAAAAGTCACCCAGTTTTCTTGTTAACTACCCAAGTTCCCCTACAAATTGACTGTTTCATAAAATGATTTCATGGTTTTGTTTTGTTTTAAGATTTGCAGAGGAAGAAAATGCTCCTTTTAACAACTTTTCAGATTTCAGTTTTGCCCCTTTTGTTGCATTTTGGGTTATTCATTCCAAAACATTGGTTCTATTTCATGTCACTATCATGAGGGCTGAGTTCCTACATGCATTATTTCATTTGATACATCAAAAACCTGTCAAAGCTGTGTAATTGTTATATATTATTCAAATTAGAAAACTGAGATAAGAAGTGAACTAACTTGCATTTAGGTATTTAATTGAACATTCATCTGTCCTCATTGTATGCCAGGCAATTAACTCACTGCTTGCCCATGTTACTTCCTTGGATCTATATAACCATCCTAGGAACTGGGTTTTATTCTCTTTATTTTAGAAACTTATATTGAGGGGATTTAAATAGCATGCCGGCAGTTATCAGTCACTGTAAGCCAGAATTCCAGAATTCATGGAACCTGTGTCAGTCTAACTCCAAAGGTCTTGGTCTATTTATGTTGATATGAGGTGGAAGAAATATATAATTTTTTATTCATTCCATCACTTAAATAAATATTGTGCCTAAAATTTCCTGCAGCAGAGGAATGGAGCTCCTCTCACTAGCTAGCAACATTTTGATCTCAATTCTATGACAATACTGATGTAACCAATTACTTCATTATAATTACTTCAAATTAGTTCAATATTTTAATAAACATTGGACATCTCGTTCCAGTATAGAAACTCAGAATTAAATGGAGGCTAAGAACTGCCTTAGAATTCATTATTTGACACTGCAAAGCTCAAGTCATGCTAAATCAAGATTAGAACCAACTGTACCATCCAGTATGCTAAGAAGACCATCTAACTGGGTGAAGATCACATGAACCTCTGAGAGTAACTGAATGCAGATAAAAAAACTTAGACACAGCCATTTCTTCAAAATAACAGTTATCTTTGCCCTTTTCCTGCCCTTCACTCTGCCCTCAGCCCCTCACCTTGGGGCCACTGTAGGATTCCTGGAGGTTGTGCTGCCCCAGTTTGGGCCCCTAGGAGCTCTGGCACTGCCAGTCTGTGGTGCAGACCTTCCTCTTAACCTATGCTCTTCTGATGAAGAACTCCCAACAAATCCTTCGAGTAACGCAACTCCTGTGGACACACTTCACCTTGTATGGAAAGGAAAAGGTGCCCCATGGCCTTGGCCCTTGCTTATAACAGAACTTCTATTATTTTGTCTGCCTTATAGTAGGGGACTCAGTGAGATTTAGTTTGAAAAAAAAAATTGTCTGAAGGCCACCAGCCTCCTTTGTCATTTGCAGGCACCTTCATTTGTCCTGAAGGCCATTTCTCAGAACCTTTTTCCACAGTCATTAGTTATGGCACACAGTAATAAGATTGATACTCTTTTGTGACTCATGGGAATTATTTTTAGAATTCTGAGCTACATCTAACCATCTTATATCACCCTCAGCCCAGAGGCTCTCTCCCTGGCATCAAGGCAAGTCCTTAAAGAGGCTACCATGGTTTGTCCCATATCAGAGCCTTTGCTGCATCAGAGTTTCCTCAACTTGTGAGTCTGCTGTCAAAATTCCAACCCCATCCTTCTTGTTCAAGAACCTACTTCCACTGTGTCTCTTAGTTCAAATTCCCTGAAAGAGTTAATTTGTGATTTTATATTCATTGCATTGGTAGGTCATAGGTCATGTGTCCACTCTGTTCCAATCATCTGTGGCCAGTGGGTAGCAATGTGCTATGATATGGCATTGAGGCTTGTCCATTTAACAGGAGCAATAGGGAAAGTTTCCAGAGCAGAATGCCACTGACAAGGTAGACATTTAAAACAATCTACTGGGAAACTGTATGCAATCAAGTTACCTGAATACTTGTCCACCTCACTATTGTAAAAATGTAATTATTTTAGAGTTTATATTTTGCTTATGGTCTCATCCTTAGTACTGAGCAATGAGCTTGGAGTATGGCTTACATGTTTATAGGACAAATGAATAGATGAAGCAATAGCTAGGAGGATATGTAGAGAGATGGACATAGCACTCTTGAATGGATAGACAGAATCTCTATAGCACAGTGATGGAGCACATGAGCTCTAGAGCTGGACTTCCTGGGTTCAAATCCTGGCTCTACTGCTCCCTTGGCAAATTAGTTAACTTTTTAATTTTTTGACTCAGTTACCACATCTTAAAACAGGAATAATAATACTACTTTCCTCATAAAGCTTCTGTGGCAAGTAAAATGAGTTAATTCATAGAAAGCACATAGAATAGCACATGGCATATGGGGACTTCTCCACCAATTCTTTCTATTTCTGTTATTGTAACTACTGTCATTGATGGGGGATGTCATAGGGCAGTATGCATGGGTAGAGGACAAACAAAATGTGATGAAATGGCTCATGAAAAATCAGAAACAACCTTGAACTAATGACAAAGAGAAACAAGACAAAATTGTTCCCAATATCAGGGAAAATGTAAAACTAAACCTGCGGCCTACTCATCAGAGGGAAAGGAAATGTTGGGGAAAAGGTCATGGAGGAAAGAGGACCCAGGCAGGCCAAGTGTGGTGGCTCATGCCCATCATCCCGGCCAACATAGGAGGATCGCTCAGGAGTTCAAGACCAGCCTGGGCAGCATAGTGAGACCTCACGGCTATATAAAAAAAAAAAAAACTTAGCTGGTGTGGTGGTGCATGCCTGTAGTCCTAGCTACTTGGGAGGCCAAGGCAGGAAAATGACTTAAGCCCGGGAGGTTGAGGCTGTAGTGAGCAGTGATTGTGTCACTCCACTTAGCTTGGACAACAGAGTGAGACTCTCTCTCAAAAAAAAAAAAAAAAAAAAAAGAAGGAGGAAAGAAAGTAAGAAAGAAAGAGTACCTAGGCAGTATTGGTGTCCAAAGAGCTGGTAATTACTTCCTTGAACAGGACAGTACAATGAAACCAATGTTGTTGCCTGTTACCATCAGTTCATCTGTTCCCCTGTGATGTTCAACAATATCTTTGAGGGAACTCTGAGTATACCGTATTTGTTAAATGCTGAGTATTAAGAATATAGGCATAAGCAAGAGAACTTGGTTAGGAAAAGCTGCATTCCAACTATGGAGACTAGTTAGTGTCAATTTTGTGAGCTACAAAGGATGCTTTGTTGCCACAGCCACTGGACACAGTGGGCCCAGCTGAGGGAAATCTTGGGGTCCAGAATGTACTCTGATTCCTGAGCCATGAGCCCCAGCATAGGCCTGAGTCTTCTGGAAGAAGGCGCCTCTTCACTAATTGGCTTGCCCAGAGGGGGCTCTTTCTGCAGGTCTCCCTCCCAAAGGGACCATCTTTTTCTAATTAGCACAGAGGCCCCTCAGCGCTTTCAGCAGGCCCTATGTGCAGCCCTGGGAGGTTTTTAAACCAACTGCAAGATAAGTTGGTTTTCAGAAAGAGGAAAGATTAATGGGGCCACAGAAAGATGGATGGGAGCTTGGCGCTGCCTCTGCCTCCCCTCACACACACTGTGGCTAGCAGTGAGGCCAAGGGGAATGACCCTGAGTAGAGTTACATATTTTTCACACCTCCTACTAAAACTCAGCAAATGCTTGACTTGCTGTTCCCAGCACAATTTTTCTTCCTGCAAAACGTGTTGGGATTATCGCTTTTAGCCACATATGTGCTGGAAGTACTTTGTAGGAGCCCCAAGGACTGCAACTGTTCAAATCCCTATCTTTGAGAGGGAGCTTGGGGAAGCAGGGACCCAAAGTGCCTGTCCGAGAGCTCCCCCGTCGAGGGCTGGTTCCCACTAATTAAGTCCAGTTTCCAAGACTGAATCAAAGCTGCCATCCAAATGATTTTAAGAGTCAGGAGGTAAAATACAAGTTTCAACCCCAACACCTTCCCCTTATCCATCTTCTTGAGCCATTTCAGAACATTGGGTAACATATGACTTTTCTTTAGTCAATTCGAGATACTATCTTCTGAAATAGCTCTACTGGTATGAGAGGGAGGTTTCAAAATATGTAACAGATGCACAGCTGCCACCTGAGATGATGCATTATGAAGTCGAAACTGTCATCACCTCCCCCACCACCCCTACCCTCACCCCAAGCACATATTTGTTCATGTGGTTTACACCTGTGAGATTGTGGGATGCACGAGAGGAATCCGATTACTGTTTGGGAGACAAGCCCATCTCTAAAGCAAATCCATGTATCTTTGTTTCCCTGGAGAAGCTTGAAATCTGTTGCCAACTCTTCTTGTGGCCTAGCTGAGTTAAAGCTCCAGTCCAAGTTTTCTGGAATTTGGTACCAATGACTAACTCTGAGGCTATCATACAGTAAGCCTTATGATGCCTCTCCATCTCAGTCTCCCCATTTGTATCCTGCCATGAGGGCAGAGCAATTTTTTAGTGTCTTCATAAGTAAATGCCCTCGTGTACTCTGGCTAAAAAGGAAATGGAGAACTCCTGAATGGAGAACTCCTGGCCCATGTTCATCTGAGGCAAACGATGACTTTGTTTGACTGATTTAGGGGGAGGGTTCCTGCCACTTCTGATTAAAAAAAAAAAAAACAACAAAAAAAAACACCCTCCAAGTAAGTACCAGCAACAACAACAAAAATAACTCCTGAGAAGACAAAGACAAGCCTTCTGGCTGTTCCAAGAAGTTAGTGTGGGCAGGCAACAAAGACACAATGAATGTCTGATCAGAGAGGGCCCTTCTGCAAGAATACAAATTGAAAGAATTTCTGCTCATGAAGACTCATGCACAGTTTTTAATTATATGTTGATGTAATTAATTATATGTTGATATAACTTGATTAATACTGGTTTATTGCAATAGATTTAAAACTCCGTAAGAGCGGATAATCTGTCTGTTTTGCTCCTCATTGTGTTGCTTACGTCTAGAATAGACTTAGCACATAGTAGGTGTTCAAGAAATATTTTTTGAATGACAGAATACCCCCCAGAACACAAGCTGTGTATCTGAATAACTGATCTCTAGAATAAAATCCCCATTCCTTACAGAGGAAACTCTGCCTGCAGATTTGAATGTGGGGTAAACTTAGCTGTATTAATTCAAGCCTTTTTTTGTTTTGTTTTGTTTTTGGGATAGAGTCTCACTCTGTCACCCAGGCTGGAATGCAGTAGCACAAATTTGGTTCACTACAACCTCCACCTCCTGGGTTCAAGCGATTCTCCTGCCTCAGCCTCCCAGTTAGCTGGGATTACAGGTGCATGTTACCATGCCTGGCTAATTTTTGTATGTTTGGTAGAGATGGCATTTCACCATGTTGGCCACACTGGTCTTGAACTCCTGACCTCAAATGATCCACTTGCCTCAGTCTCCCAAAGTGCTGGAATTACAGGAGTGAGCTACTGCACCCAGCCAAGCCTTTGCCATTTTATAAACAGGTTGGCAAGTGCTACTGATCACCACAGAGTCTCTTCTTCCAGTCTCGGCTCTGCAGCTGCCACCCCTACCTTCTCCGGGAGGTGGATATCATACTGACTCACTCAGGAGCTGACACGCTTCTTAAGCTGCTCTTATTCTTCACTCCTGGAGGAGAGGCAGGAATTCTTGGTTTTGGCTCTGTAAGTTGCTACTTCTCATCCATGCATCAGTTTGGTGTGCTATTCTAGATGGGTCAGCTGAAGATCGAAGTTTACTAGTTGAGTTCACTGAGAGTCCCAAAGCATAAAGTCATATTCTAGGCCTCCCTACAGCATCTTAATTATGCATGTAGTCCCAGCCCTTCTAAGACCCTTAATTAGTCTATAAACCTAGAATGTGGTTCATGTCTGTTTGATCCTGGTCCCAGTCCCATATATCCCTTTCTGTTTATATCAGGAGAAGGGAAGTTGGTGGCAGCAACATCTCTGAAGAACTCACAAGATATTCACAAAAGTATTGGAGGTTGTACTTTCTTTTTTCCCTAATCAGGAGAACAAACTAAGTGAATGGGAATATCAACAAACACAGGGGTCAGAAGTCAAACCAGAAGTTTGACTTACATGCTCAATTATTAAGGCAATGAAGATAAATGTCTCAGCATCACAAATGTATTGAACACTCATGCACCTACCAACCATAAGCCATTTCAAGGACTTGGATTCCAAAGGAGATAGCAAGAAATTGATGTATTTATCACAAGCCCTAGACAGAGGGATGAGATTTTAATTGATGACTCGTCCTTAGTTTGTGTTGACCTTTGGTTCTCTATTCTGACTGCCTGGTGATGAAGGATCCTTAGTTTTGATCTGTTGAGGAAAGGATCTCACCCTAATAGTAATGATCAGAGTACCAGAAATCTGGACTGCTCAAAGCAGCACTTTGGACCACATTCCTCAGTTTTGGGGGCTTTTAGTTGACCAGCCCTCTTCTTGCTTCCAAGTTTGTCAAACAGCTGGTAGCCAAACTGCTGGTAGCCAAACCTCACATCCTTTGCTTAGTGAGCACATTGGACAATGTATCTTCCCTCTGACTCTTTCTGCCTTCCACCCCCAATAAAATATTGGGAGGTACACACTTGTTGCTAATACCTCCATTGCATAGCAAACATCTCCATCCCTTATCCCGTGCACACATATCAACACACCACACTGCAGATAACTGAACAACTCTAAACCCATACTTATGCAAGTAACATGTTACCTTAAGGAGGATCCAAATTCTGAAGTCTTTTCCCAATTCTCCTCTCACAGAACGGAAGGGATATGATTTTAGGTGCAAATGGAAAAACTAGACCTGGTTCACTATTTATGTTTGCAAGAATATATTTATTCCTTTCCTGGCCCAATAGCCATAGAGTGCTCTAGTGTTGCCTGCATATTCTGAAGAAGTAGATGATCATCAGATTTAATAAAATCAGAGGAAAATGATAGGAAATTTTCCTGCTTTGAGTATCACAGGACTACAAGAATTTTTTAAAATTCAAAACACAACTATTTATTAAAAGAACAAAACATGATTACTAATGATTTTTAAGTTAAAGATGAAGTACAGTTTAGAACAATACCTAAAGAAATTCTTGGAATCAATCTAAATGCCCATCAGTGAAATTGTAGTACATATACACAATGGAATACTATGCAGCCGTAAACAAGAAGGAGATCATGTTTTTTGCAGGAGCATAAATGGAGCTGGAGGCCATTATTTTTAGCACACTAACACAAGAACAGAAAACCAAATACCACATGTGTCACTTATAAGTGGGAGCTAAATGATGAGAACACATGGACAGGAAGGGGAAAAACAGATACTGGGGCCCTTCAGATGGTGAAGGGTGAAGGACAGAGAGGATCATGAAAAGTAACTAACGGGTACTAGTCTTAATAGCTAGGCAATGAAATAATCTGTACAACATGATACAAATTTATCTATATTACAAACTTACGTATATACTCCTGAACTTAAAAGTTAAATTAAAAATAAAGAAATTCCAACACCTAGGGATAAGCAAGTTCCTTACTCATTAGTCCTTGTCTGATGTTAATCATCCTAGTTTCTCCTAAACTGGAGTGTGACATTGTTCATCTCAATTAGACCCTCTAACATTAGAGTAAATGATTACTGGGCCATATAGATAGGTCCGAAAGAGTAGAGAGCAATTTGCTATTAAAAGCCTTAGCTGAAAGCTGCTTTCCAATTTTCATTGCTTACTTTCCCTAACTAGAACATGATAAGTCACTTACATGACTGAAAAAGGCAATTGGAGGCCTTACTATTCTCCCTGAATCCTCCAAGTTTATCTCTTTCCTACTTTCTCTTTTAGACCAGTTTTACAATACCTTCTCCCACAAACAGCACGAATGACCTGGTTACTTTCATTCCAGGCAGAAGTGGCTCCTCCGTACGTGCTGTGGAAACGCCCCCTTGCTCTCCAGCGTTCTGTATTAGCAGGTGGTCTCCATAGCAACAACTTCTACTTCACAACCAAGATATGAGACTGTTTTCTTTTTCAAAGGGATCAAATCCTGTTTCTTAGTGCAATTTCAAATTTATCAGAACTTGATTTTAACCCACTAAATCTGAGCATGGCAGGGTTGTTGTTTCACCAATCCAACGTCTGGCAAAATGAGCAAACTTATGTAGTTTAGTTTTATATGCACATTATATACCATGTGTATGTGTAGGCCTGCATAAGAAGTGAACATTATGTTTTCAAAAACACCCTAGAATTTTAATACATAGTCTCCAGCCGTATTTCTTTCTAGATATCTTTGTTAACGTATGATTCCAACTAGGCAAGCACTGGATCTTGGTTTCCTCATTCATAATATGAGGGTCTGAGACTGGATGGGTGGTTTTCAAACAATGTCTCTAGAGTTATAGGATTTCACAAGCATATCCTCAGTGGCTACAGAGTATGGGGTAGAGGGATCTGGGGAGCTGAGTGAGCAGATGTTATGGCTTCACATTCCTACCTTACAGAGGAAATATACTTTTTATCTGTTTTATACATGAAGTTTCTAAGTAAGATTTAATAAAATTAAATGCTTTGCGGGGAGCTTAACCACTTCTTTGGAAACCACTGGCTCTAAATTTTGTCATTCTTGCTCTAAGTTTTCAAGAGACTGATTAAAATTATAGTCCCTGGGCCAGGCATGGTGCCTGTAATCCCAGCACTTTGGGAAGCTGAGGCAGATGGATTATGAGGTCAGGAGACGGAGACCATCCTGGCTAACACGGTAAAACCTCATCTTTACTAAAAATACAAAAGATCAACCATGTGTTGTGGCATGTACCTTTAATCCAAGCTCTTCAGGAGGCTGAGGCACGAGAATTGCTTGGACCCGGGAGGCTGAGGCTGCAGTGAGCCAAGATTGTACCACAAAACTCCAGCCTGGCAACAGAGTGAGACTCCCTCTCAAAAAAATAAAAACAAAAATTATAGTCCATATTACACCTCATTGGTATAGACCCTGTTAAGGTCAGAGTGAATTAGGGTGATGGAGTAGAGAATCAGGAAGCATTAGAGACCTGGACTTCAGGCATAAGACTTTAGAATCCTCAAAGAAATTTGGTCCATAAAATAGTGATGCTTGCCAACTAAATATTTTTAGTTGTTGGGCAAAAAATAATCTTGTGCTGCTCAAGGAATCCCCCCGACAAACCTCCTTAGTGAACATTTTTATAGATGTCAAATCTGAACCCCAAGCATTTAAGGTGCTTCCAAGTGAGAATGCTTAAAATTGTCTGAAGCTTGATGCATTCTTCTACCTAAAGGAAATAAAGTGAAATGTCAATTATGTATTAGACAAAATGCCCCCTGCCAGTTAAAAATAAATAAGTACATAAATAAAAATAGAATTTTGGATGTTTGAGGTCAACTTTCTACGTGATGATAAGACGGTCTGTTTGCCTGGGTAGCTCAGCCTTTTCATCGCTGGTGGCAACCTGAACCCACAAGGAACCGTATCCCCCGGGCAGCCCACCTGGGGTCCTTTTGATTGCCAATTGGCCCTTTACACGTGTTCAGCCCTCTATAGTAATAACTGAACCCTGACCTCTAGTGGCGGGAAAGAATTAGCAAGAAGAACAATGGGGTAGTATCTGAATTCCTAACTAAGGGAGGTTTCCTGTGGTCCATGGGTCCTGTGTGGCCCAGTTGCAGAGGCAGCTAATCTGGGAAGCCAGTGACACACAACAATGAAGAACCTATAAGAATCGCAGTCTCAGGGACCTCAGATATTATGATCCTGGCTTCACTGAGAAACTGGAGGTATAATCCTAGCATGAGAAACTTTTTTTTTTTCTAATTAGTAGGACTGACCCATATGGGACTAATGAGTAGGAGTTGGGGATAGGATAGATGGGAAGGAAAACATATTCGTCATAAACCTTATATACAAGGCAACTAAATTTGGTTGATAATTTTAGAAAGAAAAAAATTTCCTTAGGAGGACATAAAACTTCATTGGAAAAATTAGCACCTGTTCCAGGTAGCAGCATAAATAATTCCCACAAAGAGAATGATGAACTGAAAGAGATATAAAGAATATATACAAAATTCTAATCATATCAGGTTCAAAACTAATCTCTGGTGATAGAGGTCAGAATAGTGATTAAAGGGGCTATTGACTAGGGGGTGGACATGAGAGAGCCCGCGAGGAGAATGAAAATGTCTTCTGCCTTGACCTGGTGTTCATTGCACAGGTATGTGCATATGTTAAAATTCCTCAAGCTGTAAACGTAAGATCTGTGCACACTGATGTACATAAATTATGCTTTAACAACAAAAAATAAAATGAATACAGTAGTTCCTGCTTACCCACAGTTTTGCTTTCTATAGTTTCAGTTACACAAGGTCAACTCTGGTTTGAAAATATTAAATGAAAAATTCCAGAAATGAACAATTCATAACTTTTAAATTGTACAGTACACCTTTCCGAGTATTGTGATAAAACTGTGTACCCTCCTGCTCTGTCTGTCCTGCCTGGGATGTGAATCATCCCTTTGTCCAGTGTATCCACACTGTGGGCACCAGCCATCCTTAGTCACTTAGTAGCCATCTCAGTTAACAGATAGGCAGATCACAAGAAGAAGAAAGGTGAATACAGTACAATAAGATATTTTGAGAGAAAGAGGAAGAGAGAGAAAGAGAGCAAGAGAGAGGGAGAGACATCACATTATAACTTTTATTACAGTATGTTGTTACAGTTGTTCTATTTTATTATTAGTTGTTGTTAATCTCTTACTGTGCCTAATTTATAAATTAAGCTTTACCACAGGTATATATGTATAGTACAAATCTTACAGGGTTTGGTACCACCCAAGGTTTCAGGCATCCACTGGGTATCTTGAAATGTATTTCCTGCAGATAAGGGGGGTCTACTGTAAAAACATGCCTGGCATATAGTTTAAACTTTCTAAATGTTAATTAAATTAATTAATTAACTAATATTTCTGCCCCGTATTATCATGAAAAGAAAAGTGACCCATGGTGCCAGGTGCAGTGGCTCACGCCTATAATCCCATCACTTTGGGAGTCTGAGGTATGTGGACCACAAGGTCAGGAGTTTGAGACCAGCCTGACCAATATCTTAAAGCCTCATTTCTACTAAAAATAATAAAAAATCAGCCAGGCGTGGTGGCAGATGCCTGTAGTCCCAACTGCTAGGGAGGCTGAGGCAGGAGAATCACTTGAACCCCGGAGGTGGAGGTTACAGTGAGCTGAGATCACGCCACTGCCCTCTGGCCAGGGTATAGAGTGAGACTCAAAGAAAGAAAAAGGAAAGAGAGAGAGGGAGGGAGGGTGAGGAGGAAGGGAGAAAGAAAGACGACAGGGTTAGAGAAGAAATAGGACAAAGGAAAGAGAAGAAAAAGGAAAAGAAAGACAACAGTGTTTTAAAAACAAGGCATGGTAGAAGATCAAGAGAAGAGAATAAAGAGGACAAAACATGAAAAGAGAAAGGAGAAAGTCGGACCCACCTGAGGATGGAAAAGCTTTTCTCACACTGTTGCTTTTCCCTGTGATTGCCCCTGAAAACTATTCTCTATTTAGAAATAGACTTGTAGATCTTAGGAAATAGCTACATCTTTTTCTAGGTTTAATTTCGAAGTTTCTTTTAAAATATTTCTTCACAAAATTTTTGTTTTATATTTTTTAAAGGAATAACTAAAGTTGTAGCTTTACACTTTGAACCATAAGTTGTCTCAAATCTCTGTTAAATGCTTGAGCCATTCCTTGAAAGATCATCTATTGAACACATATTTATTGAATACCCAACATGTGCCAGACACTGTGCTGGTTGCCAGGAGTACAACATGAAACAAAGTGGACAGAAACCCTGCCTGCTCAGTGCTACCACTCTTAGTTTCCTTCTTTATTCTTTAGAAACACAGGCATATCTATTTCACAATATCTAACAGCTGTCTTCAAAGCCATCATATTCCTCTTAGCTGTTTTTTTTTTTTTTTTTTTTTTTTGGTGTTTGTTTTAATTAAAGTCAGGTGTTATTTTGTTTGTTTGGTGATTGAGTATAGAGGTAATCATCATCATCATCATAAAGTAAGAACCCTTCTAGAATATATGGGTTAACTATTTTGATTTCCAGTTGTCAAGCTGCTCTTAGCATTCTGGCTCTTGCTTTTCTCACACTGTAGCCAGAGTGGCCCACCACGGGGGCTGTTACTACTCAAGCTTTGTGGCGTGATCAATAGCTTCTTATACTGAAAAGGATGACATGAAGCAATAAGCCGGATACTGATGTAGGCTGCAATGCTCAACCCTGCTCCCAACTTTCAATACTTAATAGCCATACAAAGTCTTGAAGATCTTCATTGACAGTTCCACTCTAGTATGATTCAAGTAATAAATATAACAATAGCAAACCATTATTTGTCATATGCTAATCATTGTTTTAAGATATGTAATAATCCCATATAAAGTGGGTACAGATGGGGAAATGGAGACACAAAAAGTAAGTAGACAAAACCGGATTTGGCCAAGCAGTCTAGATCCAAAGTCAGCTTTCTTCATATAACCTTATCCATCAAGATTTTCAAAATTTTATAAAATCAAAGTGTACAGGACAGAGAACAGGGGATTGGTTGGGTTTTAGACTTCTCCACTATCACTTACTAACTCTGTTAACCTTAATCACTTGATCTCTTTGGATCTCAGTTTCCACATTTTCTTTATTTTATATTTTATTATTTACTTACTTATGTGTAGGAATACTTTTTTCTTTTTCATATATATATTATTGCATTTGACGTTCTGGGGTACATGTGAAGAACATGCAGGATTGTTGCGTAGGTACATACATGGCAATATAGTTTGCTGCTTTCATCCCCATCACCTTTATCTGGCATTTCTCCCCAGGTTTTCCCTCCTCAACTCCCCACCCTGCACTGTCCCTCCCCTAGTCCACCCCCACAGATCTCAGTGTGTGATGCTCCCCTCCTTGTGTCCATGTGTTTTCATTGTTCAACCCCCACCTATGAGTGAGAACATACAGTGTCTGATTTTCTTTTCTTGGGTCAGTTTGCTGAGAATGATGGTTTCCAGGTTCATCCATGTCCCTACAAAGGACCTGACTCATTTGTTTTTTGGCTGCGTAGTATTCCATGGTGTATATGTGCCACATTTTCCCTGTCCAGACTATCACTGATGGGCATTTGGGTTGGTTCCAGGTCTTTGCTATTGTAAACAGTGCTGCAATGAACATTCGTGTGCATGTGTTCTTATAATAGAACAATTTATAATCCTTTAGATATATACCCAGTGATGGGATTGCTGAGTCAAATGGAATTTCTATTTCTAGGTCCTTCAGGATTGCCACACTGTCTTCTACAATGGTTGAACTAATTTACACTCCCACCAGCAGTGTAAAAGTGTTTCTATTTCTCCACATCCTCTCCAGCATCTGCTGTCTCCAGATTTTTTAATGATCGCCATTCTAACTGGCATGAGATGGTATCTCAATGTGGTTTTGATATGTATTTCTCTAATGACCAGCGATGATGAGCATTTTGTTGGCCTCATATGTGCCTTCTTTTGAAAAGTGTCTGTTCATATCCTTTGCCCACTTTTGAGTGAGTTTATTTGTTTTTTTTTTTCTTGTAAATCTGTTTTAGTTATTTGTAGATTCTGGATATAAGTCCTTTGTCAGATGGGTAGATTGCAAAAATTTTTTCCCATTCTGTTGGTTGCCAATTCACTCTAATGATTGTTTCTTTTGCTGTGCAGAAGCTCTGGAGTTTAATTAGATCCCATTTGTCTAATTTGGCTTTTGTTGCCAATGCTTTTGGTGTTTTAGTCATGAAGTCTTTGCCTATGCCTATATCCTAAATGGTTTTGCTTAGGTTTTCTTCTGGGCATTTTATAGTGTTAGGCCTTATGTTTAAGTCTTTAATCCATCTGGAGTTAATTTTAGTGTAAAGTGTCAGGAAGGGATCCACTTTCTGCTTTCTGCACATGGCTAGCCAGTGTTCCCAATACCATTTATTAAACAGGGAATCCTTTCCCCATTGCTTGTTTTTTTCAGGGTTGTCAAAGATCAGATGGTTGTAAATGTGTGGCATTGCTTCAAAGGCCTCTGTTCTGTTCCATTGGCCTATATCTCTGTTTTGGTACCAGTACCATGCTGTTTTGATTACTGTAGCCTTGGAATATAGTTTGAAGTCTGGTAGCATGATTCCTCCAGCTTTGTTATTTTTGCCTAGAATTGACTTGGCTATGCAAGCTCTCTTTTGGTTCCATATGAAGTTTAGGTGGTTTTTCCAGTTATGTGAAGAAGGTCATTGGTAGCTTGATGGTAATAGTGCTAAATCTATAAATTACTTTGAGCAGTATGGCCATTTTCACAATATTGATTCTTCCTAACCACGAGCATGGAATGTTTTTCCATCTGTTTGTGTCCTGTCTTATTTCCTTGAGCAGTGATTTGTAGCTCTCCTTGAAGAGTTCCTTTACATCCTTTGTTAGTTGTATTCCTAGGTATTTTCTCTTTGTAGCAATTGTGAATAGCAGTTTGTTCTTGATTTGGCTCTTTTTAAGTCTGTTATTGGTGTATAGAAATGCTTGTGACTTTTGCACATTGATTTTGTATCCTGAGACTTTGCTGAAGTTGCTTATCAGTTTCAGGAGATTTTGGGCTGAGATGATGGGGTCTTCTAAATATACAATCATGTCATCTGCAAATAGAGACAATTTGACTTCCTCCTTTCGTAATTCAATACCCTTTATTTTTTTTTTTTCTTGCCTAATTTCTCTGGCTAGAACTTCCATTACTATATTGAATAGGGTGTTGAGAGGGGTATCTTGCCTAGTGCCAGATTTCAAAGGGAATGCTTCCAGATTTTGCCCATTCAGTATGATATTGGCTGTGGGTCTGTTATAAATAGCTTTTATTATTTTGAGATACATTCCATCAATACCTACTTTATTGAGAGTTTTCAGCATAAAGTGCTGTTGAATTTTGTCAAAGGCATGTTGTGTCTTCGTTCTCGTTGGTTTCTAAGAACATCTTTATTTCTGCCTTCATTTCATTGTTTATGCAGTCAACATTCAAGAGCCAGTTGGTTAGTTTCCATGAAGCTGTGCAGTTCTGAGTTAGTTTCTGAATTCTGAGTTCTAATTTGATTGCACTGTGGTCTGAGAGACTGTTTGTTATGATTTCCGTTCTTTTGCATTTGCTGAGGAGTGATTTACTTCCAATTATGTGGTCAGTTTTAGAGTAGGTGTGATGTGGTGCTTAGAAGAATGTATATTTTGTGGATTTGGGGTGGAGAGTTCTGTAAATGTCTATTAACTCCAGATTTGAGTTCAAGTCCTGGCTATCCTTGTTAATTTTCTGTCTCGTTGATCTGTCAGATATTGACAGTGGAGTGTTAAAGTCTCCCACTATTATTGTGTGGGAGTCTAAGTCTCTTTGTAGGTCTTTAAGAACTTGCCTTATGTATCTGGGTGCTCCTTTATTGGGTGCGTATATATTTAGGATTGTTAGCTCTTCTTGTTGCATTGATCCTTTTACCATTATGTAATGCCCTTCTTTGTTGGTTTAAAGTCTATTTTATCAGAGACGAGAATTGTAACTCCTGCTTTTCTTTGCTCTCCATTTGCTTGATAAATCTTCCTCCATCGCTTTATTTTGAACCTTTGTGTATCCCTGCATGTGAGATGGGTTTCCTAGATACAGCACATTGATGGGTTTTGACTTTTTATCCAATTTGCCAGTCTGTGTCTTTTGATTGGGGCATTTAGCCCATTTACATTTAAGGTTAATATTGTTATGTGTGAATTTGATCCTGCCATTTTGATGCTAGCTGGTTGTTTTGCCCATTAGTTGATGCAGTTTCCTCATTGTATCAATGCTCTTTACCATTTGGTATGTTTTTGAAGTGGCCGGTACTGATTGTTCCTTTCTATGTTTAGTGCTTCTTTCAGGAGCTCTTGTAAGGCAGGCCTGGTGGTAATGAAATCTCTGAGCAATTGCTTGTTCATAAAGGATTTTATTTCTGCTTTGCTTATGAAGCTTAGTTTGCCTGGATGTGAAATTCTAGGTTGAAAGTTATTTTCTTTAAGGATGTTGAATATTGGTCCCCACTCTCTTCTGGCTTATAGGGTTTCTGCTGAGAGATCTGCTGTGAGTCTGATGGGCTTCCCTTTGAGGGTAACCTAACCTTTCTCTCTGGCTGCCCTTAGCATTTTTTCCTTAATTTCAACCCTGGTGAATCTGAAAAATTATGGAATGCTTCATGAATTTGTGTGTCATTTTTGTGCAGGGGCCATGCAATCTTCTCTGTATAGTTCCAATTTTAGTATATGTGCTGCCTAAGCAAGCACTATATTTTATTTTTTCAGATGTAGTCACCCAGGCTAGAGTACAGTGGCACTATCTTGGCTCACCACAACCTTTGCCTCCCGGGTTCAAGTAATTCTCCTGTCTCAGCCTCCCGAGTAGCTGAGATTACAGGCACATTCCACCACACCTGTCCAGCTAATGTTTTTGTGTTTTTAGTAGAGACAGGCTTTCACCATGTTGGCCAGGCTAGTCTTGAACTCCTGACCTCAAGTAATCTACCCACCTTGGCCTCCCAAAGTGCTAGAATTATAGATGTGAGTCACTGTGCCCAGCCTAGTTTTCACATTTTAAAATTGAAGGTGTTGGTTATTTCCAGCCCATTAATACCCTTGAGCTTGTGGAGCTTACATTTTGAGATGCCCTTAAATATTGTTTAATCCAACAGTGATTTTACCTAGATGACAGAATAATCTGGAGAGCTTCATCCCAGATCAACTGAAACCAAATTTCCAGGGGTAAGGCCACAGATTTTTTTTGTTTGAGTCTATCCAGAGGATTCTGATATGTTTGAGAACCATTGAATTAGTTCAACTTTTCTCAGTGCCTGTGTCCTCTCTGTATCATGTTTTTTCTTACAAAAATGTCAAACATACAAAAAAACAGAGAGAATATGGAAATAAACTCATCACCTAGCTCCAACAATTATCAACACATGACCAATCCTATTTTATTTTTATTCGCACTCACTTCATAGAATTATTGGCAGGTGATAGTAAACCTGTTTCTCTTAAATACTTCCAACATTGGAGACCTTACTACCTCCTGAGACAGCTGGTATTAGTTATAGTTCTTTGAACTGAAAATGACAGATAAAACCCACCCCAACTCTAGTTTAATTAAGAGAGACCACGTCTTTGGAATGACATTAAGATATTTCATACTCTTCAAGAGCAAGCTGAGTGTTAGAGTTGCGGGAGAATAAGAGGATTGTGAGACTCAGGAATATCTGGAATTCAGAACTCAATGCTCTTTGTTTTCCATCTCTCTTCTCTTCTCACTTTCTCCTTTTGGTGAAAAACTCTTCTCTGGTTTTGTCTCTTAGAACTTCAGCCACAGGCAACCCAACTATTCTTCATTCCCATATCCCATAATCCCAGGAACAGAGCTCTTTGGCCTGACTTGGATCAGGTGCATTTTGCAGTGTATTCCTGTAATAGCCATGAGGGTGTGGGAAGTTATTCCCCAGAAGTTGGGATGGAGGAGATAAATGTTCTGGCACCCATCATGTGTCCAACCCACTGAATTTTCAGATCTCACTGAAAATGTCTTTGAAAATATCTTTCCTGTAGAAGACCAATCTCTCCCTTTGTCAATCTCCACCTCTAGGTTTCTACTCCACTCTGGAAACATGCAGACCCTGTCTGTTTCTCTTTTCACTTGATTTGAAAACAACTATGAAATCCCCATTTAATCTTCTCTCCCCTAGGCTAAACAACCCTGGTTCCTTCAACACTTCCTGGCCTAACATGATTTTGAGCCTTTTCTTTGTCCTGGTCATTCTTGTCTGGATGGGCTCCAGTTTGTCACTTAAAAATTGGCACTCAGACTGAAGGCAATAAATATTCCAGATGTGGATTGGCCTGCAGAGCCAAGAGCAGGACTAAGCAAGCCCCACACATCACACATGTGCATATGTACATTGTGGACACAACATTGTGTCAGCACCACTCCAGCCTGCAATCTTCCTCTGGAGCCTTGGAATGCTCAACTCAGGCTGGGTTTGCAGTCGGCTAAATCCCAGCTCTCTTCATGGGAATGGCTGCTAATCCAGCAATCCCTCCTTTTCGTTAATCTTTTCCTTGAACCTAAAATATTGATTCCAGGTTTTAAAAGTATCATGTTAATTTGGCCTGATTATTCCAGGCTGTCAGAATCTTTTGGAATATTTATTTTGCTCCATCAAATATTAGTTGTCCTTCTCAGTTCTGTCAGCTGCAAGTGTGAGAAGCAGGCCTTCTTTGTCTTCAAGTCATTGGTAAATGGTTAAAGAGAACCAGTCAGAACACCAGGACACAGGAACATACTGCCAAAGACTTCCTTCTTATTTATGTGGCTCCACTGATCAGCTTGTTTTGCTATGATGATTAGTCACTATACGAAACTAAAAGTCCAGAATTCCTTATTCACAGTTCTAAAATTTTAAAATAGATTAAATTTAAAAACTCTCTCTTCAACAAAATACTGGAAAATCAAACCAATAGCATATTTAAGGGATTATGTGTGATGCTCATGTGGGACTTATCCCAGAAATCCAAGAGTGGCTCACATATGCAAAATAATCAAGGTAACACATTACAAAAAAAGGGAAGAACATCTCAATTTTTGCAGAAAATATTTAACAAAATCCAATAACCTTACATGATTAAAATCTCTCAGAAAACTAGGAATATAAGACAACTTCTGAAACATAATAAAACATGTTTGTTTTTTAAAACGCAGAGCCAACATCATATTCAATGGTGACAGACTGAAAAACCTCGCTTCTAAGATCAGGATGCCCCTTTTAACCAGTATTATTCAATATTGTACTGAAAGTTCTAGTCAAAGCAACAAGGAAAAAAAAAAAAGGAAAAGGAAAGAAGTTAAATTAGCTTTATTTGCAGATGAGACAATCCTATATACAGAAAAGTCCAAAGGATCTATAAAAAGCTACTGAAGCTAATAAATTCAACAAAGCTGCAGAATACAATGCCAACATATATTTAAAAAGTTGTTTCTGTATACCAACAATGAACCATCTAAAAATATCATTAAGAAAATAATTCGATTTATAATAGTGTCAAGAATCAAATATCTCAGATAATTTAACCAAGGAGGAGAAGGACTTGCATGCTGAAAATGATGAAACATTGATGAAAGAAAGCAAAGACTTAAATATGTGTACATACATTTACATTCATGGATTAGAAGATTTAATATCATTAAGATGAAAACACTACCATGTGCTCTACAGATTTAATACAATCTCTGCCAAAATTCCAGGAATTTTTTGTTTGTTTCATTAGTTACTTTTGTTTGCAGCAATGGAAAAGCTGGTTCTCAAATTTATATAAAATCCCAGGGAGCCCTGACTAGCCAAAACGATCTTTTAAAATGAAGAACAAAGTTGGAAGACTCACACTTCTCAATTTCAAAACTTATTACAAAGCTATAGTAATCAAAACAGTGTGGTACTGGCATATAGACAAATGAAATAGAATTAAGAGTCTAGAAATAAACCCACATATCTATGCCAATTAGTTTTTCATAAGTGCCAATTACACGCAGTGGGGAAGGAATAGTTAACTGTGATTTCCATGTGCAAAAGAGTGAAATTGGACCCCTGTCTCATACCATACATAAAAGTTTACTCAAATGGGATCAACAACATAAATATAAGAACTAAAATCATAAACATTTCAGAATAAAACCTCAGAGTTAATCTTCATGGTCTTGGACTTGGCAATGAATTTTTAGATAGGATACCAAAAGTCCAAATGGCAAAAGAAAAAAAATAGATAAATTGGCCTTCATAAAAATTTTTTAAAAAAATGTGCATCAAAGGATATTATGAAGAAAATGAAAAGACAAGCTAAAGAATGGGATGAAATATTTGCAGGTCATACATATGATAATGATCTAGTCTCTAGAATATATGAAAACTCTTACAACTCAACAAAAACAAAAAACAAACCCAATTTAAAAATGGGCAAAAGATTTGAATAAACATTTTTGAAAGAAGAGATACAAATGGCCAAGAAGCATTAGTCATTACAGAAATGCAAAGCAAAACCACAATGAGATACCACTTCACACCCACTAAGATGGCAATAATGAATTTTTTAAAAGCACATAAAGTAGCAAGCGTTGGTGAGGATACATACCTCTTGTCTCCACACATGCATAAGCACCCCCTGTTATTTTCAACATTCCCCTGAGTGGTGCATTTGTTTTGACTGGCAAACACATGACACATCATAATCAACCAAAATCCTTAGCTTACATTAGGAATCACTATTGGTGTTATACATTCTTTGGCTATGGGCAAATATATGGTAACGTGTATCTGCCATTATAGTATCATCCAGAGTATTTTCACTACCTTAAAATCCTCTGTGCTCTGCTTATTCATGGCTCTCTCCCCAGAATCCTAAACCCTGACCATTACTAATCTTTTTACTGTATCCATTGTTTTGTTGTTTCCAGAATGGCACATAGCTAGAATGTCATACAGTATGTAACTTTTCAGGCTGGCTTCTTTCATGTAGTATTATGCATTTGAGGTTTCTCCATATCTTTTTCTGGCTTACAAACATATAGCTCATTTCTTTTTATCACTAAATAACATTCCATTTTTCTGGATATTTCACAGTTTATTTATTCATTCACCTACTGAAGAACATCTTAGTTATTTCTAAGTTTTGACAGTTTTAAATAAAGCTGCTATAAATACCTGTGTGAAGGTTTTTATGTAGACATATGTGCTTACCTCCTTTGAGTAAGTAGCACAGAGTACAATTGCTAAATTATATGCCAATCTTATAAAAATACAAATGATCATAAGAGAGTACTATGAACAATTGTATGCCAACAATTTGGATAGCTCTGAAGAAATAGATAAACTCCTAGGAGTACACCACCTAGCAAGACCTAGTCATAAAGAAATAAAATAAAAACATCTAACATTTAAGCAGACAGATAACATGTAGGAAGATTGAATCAGATTGTCAGCAGTGATCAAAAACCTGCCAACAAAAAAATCCCTAAATTAATGATTTCACAGATGAAGTCTATCAAGAATTCAATGAAGAATTAATGCCAATCTTTCTCAAACTCTTCCAAAAAACTGAAAAGGAGGAAACACTTTCAAGCTAATTTTACAAGGCCAGCATTAAACTTATAAGAAAGACAGATAAGGACACTATAAGAAAAGAAAATTATAGGCTGATATCCTTGATGGACATAGATGCAAAAATCCTCAACAAAGTACTAGCAAAGCAAATTCAACAGCACATCAGAAAGATTATACACCATGACCAAGTGGGATTTATCCCTGGGATGCAAGGCTGGTTCAACAGATGCAAATCAATAAATGTGACATACCACATTAACAGAATGAAGGATAAAAACCATACGATCATCTCAACATATACAGAAAAACATCTGACAATATTTGGTATCCTTTTATGATAAAAATCTTCCACAAATTAGGTATAGATGAAATGTACCTCAACATAATAAGGACCATATATGATATAAGCCATAGCTAATATCATACTCAACAGTGAGAAGCTAAAAGGACTTCCACTAAGATCAGAAATAAGATAAGTATGCCCATTCTTGCTACTACTATTCAATGTAGTACTGGATGTCCCACCTAGATCAATCGGTTCAGATAAAGAAATAAAAGGCATCTAAATTGAAAAAGAAGAAGTTAAATTGTTTCTGTTTGTAGATGATATGACCTTGCATGCAGAAAATCCTAAAGATTCCACCAAAATTGTCAGAAGTAATAATCAAGTTCAGCAAAATTGTAAGATACAATATTAATACACAAAAATCAGCTGCATTTCTATACACTAACAGTAAACTATCTCCAAAATAAATTAAGAAAATAATCCCATTTACAATAGCATAAAAAATCAAATACTTAGAAATAAATTTAAGGAGGTAAAAGATTTATATACTAAAACTTATAAGACATTGATTAAAGAAACTGAAGGCGATACAAAATAAATGGAAATATATTCTGTGTTCAGGGATTGGAAGAATTAAAATGTTTACATTATGTAAAGCAATCTACAGATTTATTGAATACATATCAAAATTTCAATGACATTTTTCACAGGAATAGATAAAATGGTCCTAAAATGCATATGCAACCACACACACACACACACACACACACACACACACACCCTGACAAGAAAGAAAAAACTAGAGGCCTCACACTCCCTCATTTTATACTAGATTACAAAATTATAGTAATCAAAACTCTATGGTACTGGCATTAAAACAGACACATTAAACCAATAGAACAGAATAGAGAGCTCAGAAATAAGTTCAGACATATGTGGTTAACTAACCTTTTCAAGTACACCAAGAATACACTATAGATAAAGGACAGTTTCTTCAATAAATAGTACTAGGAAAATTGGATATCCATATCCACAGGCACAAGAACAAAACTGGGTTCGTTTCTTACACCATACAAAAATTAACACAAAATGGATTAGAGACTTAAATGTAAGAAATGAGCCCATTAAATTTCTAGAGGAAAACAAAGGTAAAAACTTTTTGACATTGGTCTCAGTAGTAAATTTTGGATATGACACCAAAAGCACAGGCAAAAAAAAAAAAAAAAAAAAAAAAAAAAAAGCAAACATAAACAAGGGGGACTATATCAAACTAAAAAGCTTCTGCACACCAAAGGAAGCAATCAACAAAATTAAAATCAACCTACTATTGGAATAAAATATTTGCAAACCATAAAACTAATAAGGGGTAAATGTCCAAGTAGATAAGAAACTCACTTAAGCTCTTTTATAAGACTTAAAGAAGAAGGAAGGAAATTCTGCTTAAATTCTGAAAAGAAGGAAATTCTGCTATTTGTGACAACACAGATGACCCTGGAGGACATTATGCTAAGTGAAATAGGTCAGACACAGAAAGATAAATACTGTATGATCTCATTTATATGTGAAATCTAAAAAAGTTGAACTTGTAGGAACAGAGGGTTGGCTGGTGGTTGCCAGAAGCTGGAGGTGGGAAAAACGGGGAGATTTTGTTTATAAGAGGAATTAGTTCTGAGGATTGAATGTACAGCATTGTGACTATGGTTAGTAACTGTATTGTTTACTTGAAATTTGATAAGAGAGCAGTTTTAAGTGTCCTCACCACACACATGCACACAGTAACTGTGAGTGGTAATGGGGGCAGTATTGATTCTGGTAATCACACATGATATATATGCATATCAAGTCACCATATTATACAACTTGAATATGTATAATTTTTATATGTCAATTAAATATTTAAAAATAAAAAACTGTTAAACTGCCATCCAAAGTGGCTGTATTATATTGCATTCCCACCAGCAATAAGTGAGAATTCCTGCTCTTCTTCATCTTCATTAGCATTTGGTATCAGTGTTCCAGATTTTTGCCATTCTAATAGGTGGGTGATGATATCTTGCTTTAATTCATATTTCTCTAATGACATATAATGTGTAGCATCTTTTTATATGCTTATGTGCCATTTGTATATCCGTGGCTTCTCTTTCTCTTGACATTATCTTTTAGAAGTTTTTAAGTTATTCAATTCTTTCATAGATTGTGCCTTTGGTTTTGTATCTAGAAAGCCTTCGCCATATCCAAGATAATATAAGTTTTCTCCTTGTTAATTTCTAGTTTTATGGGTTTGCACTTTACACATAGGGCTATGATCCATGAGTTACTTTATGTGAAAGGTATAAGATCTGTGTCTAGATTCATTGTTTTGCACGTGGATGTCCAGTTGTTCCAATGTCATTTGTGAAAAGACTCTGCTTCATTGTATTGCTTTTGCTCCTTTGTCAAAGACCAGTTGCTTATATTATGTGAGTCTATTTTTGAGATCTCTATTCTATTTCATTGATTTATCTGTCTATTCTTTTGCCAATACCATCCTGTCTTAATTAGTGTAGCTTTATGGTAAGTCTTAACTTCAGATAGTGTTGGTTTTCTAAACTTTGTTCTTCCCTTTCAATATTGTGTTGTTTATTCTAGGTCTTGTACCTCTTCATATAAACTTTAGAATCAGTTTGTAAATATTCATAAAATAACTTGCTTGGATTTTGATTGGAATTGCTTTGAATCTGCAGATCAAATTGGGAAGGCCTGACATTTTGACAATATTGAGTCTTCCTGTCTATGAACATGGAATATCTTTTCCTTTGCTTAGTTCTTCTTAATTTTGCTCATCAGAGTTATGTAGATTTTCTCATATATATCTTATATGTATTTTGTTAGATTTATACCTAAGTATTTCATTTTGGAGGGTGCTGTGTTTTGGATGCTAATGTCAATTGCACTGTGTTTTTCATTCCAAATTCCACTTGTTTATTGCTGGTATATAAGAAAGGAATTGGCTTTTGTATGTATGTTAACCTTGTATTCTCCAGCCCTGCAATAATTGCTTGATTAGTTCCAGGAGATTTTTTTTTTTCTTTTTTAAGATGTGGGATTTCACATTGTTGCCCAGGCCGGTGTGCGGTGGCTTTTTCCAGGTGCAATCATACTACACTGTAGCCTCAAACTCCTGGCCTCAAGTGATCTTTCTACCTCACCCTCTTGAGTAGCTGAGACTACAGACATATACCACCATGTCTGACTTTAATTACAATAGTTTTTTGTCAGTCCTTTTGGGTTTTCTACATAGACAATCAAACCATCGTGAATAAAGACAGTTTTATTTTTTCTTCCCCATCTGTATACCTTTCATTTCCTTTTCTTATATTATTGCATTAGCTATAAACTATAGTACAATGTTGAAAAGGAATATTGAGAGAAAACATCCATGCCTTGTTACTGATTTTAGTGGGAAAACTTTGGATTTCTTGCCATTAACTATAATGTTAGCTGTAGGTTTTTGTACCATGCTGTTTTCATTATCTTGTGAGCTCTTAACCAGGGCTTTATAACCCACTGAAACTTGGATTTCTGGTGAGGATAGGCCTATTGCTTGCAATAGATTTTCAAATGTCTTCTTAACTTAAAAACAAAACAACAACAACAACAAAAAAACCACGAATTACATACCTTGTAAAAGAGAATCTAAATATGCAGAAACTTTAATTACAAAAAATGTTTGGTCTTCATTTTTGGAAGAAATGGCAAACACCAAGTGACCAAACTCATACTAAAGTTTTATTCAAAAAAATAGCACACCTGCCTCTGCTTTTTCACCTCGTGTGCCAGCATCACAGCAGGGAGTGTAAGTAAGTACATATGATCATCAGCTGGAGCATCCTGGACCCACCCCTGGCTCCAGGTGTTTCAGGTTGAGATTTTGTTATCCAAGTAACACTTAAGATAGTCACACTTAAAAAAAAAAAACAAAATAAATAAGTGAGGCCAGTATGAATGCTCATTGCTGTCTCCTCTACAAGGTGTAATTGGATATTTATCAATTTCATACTTCTGAGAGTCATGGGGAATAGGAGCTGAGGAAAGCTACATTCACAGGAATGTAGATGACCATTTTCAAGGGGTAATGGGGATTTACATAGCTTTTGGCTCTAAATATCCCCATTTCAATATATTTGAATATAGATATTCCCAAGTTCCTTATGCTGATTAAATGAATGTACTAGAAGCCTGTTGTATATTCATTGCTTGTCATGAGTGATTGTACCCTCTGCATCTACTAAGATACCTGTGTAGTGAAAGAAAGGCTGAGGGGATTCTAGATTAGTCCCATGCTCTGTAATAACACTGTTTTCAAAAAGTCTTTTTGGCCGTAGCTAAGTACATAAAATAGCCTTTTCTATCCTATTGACTATAATCCCAAGGCTGCAGGAATTTTACTTTTACAACATGAAGAGAACAATTAGATACAATTTATATATTCAGTCCTCAAGCCAAAATAAGAACAAAACTCAGGTTCTGTTATTTCATAAAAGTTAATAAAAATATTTCTTTATCTTTTTGTTCCCCCTTCAAACAACAACAACAATTAAACCAGGTAGCCTCCTTACTGGAATGTCACTAACACTGAAATAAGTAGGATTATTTGTTACAGATCTGATCCTTCAAGGAGTCTTGTCTATACCTTATTAAGAAAAATCCATGATTATGAAAGATTATCCAATAAATTTGAAAGAGTGTTTTTTACTCATGCAACATACAGTGATTTTTATCCTTGTCCATGACCTTTCTTATGGCCTAAATACAGGAGGCCAGTGAACAAAAAGGTCATTACTCTTCAGAATTCAAACATGCAGTCTCTGGTTTTATAGCTGAGATGCTAGTCAGTAAAATGAAAAGTCTTCCTTAGAACCACAGGCTTGGTCTCCACCAGTGACCATTGACAGTGTTCTCTTGCCCCTTGTGGGTGCCTCAAGACCTTGTCAACAGACAGAACTGCTGGGCATTGATTCGCCAAAAATAATTTAGTAGCTAACGCAGGCAAACTTATTAGGGATTGTCAGAAACTAGAATAATTACCACACACAAATCCAAACCATCTGGCCTATAACAAAGTATATCCTTCCATAGGTTTTATCTTGCTTTTTCAGTAATAAATTATTCTATCACATTCCCAATAAAGTGCTGGAGAGGAAAGGTCAGGTGACCCTAAAGCCTCTGATTTAATTCAGTCTCTGCAGCTCCACATTTTATCACCATCTCCAAAGCAGAGGAGCATTTCTTTCTTTTCCTACTGGCCTGACAATCAGGAATGCTACTTGCTGAGTTATAGGAATGGTGGAAGCATTCGTCAAGCCCTGCTCACATGGGCAGGTGGCAGGAAAGAGAAACGGGGGTGTAGATAGTCCAGGAGAATGGTTCCTAAACTTGACTTATTACCAGAATCAGATAAAGAACTTTTTAAAACACAGATTCCTGAACCTCAGAGCATGTACTTCAGTGAGTGTGGAGATTAGTTTTTGCTAAGGTAATACACCACCTGAACATCTCAGTGGCTCACACAAACGTGTGCTTATGTTTCATGAGAGCTGTGAGTCTGCTGCAGCTTTCTTGGGCTTGCCTGGGCTTGACCTAGAAGCATGTGTATTCTCACTCCAGAAGCCAGGCTAAAGGAGTATCCACTAACAAGGGCATGCCATTCTCATAACTGAGGGAAGAAGCTCAAAGGAATGCCAACACATCTAGTGTTTCTACACTGGTGTGGCATGCATCATGTCCACTTATAATTCATTGACTAAGGCAAATCTGTGGCCATGCCAAAGTTTTTGAGGTGAGGAATAAATTACCTAAAGGAAAGCATGGCACATATGGCAACAACCCTGGGTGTAGCCAGGAACACAAATGACTGTGAACAAGTAATACAGCTATGACACTTAAGAATATATAATTTTAAGAGCATCGTAGAAGATTCTGATGATTCCTTCATCCCTACTATTTCACGGAGAAGGCATCTTCCTTTATGTACCTGCTGTGACAACTGAGCATCCATTAGTATAGACTCTTCAGCAGACAGATTGAACTAAGTAATTGGTTAGTGCAATTCAGACTCACATTCCATCAACACACATGTCTATCCAATGCATGAAGAAGTCTGATGCTTCTGTAAGTCTTAGCAGTTTGTGCAATGTACATTTCTATCCTTAATCTTACATCATCTTCATAACTTATTCAATAGCTATTGTTATTCCCATTTTGAAAATGTCTAAACTGAGCCTTGGGGAGATTAAATGCTTTGATGGCAACATATCTAGAAAAGAGTGAAGCTGCCTTGATCACTTACTTGTCCAAGTCCAGACCTTCTTCTACAATGAATGTCCTGGAAGCCAATTCCTGTTACTGCCATCACTTCTCTGAGGTACTTTTACACAGATATGGGGATCTGTAACATAAATTCTAACTAATTTACTTATGTGGCAAATGTTTTTTAAGCACTTAGCACATTCCTGATACACTATTCTAGACACCAGGGAAGCAACACAAACAAAACTGACAAAAATCCCTGCTTATAATCTAGCCAAGGGAGATGAATGTTAAACAAGTAAACAAGTCAACTCATCTTAAATGGCCACAGTTGGAACATATGTCAGGTGAGGATAGTGCCATAAGGGAAAATGACAGATTTTTGGCGCGGTCAGAGTCAGCCATAGCTAGATATTACAAGAAATAAATCCTTTTAAATAAATGAAGAAAGAATTATTAAACTGTTTTGGTTCTCAGGCTTCATCAGAGGATGAAATATTTCTAGAACTTCCTTTAAATTACTCCCATGCTTCAAATATAAAGAATAAACTCACACAGAATTTGATGGGCTAAATCATGGTTTTTTTTTTTTTTTGACAGGTTAATTACTAAAATCCAATTCTTATTAAAATGATACGTGTGGCCACTTCAAATTCTTTACTTATTAGTAATAGTAAAAGTAAATTAAAATGAGCACATCTGTAATGTTATCTGGTAATCTAGAAGGAATATCACTGACTGCATTGCAACTGAACCTCAGAATTAAACACCTATTATAATGATGAACAGGTATCTTGAAATGTCTCAGTTTTAATAAAGAAAATTCCCATAATCAGTATATTCCCTACCTGCTTATTTCTGTTGAAACTTCTCTTCTCTTGAGAAAAACTGAGGAAAGACATTACTCTTAGAATCTCCTCTTATTCACTCATATAACAAATACAATTTGAGCACCTATTATATGCCAGGCATGTATCTAGGAACAAGGCATACTACAATAAACAAAACAGACAAAAATTTCTTACTCTTATGGAGATAATCATCCAGCTGGATGAAGACTGATTATTAACAAAATTATTTGCTTGTTTGATGGAGGTTCTTGGGATCTTAGGATGAAAAGTCCAGATGGGCCCTTGCTCTCAAGCCCTGAGGCCATGCAGACAGGAAGCAGCTCAGTGTTTCAGCATACAGGCCTTGTTACCACCGACACAGTTGTTAGGTGTGGGCCCTGGGCACGTCCCACACTGGCAAGTTGGTTAGGAGATGTACTTTAAGCCTTCTGGCTCAAACGTGGATCATCTGTCAGGCAGTATTTCTGTCTAAACTCTCAAATCTGGTTATGGGCCATCTAAAGGGAGTGCAACACGATCAATCGTTGCTGAATAATTTGTTTGAAGAGGCATCATGGGCCACAGCTGGAAAGGAGCACATTAGGAGTGACAGGGTCTTGGCACTGACAGAGCCTGAGACTTTGCTTCTTGCTTTTCAACCAAACCAAGTGGGATGGCTGGGCATTCATTAGGAAGAAACAGCCTTACCCATTTTAAGACTCCCTTATGACATCAACACCCTCAGCCCCCACCCAAAGATCGTAGAAGGCAGCCCCAAGGTTTCGGTTGATCAAAAGTTGGCTTGATCGACTTTTATTACAGAAGTAAAATTTATTTTGAGAGTCTGAAAATGATATCATAAAATCATTGCTAATTTGGGTATTTACTTTATGACTAGCTTCAAGTATTCAATAAAGAAAACATAAACGGAAGAAAACTCCTATGGACACATTGTGTTAAAAATCAACAAACTTTAACCAAGAGCTTGTTCTGTATATTATGTGTCTGAAGTCCAGCCATTAACTCGGTGAAAAAATAACGGGGAGGTTGGGGAATTGTCTTAGCAGCTGGTAATTTTACATTGCAGGCAAAAGGATCTGGAACATCTGTGATATTCAATTGGACACAATTATCAAATGCCTACTTTGTGCCACACACCATGCCAAGACCTTTGCATGCCTAACCTTTCTGCCTCTCCATCGCCTTATGAACTAGTGCTGTCATGACATTTGACATCTAGGAAACAGATTCAGAGAATTTAAGTAACTTGCCCAAGGTCAGAGCTGAGATTCAAGTCCAGGTCTGCCTGGCTTCAAAACCAGTGTGCACTTTTCACTGTTTTTTAACTGACGAAAGAACCTGTTTTTGACTTGCAGCAGCAAAGACCAAGAACCTAGCCACACTCCCTCCTGAGACAGTTCTTTATTAAAGACCAACAGCTAATGGTAACATGCCAAGGGTGGAATTTCAGAGGAATTTCACTCTCTTTATCAAATACTGCACAACATTTTACTTTTAAAAATAAAAGATAGTTCTTTTGTAATATAAGAGCATAACTTGTATTTCATAGTTACAGAGCAAAGTTCAGTGCCTTGAAGTTTACTCATTTTCTTTCCTGTCTATTGACCTTCCTTTTTGGGATGCTGTCTTATCTACCCATGCATTGTTGTGAAGTGGTCTAATCTCTAAGGAAATCAACAGCTAAGGAAGACTTGGATTTCAAATGACAATTTATGTTTGAAATCTTCAGAAAGGGGCCATATTGAGAGGTTGAGGGGCTTCTCTTTCTGGAGGCCTGGGGAGAAGAAAGGACAAACATATACCCTGGTAGTTCAGGAATTCACCCAAGGGGCTGGACCAAATGATCCTTTATCTGTGAAATGAGGATAACATTTCAAATCCTAGGACTAGGGTGAGGATTAAACAAAACAAGCCATATAGAGTAACCAGTGGTATGACTGACAATAGTTGGAACTCAACTGATGCTACTTTCCTGTCATCGCCAATGGAGACCAAAACATATCCAAGAAGTCATTTCTAACGGAAGAGCACATTTTAATATAGAGCCATTCATCCTCACCCAGTTGTGTGGCTCAAAATTGCTTCAAATTGAATTTGATTTTGAACTTAATGTTCTTGGGTGAAAAGTTCACACAAACTAAAAGAGGCCAAAGAGGAAACAGAGCAGGGCGTTTTATTACCTGCTTGTCTTTGTCCTGCAGATGGGCCTTGAAATTGCTTGGTTCTAATCCCAATTTCCAAGACTTTGTCATTTACTAAACACTCAGAAATTTCACTGGAGTAGGATTATTTTGTGTGTGAAAAACCTCAAAGCAAGAACAGTTCGTATTTCCAAATAGAGACCCCATTAGTAGTCAAAACAACACTTTGGATCACACCAATTAGTTATTTACTTAAAGTTCCACATCTTCTTTCTATGACTATAGATAGTCTCTGGGGAACATGACTTGTTTTTTCCTTATGGTTATTATATTAGGTTACTCCAGTTAACGCACTACATCAGGAATGTTCCACTTGCTAAGGTTTTTGAGGATTTCTTCAATTCACTAACATATTCATCAGCTAAATGTGAAATCCTCTACAGAGTTTTATCCTTCCTTTTCATATTCCTCCCTTGTCTCTGAGGTGAAAATATATGCTTGATTAATAATAGCACTGTCATGTTCTTTGGGGATACCTGTAACTTTGGCAGAGAGATGCTATCTCAGGGCTTACGTAGTTTAGCTTGACTTCTGAATGTCTGAACAGCTCACAAAGGAACCATTCTGAGACAGCTTGCCCACCTGTGTGCATCTTCTCTGAAGAGAAAGGATCAAGAGATGAAAGAGGTGAGGATAGAGGAAAGGAGAAGGCTCAGAGGTGAGAAGGGAAGACATGGGGATAGGACAGGCAATCAGAGTATCCCACACTCTGGAACTCCTCCTGGTATGATATTGAATAGAATTGCTCCTGGCTTTGCCTTGCAAATCATATCCTTCCTGAGCCCATGACAGGGATCAAGATTGCCTCTGAGCAGCAGAGTCCCCAGATTACTCATACAACATTCAGGTATGCAAAGGAAATTGGCTACTTTATTTCTTTATACTTAATATAATTTTTAACGAGCCTTCTACCTATTTGGGTAGCAAGGGAAAAAAAAACTATATTTAGTCCAATTTAAAGTTAGTTTGGCCCAATTATTTTTGCAGAAACTCTGTATTAACTAGTTTTTCTGCTCAGTTCTTCACAGCTGTCTTCTTTCTTGCATGCTTCTCTCTGGGTCCCATGGGTCATGGCTCTGGGGGATGGGAGACTGTGGATTTGCACTTGTGCTTGGGTGTGAGGTGCCTGGTGTCTGCTGAGGAATGACTGGCACCAACCTATGGCTGGTGTCTCCAGCTGGCGCCCACAGCTGACATCTGTGGCCGATGGACTTGTGGTCTATTTCTGCTTTGTTTGCTTAGAGTATGGGGGCTCCTCCATGAAGACTTGCCTCATTCCCCACCCCACTCTTGCTGGTGAAGACCCTTTTGAGTCTCTGCCATATCTGCAACTTATGAAGCCAGCTGACAACCCTGAAACTGAGGCTACAGGTCACCTCAGCCACCATCCCAGCAGTCTGTGGCAGATCTGTGGCTTCTCAGATTGGCATTCATACTGTGGGAGAACAAGGGGAAACTCAGGTGCACAGATTTGTCCCTTTCTCAATCTGCATGTCTCAGTCCACATTCTGAACTACAGGTGGCTCCCGTCATAGCTGTTTCCATTCAAACAAGGGGTGGGTCAAGAATCCACTGCCCTCCTCACCCTGTGGGGTTTGAAAACCCAGAGAGGAGATATTCAGCTGACTGCATTCTTTCCCTCCTCTCTGGGCTCTTCACCCCATCTTTTCCTCTCCACAATCCCTTAGATCTAGAAGAGGCAAACTTTTCTTTTATGTTCCCTTCTTTTCACCCTTACATAAACAGTATAAAGCATTCCACCAGGACTCGTATTGTTACATTAAAAGGCACTAGAGTAATTTAGAATATTATCACTCAATAATATTTGCCTTTGAGATTATTATCTTGCTGTAAAATTGTACTTTGAATGTTGAAATTCCAATAATAATTTTTCTTTATTTTTTCATTACTTTTCAACAACATTATTTTGTATTGATTAGGAAGTTGATCATGGGAGAAGAAAAGAGAAATAATATTAAAAAGAAAAGAGAAATAACATTAACATCATTCAAAATATTCAAAATAGTATGTTAACATATGTGTTCTGAAAAAGAAATTGAACCACCAGTAGGGGGATAGCAGAAAGGAAGAGATGTCCTCCCTGGGCTCCGCCCTCAGTGGGTTATGCCTCACAATGGCTAATGCATCTGACTGGTGCTGGGGTTTTCAGGGTAGCAGCTCCTATTTCATCTCCTAGAAAGTGTCTGTCACTGTTTCTCCACCCTCTAGACTATGGGGGCCACCTTCTTATAGGATGCTGCCAAGGTCCTGTGACTGAAATGCAATAATTTTGATATTCTATCCATTCATCAAACATTACTCAAACACCTACTAGGTCATATACACTGATCAAAGTGCACTGAAATGAAGAATATGAGATAAAATAAATCTGCCAGAAATTATTTTTAGCTAAGGATTTGAGCCTCTCTTCTGGTACCATTTATCCAAAGCAGCTCGAAGTGGTGAAAGTAGTTGATTTCAGTTGCCTCTCCCTGGCTTTCTGAATGCCAAGAGTTATTTAAGCCTCTTCATTTATTCATTTATTCATCAATCCTTTCAAGGAATGCTTATTGATTATTCATTATATGTTAGGCACTTTGCTAGGTTTTGGGGAAGCTGAGATGATTAAGATATATGTTCTTACTCAAAAAGTTCTAGTTCATAAGGAATATGGACATTTCACTGGCAAGAGTAATGCAGTGTTACAGCTGTTCCCTTTACCCTTTGTTTGTGCACCATGCATAGGTTCATTAAACCACCTACAATGAGCACCAGGAAAGGCATGGCCAATCACTTTTGGTTGAAGGAGAAGGTACTTGGGAAGGCTAAATGAAAAAGAGGATCACTTAATTGAGACTTCCAATATTCACTGTGTATTCTTTTTCTATTTGTTCTTGTATAAGCAAGGAAAGATTTCTATGCAGAGCGAAGAGCAAGAGCAAAAGCCTGAAGATGATCAGTGCATAAGCTGTCCAGGAAGCTATAAGCAGATGGAATGAGTATAGAAGAAACCAGGGGCCAGAAAGAGGTGGAGACCAGTTCCTGATGCACGTGCCAGACAATGGGAACAGGGGCCATTTCTGGGTGGAAACTTTTCCAGTTCTTTTCACATCATACCCCTGATATTGTTTGGCAGTGCCCCCACCCAAATCTCAACTTGAATTGTAGCTCCCAGAATTCCCACATGCTGTGGGAGGGACCTGGGGAGGTAATTGAATCATGGAGGCTGGTCTTTCCCATGCTAGTCTCGTGGTAGTGAATAAGTCTTACAAGATCTAGTGGGTTTATCAGGGGTTTCTGCTTTTGCTGCTGCTTCATTTTTCTCTTGTCATCACCATTTAAGAAGTGCCTTTTAGTGAGCGCAGTGGCTCATGCCTATAATCCCAGCACTTTGGGAGGCTGAGGTGGGCGGAGCACCTGAAGTCGGGAGTTCCACACCACCCTGACCAACATGGAGAAACCCTGTCTCTGCTAAAAAATACAAAAATTAGCCAGGCGTGGTGGTTCACGCCTGTAATCCCAGCTACTCAGGAGGCTGAGGCAGGAGAATCACCTGGGAGGGTTGTGGTGAGCAAGATCACACCACTGCACTCCAGCCAAGGCAACAAGAGGAAAATTCTGTCTAAAAAAAAAAGTGCCTTGTTCCTCCTTCCATTATTCTGAGGCCTCCTTAGTGCTGTAGAACTGTAACTTCAATTAAACCCCTTTTTGTCCCAGTCTCGAGTATGTCTTTATCAGCAGTGTAAAAATGAACTAATACAGTAAATTGGTATCAGTAGACTGGGCCATTGTTGAAAACATGCATGAAAACGTGGAAGCAACTTTGGAAGTGGATAGCAGGGAGAGGTTGAAACAGTTTGGAGGGCTCAGAAAAAGAGGAAAATGTGGGAAAGTTTTGAACCTCCTAAAGACTTCTTGAATGGCTTTGACTAAAATGCTGATAATGATGTGGACTATGAAATCCAGGATGACATGGTCTCAGATGGAGATAAGGAATTTGTTGGGAACTGGAGTAAAAGTTAACTCTTGTTATGTTTTTAGCGAAGAGACAGGTGGCATTTTCTTTTGCCCCAGAGATTTATGGAACTTTGAACTTGAGAGAGATGATTTAGAGTATCTAGTGGAATAAATTTCTAAGCAGCAAAGTATTCAAAAGGTGACTTGGGTGCTGTTAAAAGCATTCCATTTTAAAAGGGACACAGAGCATAAACGTTTAGAAACTTTGTAGCCTGACAATACAGTAGAAAAGAAAAGTCCATTTTTGGAGGAGAAATTCAAGCTGGCTGCAGAAATTTGCGTAAGTAGCAAGGAGCTTAATGTTAATTCCTAAGACCATGGAAAAGTGTCCCCAGGCCATGTCAGAAACCCAGTGTGTAGTCTAGGGACTTGGTGCCCTGTGTCCCAGCTGCTCCAGCCTGACTGAAAGGGGCCAACGTACAGCTCAGGCTATGAAGGTAGAAGCCCCAAGCCTTGGCAACTTTTACATGGTGTTGAGCCTGCAGATGCACAGAAGTCAAGAATTGAGGTTCAGAACCGTCTGCCTAGATTTCAGAAGATGTATAGAAATGCCTGGATACCTGGGCAAATATTTGCTGCAGGGGTGGGGCCCTCATGGAGAACCTCTGCTAGAGCAGTGCAGAAGGGAAGTATGGGGTTGGAGCCCCCACACAGAATCCTTGCTGGGACACTGCCAAGAGGAGCTGTGAGAAGAAGGCTACCATCCTTCAGACTCCAGAATGTAGGTCCACCAATAGCATTCTCTGTGCATCTGGAAAAGCTACAGACACTCAATGCCAGCCCATGAAAGCAGCCAGGAAGCAGGCTGTAACCTGCATAGCCACAGGGGTGGAGATTCCCAAGACCATGGGAACCCACCTTTTGCATCAGCATGACCTGGATGTGAGACCTGGAGTCAAAGAAGGTCATTTTGTAGCTTTAGGTTTGACTGTCCTGCTGGATTTTGAGTTTGCATGGGCCCTGTAACCCCCTTGTTTTGGCCAATTTCTCCTATTTGTAATGGCTGTATTTTCCCAATACCTGTAACCCCATTGTATCTAGGAAGTAACTAGCTTGCTTTTGATTTTACAAGCTCATAGATAGAAGGGACTTGCCTTGTCTCAGATGAGACTTTGGACTGTGGGCTTTTGGGTTAATATTGAAATGAGTTAAGACTTTGGGGTACTGTTGGGAAGCCATGGTTGGTTTTGAAATGTGAAGACATGAGATTTGGAGGGATCAGGGGTGGAATGATATGGTGTGACTGTGTCCCCACCCAAATCTCAACTTGAATTGTAGCTCCCAGATTTCCCACATGTTGTGGGAGGGACCCAGGGGGAGGTAACTGAATCATGGGGGCCAGCCTTTCCTGTGCCAGCCTCGTGATAGTGAATAAGTCTCATGAGATCTGATGGGTTTATCAGCAGTTTCCACTTTTGTTTCTTGTTCATTTTTCTCTTGCCACCACCATATGAGAAGTGCCTTTTGCCTCCTGCCATGATTCTGAGGCCTCCCCAGGCATGTGGAACTGAAGTCTAATTAAACCTCTTTTTATTCCCAGTTTTGAGTATGTCTTTATCAGCAGTATAAAAATGAACTAATACAATCCCATAAAACCCATCAGCTCATAAAGTCAATCACTAATAAGCACTTCAAAGGAAGGCTACATACAAAGGGCTGGAGAGGAGGGAGAACTGGTACTCTTCTTGTGGACGATCTGGTATTCATAATTTGGAAAAATCTGCCAGTGGAACCTGTTCCTTTTGTTATATCACCAATTCCGTATCTCCAGTATCAGAAATTTCAACAAAACCATCTTCCTGGAGTGACAGGCAACAGTTTCTAGTGCTATGGAAATTTCCCCAATCATTTAAAATATCAATGTAAATCATATGACTTTTTAAAAATTTACCCAATTTTGCTCTTCATTTTACATTTCTTTCACTTTTGATCCTCATAAACTGCTAGTGCCTGCACATAGTAGGTCCTCTGCACTGCTTATTTCCTTCACAACGACTAAACAAAATAAATGCAGCAACTATCAATTTTCCTGTTTTAACAGATATAACATGTGAAGGCAGAGGGCAAGGAAGGACTAGTTACAGAAGAGAAAAAGCTAATGATTATTAATCACTTCTATGTACCAGGCAATGTTCTTAGCAGTTATGTAGATTAACTCTTCAAATTCTCAAGATAATTTTGTGAGATGGGTATTATTGTTATTATACCCATTTTACAGATGAAGAAACTGAGTCACAGAAACTTTAAGTGACTCTTTCAAATTCACACAGCTAGGTAATGACAAGGCAGGCATTCAAATGTAGGCAGGCTGCTCCAGCGTCCACATTACCGTGAGCCACTTAGGCTAGGGATATGTCCATGACCACAGAGCTGGGTTGTCATGAGGAAGAAAAATCCTATGTCTCAATCAATATCTCTCTCTCTCTCTCTCTCTCTCTCTCTCTCTCTCTCTCTCTCTTTCTCTTTCTCTTTCTATCATCTATATTGAATCCGGGACAAAATAATTTATCCAAGTCATCAAAAATATTATGAACAAAGAGGGAATTAAAGTTAACATTTGTTAAGTGACTTCCATGAACTGAGGCCTATGCTAGATGCTTTAGACCAGGGGTCCCCAACCTCCAGGCCATGGACTGGTACTGATCAGTGGCCTGTTAGGAACCGAGCCACACAGCAGGAGGTAAGTGGTCAGCCAGAGAGCATTATAGCCTGAGCTCTACCTCCAGTAAGATCAGTGGGAGCAGTAGATTCCCATAGGAGTGAGAGCCCTACTGTGAATTGTGCATGCCAGGGATCTAGGTTAAGTGCTCCTTATAAGAATCTGACTAATGCCTGATGATCTGAGGTGGAAAAGTTTCATCCGGAAACCATCCCCTTCCACCCCCGCCACACCCCATCCATGGAAAAACTGTCTTCCATGAAACGGTCCCTGGTGTCAAAAAGGCTGGGGGCCATTGCTTTAGAGTGTTTGCCACACTGAATACTCCCTACAGCCTGGGTCTGCATGAAATAGTGAGGTTGCTGCCAAGAGGGTACCTGGGAGTGGTGGTTTGAGCATCCTTCCCAAGTGTCACTCTATAGCCTGCCCCATTTCCACCACTGCATGCTACCTGCACACAGTGTGGAGTGCAGAGAGATGCCAAATTATCCCACAGAGCCCCTATCAGATTTTAGGTAAACAATGGGGACAACAAATGAAAAAGGAAGATTCCTTCTGCAATAATTTTAGTTTATGATGGATGGGATCCAACCAGATGCCAGGTCCTAGCTCTGTGTTTCTTTATTTTTGTGGGGTTGATTAGCCTGCAGGCAGCCTGCCAGGTCCCTGTCCTCTTCTAGCTCAACTTGCTTCAGAGGAAATGCCACACATGGAAGAAAGGTTTGGGAATTGACAATTTGGTTACATATGCCTGGGGGACAATGTAAAGTAACCACAGAACGATGTGGAGCTCTGTGACTCTCGCCCTGCCTCGCTCTCACTATGGCTGTCCTGGTGAGCTGAGAAAGGCAGAAGCTGTTTTTGCAGCTAATTTTTACAGAGCCCAGACACACTTACATATCTGTTTACTTCTGTCACTCAAACGTAACCGTTTTGTCTGCACAAAGCGAGCAGGAACAATTTGATACCTACCCTCTTAGGTCTCATTATACAAAACAGGCAGAAATAGTGGAGTGTCACCCACAAACTACAGTTAATGAGTAGCAGCCTCTGGGATCTCAGCTATATCACCTACATGTGCCCCTCAGTTTCCTTCTTTATGTGGGAGGCAAATGTGATCAACCCTGGGGTGCTTTGAGAAATTCTTGATTCTAGGTAAATAAGGGGAGGCATTAGAGTTGAGTCTTTAGGAACACCAGGGAATCAGATCCATTTGAATTCCAGTGTTTCATTGGCAAATTGCTTATAACCTTGAACCCACTGGTTCTTCATCTGTAGTATGGACATCATGATAATGTCCATCTGTGAAGGGTGTTGTCAAATTCAAATAAGACAATGCATTAAAAATACGAAGCCCAGTGGGATTCTAGAAATAAGAAATTAGTAATTATTTACTTTTTTTGATTAAATGTCATCATTTTTTCTCTGTATCAGCAAAGAACTGTTGTTTAAGTAGGAAGCACCACAAGCCAGATTAATAGAATGCATTAAATAGAACATTTGGCATTAATAAACATACACACAGACATACACAAAATCTAAAAAATGAAACATTTTCATTGGTATTTGAAATGGTCATATTAAGAAAAAAAAAATCCTCAAATTGGGTGATTTCCCAGTCAAAATATATAACTGAGCGTGATATCAAGAAAGTAAAAACTTGGTTCTGATATATAGCTGAGGAATGCTGCACAGAGAGGGGGAGTAAAGAAAAAGATATTGCGAACTGAAAGGATTGAAAAGCACAGGATGTTGAAGAAAGTCCATGAGCTGGTTGAAAGTTTTTGGCTGGGTTTGGTTTATCTACCAGCCCTGAGCAAGTGTCTTCTGTTTTCAGATCAAAAGTACTTACTGGAAATGTGTTATGTGCCCCAATAAATGCCTTAAAGAATTCATTGAACTTGCACACAACTAACTCAACTGTGAGGAATGCTGTGATAAACTGTTTAATGAAGACCCAGCAAGATCACCCTCGGAGCATAATGGAGGGGTAGAATTGGGTACTGACGAGGATGGGAAAAGATGACAGACAAATCTCTGATCTCTAGGGACTTAGGGTCTGGCTAGAGAGATAAGACAAAAGGGTTAGGAAAGGACTGACAACTTAAAGACAAGTTGTACCTAAAAGGGGCCAAGTTGTCCCTAGGAACATGTTTTTGCATATAATTTTGTGTTGATTAAAAATGCTATTTCAGGCCGGGCATGGTGGCTCACGCCTGTAATCACGCCTTTGGGAGGCCAAGGTGGGTGGATCACCTGAGGTCAGGAGTTCCAGACCAGCCTGACCAACATGGAGAAACCTTTTCTCTACTAATAATACAAAAAAAAAAAAAAAACAAATTAGCCAGGTGTGGCAGGAGAATCACTTAAACCCGGGAGGCGGAGGTTGCAGTGAGCTGAGATCACACCATTGCACTCCAGCGTGGGCAATAAGAGTGAAACTTCCTCTCAAAAAACAAAAACAAAAACAAAAACAAAAAAAGCTATTTCATTCACCACACGTGTAAGGTGACTATGTGAGGTCATGGCTATGTCAATTAGCTTGATTGTAGTAATCATTTTGTAATATCTATATCAAAACATCACATTGAACCCTTTAAATATATACAATTTTATTTGTCAATGATACCTCAATAAAGCTGGGAACAACTAGATACAGGAAGATTTTATTCTGAAAAAAACCCAAAAAGTTATTTCATGCATGAATTATTGGATCAGAATTTTTCATACCCATTCTTCTCAAAGCACCAGAAAACTTCTATGCCCTGTACTTAAGGAATTATTTTATTTTATTTAGCAAATAGGTATTGAGAATCCACTATGTGTATTGCACCTTAATATTACAGACCTGTTTTTTGTTTTGTTTTGTTTTAAGTCCAATAGGGACAGAGCTAATTCACATGTGAAAGTGGTAGGTCTCTATATGAAGGGGCTGTTGTGTCTGGTCCAGACACTGCCTGCCTGTGCAGTGAGACTGTGTGAGAGAGAGTGTGATGCTTCTACTCACTTATTCTGTGACTGAGCAATTCACTTAATCTCTCTGGGCCTCAGTTTCATCTTCAGCAAAGTAAGCATAGTAATGGAATCTGCTTTATAAAATTGCCATGAGGATTAAATAAGGCATTGTATTTAAAGTTTTTAATAGTGCTTGGCAGATAGAAAATATTCAATAAATGAAGGAATAATATTGTGATTATAACCTAAGTAATACTATTATAATGTTCATAATCTTTTTTCCATATATACAAAACACTGACAACTTTTATATTATTCCAGAACCAGTGGAACTGTGTCTGCTTGGAATACCCCTTCCCTTTGCCATCCACTTGACCTGACTATTCCCAATGGTTCTTCCAAGATCCCTTCAAAGCCAGGGTAAGTGGCTCTTCTGTGTGTCTCTGGGGTACCGTATATGTAGTTTTGCTGTAGCAATGTGGCTTTTGGAATGTGTTATGGATGATGTTATGGATTTTCTATTCATTTGTCTGTTTCTGCCTCACTCACTACCACCATTCCTGCCTCCAAAGGACAAGGAAGGGCTGCATCTTGTGTTTTTGTTATTTCTTCAGGACCTAACATGATGCCTGACATAATATTAAATACATATATGTTTCTTGGAAGGAAGGAAGGAATGAATGAAGGAAGGAAGGAAGGAGGGAAGGAAGGAAGAAAGGAAGGAAAGAAGGAAGGAAGGGAGGGAGGGAGGGAGAAAGAGAGAAAGGGAGGAAGAGAGAAAAAGAGAGAGAAGGCAGGAAGGGTGGGTAGAGGTGCTCTGGTCCTGGCAATGGGACATTTGTCTGAGTCTGCACAGCCTTTTCTCTCCCTCCCCTATCCCTCCTGCCCTATAAAGTGGAGGGAAGTTTGAGCAATGAGAATATTTTACTTACCCCGAATCACCACTAGAGAAATCCATTGCATTACTGAACACTGGTAATGGGTTGGCCCCGGTTCAGAATATAGGGTTTTGCTGCCCCTGCCAAGCAGGCTTATGCACGTGGGGCTTAGATGGTGCCTTTGCCCACACCTGTCTGGCTCAGAGACCCTGCTGGGCTGTCAAGGGGAGAGCTGGGCATTGAGAGAGGCTGATGGACTTTGACGAAAAAGAGAACCGGGCACACAGGTCTCATTTATAATCCATTCCAGCTGCTCCTCTGCTGGGGGAAACTGGCATTCTGTTTTGTTGGCCCCTTTTCCATCAGGACAGCTGTGAAACCCTACTCAGTGAAGTAATCGCAATAACAACCGCCACTTTGCATGTTGATGCCTTTCTTCCAAGGAACTCAAAGTTCTTTGGAGACATAACCTCATTAATCCATCCTGCATGAAGTGGTGGCTGATGGGGAGGGGTAGGAATTCTTACTCATATTTCCAGGACTGGGGGATTTAGGAAGGGAGAATTAAAAAGGAAGAGAAAGACATTTCTGAGGTAGGAAAGATAAGCAATGGTATCCCTTTCCCCTTGAACCCCACTCTGGGACAAAGATAACACTTGGCAGGATAATACTCAGCTAAATGTATGAGCAAAAGATACTCTGTATACTCCTCATTCTCCCCCAAAAGGAAGAGAATTCTAGATGAGGACTTAGAAAATCTGATTTCTGGACCTGATATTGACACTAAATAGCCATGTGACCATGAGCCAATCCCACCCTCAGAGTAGTAGTTTCATGTTAGAGCATGTGACCGCTTGGTAATGTCGAAGAAGCACAGAACCAAAAGTCAGCAGACTGATTCCTGTCTTGAGAGGGGCATGCTTGTAGCTCCTGAGTCTCAATTATCTTATCTGTGAGATGAGGAAGTCGGACCAGATTATCTCTAAAGTTCTTTTCAATTCCAATAAAACCAATGGTTTTAGAATTGGTGGGCTGGGGAACATCAAATCTTCTTGGGGGCTTAGAGTTTAGGAAAACCAACAAGTATTTGTTTCAGTTTTCTATTACTGCCACCCCAAGACTCAGTGACTTCTATGAAATGATAATTTATGAATTCTTACAATTTTGTGACTTGCTTGGCCAATTCTAGGGCTTCACCTCAATGCCCAGCCCATCCTCAAGCTGAAGTTGGACTGGGCAATGAGCTTATCTAGGACATGTGAGATAGCAGGGCCTTGCTGGCCTGTGGTCCTTTCATCCTCAAAGAGGTGACACCAGGCTTCCTCATGTAGTGGGGCAGCACTCCAAGAGGGCAAGCCTCAGTGCTCAAGTGCCCATCAACCCTTCCTTCCTTTTTTCTTTTTCCTCCTTCCTTCCCTCCTTCCATCCCTCCCTCCCTCCCTCTCCCTTCCTTCCTTCCTCCCCTCCTTTGTTTCTTCCTTCCTTCCCCTCCCTCCCTCCTTCCCTCCCTCTCTCCTTCCCCTCCCTCCCTCCCTCCCTCCCTTCCTTCCTTCCTTCCTTCCTTCCTTCCTTCCTTCCTCTCTTTCTTCCTTCCTTTTCTTTCTTTTTTTAAGGGGGTCCCACTCTGTTACCCAGGCTGGAGTGCAGTGGTATAATTTTGGCTCACTGCAACCTCCACCTCCCAGGCTCAAGCGATCTTCATCTTCCCACCTTAACCTCCTGAGTAGCTGGGACCACACGTGTGAGCCACCATGCTCAACTCTTTTTTTTTTTTTTTTTTTTTTTTGTATTTTTGCTAGAGACAGGCTTTTGCTATGCTGCCTATTCTGGTCTCAAACTCCTGAACTCAAGCCATCCGCCCACCTTGGCCTCCCAAAGTGCTGAGATTACAGGCATGAACCACCATGCCCAACCCAGCGCAGTCTTTCTATGTCAAATTTATTGCTGTCTTGTTGACAAAAGCAAGTCATATGACCCAGAATCAATGAGGGAGGGAATGACACAGGCCAATGTGATGAGCCAAATTGCATCCTTCAAAATCAGAAGTTGAAGTTCTAACCCCCAGTCCCTCAGAATGTGACCCTATAAGGTAGAACTAGGGTATTTGCAGATATAATAAAGTTAAGATGACATTGTACTGGAGTAAATTGGGTCCCTAAATCAAAATGACAGGTGTCCTTATAAGAACAGGGAAAGACTCACAGACACAGAAGGAAGATAGCCAAGTGAAGGTGGCAGAGATAGGAGTTATACTGCCACAAGCCGAGAAACTCATGGAATTACCAACAGCTGGAAGAGGCAAGGAAGAATCCTCCCCTAGAGGCTTCAAAGGGAGCATGGCCCTACCAACACCTTGATTTCAGACTTCTGGGCTCCAGAACTGTGAGAGAATACATTTTTGTTTGAAGCCACCTAGTTTGTGGTGTTTAGTTACAGCAGCCCTAGGAAACCAATGCAGGCCCCAACACTGGGTGACATGGTTCTTTGGGAGCCATTAGTGTAATGATCTAACTTATCACCTATTTTAATGGACATAAATACATAAATGTTATGGGATTATTGTCCAAAATATGAGAAAATGCAAGTAGGATAGATTGCAATACTGATCTCAATTCTCTACCCTTTCCTAAATCCATGCCTTTTGCCATATAACTGCATGTCCCACTGCTGCTAAAGAGGTAGAGTGTATTTCCTCTCCTCCTGAGGTTGCAATGGCCATGTGACTTGCTTTAGGAAGAAGTGCTTATATGCCAATTTCTTAAGAGGCCTTTTATGTTTCTGCAATGTGCTGCCACTGCTCTTGGAAGCCAGGTTTCTGTCAAAGATGCTCTATCTTGGTGCTCCCAGAGTGATCTCTCCTAAGTTGAACATAGCACCTCCACTCAGCATTCTCAGGGTTCCAGAGCCATGTGTTACTTTGGGTTGAAACTGGAGAGAACGCCCCCATCTGTGTAGGGATCAAGCCTCTACTTATACTGGCCATGACCTTCCCTCCTGCTTTCTTCTTTTCTTCCCCTGGGCACAAGTGTCTCTAACACTTCACTCTGGTGTCCTTTCTCCCATGCTTAGCATGCATGCCAATAGAAATGGGATCCAGCTTTTCTACTCTGGTTACATAAATGCAAATGCCTTTATTACTGAGATGGGATCATACCATACCAATTACTCTGCAACCTGCTGTTTTTATTTATCATTATATCATCGAGCTTCTTCCATTACTGTAAATACAAACTCGTCATCATTTTTAATAGCTGCATATATTTCCATATGCACATAGAACTCTTTTTTATTTAAAGAATTCTCTATTATGTAACTTTCTGTTTGTTTGCATTTCTACTTATAAAGAATGCTGCATGAAACACACTTTTAAATTAATCTTTTTATACTTGTTCAGTTATTTTCTCCATATAAATGCATAGAGATAGAATTGCATGGATTAAATACTTTTTAAGGCTTTTGATATATATTCCCAAATTACCTTCCAGAAACACTATACCAGTTTATACCCACCAGTGTATGAGTGCTATTTTTTTTATTTTCATATAACCACCATTTTTTACAACCTTTGCCAAGTAATAAAAAAGTTTGCATTTACAGTATATTCTTCGGCCGATTTTATGTTTTTGTAGTTCCCCTTTAAACAATTGGGTAGCTTAAAAATGTGTATCTAATGTTGAATAGAAAAGAGACCACAGGACTATTGATGACACTGGAAATGAGCTCTCAAAAAGAAACAGAGAGCAAGGAGGAACAGATGCAGTATATCGAGGCACAGTTGATAATAGTGATGCCTCATGGGTTTTTGTCTGGCACATTAATTTAAAGTGGCTATGATGTGAGTGAATTCACACTGTAAGTCACCATGCTCAGGGAGATCGGTAAAGCAGTATAGGAATACCAAGTAAGAGAAGATCTTGGAAAATGTAAAATAATACATCAGGGAAGAAAATTATTCCAACAACATGATATTAAGTAGGAGAAAAATGCAGTATTCAACAAAATATACTGGGGAGTGGCCAGATTAGTTACACACTTGCAGAGTGAAGAGAACTGAGATAAGCCAAGATTAAGGATTTGAGCATGGGCCATGCCTGCCATATTGGCCTAAGATGGGACTGGGTTCTGCAAACTGTGGACAAATCCATTTGGTTTAATACCTCCATATTATCTACAGTGGGTGGTGGCTTTAGAAAGGGAAGGGATGTTCTATCTGTTAGCTAGAGATTAAAGGAATTAAAAGGATAATGTTATATCTGTCACTTTCATTCAGGGCTGATAGGAGTAAGTTGGTTCAGTATCCCTAAAGGATACATAACATATGTGTGTTTGGTATATGTCAGAGGTCTTAAACATATGCATACCATGTGACCCACAATCCCACTTCTAAGAATTCATCTGAATTAAATGATTTAGCATTTATCCAAAGATTTAGCTATAAGGATCTTCACTGACCCACTGTTTATAAATACATTGTGAGAAAATTTATATGCTAAAACAACTTTAAATGCTGTTACAGAAATATATTTACTGGTGTCAACAGAAGATCATAATATATTTGATTTTAAAAGCAGGTTATATAGTGTGACATAGCATTTGTATGTGTACGTTAGGTAGAGCAAGTGAACAGTCTATGAAGTTCCCATTAAGGATAACTATCATTGGTGCCTGAGTTTTAGCAGGTTCTTAACTCTCTTTTTATGCTGAGGTAAAGGGGAACTACTGCAAGGTTGTTTGGAATCCTAGATTTTAGCTCTCACTTTTGCCCACTGTGTCTTTATCTCCAGAGTGCACTAACCTAAAAAGCTGGGGCATTGGGAGTGCGGTGCATAGGGGCTGACGTTATAGCTACACCCTGAATCCAGAATCATGACTTTGTCTTTCAGTCCATCTTTCTGAGTTTGCCCCAATTATCTTGACTTTTAGGATGAATTCTTTCTTAGGAACTTCATAGGTCCTCTTTGGTATTGGCTTCTATGGAGTGAACATCACTCCAAACACACACACCAAGTTTTCCAGACATAACTACATATGCCTGAACCTCAAATTTGAACATGTTTTGAATTCCTTTCCCATAAGACTCCTCCAGGCTCCATGTAGATCATGTGGAACAAACAGGTATTTGGGAAGAGCGAGACTATTGTCTTGAAGGATATACATCAGAAACATCAATAGTCTCATGATGGAGTCGTAGATAATTTCTTATTCTTTTTTATTTATGTCTTCTAACTTCTCTACAGTGATCATATATTTCCTATAAACCATTAAACATCAAAAGTAAAATTTTAAAAGTACCATTTTGAACAGCCACTGAGACGAATCTATTAGTTAACTTTCAATCATTCTATAGTGACAGCTATTACATTGGTTTTTTCCCCCAGTGCTATCAGCTCCACTGCTTTTGCATCTTATAATAATTTTTAGTCTTTTTTAAAGGATCTAATCCTGTTATTTAATCACAGCAAACCTACGGATGGTCTGTTTATTTGGGATTGATAATTTTGATGAGTATTGTGGAAAGACTAGGTAAGGTATCCAAGTTTGAAAATACAAGAGAAAACCTTACAGGGAAGCTTCATGAAACATTTGAGAAGGTGATTGGAAATTACCGTAGGATTATAAGGGGTACTGTACATGCTGGAAGGTTTATAGTGTGATCGAAGTTGCCAAATTTATGATAAAGACACTGGCTTAAAGTCTGGGAGATGGAATGAAATGTGATTGCAAACAGAGAACAAATAGAGACTCTGGTAAAGACTGGGATGGGGGTGGTGAAAGAGATAAAGGCAGATTCCAACTTTATGGTAGAAGAGGAGGAGACACTTGGCAGCAACCATAGATTGACTCCTTCAGTGTCTGTTCAATTTTTCCCCAACATTCCAGCCCCTCCGACTTTATGTGGTGCCCAGTGGGCTGCCCCACCCTTCAGATCCACCCAGCCTTGATCTCAGGAGTGACCTCCATGTTCACGAAGGCATTCTGCCACTATTCGGTTCAGCCTCAACTCCACCAGCCTCCTCAGAGATGGGGCATGCCAAAGTCCTTTCGCAAGTATGTAGTGAGAGTTGAGTCACGCTCTTGCTTAAGAGGATAGTCTATGCATTTTCAGACATATGACTAACTGAGCAAAACATTTAAAAATAAAATTTAGAATAACGGTGTTCAGTAGGACATTTGTTTTTTGCTTTCCATGTTATTTGGGGGGCTTAGGAAAGGGACAGAATAGGATTGGCCTGAAACATGAAACATTGTAATGAGACAGATAGAGAATCAAAGACCCTAAATGGCATTTAATTTCCACGTTGCTGTTTTTCCTGGTATGGTTTCAGAAATCCTGACAGTTGGACTATTTGCTATTTAGTCATTCTACTGTACTCATTTTACTGACAATCAACAGGCATTGCCTAATTTGACACTCAAATGAATAAAAAAGACCAAAGTAGATTACAATATAAAATATACATTTAATTTGATGGCATTTTTTGGATATTTTTAAATAACATATCAGTCATAACAGCAGCAAATATCCACAGTTGGAAGACATTTAAGTACATTCGGGTTTTAGCCAAAACAGCTTGCAATAACTAGATTTTTTTAAAAGCCTAATTGGAGGCTTTCACATTAGGGTCTGACACACATTTTTTGGTCCCCTTGTGCCTTATTTCCAAGATGGTAGCACCTGGAAAAACATGCAGCTTGATTTTCGTAATAGATATGAGCTCAGATAGTAAGGACTGCATTACACCAGTTCCTTTGAAACGAGTGGTAGTTATTGCTGGAGTCCAAGTGGCTGAATTGCATGCTTGGAAATAGGAGTATATTCATCTGTTTGTGAAAATCACCAGGCATAGACTGTTTCCACCCAACACCCCGTAGAAACTCGCAAGCCTCCTGTTACCAGCAAGAACTGAAGCCAAAACTCAGCAAGAGCAATGCCAGATAATTGCTGCTGTTTTCCTTAAGCCTTTATTTTGAATACTGGACCTTGCTTTACTATACATTCTTTCCTAAGTGAGAACCTTCTGCCAGACCAATGACAGTGTCCTTCATGAGGCAGTGGCAATTTCCAGCAAATCCCTGACCCAAAAAGTATCCAGTGTGTGTTCGCTTTTCATCACGACTTGATTAATTACCCCAGGAAACCTCATTTCATTCTGCTTGCTAAAATGAGAGTAATTAGAGCAGCCTTTGACCCTGTCTTCCCTACCCCTCTTAGTTTACAGTGAGCTGTGAAATGTGATAAGTTAATTCTTAAATATAGACTTTTATGCCAAGAACAAGTATCTCCTATTTGACTTGTTCTTCCCCCACAGGAACTTCGTATTGTTTATTTAAGAATTTGACATCCAGCCTTTTTGTCAGATGAAATTGAGAAGAAATGTCCTCCAGATGACACAACTGCCCTATCAATACAGGGTTCATGAACTTGCCCCTTATCTTAATATCTGTAGTAATAACTGGACTCTTGCTCCATGTGGAAGATACTGTTTTCATTACCAGTTTGAACTAAATGTGCAACAGGGCTAGATCCAGTAGGTAAGGATCCATTGTAATGAAATACATAAACACCAGAAGGATTGCATTCGGAAGTTAAATACTCAATTGTTCAGGTGTTTTGAAACATAACCTTTGATATGTTTGGAGGTGCATTGTGGGCCAAAGGAAGATATCTTGAATTAACTCATAATTATGAATTTTCAGACTTTAATAATATACTGTTTATTCAAGATTATACATACAGTTTATGTGTCATATAGAAAATCTGGGAAACAAAAGTATAAAGAAGAAAATTAAAAGTAAAATTTTTAATCCTACCTACATAGATAACAACTTCCAAAATTCTGGTATATTTCTTTCCAGTCTACATTTGTTGAATTATATGAAAACTAGATCTTGCGCTATAAACAGTTAACTGTTTCATCATGAGCGTTTTCATATGTTGTTAAGCATATGCCAAAAACATGATATTTTTTGTGGTTGCAAAGGTTTATTTCCCATGGCATCAAGAGTAGCCTGCATTCTTGCTGAAATGCAGTGAACAAAGAACACCATATAGTTGCTAGAACTCCTCAGTTGCAAAAGACACCAACACAAATAAGTGTGACTCTTGCTCCATGCGGAAGTTACTATCTTCATTAACCATTTGAACTAAAAGTGCATTCTTGCTGAAATGCAACAAAGAACACCATATTGTTGTCAGGACTCCTCAGTAGATATCTACTCTGTTTCCAGAGTTTCAGCTATTGGCTTCAGGTCTCAAAATCTCTTCTCTCCTCCCTCTCATCAAAAGAGTACTGACATATCTAAGCCTACCTTCCTCACAGATTGAGATCAAAGAGAAAGAGAGAAAATGCTTTTTCCCCCCCTTATTTCTTCTTCTTTTTTTATTTTTTTATTTTTTATTATTGCATTTTAGGTTTTGGGGTACATGTGAAGAACATGCAAGATTGTTGCATAGGTACACACACACATGGCAGTGTGGTTTGCTGCCTTCCTTCCCCTCACCTGTATCTGTCATTTCTCCCCATGCTATCTCTTCCCACCTCCGCACCCCTCATCCCTCCCCCATTTCCCCCCAACGGACCCCAGTGTGTAGTGCTCCCCTCCCTGTGTCCATGTGTTCTCATTGTTCAACACCTGCCTATGAGTGAGAACATGCGGTGTTTGATTTTCTGCTCTTGTGTCAGTTTGCTGAGAGTGATGATTTCCAGGTTCATCCATGTCCCTATAAAGGACACGAACTCATCATTTTTGATGGCTGCGTAATATTCCATGGTGTGTATGTACCACATTGAGAAAATGCTTTTACTTTTTTTTCCACTCTATTTTTTATTTAACTTTTATTTTAAGTTCAGGGGTACAAGTGCAGGTTTGTTACACAGGTAAACTTGTGTCACGGAGATTTGTTGTACAGATTATTTAATCACCCAGATATTAAGCCTAGTACATAGTACACATCAGTTATTTTTCATGGTCCTCTCCCTCCTCTGACCCTTCACCCTCCAAAAGACCCTAGTGTGTGTTGTTTCCCTCTATTTGTCCATGTGTTCTTATCATTTAGCTTGCACTTGTAAGCGCAAGTATGCAATTCCTCAAGGATTTGAATACAGAAATACCATTCGGCCCAGTAATCCCATTACCTCATGTATAACCAAAGAAATATAAATCATTTTATTATCAAGATAGACACATGCATATGTATGTTCATTGCAGCACTATTCACAATAATAAAGACATGGAATCAACCTAAATGCCCATCAAGGATAGACTGGATAAACAAAATGTGGTAATATACACCATGGAATACTATGCAGACATAAAAAAGGATGAGTTCATGTTCTTTGCAGGAACATGGACAAACCTGAAGACCATTATCCTTAACAAACTAACACAGAAACAGAGAAAGCACTTTTCTTAATGGCCCCAGCAAGACCTATGGAGATAATATTTAATTGTCCTTACAAGGGTCACATGCTCATTTCTCAACCAAATTCTGCCCCTGGATGATGGGGTGCTCTGATTGGTCATGCTTGGACCACATCAGCATTATATACAGGAGTCAATTGCATGGGATTGGCCCCAGGCAAGGTCAATAGGGGGAAAGCCTACATCTTCATCCTCTCTCTACTGTTTTTCTTTCTTTTTCTTAAAATTTGTCCTTACTAAGCATCAGCACCAGTTGAACAGTGTGAGTCAAGTCTTACCTCTCATGTGATATCTTTAGATAAATGTACTAAATACATTTGTGAACAGTGGACTAAAAATCACCAATTTTTTTTTGTTGGAACACAGAAGAAAAATTAATTCTAGAAATCATGAGAAAATCATTTATCTTGCATTTTGAAACTGTCAGACTGTCATTAAGATTCAACTATCATTCAATCTGATAGGTATTAAGTAAGTATAGCTTAATTTTAGGATATTGAATGGAAGTTAATAACAATAACTTTGAAGGAGAGTCAACACTTAGAATTACAGGCACAGTTTACTTAGTGTTGCCACCATCATCCCTGATTCACTAAAGTGTTATTCTTCTCAGAAAGAGCAATTAATACACAGTTTTTCCCCCTGGCTTACCAGCCAGAATGAGAGACAATGCACAGTCTTGGGCTCTCAGCTATTGGAGCACCATGCAGTGCCCATTCTTTCTCTTCTTCTTCTTCTTTTTTTTTTTTTTTAGGTTGGAGTGCAGTGGAGTGATCTTGCCTCATTGAAACCTCTGTCTCCCAGGTTCAAGGGATTCCCCTAGCTTAGCATACCAAGTAGCTGGGCTTACAGGCACGTGCCACCACACCCAGCTAATTTTTGTATTTTTAGTAGACATGGAATTTCACCATGTTGGACATGCTGGTCTTAAATTCCTGACCTCAAGTGACCTGCCTGCCTCAGCCTCCCAATGTGCTGAGATTACAGGTGTGAGCCACCATGCCCAGCCTTTCCTCATTCTTAATGGTAGTGAAAAATCTGTTCATTATTCATCTGGGGGAAATTATTTCTGTATTTTAGCCCATAGTGGCTGACAAAAGGCATGCAGGCAATGGTTTTGAAGGTGCTAGATGATATCTTATCAAGCTAAAATGCAAATTCTGCAGCAGGTTGAGGTATCTTCCAGGAAATAGTTATGACATAAAGACTCAAACCCAGCAGGGTTTGAAGGGAAGCCCTTTTCTTCATAATGCAATCTGGAAAGATTGGCCAATAACTATAAGAATACCAGATGGCAGGATGGCATTGTTAGTGGTATATCATGGCTTCTGGAGCTTTAAAGAAGACAGAAGAGAAACTACAAAGATATTATGCCAGGGACACCTCTTCATGGGGACTAACTCTGCTTTATATTCCTGGCTAACTATGATCCATTTAGCATTCCCATTCCCAGGAGTGAATGCTCTGGACTAAACTTCATAGTCCGGATGGCTGAAACATCATAGTTCAGATGGTGGAGAGAGGCTAATTGTTGCCACGGGCAATTGATACCATTCTGAATCAATTTCCTGAACTATTCTGAGCAACTGGTAAGTGGTCTTTTAGAGCCACCAAGTAGAATCCATTTTTGATTATCTGTGTTGGTGGAAGTAACCTTGATTGTGCTAGCTTTTAATGGATCTGGAATGTGCAGCCATCATAGCAACTCTCCTGGAATTATCTGTCTACATCTCCATCTTCCTTTCTAGACTGTGAGTCACTCAAAGGCCAAGCTGGAGTCTTATCAATCTTGGGATTCTTCCGGGTAGCAGACCGTCTTCCTCATAGTAAGCACTTCATACATATTTGTTGAGTGGGTGAGTAAACACTCAAGATGTGATCCCCCCATTGTCCTTGTCCTTATATCTGACCTGCTGCCACATTTTCTTGAGGAAAAAATAGCTTTTTAATCTGCCCAATTTTCTTTATCCTCACACCAGTCACTAGTCCAAGCCACCAACATTCCTTCCCTAGACAACTGCAACTATTTCGGAAAAGCTTCTCTGCTCTCCCTACTGCACAACACAATTTGTTTGTTATTGTTTGTAAAAACCATAGAGGGTTTTCAAAAATATTAAAATACCTCTACTGGCTTTAAAATCCAGAACCCAACCACCTACTTCTCTAGGGATGTCTCACTCCTCCCTCCCCAGCTTCCTCTCTCTGCTGAGTCATGTCGGTGTCTTTCTGTTTCTATAGCTCACCAAGACCTACTCTGCCTCCAGTTTTTGCACAGGCTGTTCCCTCTGTGATATCCTTCCCTACCACCTTCTCCAGACCATCTCTTGCTCATTCTGCAGGTCTCATTCTAAATGTCACTCCCCCAGAGAAGGCACCCTCATCATCCCAATTTAAGGTAGAATTGCCTGTGAATGTCTCTCCTGGTACCTGTCATTTTCCTTCACGATGCCTTTTGAGGTTTGTAATTATGTAGTTAATATATTTAATAAGCATCTCTCTGACTAAACTTAGGCTTTTCCTTGAGAATAAGGACTGTATCCATTTAGCTCACTACATTGGACATCTTGTGCACTACCTCATATCTTCTCAGCCTCAGCTTGTGGTCCTGGGAGGGACTTCCAAGAAGCTTCAAACTGCTCTGCATGGAAAGAGAACACCTGAAGCTTGCACCACATACTTTTGCTTTCTGCCCAGAGACTTCTCCGACTCCCCTGGTGGGGGGAGCACCTGCAGGCGCCTGCTTGACATTCATACATGTGCAACCTGGAAGTGTCCAAATGTTAATGCTATGTAGGGTAACTTCTAATAAAATCAGGTCAGGAGCCAGTGAATAAATGCTTCTTCTTCCAGTCCCTTTTATGTACCTTTTGAAAGGTACCAACAGGACTGAGCACCAGCCAACCACACTGGTGGCCACCTCTATAATGTATCCTTGTATTGCTTTCTCCCTTCCTCTTTCACTCTCCCTGGCCCCTCACTTCTTTCCTCCAAGTTTACTTCCCAAATAAACCATCTGCATGCAAACCTTAGCCTTAGGCTCAGTTTTAGGGGAAACTCAGGCTAAGACAACACTGCACACCAACTGCCTAGCGCAGCACCTGGCGTAGAGTAGTGATTCAATAACATTTTTAAGTCAACAAGTCAGTCAAGTATAAATGAATGAAAATTACTGCAAAACCAAGGGTAAAAACAGAAGTAGGATATTTAAAAAGCATTTCCACATTTGGTACAATAAAATTCATCATTGCTTAAACTTACCAACTTAGCAAGGGCCCTCAGCATGCCATGCTGGAGAACTCAGAAACGTGCTTTATTTTTAGGCAGATGACTTAACCCTCCCGCTGCAAGCTGTAGATAGCTTGGGATAGTAAAACAAGAATGAGATTTAGAATTAGGCCTAACTGGACCTGAATCCCCATATTGCCACTACTTTCTACTTGTATGACCTTACCAAGTTTTCTAGTTCATCTGTCTGCCACATGCGAACATAAACATTTGTTTTGTCTTTGCAGTCTCTCCACCTACAATATACCAACTGGAAGTTCTATTATTTGAAAGAAAATCTTCAAGGTAAAGAAGACATTTACAATGAAACAAAAAGATTCCAAAGGTATCATGGTCCTAAAGGGCTTTCCCCAAGGGACAGCACAGTGTGTTCCAGGCCCTGATGAGAGGTGAGTCTGTGGGCATGGGTGTCTCGTGAGCCTGATGCTCTCCATTCCTCTCTGATCATTTAAGCTTTTTGTCTGTCTGTGCTTTCAAAGGTCAGACCCTTGTGAGAAATACTTGCTCTATTAATCATCTTGGAAGACTTCTCCAGACACATTTTCAGAAGGGATGCAGTAAGTTTTGTCTGCACAGTGCACCCTGGGAAAAGAGTTTCCCTTCCGAAAAGCAATCTTGCTTTCAGCCAAGTCTTTTATTTTCCATTTTTTTTGTAAAGCAATTAAATTATTGCATGTTCTGAAGGCATCGTGATGTACGGCCACCCCTTTGGCATTGCATCTCTGTACACCCAGGACGCATATACCCAATTAGTGAGTTCCACATGACTGCTGGTGTTGGCAAACATCTACATCCAGCTGGTGCTCAGACTTTTGGGGATCAGTGGAAATTTTAACCATTATTTGACACAGACTTATTTGGTCAGAGAGACACAGTTGTATCACAGAGAGCTAGCTAAATGTCCAGAGCTAAAGAAAGATGATTCAGCGATTAGATTGACTCACAATCTGGATAATCATTTTTATACTTACATTTTGACCACACAAATAAAAGAGTAGGACCGATTTCCCCACTGCATTGCATATGAGGGGAGGAGAATATTATTTTGTCTTCCTTCTTCTTCTGAACATTAGAACTTTTTAAACCTTCAAACATGGCAGGGGCATTTCCACCCATCATTTGAATGAAAGCCAGTCTCACCTGCCTGTCTTTCCACTCAGCAGGGGATCACTTCCTGTGTACAATGGTGAGGCAAGCAAAGAAGATAGATGTGTCAGGTCTTGCTCTATCTTCTGTGGAGTTTTTATCTTTTGCCTTTTCTGCTTCCTAGTCTAATATGACCTAATATCCTATTCCTCATGGCCAACTCTTGATAACAATGAGAAAACAAGTTCTGATAAATGTGGTATGTATTCATTAAGCATTTCTATCTTGTAAGACTTTTTTTGTTTTTGTTTTGTTTTGGCAAAATCATGACATTATCTGTTATATTTCATATATAATTTTAACAAATCTGTAACCTGAATGAAAGCAGGATTCATTCTGTAATTTTCAGTTGAGAGGAGAAATAAATGATAAACAATGTCCCACTGGAAGAGACCTCTCTAAAACATCATGCCAAAGGAGGTAGACCACCCTGTTCAGTGAAAATATTTAACACCTTGGACTGTTTCCCAGTGGGATGCAGACCAGACGAGAGGAACAATTCAGGCTGCTTAGGAGACTATCTGGGGATCTCTGTGAATGGCATCTGCACTGGATAGATATTTCTTCCCCTCAGATTCCTGCTCCTGTGTATGTGCACGACTTACAGCTGAGTCATACTTTTCAAGAATGAATGTGGGTGTCACAGTGAGTGATCTGTGATCTATTCCTGCTCCCGTGTATGTGTGCAACGTACAACTGAGTCATATTTTTCAAGAATGAATGTGGGTGTCATTGTCAGTGATCTGTGGTCTGTCATTTCATAAATAGATAGTTCCAAAAGTACCCTAGACACAGCTGAGCACACATAGTCCCTTAGATGGCTTATATCCAAGCCCGTTTCAATATGCCTCTTTTTATTATCCACATTTCTTTCTACTACCACTAACTTAAATAATCCTTATAATCAGCTAGAAGAGTTTTCAGTGAAAAATCATCTTTGAACATGAGAAATAAGAACTGGGAAGTGGTAACCAACTTAAAACTGAGGTATTCTGAAATTAGTCCTAATAATGTCCACCAGGCCTAGCCATATATGGTAATGTGGTAAATCAACAATGAACTCTCATGCAACAGTGATAATCTAAATATCAAGCACTAGATAAGGTTCTGGGCAATAGAAATACAAAAGAGAACACTGCTTTACCCCACTCCCAAGGAAATTTTAGCAACAGAAATGTCAGTCTACTTCAGTGCAATGACATCTGAGTGACTGTCTCAAGTGAAAACTGAAGAAGTTATCACAGGAGAGCTGATCTTGAAGAAAGAAGAGGAGTTAGCCTATTAGAAAAGAGCCTGGTCACAGGTGACTGTAATCCCAGCTACTGTGGGGTGGAGGTTGCAGTGAGCTGAAATCGCACCATTGCGCCCCAGCCTGGGTGACAAAAGTGAAACTCCACGTCAAAAAAAAAAAAAAAAAGAAAGAAAGAAAAGGAAAGGAAAGAAGAGAAGAGAAGGGAAAGAGAGGGGAGGAGAGGGGAGGGGAGGGGAGGGGAGGAGAGGGGAGGAGAGGAGAGGGAGGGGAGGGAAGGGAAGGGGTGAGGAGAAGAGAGGAGAGAAGAGAATAGAGAAGAGAGAGCGCATGGTCATTGAAAGAACAATGACTCTGTTGGTCAAAGGCATGGCAGTGTGAAAATCATGACACATTCATAAGATTGTATAGCTGGGTATGTCTGGAGAGGGTCATGGGTGAGCCACAGCACAAAATGAATTTCTTTGTCAAGAAGCTATAAAAACCTACACAGATAAATCAGGGGAGATTTGTTATAGGGAATAATAATATTTCATTGAACTCAAGGCTAAGAGATACAAGTAGGCTGAGGAACAGGAATAGTGTTGGAAACTGAGGCTGGAGCCAGCCTCTCTACCTTTGTCTTTTTCTTCCTTTCTGGGCCATGAGGTCATTTATCACTGCATCTCAGTTCATTGGCTGATAGTTCTGAATTGCTCAGTCACTCACCTATCCAACAAGAATGGATGTGCCCATCCTCTGTGCTGGGTGTGCTCTTTATTAACTACGTTGTGGTGGAAGATGGATTAGGGCTGGCTTCATGGGAACAGACTTCCACAGTCAAATGGTCCCACGTTTGGTTTATTGCCCTGCTATCACTATCTTGCAATTATGAATAATTTCATGGAACTTGTGTTTTATAAAAGGAAGTCTAATGGGATGAGGGAGCATGCACATGAGCAAAGGAAATGTTGCAGTGCCTTCCCATTCACATATAGCGTTTGTGATGATACCCCATGAGCACAGAATTTGGTGGCCCACAATATTCAATCATTCAGTGAGACTAAAAGCAAGTACAAGGCAATTGTGTTAGGGCTACTCCTGAGAAAGGTGGGGAGGAGGCAGGTGCTGACATCCTAGAGGCCATGCTTTTTTGTTTGAACCAGAACAAAAACCAAGGGACCTTATTGCATTTTTTCTTTTCTTATTCACATTATTTCTCTGTATTAGCCAACCACTTTAACACTGAAATGCTAGAAGGAGAGAGAATGTTAGGACAATAGTTTCTCTCCCTTTCAATCCTTCCTTACCTTTCAGTAAGGTGAAGGTAAAGAGTGTTGGTGGAAGGTCTCAGGATGTGATTAAAAACCATTGAGTTTCATGTAGTATTTCCACTGTTCTGATAAGAGTGAAATATATATGCATTTATGAGCTACATATATGGATTCTGTAATTTTGGTAATTTTTTTGTTTTGTTTTATTTTTTTTCTTTCAACATTTTTTAGATTCAGGGAGTACATGTGCAGGTTTGTTATGTGGATAAATTGAATGTCGCTGAGGTTTGGTGTATGAATGATCCCATTACCCAGGCAGACAGCACAGGACCTGATAGATAATGTTCAGCTCCCACTTACAAGAGAACATACTGTGCTTGGTTTTCTGTTTCTACATTAGTTCTCTGAGGATAATGGCCTCCTGATGCATCTATGTTGCTGCAAAGGACATAATTTCATGCCTTTTTATGGCTGTGTAGCATTCCATGGTGTATGTGAACCATATTTTCTTTATCCAGTCCACCATTGATGGGCATCTAGGTTGATTCTTTGCTATTGTGAGTATTGTTGCAATGAGCATATGAGTTCATGTGTGATTTTGGTAGAACAATTTATTTTCCTTTGGGTATATACCCAGTAGTTGGATTGCTGAGTCAAATGGTAGTTTTTTAAGTTCTTCAAGGAATCTCCACACTGCCTTCCACAGTGGCTGAAGTAATTTAGATTCCCACGAGCAATGTGTAAGTGTTCCCTCTTCTCCAGAAGCCAATTTTAAAAATGGGCAAAGGACATAAACAGAAACTTCTCAAAAGAAGACATACATGTGGCCAAGAAATACATGAAAAAATGCTCACCATCACTAATCATTAGAGAAATGTAAATCAAAACCACAATAAGATACCATCACACACCAGTGAGAATAGCTACTATTAAAAAGTCAAAAAGCAACAGATGTTGGTGAAGTGGCAGATAAATTTTAATGATTTTTATGTAAGAGTTAAACGCTGCTATATTTGCATTTAAAACTGACATTATACATTATAAAGATTAACAGTAAATCATGCTAATAATTTTAAATTTACATTTTTTAACTAAAAATATCATTAAATGGCAAATAAACACAATGGCAAGTTGAGAGAGAGAGAGACCATTCAAGAAAGGAAAATATCACACCTAGTGCCTTTAGCAGCACTTTTCCCTTTTCTTTTTTTTGAACAGGGCATCCTACATTTTAATTTTGCATTGGGCCCCACAAATTGTGTAGCCAGCCCTGACCTAGAGATGAGCAGGTGAACAAAGCAGACAGAATCTCTGTCACCATGGAGCTTACTTTCCACTGGGGAAAACAACAAAGATAAATAAACAAGAAACCTCATTGTCTCAGAACTGTTTTGAGGAAATAAGCAGAGTAACATGATTAAGCAAATCAAGGGAAGGAGATCTACTTTAGTTTGGGCAGTAGAGAAAGTCTCTCCAAGGAAGTGGCCTTTGAGCTGAGACCTGAATTAGGGACAGTTCATAAACTTTGCTGCAGTGAATTCTCCTCCTTCGTTCTGATACCCTCTATTCCACACTCTGCAGCCGGCCAGACCAAGCCTGTTTCCCTTGCACAGTTTCAAAGATGGCAGCCAGGTCTTTCCCAGGCTTCCACATTTCTGTCTACACTACCTCAGCCGCTGGGTGACCATCCTCTGGACTCCCTTGTCAAAAGAAGTTAGGGAGAGTTTGGTTGTCAAAGCTATCAGTAGCCCAGAAGAGGTTGAAGAGAATAACAAGAAGTGCCCCTGTTTCTTCCTGAAAGCTTTGAAGAGCCCAGAAACATACTCTCTGAAGGAAGAATTCGCTGTTTTCCCAGTAACCCCTGGGAAAAGCCACCTGCCTTTGTGAGTCATGGCAAAGAAGGTCACATCAGAAGGAAGGGTGATTTGAATGAGCCCAGATGTTTCACTTAAAACCACAACCAGGCAAGCATTTGAGCAATTTTTATTTGCAGTCATTTCTTTTCATGTCATGCAAATGATCAAAAGTGGTCTAGGGAGACAGCATGTCTTAAAAGATGACAATTGCAAATGGCAGCAAATAGCAAATGCAATAATAACTTGTCATGTTTAACACAGAGTTACAGCAAAGGCAAGCTATTTAGCAGTAAGCAGATGTGGTCTAAAAGATAGTTTGCAGATAGCTAAATGCAGGCAGGTTGCAAAGCCTTTTGATAAAGGATTATGAAAATACTACCCATGGTAGAACATATATAGTAAATATAATATTTCAGGAAGGATTTAGAAATGTACAAGATTTACTATTTGAGAGTTGAAAAAAAAGCACAGATGATGTCTCAATCAAAGGAGTTAAGAGTTTTGCCAAGTGAAGCAGAATATGATATTAATCCTATCCTCTAGGATTTTAAACTAGGATTTACTATTTTTTTTTTCCCAAAAAGAATGCTGCACTTGGCAGCTCTCTCAATTCCAGTGCACAGAAGTTAGTAAGCTGATGAAATAGCAGGGGATTCTTCTAGAGAGGTGAATTGCTACATCAGTTTCTGCCAACAACATTTGAAAATAAACCCCTCTGTCTTTTTTGTACTATTTCTGGAAAAAGACCAGAATTGACCATTAAAAGCTCAACAAGTAAGATGTAAATTTAGGCATTTGGGTATAGTATGTTTTTATCAAATATTTGTTGAATTAATGAAAAGATAGAGCCTAGAAGTTTAGGTTGTAGGACAGTCTTCTGGACTGCACTGTATATAGGGAGCAATAGATGCTTTTCAAGAGCATAGTCATAGATTCTTACACAATTCTTTACATATACATGTGAAATTACCCAGCATACATGAGCTGGGAAGTCCTAACTCATGCCAATAAGGAATTTGAGAAGTTCGGTCTAAACATGGAAAAGATAACTTCACTTGCCAGTGGGTCACCTTGGTTTGAGAGAGGACAAGGTGGCTTTGACAGGTGACTGCAGTCAGTAGCACAGGTTGCATTCAGGCTTCCATTGCCTCATCCTGCAAAAGTTGGGACTGTGATCTCTGAAAGCAGGTCCACGTGTGATGCAATGCAGCAAATAATTCCAACTGTGACTGTTCTTCAAGCCAGTCCTCACACCCATCATCAGTTTATTAGATATTTTGAAGCAGTTAAATCAGTGTAGGCAGATGCTGTTTATTTTTAAGCCCTCAGATGGGGAAACCTGATGAGATTCAGTGAGCTGCCCCCTCAGATCAGGAACTTTGGGGATGAAGGACTGAGAATCCCACATTGTTGCAGTGCTTTTTGTTCACATGATGATGCTTAGTTGTGACAAAACATTGAAATACACTGAATTCAAAATTTCAAGAGAAAAACAAAGTGCAGATCGTCACTGATGATTTCAGAAGTACAGCTGTCTGTGTTCAAACTGGATGGATATCTTTTGAAGAAGGCAATCATCATGCAATAAAAATTTTGAAGGATTAAAAAAGTATTGATGAAAACAGAATTTTCATCAATTCCAGAAGCAAATTATAGTCTTTGTTGGATTGGAATCACAAGTTCAAAGAATGAACAAGGATTTACTTTGAAAAAGTAGCACTATTTAAGAGCCCCCGGTACCTAAAAGCAATCCAACTTCCACCAACAGCTTTGTTGAAAAGTACATGAATCCAGTAACTGATATTCCTACTCTGTGTCAAATTCTGGAAAACGTTTAGATTCTGCAGGGGCTGTTAAAATGCATTGTGATTTTTCTGTTTCTGAAAATCCAAGCAGAGAGTCACCATTGATGCTACAAACGTGGAATCTGAATCAGGATGTAGGTCCTAATTAAATATTAGAAATTATTCCAGGTTCATCCATGTCCCTACAAAGGACGTGAACTCATCGTTTTTGATGGCTGCGTAATATTCCATGATTTATATGTACCACATTTTCCCTATCCAGTCTATCATCGTTGGGCATTTGGGTTGGTTCCAGGTCTTTGCTATTGTAAACTGTGCTGCAATGAACATTCGTGTGCACGTGTCCTTGTAGTAGAATGATTTATAATCCTTTGGATATATACCCAGTAATGTACCTATGCAACAATCTTGCATGTTCATCACATGTACCCCAAAACCTAAAATGCAATAAAAAAAGTAAAAAAAAAAAACAAAAAAAAAAAAAAAAAAAAGAAAAAGAAAAAGAAAAAAGGTGTTTGAAAGGGAAAAAAAAAAGAAATTATTCATTATGTTAAACATCAACATTCTCATCAACATGCTCACAATAAATCAAAGATATAATTGGGCACATACGCTATATGCATGCAGTAATAAAATTTGTTAAAACTTGTTATTTGAGGGTTGGTCACAGTTGCTTACACCTATAATCTCAGTACTTTGGGAGGCTGAGGCAGGTGCATTGCTTGTGCTCAGAAGTTCGAGACTAGCCTAGGTAACTTTGTGAAACTCCTGGCTACTTGGAAGGCTGAGGTGGGAGGATTCCTTGAGCCCAGGAGGTCGAGGCTGCAGTGAGCCATGATGATGCCACCCCACTCCAGCCTGGGACACAGAACAAGACCCTGTCTCAAAAACAAAACAAAAAGCAAGTTTGTTATTTTGGTGGACTTTTAAAAATTATTATTGTTGTTACTGTTTTAAGTCTTTCACAATTTTGAATCACTAGTGAGTTTTTCCATTATTCTCACCTTTACCTCTTGGGATTTCTAATCAAGTGGCTTACTACCAAAAATAAGTAAATAAACAAATAGTACATCTGGGTTTTCCAGCTGTAGGGTTTAATACTTGCTGAAAGTGAACGCTGCCTTGGAATTTAGTCCTCACTCCCTGAGGCCACTTTGTACTCCCTCTGGGCAGGCAGTAAGATCCATCTGTTTATCTTCAGCCTTGTCCTCACTGGCAGACCCACTCACACACTGGCAAAGAGATGTCCGTCACCTTGCATTTCATGGAGTCCCATGGGCTTGTGACTCAGACATTTATGGTCTATTCTCTTCCATGCTCTCTGGGTCCAGGATACCAGGGAGTGACATAAATGGTTAGTCATCAGCTGTTCTGAGAAGACTTCCAAGAATAACTGCTGCAAAACTTTTAGCAAAACCGAGTTTTAAAGATCTAGAATGTTGTCCATCAACTGGTCTAGAGTGGAGACTATGAACTAGTGGCCAAATCATCCCACAGGCATGTTTTGTTTGGCTACACTAGGGTTGGCTTGTGGAGTGTTTAAAACATACTTAATTAGTTCCCAACATTGAAAAATCGGGAGATTTCATGTAAAAAATCCAGATTTCTGGCATTACTTGGTTTGATCACATGGAGTCTGCATTCCCACCTGGCAATCATCTGCTTGCAACTAGAGAGCAGTTACCCCATCTACATGGGGCAAACCCACTCCAGTGCTCATCCCTACCATTCTCCACCAGGCCTGCTTCATTTGTCTCCATAAAATGTCTGGCTTTGGTAGGCCTTTGAAGTTAGGATCCTTACTTTAGAACTACACTGTGGTGGCCAGGAGCAGTGGCTCATGCCTTTAATTCCAGCACTTTGGGAGGCTGAGGCGGGTGGATCACAAAGTCAAGAGGTTGAGACCATCCTGGCCAACATGGTGAAACCCTGTCTCTACTAAAAATACAAAAGTTAGCTGGATGTGGTGGCACAAGCCTGTAGTCCCAGCTACTCGGGAGCCTGAGGCAGGAGAATTGCTTGAATCCAAGAGGCAGAGATTGTAGTGAGCTGAGATCGCACATCTGTACTCATACATGGTGACAGAGAAAGACTTCATCTCAAAAAACAAACAACAACAGGAAAAACTACATTGTGCTAAGAACTGTAGGGAAATACAGGAAAAAGATAAAGCATTTTTAAGCCTTCCTTGGTTATCCTCTGGTAAGAGAAAACAACGATATAATAATAAACAATAATAGTAATAAAGCTAATTTGTGGGTCAGTCGAGGTCCTCATTGTGAAATATCAAGCACAGAAATAGTCCTGACCTACTGTATTAGTCTGTTTGTGTGGCTATAAAGGAACACCTGAAGCTGAGTAATTTATAAATAAAATAGGTTTAATTGGCTCATGGGTTTTCAGGCTGTATTGGAAGCATAGTACCAGTATCTGCTTCTGGTGAGAACCTCAAGAAACTTACAATCATGGTGGAAGCTAAACATTACATGGCAAGAGCAGGAACAAGAGAAAGTGGGGGAGGTTCCACATACTTTTAAACAAACACAACTTGCATGACCTCAGAGCATGCAAGGGGATGGCATTAAGACATTCATGAGTGATCTGCCCCCATGATCAGCATACCTACCAAGTCTCACCTCCCACACTGGGGATTATGTTTCAACATGAGATCTAGAGGGAACAAATATCCAAATGAGATCACCTATAATACCACTAGTACCTGGCTCATCCATAGAAGTAATGGCCAGGAACAGGCAGCCTTGCAGATCCATTCCTTAGACTGGTTGAAGAGCCCAATAAAGAATTTGTCTATTGGGCCATGTAGGTTCCTCTACAATGGAGTTCAGAGATTTATCGTGCATTTGTGCACACATTTTTCCTTTCAACAAATGTCTAGGGACTCCTGCAGAGGCCTTGGGTTCACCATTCAGGTACCTCTTCAAGTGAATCTACGTGGGCAGCCTTATGACTACAGCCTCAGAAGCTGCCCCTTTGCATCCACTGTGCACCCAGCTCCCCCAGGCTCACTCTCAGCTACTGTCTGAGCATGATGAGCGACCTGGAGCCAGGCCATTCCTGTCCAACATGGTGTTTTTCTAATGGGCAACCTTTGAATAGGCTCTCCTTTTCAGCCTGACCAAGACTTTCTCATAACTGCACTATGGTCCAAGGTTCTTCTTCATTAAACCTCCTTCCTTTCCTCTTTTCTTTCACAGGTTTAAGACCTGTGACACAGGCTGATGCTCTCCTGGCACACACTAGCTCCCTCCCCCTTATCCTTCACAGGCGTTTCTTCTAACAAGTTTCTTACATGTCTCATCCCATCTGGGCATTTGCTTCTCAGAAGACTCAGACTGACACATCTGCCCACTATGTGTCAGGCACTGTGCTAGGTGCTGGAGACCTAAAAGTGGATAAAACAGACAAGAGCCCTCCATTCATAGTGCTTGCATTAAAGTGGGAGTAAATATTCCATAAATAAGAGAATAAATAGATAAAATAAATTTAAAAGTCAGATAATGACTTGTTATAAATTGATTGGTGGTCAGGGAAGGTCTTCTGAGGAGATGACACTTAAGCTGACACCTGAATGAGGGGAAGAAGCTGGTCAACTGAAGACCTAGTAGATGACAGATGACCTAGAGGGAAGAGCAAGGGCCAAGGGTTGAGAAAGGAACAAGTTTGACATATTTGAGGGGGAAAAGCCAGTGTGGCTGAAGAATAATAAAAAGGGGAAAGAATGGAATAAGCAAGGACATTAAAGAACTAGGGGAGAGCCTGATCATCACATTAAGGTATTTAGAGTAGGTTAGGAAGAAGACCGTCCTCTATCAGGATAGCACTGTGAAGGCTATGTCTGCTGCTAAATGCTGCTATAAAAAGACAAGAGCTTTCATCATACTACAGATGCAATCTTTTGGGTCCTCTTATATTGAGCAGACTTCTTTGTGGACCTTCCTAAGAAAGTAGACGCCACAAAAATATTACATCTATGCAAAATACAGGGCTCCAATCCATAGACCTATATATCGCATCGTGTGTGTGTGTGTGTGTGTGTGTGTGTGTGTAAAGTTAACCAGTTTGTGAGCTGAACATGACTCCTACATGCTTTTAGAGAGAAGAGAAAGGACCATGTACTGGAATAAGCCCTAGAGAGAACTTCTTGGAAGAATGGGAAATTAGATGATCAAAATCACGTTACTTTCTAAAAAAGAAGTAAAAAGCCAGGCAGTTTCTTTTGCTAAAACTGTCTGCGTGGATTTCCATTCTAAGAAAATTACAATAATGTATAGTTTCAAATAGCTAGAAGGATAATACTGAACGTTCCCAACACAGAGAAGTGATAAATGTTTGAAACAATAAATATGTTCATAGCCCTTACCTGATTGCTATATGTATATGTATTGAAACATCATTATGTAGCCAATGAATACATGCAATTACTATAATTCAATTAAAAAATAAAACAAGTGGTTAACAGCATCCATTGTAAATGTGCTACCTCTCCACTTGACTCATTTATGAAGTTGGGAAGCTCCTGAACAGATAATGAAGTGCTATGAAATTTGGAGAAGAACTCTAGTACGTAGGTCTAGAGAGCAGACGTGCAACTTCTTTGGAGGATATTCTTTGGGTAATAGCTTCAAGAGCTGTCCCTGGTAGCATATGGCTATTGCTCTTGGTGTGGAGGTTCATGGAGTAATGTTTCTTGAGCAGAAGACCTGGCAGGTTATTGTTCACTTCTACTCCTGCCTCTACCCAATGTATAGTTTGAGTCCTAAGAGGCTTGGCCTTTTTACCTTGCCTTCCACCCTAATAGGGGCAGCACACTGATAAATAGAGCTACAGTGGTTCAGAGACCTTTCCTTTGGAGAGTTGCTGGGCAGCTGCTCACACTAAGAAAGTTTCCTGAGATAGAATTGCATCATCTGAGGCCTGGAAAATGTGTTGGAAAAGCTCACTTAGCTATGGGGAAACTGATGAAACACCTCTCTGGTTTCTGAGCATTGTCTGGGAAGCTCAAATTCAATGCCCCAAGGAGTCCATCATTTAGCCCTTGCCAAGGCTGGGTCAACATGCTGGCAAAGAAGTGTCTGAGCATTGAAAAATTCTCCAACCTATTATCTCATAAGAGAAAGCCAGTTATTTGAAATACAAGTTGGATTTTAAAATTTCTATCAGCATGTTTTTAAATTAACCTTTTGTTAATCTAAATATACAGAAAATTACATTCATTATAAGTGAGCATATCAATAAATTTTCAAAAAGTGAATATAACCTTACAGCCACATCAGATCAAGAACCAGACATTACCAGCACCCTAGAAGTCTTTCTACTATTCCCTTCCTTCAGAAAGTAACTGCTCTTCTGAATTTTAATACAGATAAGTTAACTTTCCCTGTTTTGTATTTTACGTAAAGTCATACCATATACAGTACTGATCTCAAGAAAGACGTTTTTAGCATCTTAATATTAAATACAATAAATCATGTAATTTTTTGGTAGATTTTAAAAATCAAATTTAGAAAGTTCCCTTCTACTATTTCTAGTTTATGAATTTTTATCATGAATATATGTTGAATTTTGTCAAATGCTTTATTTTATTGAGATAATCTGTTTTTTCTGTTAATATAGTGAATCACATTGATTTATTTTTCTAATGTTGAATCAACCTTTCATATCCAGAATAAAATCTATTGGTCATATTGTATTTTCCTTTTTATATAACACTTGTTTCCATTTTCTAAAATTTTGCTAAACATTTGCATTTGTGCTTATAAGAGAGAGTTGATCTGTTGTTTTAATAGTAAATTTTATTAATTAAATAGATCTTGTACCAATCAAAATTTCTTTTGTCAGTTGGGATAAGTAATATTTTTATCTAAATTATCAAGTATGTTCATGTAATTTTGAATAATACCTTCTTCTTATAATTTGATCTATGGGATCTGTAGTCATGTTCCCCTTTTCTATCCTGATATTGATAATTTACTTTTAGTTCCCAATTTTGCTAGGAATTTATGAATTTTATAAGTTTTCTCAAGGACCTAACTTTTTGGTTTTATTTTTTTCTATTGTATGTTTGTGAGTTTTAAAAATCTTAATGGTAAGTGCTCTTACCTTTATTATTTATTTTCACTTACTCTCCTTAAGTTTGATTTCATGGGCTCTTTACTCATTTCTTGAGATGGAAGTTTAAATCACTGATTTCCTGAATTTGCTCATGTCTCTTCATTTAGAGTTATAAATTAAACACTAAGCAGCATATTAGTTGCATGCCACAAGGTTTAATATATCTATCACAGTGTAGTTCAAAATATTTAATTTCAATTTGATTTATTCTATGATGTCTGAATTATTTATAAATCTGTAATTACTAGGTAGTTAAAAATTTTCTAATCATCTTTTTATGTTTTTTATTTCCATAGGTTTTTGGGGAACAGGTGGTGTTTGGTTACATGAGTAGGTTCTCCAGTTCCATCCAGATTTTTTATAGATGGCTTTTATTACATTAAGGTATGTCCCTGTATGCCGATTTTGCTGAGGGTTTTAATCAGACAACGATGCTGGATTTTGTCAAATGCTGCTTCTGCATCTATTGGGATGATCATGTGATTTTTGTTTTTAATTCTGTTTATGTGGTGCATCACCTTTATTGACTTGCATATATTAAACCATCCCTACATCCCTAGTATGAAACCCACTTGGTCATGGTGAATTATCTTTTTGATATACTGTTGGATTTGGTTACCTAGTATTTTGTTAAAGATTTTCACATCTGTATTCATGAAGGATATTGGTCTGCAGTTTTCTTTTTTTGTTATGTTTTTTCCTGGTTTTGATATTAGGTGATGCTGGCTTCATAGAATGATTTAGGGAGTATTCCTTCTTTCTCTATCTTGTGGAATAGTGTCAGTGGAATTGGTACCAATTCTTCTTTGAATGTCTGACAGAATTCAGCTGTGAATCCGGCTGGTCCTGAACTTTTGTTTTTTGGCAATTTGTGTATTACCATTTGAATCTCACTGCTTGTTATTGGTCTGTTCAGGGTTTCTGATTATTCCTGGCTTAAGCTAGGAGGATTGTATATTTCCAGGAATTTATCCATCTCCTCTAGGTTTTCTAGTTTATGTGCATAAAGGTGTTTATAGTAGCCTTGAGTGAGCTTTCATATTTTTGTGTCAGTTGTATTATCTCCTGTTTTGTTCCTAATTGAGCTTGTTTGAATCTTCTCTCTTCTTTTCTTAGTTAATCTTGCTAATGGTCTATCAATATTATTTATCTTTTCAAAGAAGCAGATTTTTATTTCATTTATTCTTTGTTGCGTTTTTTTGTTGTTTCAATTTCATTTAGCTCTGCTCTGGTCTTGGTTATTTCTTTTCTTCTGCTGGGTTTGGGTTTGGTTTGTTCTTGTTTCTCTAGTTATTTGAGGTGTGGACTTAGATTGTCTATTTGTGCTCTTTCATACATTTTGATATAGGCATTTAATGCTATGAACTTTCCTTTTAGCACTGCTTTTAAGTATCTCAGAGGTTTTGATATGTTGTGTCATTATTGTCCAGTTCAAATAATTTTTTAATTTCCATCTTGATTTCATTGTTGACCCAATGATCATTCAGGAGTAGATTATTTAATTTCCATGTATTTGCATGGTTTTGAAGGTTCTTTTTGGAGTTGATTTCCAATTTTATTCCACTGTAGTCAGAGAGAGCACTTGGTATAATTTCAATTTGCTTAAATTTATTGAGACTTGTTTTGTGACCTATCATATGGGTCAATCTTAAAGAATGTTCCATGTGCTGATGAATAGAATGTATATTCTGCATTTGTTGGATAGAATGTTCTGTAAATATCCGTTAAGTCTGTTTGCTCTAGGGTATAGTTTAAATCCATTGTTTCTTTGTTGACTTTCTGTCTTGATGACCTGTCCAGTGCTGTCAGTAGAGTGCTGAAGTCCCCCACTATTATTGTGTTGCTGTCTATCTCCTTTCTTAGGTCTAGTAGTACCTGTTTTATAAATTTGGGAGGTCCAGTGTTAGGTGCACATATATTTAGGATTGTGATACTTCCTGTTGGACAAGGTCTTTTATCCTTATATAATGTTCCTCTTTATCTTATTTACTGCTGTTGCTTTAACGTTTGTTTTGCCTGATATAAGAATAGCTACTCCTGCTCACTTTTGGCGTCTGTCTGCATGAAGTGTCTTTTTCCACTCCTTTACCTTTAGTTTATGTAGTCCTTATGTAGGTAAATCTCTTAAAGGCAGCAGATACTTGATTGATGATTTCTTACCCATTCTGCCACTCTGTATCTTTTAAGTAGAGCATTCAGGCCATTTACATTCAAGGTTAGTATTGAGATGTGAGGAACTATTCTGTTTATCATGCTATTTGTTGCCTGAATACCTTGTTTGTTTGTTTTTTATTTTAGTATTTATTTATTGTGTTGTTTTACAGGTCATGTTAGATTTATGCTTTAAGGAGGTTCTATTTTGATGTATTTTAATATTTTGAGGATTTGTTTCCAGATTTAGAACCACTTTGAGCAGTTCTTATAATGCTGACTTGGTAGTGACATATTCCCTCAGCATTTTCTTTGTTTGAAAAAGACTGTATCTTTCCTTCATTTATGAAGCTTGGTTTAGCTAGGTACAAAATTCTTACCTGATAATTGTTTTGTTTAAGGAGGCTGAAGATAGAGCCCCAATCCCTTCTAGATTGTCTGGTTGCTGCTGATAAATCTCCCGTTCATCTGATAGGTTTTCCTTTATGAATTACCTTATGATTTTGACTCACAGCTCTTAATATTTTTATTCTTTGACTTTAGATAACCTAATGACTATGTGCCTAGGTTATTATCTTTTTGTGATGAATTTCCCAGGTGTTCTTTGAGCTTCTAGTATTTGAATGTCTAGATCTCCAGCAAGGTGGGGGAAGTCTTCCTTGGTTATTCCCCCAAATATGTTTCCCAAACTTTTCTCTTCTTCCTCAATAATGCCAGTTATTTTTAGGTTTGGTCATTTAACATAACAAACTTTTTGAAGGCTTTGTTCATTTTCTAAAATTATTTTTTCTTTGTCTTTGTTGGATTGGATTATTTCAAAATCCTTGTCTTCGAGCCCTGGAGTTCTTTCTTCTGCTTGTTTGATTCTGTTGCTGAGCTTTTCCAGTGTATTTTGCATTTCTGTGTGTCCTTGATTTCCTGAAGTTGTGATTGTTTTTTATTTAAGCTAAGATTTCTCCCCTCATATATTGTATCTTTTTTAAAATTTTTCATTAAATTGGACTTCACCTTTCTGTAGTGCCTCCTTGATTAGCTTAATAATCAAACTTCTGAATTCTCTTTCTGGCAAATCAGGGATTTCTTCTGGGTTCGGATCCATTGCTGGTAAGCTAGTGTGATTTTTTTCAGGATGTTAAAGAATGTCATTTTGTCATATTACCAGAATTGGTTTTCTTGTTCTTTCTCATTTGGGTAGGCTATGTAGTAGGGAAGATCTGGGCCTCAAGGGCTTCTGTTCAGATTCTTTTACCCCATGGGTGCTCCCTTGATGTAGTACTCTCCCTCTTTTCCTAGGGATGTGGCTTCCTGAGAGCCAAACTGTAGTGATTGTTATTTCTCTTCTGGACTAGCTACCCAGCAGGGCTACCGGGTTCTGGGTTGTTACTGGGGGGGTGTCTTCTGGTCTCTAAGCCATCGATAGCAACGCCTGCTCTAGTGGAGGTGGCAGGGGAGTGAAATGGACTCTGTGACAGTCCTTGATTGTATTATTGTTGTTTATTGCACTAATTTTATGCTGGTTGGCCTCCTGCCAAGAGGTGATACTTTCAAGAGAGCATCAGCTGGCTGGGCATGGTGGATCACATCTATAATCTGAGCACTTTCAAAGGCTAAGGCAGGAGGATCACTTGAGGTCAGGAGTTCAAGACTAGCCTGGTCAACATGGTGAAACCCTGTCTCTACTAAAAATACAAAACAAAATTAGCTGGGCATGGTGGTGGCACCTGTAATCTCAGCTACTTGGGAGGCTGAGGCAGGAGAATTGCTTGAACCCAGGTTGTGGAAGTTCCAGTGAGCCAAGATCATCCCACTGCACTTCAGCCTGGGTAATAGAGGGAGACTCCATAAGATAAAAATAAATAAGAAAACAGAGAGAGCATCAGTTGTGGTAGTATAGGGAAGGATCAGGTGGTGGGAAGGGCCCTAGAACTCCCAAGAGAATAAGACCTTTGTCTTCAGCTACCAGGGTGGGGAGAGAAAGACCATCAGGTGGGGACAGGGTTAGGTGTGTCTGAACTCAGATTCTCCTTGGGCAGGGCTTTCTGTGGCTGCTGTGGGGGATGGGGGCTCTGGTTTCCAGGTCAATGGAGTTATGCTCCCTGGAAGAATATGCCTGCCTTTGCTGTGTCATGCAGGTTGCCAGGGAAGTTGAGGGAAAGCCAGTAGTTACAAGGCCTCACCCAAGAAATTTCTGTCCAAGAAATTTTGCATTTGGTTGGAATTGTTATAAATTTTCCTTTTCTCAGCTAGAGGTTTCCTTTTCTCTGTGGTATTTTCTCAGTTCTGGCAGCTCTTCCCAAGGACCCCAATGAGACACAGGCAGAAATGGTTTTCCTGGGGCCCAAAACAGCTGACAGGGCTCTTCCCGCTGCTTCCTCTAATCCTGTATTTCACTCAGCTCTCTAAATTATCTTAGGTCCAGGTAAAGTCAAATGCATTTCCCATGATCTGTACCTTCAGGTTCCCCAGTGAGGGTGTCTGCTTGAGGGTAGATGATCTCCTTTCCCACTTGTATGCTTTGGGCACTCACAGTATTTGGGCTGTCTCCTGGCTCTTGCAGGAGCAATGCACTTCCTTCAGAGGGTCTGTGGGTTCTCTCAGCTTTCCTGGTATGTTCCTGCAGTAGTTCTTGGAGCAAAAGTTCACGATGTGAGTCTCCACATGCTGCTTTGTCTGTCCAAGTGAGAGCTACAATTTAGTCCTGCCTCCTATCCACCATTTTCCCTGAAAATGTCTAATCATCTTTTTGTTAATGATTTTTTTCTTGATTTCACTATAGTCAGAAAGCATATTCTGTATGTCAGTTTTTTAAAATGTGTTTAGTCTTGCATAATGGCCTAGCATCTGGTCAGTTTTAGTAAATATTTTATGTGCATGAAAAGAATGACAGTTTTGGTGCAATGTTCCATATTTATCAAGTAAGCCAAGTTTGTTAATTGTGTTATTCAGATTTTATATACTGTTCTGAAGTTTTTGGCTGTTTGTTGTATCAGCTATTGACTGTGTTAAATCTTCTACCATGATTAGGTACCTATCTCTTTTTTACATTCTGCCAAATTTTCTTGAAATATTTTGAAGACTTATAGGGTACAATCAGATTTAGGGATATATCTTTGAGATAGACTGAGCCATTTATTTTTAGGAATTATTCTAAACTATCTAAAAGTATTACTTTATAAATTCAAACTTTCTGTTAAATTCTGTCTTTTCATTTAATTTGTCCATCTTCTATTTTCTTTAATGTATTAATCGCTGGTCTTCATCTGTTCATTCCAATAGCTAGAACATCTGTGGATTTGTTTCTATTATTTGTCTTTTCTCCTGATTATCAGCCATATTTTCTTGTTTGTTCCCAATGTATTTTAAAGTATACCCGACTTTGTGTTAAAACAAAAACAAAAACAAAAACAAACCAAACAAACAAAAAAACACCCACACTATATAGAGGCTCCAGATGATATTATCTTCTACCAAAGACGGCTATTTCTTTCCTTTGTTAGATAAGAAGAACCAAAAGCTGATTACTTCCATCTAATTGAGAATTGAGCTTGGATGTTGCTGGTTGCAGTTGTAAATTCAGTTGACTTCTTGTTCCTTGTGTGGCCCTTTGGGCTCTTGATTAAGGGCCTGACAGGTATAAATTGTCTCATCCTTGGGATACCATGGAATATAGAGCTTTGCATTTCAGAGGTTCCCAGACCAACTCTCCAGTTTCCTGCCTCAGGACTTCAAAACATAACAAATGTGTTGAGGGGAGACTGGATATGTGCTTTAGAATCTTTAAAATGGTTTATTTCCCCAGAAACTCTTTTTTTTCGAAGCACTAATCAATGGAAAGGAATTGCACTTTGCCTTTTTGAAGCTTTTGACCTAAGTCCTTAAACATGGTGCTTATTTTTACGTGACAACTTCACTATTCTATAGCACCGAGTTATTTAATCAAAAACTAATTTAGGTGTTGTTATGAAAGTGTTTTGTAGCTGTGATTAACATCTATAATCAGACAACTTTAAATGAAAGAGAATGCTCTCAGTAATGTGGGTAGGCCTCATTCAATCAGTTGAAAAGCCATAAAAGCAAAAACAGGTTTTCCAGAGGAAAAAAAAAATCTGTCTCAAGACTGCAGCATTGAACCTTGCCTGAGTTTCTAGCCTACTGACTTGCCTTTAAAATGTCAGACTTTCTAGTCCCCAGAGTCACGTGAGCCTATCCCTTGATATTGTTCCCCATTTCTCTTTGTAAGTATAGATGAATAGTTATGAACAAGGTATCATTTTACACATAACACATATATATACTCCCTCACACTTGTTCCTCATTATCCATGAGGAATTGGCTCCAGGACATCACCGCCTGGCTCCCCAAGATACCAAAATCCATGGATGCTTACTCAAGTCCCTTATATAAAATGGTATAGTATTTACATATAACCAATATGTATCCTTCTGTATAATTTAAATAATCTCTAGATAACTTATAATACATCAGGCAATGTAAATGCTCTCACATTCATTACAGAAACAAACATCTATTTTTTACAAATATTTGAAAGAGAACGATTTTTAATTTTTAATTCCAGTCTTGTAAGAGCACTAAAATCTTTGCTACTTGTCTGTTCCCCCAGCAGAGATTTACTTGCTTAGCAAAGATCAATCACACAGTCATTCTGCAATTCCCAGACCATCTGGGAAATCTCTTTTACTCTTATGTTTTAGCCCATTTAGTTCTTACTTCCCCAGCTCTCAGAGGCTTTTAAAGGTATGATTTTTAGAATATATCTGTAATTTTCTGATTGTTGAACTGCCATAATCTACAGCTTTCTGGAATTAGCAGCAAGAAAATACCTTTAGCAATGAAAATATTAAGGGCATGATCTCAGAATAGAGAAAAATATTTCCAAAGAAAAGAAAAATCAGTTATTTTATACTGACATATACATTATGTTACCTTTATCTCATCTCTGTATACCAGTAAAATCGTGGGGCTTTGTATTTATTTGGGCCTAATTTTTCTGCTAGAACCAAAAACTCCTTGAAGCAGGAAAGTCACTTCATGATGTGACAGAAGCCCAAAAATTAGTCAACTGGGATATATGGGTGAGTAGTTATGAACAAGATATCACAACAAAATCTGAAGTCTTAGTTCTGAAGTTGAGTCATTGACCCGTCAAGGAAGGTGTTATAAACATTGGGAGTTGCCAGTGAAAGGGCAGGGAGTCATGAAAATGGAGCATTTAGGATATTGTGAATGTATCAGTACAATTTTGCCATAGGCTGAGGATGGAAGAACAATGGAAGATAAGGCTGGAAAAGGGGTAGAGATAATGAGAGAAGTTTAGATCCCAAAATCACTCGACCGCTATGAAACTTTTTATGGGAAATCAGAGGAGTCATTTGAGGAATTTTCAACAGCAATGTGACATAATCTCATCTACATCTTTTATGTTGTACCGAAAGAGAACTGCACTTAAGTACAAGGGTTTATTATAAAATTACGAATGCATTCTTTCTTCCCCAGCCTTACTAAGGCATGTGTCTCTTTCCAACTCCACTTTCAATTACTTCTGGTGGATTGCAGGAGTATTCACACCACAGAAATTGATATTCACTGCAAATTGTGGTTCTTTTTTTTCTTCTGGAGAGCAAGCTGTTAAATACTTATCATCACATTACTGCCTACAGGCAACAGAGTTGAGACAGCGGGGCATATGGGGCTGCTGTTTTGTTAGGGAGCCTTCAGATGAGGGTCAGTGAATCCCCTAAATGACCACCAATGCCTGGGCATTGCTTGGGGCTGAGTCTGGTCCAGTATCTTGAGAAATGTAAGAAGCTGATTTTTTTCTTCTCACTACTTCCCTATCTACCATCATGATAATCACAGTAAAGAAGTAAGGTAAGCGTAAGAGAATAGCCAGTCCTCTGTTTCATCACCTCCAAACTGCTGGAGCCATCTGTCTAAACTGCACTCAGGCCAGAGGGAGTGCTATAATATTTACAATGGATGAAACCAAGTCTTAATGCCAGAATGAAGCTGCTTTATCAACTGAAATTATAGAAAAGTTAATAAGACTAATAGGACTAACATGTTGATTGGTGGCCATTATTCAGGAAAAAAATAATTTTTTTTTTTTTTTTTTTTGATGGAGTCTTGCTCTGTCACCAGGCTGGAGTGCCATGGCGCAGGCTTGGCTCACCGCAATGTCTGCCTCCTGTGCTCAAGCGATTCTCCTGCCTCAGCCTCCCTATTAGCTGGGACTACAGGCACATGCCACCACAGCCAGGTGATTTTTTTTGTATTTTTAGTAGAGATGGGGTTTCACCATGTTGGCCAGGATGGTCTCAATCTCCTGACCTTGTGATCCACCTACCTTTGTCTCCCAAACTGCTGGATTACAGGTGTGAGCCACCGTGCCCAGCCAGTAAATCTCATTTTCATGCCAAAGTAGTTGAGATGTCTTATATGATTGAAGAGGAATAAATCTAGTGATTTAGAGCCCTAGACATCCATAATTAAGGGTGATCCAAGTTAACTAGAATATGGAAATACTTCATCAATAATCTGAAAAAGGTTTTGAGAGAAGACTATTTACTGAAAGGAGTTTTGATGGATGACACAGTGAGCTAAACTGCTTTCCCAAGAGGGTGTCCCCTCAGATTCCTGGACAGATATGTGCTGTAATTATTCCACAATAGGTTGCTACAAATGCTCATCTATAGTGAATAAATGAAAATAGGAAAGTCATCCATTTAATTTGTAAATATCTAGGACTGAGAAGCCAGTTTGTGAATTCACTCAATATCCTTTGTCTTTATGTCTGCACATACCTGCCGTCAGTCAGTTCCAAAAAGCAAACTTGCTCAGAGAGAAGAAAGAAAAATTCAAATTTACCTTTTATTGTAGCAATTTACCAGCTCTGATAAATGTTTGGTGGGAGAACAGGTTGAAAAGTTGTACTTAAATTGAGTTTTAAGAAGTTATTTGTTGATTTTCTTTACCTACTGTATTATACCTCAATATGAATCACTAAAAACAGCAGAAAATTGGTAGGCGACATAATTACAATAAGAATATGTGCTTTGCTACACGCTGGGGTCCGTTGGGGGGAAATGGGGGAGGGACGGGGAGGTGGGGAGGTGGGAAGAGGTAGCATGGGGAGAAATGACAGATACAGGTGAGGGGAAGGAAGGCAGCAAACCACACTGCCATGTGTGTACCTATGCAACAATCTTGCATGTTCTTCACATGTACCCCCAAACCTAAAATGCAATTAAAAAAATAAATAAATAATAATAAAAAAAAAGAATATGTGCTTTGTAGCCTCCATGGGCTGATTATTTTTAATTTCATCAAATTTTGATAAAGGCTTTGTTGAGGTAAGTGCTATGATCCTGTATTATAGTAAATTTGAGAAAAATGAGGCTCGGAAAGGTAATGTGACTTGAACAAGGTCACAGAGTAAATGGCAGAGTCTATTTTACACCTTAGTTTCAGATTCAATGGTTTTCCCACTACACCAAAGCCATCTTGATATTCTGACTTGGTTTCATATTAATCGTGTTATTGGTCATGGTAGGAATATTCATGAATACATACCAACTATTTAGTAAGGGAACAATTTTAAAAGCTTAAGTTTATTAGAAATGGCCAATTTAGTTTTATAAGGAATAGGTCATCCTGAAATAAGTCACTGGATTTCTCTAGGATATAGTTTCCATAGTGACCTTGGAAAGACTAGCATTATACACTTGGAATTCTAAAAAGGTTTTAGTAACATCGCAGAGATTATTAGCTCAGATCTTGGACTGTGGGTAAAGTACCTTATTAGATAGAAACCAGGCTCAAAATAGCAAGTGAAAGGACAGAATTTTGTGGCTGGAAAGTAGGCAGAAGCAGAATACTCAAGCGTCAGATTGGGTGTTATACTTTGTGATTCACAATAATGTTTAGAATTGTAAATGCAATGTTCCTGATGGGTTGACAATATATAAATTACAAAAAAGTATCTAGCCAAATTCAAAAGAGTTCACTTTAACACACCTTCAATAATTACTATAATTACTCTAATCCCTTTTGCAAAAGATAATGGGCTAATTGGCTAGATAAATGTCTAGATGTGCAGACAAGTTCAGGGTAATCCCCATAGGAAGAAAGTACAAGAAACACTGAGCCCTTCATTTTTTTAAAAGTAAGAGAGTTATAAATAATAAATACGTAGGAAAGAAAAATAAGATAGATTTAAATAGAAATATATGCAACTCAATGTCAAAAGAAACACCTGAATTGCCCTCTATTTTTTTTATTGTATTTTAGTTTTGGGGTACATGTGAAGAACGTGCAAGATTGTTGCATAGGTACACACGTGGCAGTGTGATTTGCTGCCTTTCTCCCCTTCACCTATATCTGGCATTTCTCCCCATGCTATCTCTCCCCAACTCCCCACCTCCCGCTGTCCCTCCTCTATTTCCCACCAACAGATCCCAGTGTGTAGTGCTCCCCTCCCTGTGTCCATGTGTTCTCATTGTTCAATACCCGCCTATGAGTGAGAACATACAGTGTTTGATTTTATGTTCTTGTGTCAGTTTGCTGAGAATGATGGTTTCCAGGTTAATCCATGTCTCTACAAAGGACACAAAATCATTGTTTTTGATGGCTGCATAATATTCCATGGTGTATATGTGCCACATTTTCCCGTCCAGTCTATCAATGGGCATTTGGGTTGGTTCCAGTCTTTGCTATTGTAAACAGTGCTGCAGTGAACATTCAGGTGCATGTGTCCTTATAGTAGAACAATTTATAATCCTTTGGATATATACCCAGTAATGGCATTGCTGGGTCAAATGGAATTTCTGTTTCTAGGTCCTTGAGGAATCACCACACTGTCTTCCACAATGATTGAACTAATTTACACTCCCACCAACAGTGTGAAAGTGTTCCTATTTCTCCACATCCTCTTCAGCATCTGTTGTCTCCAGATTTTTTTAGTGATCGCCATTCTAACTGGCGTGAGATGGTATCTCAATGTAGTTTTGATTTGCATTTCTCTAATGACCAGCAATGATGAGCATTTTTTCATAGGTTTGTTGGCCTCATGTATGTCTTCTTTTGTAAAGTGTCTGTTCATATCCTTCGCCCACTTTTGAATGGGCTTGTTTGTTTTTTTTCTTGTAAATCTGTTTTAGTTCTTTGTAAATTCTGGATATCAGCCCTTTGTCAGATGGGTAAACTGCAAAAATTTTTTCCCATTCTGTTTGTTGCCGATTCTTTTGCCATGCAGAAGCTGTGGAGTTTGATTAGGTCCCATTTGTCTATTTTGGCTTTTGTTGCCAAAGCTTTTGGTGTTTTGGTCATGAAGTCCTTGCTTACACTTATGTCCTGAATGGTTTTGCCTAGATTTTCTTCTAGAGTTTTTATGGTGTTAGGTCTTATGTTTAAGTCTTTAATCCATCTGGAGTTAATTTTAGTGTAAGGTGTCAGGAAAAGGTCCACTTCTGCTTTTTGCACATGGCTAGCCAGTTTTCCCAACACCATTTATTAAACAGGGACTCCTTTCCCCATTGCTCGTTTTTGTCAGGTTTGTCAAAGATTGGATGTTTGTGGATGTGTTGTGTTGCCTCTGAGGCCTCTGTTCTGTTCCATTGGTCTATATGTCACCATCTAATTTTTAATCTTTGTTAACCATTCTGCATTGACCAAAATGTGACACAGAGATACAAAGTGAGCTTATACTGTTAGAAATATGGCAGCAGTAGACTTGAGTTAGGGTTGCCACAAACTTGTGAAAAATGCAGTGTCTGAGAAGCACAATAAAGAGAAGTACAATAAAGCAAGGTGTGCTGTAAATGGAATCATACAATATCTGACCCTTTGTGTCTGGCTTCTTCCACAGCATAATGCTTTGAGGTTCATCCATGTTTTAACATGTATTGGTACTTCATTTTTTATAGATGAATAATATATCATTGTGTTTATATACCTCATTTCATTTCTGATTTCATCCCTTGATGGATATTTGGGTTGTTTCTACCTTTTGGCTCTTGCGAATAGTGCTGTTATAAACATTCATGTACAACAATTTGTTTGAATATTGTTTTCAATTCTTTATGGGTATATATCTAGGAGTGAAATTGTGGAACTATATTACCATATAGTAATACATAAACATAATTCTATGTTTAACTTTTTGAGGAACCACCAGAATGTTTTTCATAATGGCTGAACCATTTAACATTTTCCAGCATCAGTGTATGAGAGGTTTCTCATACATACATAATTTCTCTGCATCCTCACCCCATTTTGTTATTTTCTGTTTTAGTATTATTGTTACTATTACTGGTATCTTACTGAGTGTGAAGTGGTATCTCATTGTGGTTTTGAATAGCATTTTCCTAATGACTAATTCTTGTTGGCCATTTCTGTATTTTATTTTAAGAAATGTCTATTTAACTCCTTCACTCATTTTCTAAAATTGGGTTGTCTTGCTCTTCTTGAGTTCTAAGAGTTCTTCATACATTCTGAATACTAGATCCTTATGGTATACATGATTTGAAAATATTTTCTCCCATTTTGTAGGCTGTCTTTTCACTTTCTTGATAATGTCCTTTGATGCACATAGGTTTTTAATTTTGATGAAGGTCAATTTACTTATTTTTTCTTTTGTTGCTCATGCTTTTCATGTCATATGTAAAAATCTATTGCCAAATCTAAGTCATAAAGATTTACCTCTGTTTTCTTCTAAGAGCTTTATGGGTTTTTTCCATATATATATATATAGATAGGGATATATATTTTATCTTTTAAGCATATAATTTTTATTAGGCATGAGTAGTACTGGTCATAACACTAACAATAATAATACAAGGAGAAATATAATCAGCCAGGCATTTTACACAGTATATTATTTCTTTTTTTATATTAAATTTTTTTTACAGTATTATTTCATTTATATAAAGTTTAAAGCATACAAAACCAAATAATATCTATTTTAGGGCCATACACAATTTTTTTTATTATTATTGTAGGAATACTATTTTTTTCCCTTCTCAGTTATCTTTCTTTTTTTTTTTTTAATTGCATTTTAGGTTTGCGGGTACATGGGAAGAACATGCAAGATTGTTGCATAGGTACATACATGGCAGTGTGATTTGCCGCCTTCCTCCCATTCACCTATAACTGGCATTTCTCGCCATGCTATCTCTCCCCAACTCCCCACCTCCCGCTGTCCCTCCCCTATTTCCCCCCAACTGACCCCAGTGTGTGATGCTCCTCTCCCTGTGTCCATGTGTTCTCATTGTTCAACACCCACCTATGAGTGAGAACATGTGGTGTTTGATTTTATGTTCTTGTGTCAGTTTGCTGAGAATGATGGTTTCCAGGTTAACCCATGTCCCTACAAAGGACATGAACTCATTGTTTTTGATGGCTGCATAATATTCCATGGTGTATATGTGCCACATTTTCCCTGTCCAGTCTATCATGGATGGGCATTTGGGTTGGTTCCAGGTCTTTGCTATTGTAAACAGTGCTGCAATGAACATTCGTATGCATGTGTCCTTATAGTAGAACAATTTATAATCCTTTGGATATATACCCAGTAATGAGATTGCTGGGTCAAATGGAATTTCTATTCTAGGTCCTTGACGAATTGCCACACTGTCTTCCACAATGGTTGAACTAATTTACACTCCAACCAACAGTGTATAAGTATTTCTTTCTCCACATCCTCTCCAGCATCTGTTGTCTCCAGATTTTTTAATGATCGCCATTCAAACTGGCATGAGATGGTATCACAATGTGGTTTTGATTTGCATTTCTCTAACGACCAGTGATGATGAGCATTTTTTCATAGGTTTGTTGGCCTCATGTATGTCTTCTTTTGTAAAGTGTCTGTTCATATCCTTCGCCCACTTTTGAATGGGCTTGTTTGTTTTTTTCTTGTAGATCTGTTTTAGTTCTTTGTAAATTCTGGATATCAGCCCTTTGTCAGATGGGTAGACTGCAAAAATTTTTTCCCATTCTGTTGGCTGCCAATTCACTCTAATGACTGTTTCTTTTGCTGTGCAGAAGCTGTGGAGTTTGATTAGGTTTCATTTGCCTATTTTGGCTTTTGTTGCCAATGCTTTTGGTGTTTTGGTCATGAAGTCCTTGCCTAGGCCTACGTCCTGAATAGTGTTGTCCATATATTTATGCTATTGATCCATTGTGAGTAAAAATGCTGTATATTGATGTGGGGTATGGATTCAAGTACATTCTTTTGCATGTGGAAATCCAGTTGCCCAGAATCCCCTTTTAAACACACTATCATCTCCTCTTTTATTGAACTTGCCACTCTTATAAAAAAAAAATCAATTGAAAATAGATGATGTATGATTTTTTTTCTGGGCACAATTTTATTACATTGGTTTTTATGTCTTTTTTTTTTAACTGCTTTTCTTTTATTGCATTTTAGGTTTCAGGATACATGTGAAGAACATGCAATATTCTTGCATAGGTACACACATGGCAGTGTGGTTTGCTACTTTCCTTCCCCTCGCCTGTATCTGTCATTTCTCCCCATGCTATCTCTTCCCACCTCCCCACCCCTCCCTCATTTCACCCCAACGGACCCCAGTGTGGAGTGCTCCCCTCCCTGTGTCCATGTGTTCTCATTGTTCAACACCCGCCTATGAGTGAGAACATGCGGTGTTTGATTTTCTGCTCTTGTGTCAGTTTGCTGAGAATGATGGTTTCCAGGTTCATCCATGTCCCTACAAAGGACACGAACTCATCGTTTTTGATGGCTGCATGATATTCCATGGCGTATATGTACCACATTTTCCCTATCCAGTTATCGTCAATGGGCATTTGGGTTGGTTCCAGGTCTTTGCTATTGTAAACAGTGCTGCAATGAACATTCGTGTGCATATATCCTTACAGTAGAACGATTTATAATCCTTTGGATATATACCCAGTAATGGGATTGCTGGGTCAAATGGGATTTCTATTTTTATGTCACTGAGGAATCGCCACACTGTCTTCCACAATGGTTGAACTAATTTACACTCCCACCAGCAGTGTAAAAGTGTTCCTATTTCTCCAAATCCTCTCCAGCATCTATTGTCTCCAGATTTTTTAATGATCGCCATTCTAACTGGTGTGAGATGGTATCTCAATGTGGTTTTGATTTGCATTTCTCTAATGACCAGCGATGATGAGCATTTTTTCATAGGTTTGTTGGCCTCATGTATATCTTCTTTTGTAAAGTGTCTGTTCATATCCTTTGCCCACTTTTGAATGGGCTTGTTTGTTTTTTTCTTGTAGATCTGTTTTAGTTCTTTGTAAATTCTGGATATCAGCCCCTTGTCAGATGGGTAGACTGCAAAATTTTTTTCCCATTCTGTTGGTTGCTGATTCACTCTACTGACTGTTTCTTTTGCCGTGCAGAAGCTCTGGAGTTTGATTAGGACCCATTTGTCTATTTTGGCTTTTGTTGCCATAGCTTTTGGTGTTTTGGTCATGAAGTCCTTGCCTACGCCTATGTCCTGAATGGTTTTGCCTAGATTTTCTTCTAGAGCTTTTATGTTGTTAGGTCTGATGTTTAAGTCTTTAATCCACCTCGAGTTAATGTCAGGAACGGGTCCTGTTTCTGCTTTCTGCACATGGCTAGCCAGTTTTCCCAACACCATTTATTAAACAGGGAATCCTTTCCCCATTGCTTGTTTTTGTCAGGTTTGTTGAAGATCGGATGGTTGTAGATATGCGGTATTTCCTCTGAGGCCTCCGTTCTGTTCCATTGGTCTATATCTCTGTTTTGGTACCAGTACCATGCTGTTTTGATTACTGTAGCCTTTTGTAGTTTGAAGTCTGGTAGTGTGATGCCTCCTGCTTTGTTCTTTTTGCTGAGAATCGACTTGGCTATGCGGGCTCTCTTTTGGTTCCATATGAAGTTTAAGGTGTTTTTTTTCCAGTTCTGTGAAGGTCATTGGTAGCTTGATGGGAATAGCGTTGAATTAGTATATTACTTTGAGCAATATGGCCATTTTCACGATGTTGATTCTTCCGAACCATGAACATGGAATGTTCCTCCATCTGTTTGTGTCCTCTCTTATTTCGTTGAGCAGTGGCTTGTAGTTCTCCTTGAAGAGATCCTTTACGTCCCTTGTTAGTTGTATTCCTAGGTATTTTATTCTCTTCGTAGCAATTGTGAATGGCAGTTAGTTCTTGATTTGGCTCTATATCTGTTACTGGTGTATAGGAATGCTTGTAATTTTTGCACATTGATTTTGTATCCTGAGACTTTGCTGAAGTTGTTTATCAGTTTCAGGAGATTTTGGGCTGAGACGATGGGGTCTTCTAGATATACAGTCATGTCATCTGCAAATAGAGACAATTTGATTTCCTCCTTTCCTATTTGAATACCCTTTATTTCTTTTTCTTGCCTGATTGCTCTGCCTAGAAATTCCAATACTATATTGAATAGGAGTGGTGAGAGAGGACATCCTTGTCTAGTGCCAGATTTCAAAGGGAATGCTTCAAGTTTTTGCCCATTCAGTATGATATTGGCTGTTGGTTTATGGTAAAATAGCTTTTATTATTTTTAGATACGTTCTGTCAATACCTAGTTTATTGAGGGTTTTTAGCATAAAGGGCCGTTGAATTTTGTCAAAGGCCTTCTCTGCATCAATTGAGATGATCATATGGTTTTTGTCTTTGGTTCTGTTTATGTGGTGAATTACATTTATGGACTTGCATATGTTGAACCAGCCTTGCATCCCTGGGATGAATCCTACTTGATCATGGTGGATAAGCTTTTTGATATGCTGTTGCAATCGGTTTGCCAGTATTTTATTGAAGATTTTTGCATCTATGTTCATCATGGATATTGGCCTGAAGTTTTCTTTTCTTGCTGAGTCTCTGCCGGGTGTTGGTATCAGGATGATGTTTGTCTCATAAAATGATTTGGGAAGGATTCCCTCTTTTTGGATTGTCTGGAATAGTTTCAGAAGGAATGGTACCAGCTCCTCTTTGTATGTCTGGTAGAATTCAGCTGTGAACCCATCTGGACCTGGGCTTTTTTTGGGTGGTAGGCTCTTAATTGCTGCCTCAACTTCAAACCTTGTTATTGGTCTATTCGGGGTTTCAACTTCTTCTGGGTTTAGGCTTGGGAAGATGCAGGTGTCCAGGAATTTATCCATTTCTTCCAGGTTTACTAGTTTATGTGCATAGAGTTGTCTGTAATAATCTCTGATGATTGTTTGAATTTCTGTGGAATCTGTGGTGATATCCCCTTTATCATTTTTTATTGCATCAATTTGGTTATTCTCTCTTTTCTTTTTTATTAATCTGCTTTGTGGTCTATTTTGTTGATCTTTTCGAAAAACCAGCTCCGGGATTTATTGATTTTTTGAAGAGTTTTTGTGTCTCTATTTCCTTCAGTTCTGCTCTGATCTTAGTTATTTCCTGCATTCTGCTGGGTTTTGAGTTTTTTTGATCTTGCTCCTCTAGCTCTTTCAATTTTGATGATAGGGTGTCAATTTTAGATCTCTCCTTTCTTCTCACGTGGGCACTCATTGCTATATATTTTCCTCTAGAGACTGCTTTAAATGTGTCCCAGAGATTCTGGTATGTTGTGTCTTCGTTCTCATTAGTTTCAAAGAACATCTTTACTTCTGTCTTCATTTCATTGTTTATCCAGTCAACATTCAGGAGCAAGTTGTTCAGATTCCATGAAGCTGTGTGGTTCTGAGTTAGTTTCTGCATTCTGAGTTCTAACTCTATTGCACTGTGGTCTGAGAGACTGTTTGTTATGATTTCCATTGTTTTGCATTTGCTGAGGAGTGATTTATTGCCAATTATGTGATCAAGTTTAGAGTAGGTGTTATGTGATGCTGAGAAGAATGTATATTCTGTGGATTTGGGGTGGAGAGTTCTGTAAATGTCTATTAGGTTTGCATGTTCCAGGTCTGAGTTCAGGTCCTGGATATCCTTGTTGATTTTCTGCCTGGTTGATCTGTCTAATATTGACCATGGGGTGTTAAAGTCTCCCACTATTATTGTGTGGCAGTCTAAGTCTCTTTGTAAGTCATTAAGAACTTGCCTTATGTATCTGGGTGCTCCTGTATTGGGTGCATATATATTTAGGATCGTTAGCTCTTTTTGTTGCACTGATCCTTTTACCATTATGTAATTGCCTTCTTTGTCTCTTTTGATCTTTGTTACTTTAAGGTCTATTTTATCAAAGATGAGAATTGCAACTCCTGCTTTTTTTTTTTTTTTTTGCTCTCCATTTGCTTGGTAGATCTTCCTCCATCCCTTTATTTTGAGCCTTTGTGCATCCTTGCATGTAAGATGGGTTTCCTGGATACAGCACACTGATGGGTTTTGACTTTTTATCCAATTTGCCACTCTGTGTCTTTTGATTGGGGCAGTTAGTTCATTTACATTTAGGGATAGTATTGTTATGTGTGAATTTGATACTGTCATTTTGATGCTACTTGGCTGTTTTGTTGGTTAGTTGATGCAGATTCATGATTGTGTTGATGCTCTTTTACCATTTTGTATGTTTTTGGAGTGGCTGGTACTGGTTGTTCCTTTATATGTGTAGAGCCTCTTTCAGGAGTTCTTGTAGAGCAGATTTGGTGGTGATGATATCTCTGAGTACTTGCTTGTTCTTAAAGGATTTTATTTTTCCTTCACTTATGAAGCTTAGTTTGGCTGGATAGGAGATTCTTGGTTGAAAGTTCTTTTCTTTAAGGATGTTGAATATTGGCCCCCAATCTCTTCTGGCTTGTAGGGTTTCTGCTGAGAGATCTGCTGTGAGTCTAATGGGCTTCCCTTTGTGGGTAACCTGACCTTTCTCTCTGGCTGCCCTTAGCATTTTCTCTTTCATTTCAACCCTGGTGAATCTGACAATTATGTGCCTTGGGGTTGCTCTTCTTGAGGAATATCTTTGTGGTGTTCTCTGTATTTCCTGGATTTGAATATTGGCCTGCCTTGCTAGGTTGGGAAAGTTTTCCTGGATAATATCCTGAAGAGTATTTTCCAGCTTGGATTCATTCTCTTCATCACATTCAGGTACACTTATCAAACGTCGATTAGGTCTTTTCACATAGTCCCACATTTCTTGAAGATTTTGTTCTTTCCTTTTTGCGCTTTTTTCTCTGTACTCACCTTCTCTTTTTATTTCATTGAGTTGATCTTCGACCTCTGATATCCTTTCTTCTGCTTGGTCAATTCGGCTGTTGAAACTTGTACATGCTTCGCGAAGTTCTTGTGTTGTGTTTTTCAGCTCCATCAATTCACGTATATTCCTCTCTATGTTGTCCATTCTCATTAGCATTTCGTCCAATCTTTTTTCAAGGTTCCTAGTTTCTTTGCATTGGGTTAGAACATGTTCTTTTAGCTCACTCTAGTTTCTTACTACCCACCTTCTGAAGTCTGATTCTGTCATTTCATCACACTCCTTCTCCATCCTGTCTGGTTCCCTTGCTGATGAGGAGTTGTGATCCCTTTTAGGAGGAGAGGTGTTCTGGTTTCAGGAGTTTTCATCCTTTTTGCGCTGGTTTCTTCCCATTTTTGTGAGTTTATCCACCTGTTGTCTTTGTAGTTACTGTCTTTCAGATTGGGTCTCTGAGTGAGCTTCTAGTTCATGGATGCTGAAGTTACTTCTTTTTTTTTTTTTTTTTAGCTTTCCTTCTAACAGTCTGGCCCCTCTGCTGTAGGACTGCTGAGGTCCTCTTCAGGCCCTGCTTGCCTGGGGATCATCTGCAGCGGCTGCAGAACAGTAAGGGTTGCTACCAGTTTCCTCTTCCACTATCTTTGTTCCAGAAGGATGCTTGCCAACTGTCAGTCCATTCTCTCCTTTATGAGGTGACTCTTTGGATCTATGGGGGTCAGGGAGCTACTTGAGGAGACAGTCTATCTTTTATTGGGACTTAAGTCCTGAGCTGTGAGCTCCATTGTTCATTCAGCACTGCTGGGCAGGTACATTTAGGTCTGCTGCAGCTGAACTCATAAACTGCTTTTTGTTCCCAGGTGCTCTGTCCTGGGGAGTTAGGGCATTATGAGTTTCCATTGTGCTACTGCCCTTTTTGATTTTTCTTTCAGGTCTGCCGTGCCCAGCTAGCAGCCCACCTAGCCACTGTCTGCCTGCAGAGGCTTTGCTGAGCTGCTGTGGGCTCCACCCAGCTGCCCTGTGCTCTTCCCTGCAGTCCTGTTTATATGGGCATAGTTAGAACTGCCTCGGCAATGGTGCCCCTGCCTCTGTTATGGCGGACTCTCTCTGTTGTGGCAGGTTGCCTTGGCAATGGCGGGTTACCTCGGCGATGGCAGCCTGCCTCCATAGTGGTGGAGAGTCTCAGTAATGGCAGACACCCCTCCCCCACAGAGCCGGACGGTCCCGGGTTCAGCTGTGCTTACTGTGAAACACTCAACCCAGAATGTTTTCAGTGACTGTTTTCGTTGTCGTTGTTGTTGTTGTTGGGGGTGGGGGGTGGGAGCAGCCGAGCCTGATCACCTGGCTCCCTGACTCTGTCTTTTTTTTATTTTTTAAGTTGAACGACCCCGTGTTCCAGTCACTTGTTGAAAAGGCGCCGGCATCTCCCGAGCTGCAACTCACTGAGTCAGCTCAAACAGCAGCACCAGCTCCTGGTGGTTTTTTTGCCTAGGAATCTCCTGGCCTGGCTCACTATTTCAGTTGAATGGGCAACTCTGCTGTCTCAGGGCTCACCAGCTAAGAGGGCTCCCAGACGAGTGGCTTTTGTACAGAGAACCGCTGCAACAGGGCGTGGTCAAAGCAGCAGCGTGGGCCAAATCAGCCCCATGGGGGCCAAAACAGATGCACCGGCCGGAACAGCGGCACTGGCGACCCCTCTGCCTGCGTATCTCCTGGTCTGTGGGCGATAAAAATTCGTCTGGAAATGCAGCGTCCACTCACCCTCTGCACTTTCACTGGGAGCTGAAGTCCTGAGCTGTTCTTAGGCGGCCATCTTCCCAGCATTCCCCTTTATGTCTATTCTTATGCCAGTACCATACTCTTCTGATTAATACAGCTTTGTGGTAAGTTTTGAAATCAAGAAATGTGAGTCTTCTAACTTTTTCATTATTTTTCAATATTGTTTTGTCTGGCCTACATTGAAAAGAATTAATGAGAGATCCTGTTCCAAGATGGCCGATTAGGAGCAGCTCAGGATTGCAGCTCCTAGCTAAAGTGCAGAGGGTGAGTGGACACCACATTTCCAGACGGATTTTTATTGCCCACAGACCAGGAGATTCTCAGGCAGAGGATCACCACAGGTCACAAACCTGGCTGTTTGGGCCGTGTGGCTGTCTTGGCCGACACAGCTGTTTTGACGGCACCCTCACGCAGTGGTTCTCCATACAAAATATATGGGTCTGGGCGCCATGACACAGAGTTACCCATTCAACTGATAAAAAAGGGGACTGAAACAGGAATACAGGCCAGGAGATTCCCCAGCAAAAAAGTGCCATGAATCTCCACATGGCTGTTTCAACTGGCACAGTGGGTCCCTGCATGGGAAATCACACAGATCTCAGGGCCTTTTCAACAGGCGACTGAAACACGTGGGAGACAGAGTTGACCATTCAACTAAAAAAAAAAAAGGGACTCTGAGGCAGGGAGCCAGTTGATCAGGCTTTGCTTGTCCCATGCCCACAAAAAAACAGCAATTGAAAACACTCCAGATTGAGAGTTTCACAGCAAGCACAGCTGAACCCAGGACAGCCCAGCTCTGTGGGGGAGAGTTGTTCGCCATTACTGAGGCACTCCACCACTATGGAGGTAGTTTGCCATTGCTGAGGCAGCCCACAATTATAGAAAGAGTCATCCATGATAGAGGTGGGCCACCATTGCTGAGGCAGTTCTAACTATACCCATATAAGCAGAACTGCAGGGAAGTTCACATGGTATCTGGGCGGAGCCCACAGCAGCTCAGCAAAGCCTCTGCAGGCAGCCAGTGACTAGGCTGCCTCCTCAATGGGCCAGACAGCCCTGAAAAAAGGCAGCAGCACAACATAAATAAAACCCTAACTGCCTGGGACAGAGCACCTGGGGAAAAAACAAAAGGGGGTTTATGAGTTCTGCTGCAGCAGACTTAAATGTACCTGCCCAGTAGCTCTGAATGAACAACGAAGTTCACAGCTCAGAAATTGAACTCCTATAAAGGACAGACTATCTACTAAAGCAGCTCCCAGACCCCGGTATATCCAAAGAGTCACCTCATAAACAAGAGCTCAAACTGACATCTGGTGGGTATCCTTCTGGGACAAAGATATCAGCAGAAGAAACTGGCAGCAACCCTTACTGTTCTGCAGCCACTGCAGGTGATCCCTAGGCAAGCAGTGCCTGGAGTGGACCTCAGCAGTCCTACAGCAGAGGGGTCTGACTGTTAGAAGGAAAACTAAGAAACTGAAAGAAATAACTTCATCATCAACAAACTGGATGTCCACTCAGAGACCAATATGAAAGTCAACAACTACAAAGATGACAGGTGGATAAATTCACAAAGATGGGAAGAAACCAGTGCAAAAAGGATGAAAACACCTGAAACCAGAATGCCTCTCCTCCTACAATGGATCACAACTCCTCACCAGCAAGGGAACAAGGCTGGATGGAAAATGACTGTGATGAATTCACAGACTCAGGCTTCAGAAGGTGGGTAATAAGAAACTTATGTGAGCTAAAAGAACATGTTCTAACCCAATGCAAAGAAAGAACCTTGAAAAAAGATTTGATGAAATGCTCATGAGAATAAACAACTTAGAGAGGAATATAGGTGAATTGATGGAGCTGAAAACCACAAGAAGAGAACTTCATGAAGCATATGAAAGTTTCAACAGCCAAATAGACCAAGCAGAAGAAAGGATATCAGAGGTCAAAGATCAACTCAATGAAATAAAATGAGAAGGAAAGATTATAGAAAAAATGGTAAAAAAGAAATGAACAAGTATCCAAGAAATGTGGGACTATGTGAAAAGACCTGATCTACAATTGATAGGTGTACTTGAATGTGATAAAGAGAATGAATCCAAGCTGGAAAATACTCTTAAGGATATTATCTAGGAAAACTTTCCCAACCTAGCAAGGCAGGCCCATATTCAAGTCCAGGAAATACAGAGAACACCACAAAGATATTCCTCCAGAAGAGCAACCCCAAGAAACATAACTGACAGATTCACCAGGGTTGAAATGAAGGAGAAAATGCTAAGGACAGCCAGAGAGAAAGGTCAGATTACCGACAAATGGAAGCCCATCAGACTCACAGCAGATCTCTCAGCAGAAATCCTACAAGACAGAAGAGATTGGGCGCCAATATTCAACATCCTTAAAGAAAAGAACTTTCAACCCAGAATTTCATATCCAGCCAAACTACGCTTCATAAGTGAAGGAAAAAAAAATTTCTTTAAGAACAAGCAAGAACTCAGAGATTTCATCACCACCAGGCCTGCTTTACAAGAGCTCCTGAAAGAGGCACTAAACATAGAAAGGAACAACCAGTACTAGCCACTCCAAAAACATACCAAATGGTAAAAAGCATTGACACAATGAAGAAACTGCATCAACTAACGGGCAGAACAGCCAGCTAGCATCAAAATGGCAGGATCAAATTCACACGTGACAATATTAACCCTAAATGTAAATGGGCTAAATGCCACAATCAAAAGACACAGACTGGCAAATTGGATAAAAAGCCAAAACCCATCAGTGTGCTGTATCTAGGAAACCCATCTCACATGCAGGGATACACAAAGGCTCAAAATAAAGCGATGGAGGACGATTTACCAAGCAAATGGAGAGCAAAAACAGAGCAGGAGTTGCAATGCTTGTCTCTGATAAAATAGACTTTAAGCCAACAAAGACCAAAAGAGACAAAGAAGGCAATTACATAATGGTAAAAGGATCAATGCAACAAGAAGAGTTAATGATCCTAAATATATATGCACCCAATACAGGAGTACCCAGATACATGAGGCAAGTTCTTAATGACGTGTAAAGAGACTTACACTCCCACACAATAATAGTGGGAGAATTTAACACCCCATTGTCAATATTAGACAGATCAATGAGACAGAAAATTAACAAGGATAGCCAGGACTTGAACTCAGACCTCGACCAAGCAAACCTAATGCACATTTGCAGAACTCTCCACCCCAAATCCACAGAATATACATTCTTCTCAGCACCACATCACACCTACTCTACGATTAACCACATAATTGGAAGTAAATCACTTCTCAGCAAATGGAAAGAAATGGAAATCATAACAAATAGTCTTTCATACCACACTGCAATCAAGTTAGAACTCAGAATTCAGAATCTAACTCAGAACTGCACAGCTTCATGGAAACTGAACAACTGGCTCTTGAATGTCGACTGGATAAACAATGAAATGAAGGCAGAAATAAAATGTCCTTAGAAAGCAATGAGAATGAAGACACAACATACGAGAATCTCTGGGACACATTTAAAGCAGTGTCAAGAGGGAAATACGTAGCAATAAATACCCACATGAGAAGCAAGGAAAGATCTAATATCAATAACCTATCATCAAAATTGAAAGAGCTAGAGAAGCAACATAAAAAAACCTCAAACCTAGCAGAAGACAGAAATAACTAAGATCAGAGCAGAACTGAAGGAGATAAAGACACAAAACACCCTTCAAAAAAATTAATAAATCCAGGAGCTGGTATTTCAAAAAGATCAACAAAATAGACCACTAGCCAGATTAATAAAAAAGAAAAGAGAATAATCAAATAGATGCAATAAAAAATGTCAAAGGGGATATCACTACAGATTCCACAGAAATACAAACCATCATTAGAGAGTATTGCAAATAACTCTATGCACATAAACTAGTAAACCTGGAATAAATGGATAAATTCCTGGACACTTGCCTCCTCCCAACCCAAACCAGGAAGAAGTCAAAACCCTGAATAGACCAATAACAAGGTCTGAAGTTGAGGGAGCAATTAAGAGCCTACCACCCAAAAAAAGTCCAGGCCCAGATGGGTTCACAGCCGAATTCTACCAGACACACAAAGAGGAGTGGGAACTATTCCTTCTGAAACTATTCAAAACAATCCAAAAAGAGGGAATCCTTCCCAAATCATTTTATGAGACCAACATCATCCTGATACAAAAACCTGGCAGAGATTCAGCAAGAAAAGAAAACTTCAGGCCAATATCCATGATGAACATAGAGGCAGAAATCAATAGAATACTGATGAACTGATTCCAACAGCACATCAAAAAGCGTATCCACCATGATCAAGTAGGCTTCAACCCGGGGATGCAAGGCTGGTTCAACATATGCAAGTCTATAAACATAATTTACCACATAAACAGAACCAAAGACAAAAACCACATGATTATCTCAATTGATGCAGAGAAGACCTTTGATAAAATTCAACAGCCCTTTATGCTAAAAACCCTCAATAAACTAGGTATTGATGGAATATATCTCAAAATAATAAAAGCTATTTATGACAAACCAACAGCCAATATTATACTGAATGGGCAAAAACTGGAAGCATTCCCTTTGAAATCTGGCACTAGACAAGGATGCCCTCTCTCATCACTCCTATTCAATATAGTACTGGAAGTTCTAGGCAGAGCAATCAGGCAAGAAAAAGAAATAAATGGTGTCCAATTAGGAAAGAAGGAATCAAACTATCTAGAAGACCCCATCATCTCAGCCCAAAATCTCCTAAAACTGATAAGCAACTTCAACAAAGTCTCAGGATAAAAGATCAATGTGCAAAAATCACAAGCATTCCTATACACTAATAACAGACTTAAAGAGAGCCAAATCAAGAATGAACTGCCATTCACAATTGCTACAAAGAGAATAAAATACCTAGGAATACAACTAACAAGGAACCTAAAGCAATTCTTCAAGGAGAACTACAAACCACTGATCAATGAAATAGGAGAGGACACAAACAGATGGAGAAACATTCCATGCTCATTGTTAGGTAGAATCAACATCATGAAAATGGCCATACTTCCCAAAGTAATTTACATGTTCAACGCTATCCCCATCAAGCTACCAACGTTCTTCTTCACAGAACTGGAATAAAACCACCTTAAACTTTATATGGAACCAAAAGAGAGCCTGCATAGCCAAGTCAATTCTCAGCAAAAAGAACAAAGTGGGAGGCATCACACCACGGGACTTCAAACTATACTACAGGGATACAGTAATCAAAACAGCATGGTACCAAAACAGACATACAGACCAATGGAACAGAACAGAGGCCTCAGAGGCAACACAACACATCCACAAACATCTGATCTTTGACTAACCTGACAAAAACAAGCAATGGGGAAAGGATTCCCTGTTTAATAAATGGTGTTGGGAAAACTGGCTAGTCATGTGCAGAAAGCAGAAAGTGGACCTTTTCCTGACACCTGACACTAAAATTAACTCCAGATGGATTAAAGACTTAAACATAAGACCTAACACCATAAAAACCCTAGAATAAAATCTAGGCAAAACCATTCAGGATGTAGGCATAGGCAAGGACTTCATGACCAAAACACCAAAAGCTTTGGCAACAAAAGCCAAAATAGACAAATGGGACCTAATCAAACTTCACAGCTTCTGCATGGCAAAAGAAACAGTCATTAGAGTGAATTGGCAGCCAACAGAATGGGAAAAAATTTTTGCAGTTTACCCATCTGACAAAGGGCTGATATCCAGAATTTACAAAGAACTAAAACAGATTTACAAGAAAAAAACCAAACAAGCCCATTCAAAAGTGGGCGAAGGATATGAACAGACACTTTTCAAAAGAAGACATACATGAGGCCAACAAACCTATGAAAAAATGCTCATCATCACTGGTCATTAGAGAAATGCAAATCAAAACTACATTGAGATACCATCTCATGCCAGTTAGAATGGTGATCATTAAAATATCTGGAGACAACAGATGCTGGAGAGGATGTGGAGAAATAGGAACACTTTTACACTGTTGGTGGGAGTGTAAATTAGTTCAACCATTGTGGAAGACAGTGTGGTGATTCCTCAAGGACCTAGAAATAGAAATTCCATTTGATCCAGCAATGCCATTACTGGGTATATATCCAAAGGATTATAAATTTTTCTATTATAAAGATACATACACAGGAATGTTCACTGCAGCAGTGTTTACAATAGCAAAGACCTGGAACCAACCCAAGTGCCCATCGATGATAGACTGGACAGGGAAAATGTGGCACATATACACCATAGAATACTATGCAGCCATAAAAAATGATGAGTTTGTGTCCTTGTAGGGACATGGATGAAGCTGGAAGCCATCATTCTCCGCAAACTGACACAAGAACATAACATCAAACACCACATGTTCTCACACATAGGTGGGTGATGAACAATGAGAACACATGGACACAGGGAGGGGAGCATCACACGGGTCTGTTGAGGTGAAATAGGGGAGGGACAGCAAGGGGTGGGGAGTTGGGGAGAGATAGCATGGGGAGAAATGCCAGATATAGGTGAATGGGAGGAAGGCAGCAAATCACAATGCCATGTGTGTACCTATGCAACAATCTTGCATGTTCTTCACATATACCCCTAAACCTAAAATGCAATAAAATAAATGTGTAAAATTTTTTTAAAAATAATTAATGAATCAGAGCTTAAGACTAGATTATAGTTCTGGATATTGATACCAACATCATGTTTGGCTAATAAACAACATTATACCATAAATAGTCAAGATGATGCATTACCAGCAAACTTCCTAGTAGAGATCAAATATTGCACTGGTGGAAACATACCTCCAGGAGTTCTTCTTGCCCACATAAGATGACTGCGGTCCAATTTTCGCCTTGATGTACAATCATAAGAAATCTTCTTTCATCTCACTTCTCAGCCCACTACTTTAATTGGCCATCATAAAAACTTGACGGATTCACTCCCAAATATTTAACAACCTAACCCAGAAAGTACTATAGTATGTTTCAGTTTGAATATACACTTGTAGTATGGGATTGTTAGAGAAAACCATCACAACATTGGAAATAATCTATTTTAGTATTTAGGAACAATTGGCATATTCTGCTAACACTATATTTTTTTAGTGGCTGATGTTGCTTAAGTAAAAACCTCTGGTTTTTCATGTAAGTAGTTTATCTTCTATTAATACATCTTCTAAATAAACTCACTCTGTTTTACTTGCTGGCAATTTATTTTAGTTGTTATCTCTGTCATATCTGTTATATTAAATGAAAATATTGTTAATTTAGGTCTACTTGATCTCCTAATACACAATACAACAAAATGGATATTGTGTTCTTAAGCAGACCTTCATTCTATCCCTTTCATGTTATTCACTTGGGCTTTGACGAATTTATTCCAGTGGAAATCTATCTAGAGCTTCTCCACAAAACATGCTTTTTTAACAGTAGAAAAAAATTAAGAAATCTAGCATTTGTTCTGAGCTTTTTATCTACTTACAAGTTTTTATCTGCTTTTCTTTACAGTTAAAACAATAGATCCTAAAACCTAGTATAATATTATCTCCTTGAAACAACTTTTGTTTTAAATTAAAAGGTCACAAATTCACTGAACTTCCCATTTATGTTTCTAGGTTTTATTTATCTTCCTATGCTATTTCTTAAGCAAACAGATAGGCCCATTCTTATGAAAGCACATATTTCAGCTGGTTCACACTGATGGCTTTCAAGAACCATTGTTGCCAACCCAAAGAGGGAAGAGCTAGGGCCTATATCTCAAAACTCTAAATTCCCATATAGTTTACAACTTGTCCACCAGGACATCCCAGGCAAATGCACACCAGATAGGAGCTTCATTCCCACATTCTCTCTGGTTTCTCACCAGGTGGAATTTTCAAGAACCTCTCTTGCTTCTTTAGCACTTGCCCTTGATCAGAGGCAGAACAAACAGGTTTGCTCCAGATATTCTGTTCTTGGGTTCTTCACTGGCTTTGCCAGGACTTCCAAGCTGAGAGCATCTCTCTGTTCCAGTATCATCACAATATCTTAAAATGAAAGAGAGAAGAGAGGACCGAGAGAAGAAATAAATGGGAAAAACTGCTTGCATGTATTTCCACTTATGGCCCTTTTATTCCTTCTCCTAAAATTCCATTCCTGGTTGACATACAGGGTCCACTAAGAACTCTGCAGTCTTTGAATGTCTTTCTTATTTTCTTACCATGTATGTGCCAGGCAGCCTGGTAGGCATAGGGATACAATGATGGACATGTCATCAGAGGTGAAGCCTGGACAAGATTACAAGCTACTGCATGGTGAGGGATGAGAAAAGCTTAGAGGTCACAGAGTTGTTTTACATTTATCCGTATTCTACTTAATAGCCTGAAAAACATGATTATCATGTGTCTAACTCAGAAAGTAGTAGAATAAGCTTTAAAAATATAAAATAAACAATAACAGAATAAGCTAGGTCCAAAGCACAAACATTTCTTTCCACTTAATAAATTTTTATGAATATCTTTCCTTGCTCCAAGAACTGTCACATGCACTGAATAAGTTTGACAAATGTTCAGTCCTCCATAGCCTACACTTTGGTGTAAAGAGGTAGATAATATAAAAGTATACAAGCAAATGAAAAATATGGTAAATTCAGAGAGTTACATGGGCTATGCAAGAGATAAAATTGTACTGTGAGACTGAAAATGACTAAGATGGAGCAAGCAAGAAGATCTACATTGGCCAGGATGGTGGAGGAAGTTCTCTCTGAGGAGAAGGTGAAAAAGCCCTCCCATACAAAGATCAGGCATAAGAATGTATTAAACAGAGGAAACAACAATGGTAAAGGCCTTAAGTCAGAGATGAGCTTGGCATGCTGTAGGAACAGAAAGTCCCCAGATAGTGACCAATGTCTCATGAAGGACTGGGTGAGCAGTGAAAGATGAACTTAGGGGCTGGTGGGAGCTGGACCATGTAGGATCTGGTGGGCCAAGATCCGGACTTCAGGTTTGACCCTAAGTGAGATGAAAAAATTTGGAAAGGTGATCTTATATACAAATCATAAACAATAGACAATCTAAATAGGCCTATATTTTTAAAAATCAAATTGATAATTAATAACCATCCAAAATAGAAAGCACCAGGACCAAATGGGTTCACTGGAGAATTTACCAAACATTTAAGAAAGGAACTATATAAATTCTCTACAATCTCTCTCAGGAGACAGAAGCAGAGGGAATACTTCTTAATTCATTGTATAAGACCAACATTACCCTAATAGCAAAACCAGATAAAAGCATTATAAGAAAACTATAGACTAACATCTCTCAAGAATATAGCTGCAAAAATCCTCAAGAAAATATTAACAAATCAAACTCAACAATGTATAAAAAGAATAAAACACCATGGCCAAGTAGGGTCTATTTCAGATATGCAAAACTGGTTCAACATTTAAAATTCAATTAAGGTAACACATCAAATCAACAGGCTAAAAAAGGAAAATTATATGATTACATCACTAGATGTAGATTTTTTTTTTTTTTTTTTTACAAAACCCAACACCCATTCATGACAAAAATTCTCAGAAAACTAAGAATAGAAGAAAAAATTTTCCACTTGATAACAAATATTGGTCAGGTGTGGTGGCTCACACCTGTAATCCCAGCAATTTGGGAGGCTGAAGTGGGTGGATCACAAGGTCAGGAGATTAAGATCATCCTGGCCAACATGGTAAAACCCCTTCTCTACTAAAATACAAAAAATTAACCAGGCATGGTGGCACACTCCTGTAGTCCCAGATACTCAGGAGGCTGAGGTAGGGGAATCGCTTGAACCCAGGAGGTGGAGGTTACAGTGAGCCGAGATCATGCCACTGCACTTCAGCCTGGGGACAGAGCAAGACTCTGTCTCAAAAAAAAAAAAAAAAAAAATCTACAAAACCTGCAACTAATACCAGATACTTCACAGCAAAAAATTCAACACTTTCCTACAAAGATCAGGAACAAGGCAAGGTTGCTCCCTCCCACCATTGGTTTTCAACAGCATATAGGAAGTCCTAGCAATGCAATAAGACAAGAAAATAAAACAAAAAGTACACAAATTTGAGGAACTAATAAGTGAATATAGTAAGATTATGGGACAAAAGGGGTTAAAATACGAAAGTTAATAACTTTCCTTTATACCAGCAATGAACAAGTATAATTTGAAATTAAAAACACAATGTTATTTACTTTAGCATCCCCAAAAGTGAAATACATAGATAACAAAATATATACAGAATCTATATAAGGAAAATTACAAAACTCTGATGAAGAAAATAAAAGAAGAATTAAACAAATAAAAAGCCCATGTTCATGGACAGGAAAACTCAATATTATCAAAATATAATTAATAACCAGATATTAATAGTTCTTCCAGATATGATATAGAGATTTAATAAATTCTTAATTGAAATCCTAGAAAGTTACTTTGTGGATATCAACAAACTGATTCTAAAACGTACCTGGAAAGGCAAAGGGCCTAGAACAGCCAACACAATATTGAAGAACAAAGTTGGAGAAATGACACAACCTGACATCAAGACTTACCCTGAAGCTACACTAATCAAGACAGCATGGTATTGGCAAGAGAACAGACTAATGAGTCAACAGAACAGAATAGAGAGCCCAGAAACAGACTTATTTAATACAGTTAATTGGTTTTTGACAAAGGAGCAAGGGCAATATAATGAACCAGGTAGTCTTTTCATAAATAATATTGGAACAACTGGACATCCACATGCAAAGCAATAAATCTAGACATAGATTTTGTACTTTTTACAGAAAGTAACTCATGGGTCTTTGCACTATATGTAAAATACAAACCTGTACAACTTCTAGAAGATAACATAGAGAAAAACTAAGATAACTTTGGGTATGGTGATGGCTTTTTATATACAAAACCAAAGCCACAGTCCATAAAATAATAAATTATACACTCACAAACTTCTGAGAAAGGAAATGTCAAGAGAGTGAGAAGACAAGCCATAGACTGGGATTAAATATTTGTAAAAGACACATCTTCTAATGAACTATGATTTAATATATAGAAAGAACTCTTCAAACTCAGCGATGAGATAACTATCATCTCAACTAACAATGAGATAATGTATTTTTTTGATTAAAAATATATCAATATCTGAACAAACATCTCACTAAAGGAGATATACAGGTGGCATATAAACATGAAAAGATGTTCCACATCACATATCAGCAAAATGCAAATTTAAAAGAATGAGGTACCACTTCATACCTATTATAATGGATAGAATCCAGAACACTGATAATGCCAAATCCTGGTGAGAATGTGGAATAACAGGAACTCTCACTCAATGCTGGTAGAAACACAAAGTGGCACAGCCACTTTAGAAAACAGTTTGGCCATTACTTACAAAATAAATATTATCTTATGTGATCCAGATATCATATTTCTTGATATTGACCTAAAGGAGATGAAAATTTGTGGCCACATAAAAGCTTGTACATAAATGTTTATAACATCTTTATTCATAACTGTCAAAAATTAGAAGCAGCCAAGACGTTCTTCAGTAGATGAATGGATAAACTGTGGTACATCCAGAAAAAACAATGTTATTCTATGATGAAAAGAATTTAGCTATAAAGACATAAAAATACACGGAGAAAACTTAGTATTAAGCATATTACTAAGTGAAAGAAGCCAATATTACAGGGATACATACTGTATGATTCCAACTATATGTCATTCTGAAAAAGTCAAAACCATGGAGATAGTAAAAAGATCAGTGTTTGCCAGGGTTAGAGAGGAGGGAGAAATAAATAGGCAGAGGATTTTTAGGGCAGTAAAAATACGTTATATGACACTATAATGATAGGTACATGTTATTATACATTTGTTCAAACGCATAGAATTTACATCCTAATGTAACTATGCAGTTTGGGTGATTATGATGTGCCAATGTAGGATCATCAGTTGTAGCAAATGAACCACTTTGGTGGAGAATGTTGACAATGTGTGGGAGAAGGGGACAGTTGGGAAATCTCTGTACCTTCCTCACAAATTTGCTGTGAATCTAGAATGTCTCTAAAAAATAAAGACTTTAATAAAAATAAACACACAAAAAGGCAACCTGCTGGTTGCTGTGTTACTTTATGGAGAATGAACATTAGGGAAGAAAGAGCAGAGGCAAAGAGACCAGCAACACATGGCATTAGATAACACACAGCACCTCTAAAGTTCAATACCTTATGAGGAGAAACATATGGAGTTTGCCATGCCCAAACATAGGTCTACACAGCAAGAGAATGGCCTGCCTCAGGATGCCTGGGAAGAGACCCCAGAGTCTTTTTCTATAAAATCTCTCTCTCCCAACACTTTTATATAAAAAGGAGGGGAAGATGGCTGATTAGGAGCAGCTCAGGACTGCAGCTCCCAGCAAAAGTGCAGAGGCTGCAGCAGGTGATCCCCAGGCAAGCAGGGTCTGGAGAGAATCTCAGCAGTTCTACAGCAGAGGGGCCTGACTGTTAGAAGGAAAACTAAGAAACAGAAAGAAATAACTTCATCATCAACAAATTGGATGTCCACTCAGAGACCCAATCTGAAAGCAAAACACTACAGACAACAAGTGGATAAATCCACAAAAATGGGAAGAAACCAGTGCAAAAAGGATGAAAACACCCAAAACCAGAAAGCCTCTCCTACAAGGGATCACAGCTCCTCATCAGCAAGAAAACAAGTCTGGATGGAGAATGAGTGTGATGAATTCACAGAATCAGGCTTCAGAAGGTGGGTAATAAGAAACTTATGTGAGCTAAAAGAACATGTTCTAACCCAATTCAAAGAAAGAACCTTGAAAAAAGAGTTGATGAAATGCTCATGAGAATAAACAACTTAGAGAGGAATATAAGTGAATTGATGGAGCTGAAAAACACAACATGAGAACTTCGTGAAGCATACAAAAGTTTCAACAGCCAAACTGACCAAGCAGAAGAAAGGATATCAGAGGTCAAAGATCAACTCAATAAAATAAAACAAGAAGCAAGATTAGAGAAAAAAGAGTAAAAAGAAATGAACAAGCCTCCAAGAAATGTGGGAATATGTGAAAAGACCTGATCTACATTTGATAGGTGTACCTGAATATGATGAAGAGAATGAATCCAAGCTGGAAAATATTCTTCAGGATATTATCCAGGAAAACTTCCCCAACCTAGCAAGGCAGGCCCATATTCAAGTCCAGGAAATACAGAGAACACCACAAAGATATTCCTCAAGAAGAGCAACCCCAAGAAACATAATTGTCAGATTCGACAGGGTTGAAATGAAGGAGAAAATCCTAAGTGTAGCCAGAGAGAAAGGTCAGGTTACTGACAAAGGGAAGCCCATCAGACTCACAACAGATCTCTCAGCAGAAATTCTACAAGCCAGAAGAGATTGGGGGCCAATATTCAACATCCTTAAAGAAAAGAACTTTCAACCCAGAATTTCATATCCAGCCAAACTACGCTTCATAAGTGAAGGAGAAATAAAATCCTTTATGAACAAGCAAGAACTCAGAGATTTCATCACCGCCAGGCCTGCTTTACAAGAGCTCCTGAAAGAGGCACTAAACATAGAAAGGAACAACCAGTACCAGCCACTCCAAAAACATACCAAATGGTAAAAAGCATTGACACAATGAAGAAACTGCATCAACTAACGGGCAGAACAGCCAGCTAGCATCAAAATGGCAGGATCAAATATACAGTTAACAATATTAATCCTAAATGTAAATGGGCTAAATGCCACAATCAAAAGACACAGACTGGCAAATTGGATAAAAAGCCAAAACCCATCAGTGTGCTGTATATAGGAAACCCATCTCACATGCAGAGATACACAAAGGCTCAATATAAAGTGATGGAGAAAGATTTACCAAGCAAAAGGAGAGCAAAAAAAAGCAGGAGTTCCAATCCTCATCTCTGATAAAATAGACTTTAAGCCAACAAAGACCAAAAGAGATAAAGAAGGAAATTACATAATGGTAAAAGGATCAATGCAACAAGAAGAGTTAATAATCCTAAATATATACGCACCCAATATAGGAGCAACCAGATACATAAGGCAAGTTCTTAATGACTTACAAAGAGACTTAGACTCCCACACAATAATAGTGGGAGAATTTAACACCCCTTTGTCAATATTAGACAGATCAATGAGACAGAAAATTAACAAGGATAGCCAGGACTTGAACTCACACCTGGACCAAGCAAATCTAATACACATTTGCAGAACTCTCCACCCCAAATCCACAGAATATACATTCTTCTCAGCACCACATCACACCTACTCTATGATTGACCACATAATTGGAAATAAGTGACTCCACAGCAAATGCAAAAGAACGGACATCATAACAAATAGTCTTTCATACCACACTGCAATCAAGTTAGAACTCAGGATTAAGAAACTAAGAACCGCACAACTTCATGGACACTGAACAACTGGCTTTTGAATGATGTTCTTCATTTCTGACCAACAAGAACCAAGACACAATGTAGCAGAATATCAGTGATCCATTTAAAGCAGTGTCAAACAGAAAATATATAGCAATAAATGCCCACATGAGAAGCAAGGAAAGATCTAAAATCTAAAATCGACACGCTAATATCAAAATTGAAAGAGCTAGAGGAGCAACATCAAAAAGACTCAAAACCTAACAGAAGACAAGAAATAACTAAGATCAGAGCAGAACTGAAGGAAATAGACAAACGAAACACCTTTCAAAAAATCAATCAATCCAGGAGCTGGTTTTTTGAGAAGATGAACAAAATAGACCACTAGCCAGATTAATAAAAAAGAAAAGAGAGAATAACCAAATAGATGCAACAAAAAACAATAAAGGGGATATCACCACAGATTCCACAGAAATCCAAACCATCATCAGAGATTATTACAAACAACTCTATGCACATAATGTGGTAAACCTGGAAGAAATGGATAAATTCCTGGACATTTGCCTCCTCCCAAGCCTAAGCCCAGAAGAAGTTGAAACCCTGAATACACCAATAACAAGGTCTGAAGTCGAGGCAGCAATTAGGAGCCTACCACCCCAAAAAAGTCCAGGTCCAGATGGGTTCACAGCCAAATTCTACCAGACATAAAAAGAGGAACTGCTACCATTCCTTCTGAAACTATTCCAAATAATCCAAAAAGAGGGATCCTTCCCAAATCATTTTATGAGAACATCATCCTGACACCAAAACCTGGAGAGACTCAACAAGAAAAGAAAACTTTAGGCCAACATCCAGGATGAACATAGATGCAGAAATCTTTTTTTTTTTTTTTTTTTTTTTCTTTTTTTTGAGAAGGAGTTTCGCTCTTGTTAACCAGGCTGGAGTGCAATGGCACGATCTCGGCTCACCACAACCTCTGCCTCCTGGGTTCAGGCAATTCTCCTGCCTCAGCCTCCTGAGTAGCTGGGATTACAGGCGTGCGCCACCATGCCCTGCTAATTTTTTTTTTTTTTTTTTTTTTTTTTTTGTATTTTTAGTAGAGACGGGGTTTCACCATGTTGACCAGGATGGTCTTGATCTCTTCACCTCGTGATCCACCCGCCTCGGCCTCCCAAAGTGCTGGGATTACAGGCGTGAGCCACCGCGCCCGGCCGCAGAAATCTTCAATAAAATACTGGCAAGCTGATTGCAACAGCACATCAAAAAGCTTATCGATGATGATCAAGTAGGCTTCATCCCGGGGATGCAAGGCTGGTTCAACATACCCAGGTCTATAAATATAACTCACCACATAAACAGAACCAAAGACAAAACCACATGATTCTCTCAATTGATGCAGAGAAGACTTTGACAAAATTCAACAGCCCTTTATGCTATAAACCCTCAATAAACTAGGTATTGATGGAATATATCTCAAAATAATAAAAGCTATTCATGATAAACCAACAGCCAACATCATACTGAATGGGCAAAAACTGGAAGCATTCCCTTTGAAATCTGGCACTAGACAAGGATGCCCTCTCTCACCACTCCTATTCAATATAGTACTGGAAGTTCTAGGCAGAGAAATCAGGCAAGAAAAAGAAATAAAGTGTATTCAAATAGGAAAGGAGGAAGTAAAATGGTCTCTATTTGCAGATGACATGATTGTATATCTAGAAGACCCCATCATCTCAGCCCAAAATCTCCTGAAACTGATAAGCAACTTCAGCAAAGTCTCAGGATACAAAATCAATGTGCAAAAATCACAAGCATTCCTATACACCAATATCAGACTTAAAGAGAGCCAAATCAAGAACGAACTGCCATTGACAACTGCTACAAAGAGAACAAAATACCTAGGAATACAACTAAAAAGGAACATAAAGGACCTCTTCAAGGAGAACTACAAACCACTGCTGACGAAATAGGAGAGGACACAAATAGATGGAGAAACATTCCATGTTCATGGTTAGGAAGAGTCAATATCATGAAAATGGCCATATTGCCCAAAGTAATTTACAGATTCTATGCTATTCCCATCAAGCTACCAATGATCTTCACAGAACTGGAAAAAAAACACCTTAAACTTCATATGGAACCAAAAGAGAGCCCGCATAGCCAAGTCGATTCTCAGCAAAGCCCATTCAAAAGTGGGTGAAGGATATGAACAGACACTTTACAAAAGAAGACATACAGGAGGCCAAGAAACCTATGAAAAAATGCTCATCATCACTGGTCATTAGAGAAATGCAAATCAAAACCACATTGAGATACCATCTCACACCAGTTAGAATGGCGATCATTAAAAAATCTGGAGACAACAGATGCTGGAGAGAATGTGGAGAAATAGGAACACTTTTACACTGTTGGTGGGAGTGTAAATTAGTTCAACCATTGTGGAAGACAGTGTGGTGATTCCTCAAGGACCTAGAAATAGAAATTCCATTTGACCCAGCAATCCCATTACTGGGTATATATCCAAAGGATTATAAATCATTCTACTGTAAGGATACATACACATGAATGTTCACTGCAGCACTGTTTACAATAGCAAAGACCTGGAACCAACCCAAGTACTCATCGATGATAGACTGGACAGGGAAAATGTGGCACATATACACCATGGAATACTATGCAGCCATCAAAAATTATGAGTTTGTATACTTTGTAGTCATATGGGTGAAGCTGGAAACCATCATTCTCAGCAAACTGACACAAGAACAGAAAATCAAACACCACATGTTCTCACTCATAGGTGGGTGTTGAACAACGAGAACACATGCACACAGGGAGGGGAGCATCACACACTGGGGTCTGTCGGGGGCAAATAGAGGAGGGACAGCATGGGCTGGGGAGTTGGGGAGAGACAGCATGGGGAGAAATGCCAGATATAGGTGGTGAGGCGGAAGGCAGCAAATCACACTGCCATGTGTGTATGCAACAATCTTGCATGTTCTTCGTATGTACCCCAAAACATAAAATTCAATTTAAAAAAATAAATATAAGAAAAAAAAGGAGTGAAACTGGCTTTTAAATAAGAAAGACCTGTGCCAGCATCCCAACTCTATTGAGTCACCTCTCTAGCTTCGTTTTTTTCTTTGTAAACTAGGCCCTCCTCTCAGGAGGGGTCAGGGATTAAATGAGACAACATAATAAGCAGAGGCACTCAGGAAATGTTAACTTTCCTTTCTTCTGGGGTGGTAGCTTTCAGAAATGTGGGTGCAAGAACCTACTCCTGTCTGAAGCATCCCAGACCAGAATAGATCATGTTTAGGAACAACTGTTAGCCAGGCGCGGTGGCTCAGGCCTGTAATCCCAGCACTTTGGGAGGCTGAGGTGGGTAGATCATGAGGTCAAGAGATCGAGACCATCCTGGTCAACATGGTGAAACCCTGTCTCTACTAAAAATACAAAAAATTAGCTGGGCATGATGGCGTGTGTCTGTAATCCCAGCTACTCAGGAGGCTGAGGCAGGAGAATTGCCTGAACCCAGGAGGCGGAGGTTGCGGTGAGGCGAGGTCGCGCCATTGCACTCCAGCCTGGGTAACAAGAGGGAAACTCCATCTCAAAAGAAAAAAAAAAAAGAAACAACTGTTGTGTTTATCACTCTTCCATAAGAAGCATGAAGGTAATGTGACCAGGGGACAAGGCAATTCATTTCAATCTACCTTACTCTATCAACAATAACTAGAACTGAGAGTGACCCAAAATATCAAGAAAAGCTGTCATGGAAAAGGTTAGCTCAGCTCATTTTATGCCAAATCAAACCACAGCATCACACCTACTCTGAGACAAAGCTGTGAGGCCTAGCTTTTGCATAGTTGTGAACTGTTTCAAAGTGCATTCCTTTCTGTAACACTCTCTGGGAATGTGATTTGGACCGAGAAGCAGTTTTGAAGAGTTTGGATCTGCATGTAAAGAAAGGGCCAAAATTAAGGTTGGAGTAATAGCTTTCACCTGACAGCCAGTGGAGGGGTTTACTTGGGTAAATGGTTTTCTAATTGACAGTTTTAGGCCCTGGCAACTGCAATTGAAGTAGAGCCCAAATCCTTTGGAGGGACTGTAACTCTAAAAGCTGTGTTAATGTGATAGATTAAATGCAGCAAAGCTGTGGCAGGCTGGCAGCAGACCCCGGTGCTGGGGATTGCCTTTTCCTGGTTTCACAACTGTTTATTTTGATTGCTTTAAGTGTTGCAAAGCTCCATCACCTTTCTTTCACATTTCTGGCCCACCTCTACCCATATTGCTGGTTCATTGCAGCTTCTATCCAAGTTTCAATTCCTCCCAAAGCCTCTGTTAATCATGAGGTCAAAGATTTTGGGTGGTAAAGTTTGGTTATCCTGAAAATCCATATGGTCTAGAATTCTCCCTTTTCCATGCATTGGTAGGACTTTTACACACACGTTTCCACCGTAGTAGTCAGCTTATGGTGTATCTAAAACAACTTCAAAAATCTCAGGGCCTTGTGGGTTATAGGTCAGCTATGGTTTGGCTAATTTATTCTGGGCTCAGCTGAGAGGCTGTGCTTTAGGGTGTAGTACTGGGTTGGCGCCAGGCTTTAGGTTGGATTCAGGTATGCTCCATATGGACTCCATCCTACTGGGACCAGCAGCTACCTGGGGCCTGTCCTCATGGCAAATGGAAGAAGCTCAAGAGGGAAAATCAACCACACATTTCAGAGCCCTGTTCATGTCACTTCCTTTAAAATCCCATTGACCACAGCAAGTCACATGGCCAAACCAAAAGTAAAGGGCCAGGAAACACACTCCTTCTCTAGAGGGAAGAAAGAAAGTCACATGATCAAGGGTGCAGATGTACAATTCTAACATAGGGATGTGTGAAGAATTGGAAACCAGTGAGCCACGCTATTACAGCCATCTTCTTCAAGTTCTGGTCCCAGTGTTGTCCTGGATAACAACGAAAAGAGAAGACATAAAGAATATGAAGCCCCATAGGGTATTAGGTTCATTACCTCACCTTCTACTCCATTTGCTCTTAAATTTGGAGTTTTCCTGGATCTTGCTAGCCTTTATGTACTGAGGAAGTTACAAAAACCATGACAACTCTAACTTCACTAGTTGTGCTCCTATTGGTATAATGTAAGACACACTTAAAAAACTTCCCCAATTAAATCCGGGACTCCCTATGAGTATCCAACATGATCTCACTAAGACTGCCTTTACGTCCTTCTGCCCTGTCACCCCCTTGCAGATGCTGATACTGTTGTCAACGTCTGTGAATTGTCCAAGAGAGGGAGCTTCATCAGCACCAATATTATTAGGGCCCCTGTGACAGCTTCCCAGTGCTCTCAAACCCTAAACCTCGGCATTTCAAACAGGCAGTGCATTCCCTGTAAGTTCCACTATGTGACAGAGAAACAGAGCTACGTATTTCCCTCCAATGCCCTCATCTTCCTTGTCATGTTCTGAAGAAGGCTTGCTTATTGTCCTCACACCAAACTAAGTGCAAGCTAAGTGTAGCAGATGCTGTCATGTGTCTTGCATGTGCAGTAGAACAGAGGTACCAGAGAATCCACAAAACATTCTCAGCAAACGTTTCTTCTATGAATAAAGTGCCCACCAAGCACTTCACACAGACCAGGACTCCCTTGAGGAAATCATTTCATTTCCAAGGGCTTCAGGGTGGCAGTGCAAAATTGAGTGTTGAACCAGAGGGACCCTAGGGTTCCTTCCATTCTCAAACATTCTATGGATCGATATATTCAGGCTACGCTTTCTAGGGAGGTACTGTGAGATCATTTCTAGGATATATTCTTGAGCCAAACTCCTAAATGGTGTTAAGAGTGAGAAAGTTGTTCAGCAGAAACAAGAAAATTTCCTGTTAGATCTTCACAGGAAAGAATTGTTATAAGAAAGATGTAATATTTAATAATTCAGAAATAAAGTGTACACACTATGAATTGAAGGAGGGATTAAAAAGCAGAGAAAAAAAGTGGTCTGGTAGCAATTATTGCAAATGCCAATTATGAATTTGTCCCAAACTCTAATCATTGGTCAGAATCATGAAAAGGGAGAAGAAAACCCACTTAACTTGACAAATATCATTCAGTGCCTAGTATTAGCCACATGCTGTACCAGGCACTGAGGACACACTACTAAGCAAACAGACATTCTCTGACCTCTTAAAGCTTGCTGTCATCTCAAATCTCACAGTTTTACTGAGTTCATTTAGCTCACATCACTCCTAGTTCCATCCTTCCTGATTCATGCAAAATGAATTCACTGCAGCCTGCATTTCCATAATTTATCATTTTATCTTATGATCTGTTTGGGGTTTAATGCCAAGTTCTTACTTAATATTGCCCAAACATCACCTGAGAATGAGAGAAGAGGCCAGGCTCACAAAAACGTACTGGGGAGTGTGGCAGAGTCATATTAAGAGGAGGAGGCTGAGCACAGTTAGGTCCCAGAGGGAGTTCCCAGGTCTGTTGCTCTGCTGTAAACAGCAGTTGTTCAAAGCAAGTCAGAGAAATGTGGAAACAGCAATGCCCATCTACATGGTTGGCCACTTTCCTTCGCAATGTAAAGAAATAATTAACAAGAAATTGAGCTATGGTCCTCAGAGCTGCTTTGAGAAATTCTGAAGACAAGGCAAACCAGCAGGGGAGGCAAGGAATGAGCAGGGTACAGGAGAAAGATTAAAATATCAAAAAGGAAATCAGTAAATTTGAAACCTCAGACCTGGAAACAATTAGAGGTCAGCTGGCAACTGTCAAGAATCAATATAAGAAAGATGTAATTTTTAATAACTCAGAAATAAAGTGTGCTGTTAGCACACTAGGAATTGAAGGAGGGAGTGAAAAGCAGAGAGAAAAAAATGTGGTCTGGTAGTAATTACTGCGAATGCCAGGGGCAGCTTTAAGGAGTCACTCTCACCTTCTCAATGCACCAGCCTGATCTGTGTTTCTGCCTCGATGCAGTGGCCACTAGCCTGGCATCCCCAGGGCACAGTTGGCATTTCTGCTACTCAGCTAGTTTAAAACATAGTATGTCTGGGTTTCTCTACATGCCATCAGTCCAAACATGGATGTTTCTGCCACTCTCTTCAAAAAACCTAGTGTCATGGAAAACTTCTTTTGTAATTAAAGAGCTCTTGAGTCACCTATTCATTCATTTATGGGCTAAATTGATATTTTTAAATATTGAAAGCTTACAGGGGCAACTCAAAAGTAGCTTAAGCAAAGACTTCACACTTGGCAAGTTTTTGTAGATCTAACTAAGATGGGAATGTGCAGCCAAATTGAAAAACATCTTTTCAAAAGACTTCGGGATAAGCACAACTTGAAGATGACTAGAGATGAACACTTCTCCGAAGAAAGAATGAAAACTATCTTAAAGACCATGACCTGCAAACAGGAGGATCGCTGAAAAGGTTAGACTGGCATTTTCCAACCTATGTTCTATGGAATCTTAATTCTGAATTATTTTAATGGCCATTGTAGAAAACAAATGAACAAAATGGGTCCCAATATCAAATAAGTTCACAAAATGCTAGGTTACCCAAAGTTAAACAGACTTCTTTAGTGTAGCAGTTTAAAGATCTTTTCTCTGATTTGAATGGGAATTTAAATGCAATTGTGAACTGCAGAGTCTGTATATGGGGTGGAATTTACTATTGCACCATTGTAAAGTTAAATCACCAACAAGACCATATTCCTGTTGACAATTTCATCAAATTCAGATACTGGTTGGTCTAGGTGCTTCTCTTTAACTCGGCAGGTACCAGTATCTTAAGTACATTGAAATTCAAATGGATTATTACAAGAATAGCCATCAGAGAAAACACCTCTAGCACCTTTTTTCGAATATTATTTCTTCTAATAAGATCTCTGGGATAACAGAGAACTCTAATGTTGCTTGCTTCTGAATGCCTCTGATCAGTGAGTTTGACCCGATTCAGGATCCCAGACAAGCATCAGGCAAGCCTTAATGCCAGTCTCATTTGACCTTGGAGTACAAGTAATTGTTCCCTGCTTTGTTTCTCTGGACCTGGAAGTTATTAGAGCTGAAAGGAGCCTGAGAGATCGCCTGTCCTAGAAACTTCAGTGTATAGCTAAGGAAACTGAGGCCGGCAGATGGGAAGCAACTGGCATAAAAGCCACACATCCACTTTTTCTAGAAATCAAGCTTTGCAAAGCCCACCCAGATGACTACACTCTGCTCCCCCTCCCGGCACTTCTGAAGCATAAAAAGCTTCACATTTCCTTCAACCTCATATCCCGTTTGGCTCTTCAAGAGTCTAAAGTAATTCCAATGAGCCTTCCTATGCCCTGTCACAGACTGGAGCACATTAAGGGCAGGAAATTAGACAGGGGTGTGTTTGTAGATCCGGTGCCGATTACTCTTCCACTCAGATTGTGCATCCACCAATACGGAATGGATTTATCTCTAATTTATTAAAGGTCGGTCAGCATGGATTGGTAAAGGAAAGGCCATGTCTGATACATTTGCCTAAATTGAATTCTAGGGCCACATTACCAAAACAACAGACATAATTTATCTGGATTTCAGAGAAGCATTTAGTGCTATACCATATAACAGATGCATTTGGTAAGGCAAAGCATTGTGTGGCGGTTAAGTGTCAGGTGGCAATTCTGGAAACAGGTTTAAAATGGCCCAGAACCCAACATTGGGTGCACCGACAGGAGACACTTAAGAGTACAGACAGAGAGGTCAGTCTGGGGGTCATTATTTCAAAGTCCTTGACCCTAATTATAATTTAATTTCCACAATGGTCGTATCTCTTGAGAGCAAAATTGGGATGAAGGGGACAGTTTTAAAAGGAACAGACTGAAAACAAGTTCTGGATTTCTTTTTTCAATCAGACTGGCTTAGGGATGAATGAGTTATTCTTCCACCAAATGAACACAAATAAACAAAAGGGAAAAGAAGCCAAAGACTCCTGTCCAACAAAGAAATGCACTGAACTCTGAACGGATAGCCATGGCAGGCAGTGGGTTTCACTAATACTCCAAACTCACAGAATCTAAATGGATACCTTGAGAGAAAGAGATATGGCATTTGGTGTTCCTGAGCTATAAATAGGCTCAAATAATTACATAACTGTGAGTCATTAATATTCCTGCTACAGCCTCAAAAGGCACAAGCTCCTAACTCTGGTTTGAATTTACTTCTTCTTAAAGTCAAGATTTATGCATTAGCTTTACATCTTTATGCAGGCAATGTGGAATGGATTTCTCTCTAATTCATTAAAGGTCAGTCAGCATGGATTGATAAAGAAAAACCCATGTCTGATATATTTGCTTAAATTGAATATTTCCTCTGGGCTACTGCAAAGGTGACCTGAGGTGACTGAAATCAAGAATTCACCCAGGCAGTGTTAAACTCAGATCTATGCCTAGTGTCCTCACCAACTCCTTAGGAACCCAAAACAAAGCAGTAGCTAAATGTAGCCTCATTGTCTTACTTGGGAAGAAGCTGTGGTATTCGGGCTACTCAATGACTAGTTGCCAGATCTGCCTGCAAGGTTGAAGCTAAGGATGTCCACAGTACTGAGCACCTACCTTGAGCATGTGTATTCTTGCACACATTGTTCTGTCTCCGTGCCTCACTCTCCCACTCCACCCTGTCAAACTAGCCAGACACCACAGCCATCTCTGGCTGATGCTTACTTCCCTCTGGGATATTCTTCTTGTTTGGAACTACTAAAGGTGTGATGGCCAGTTTTATCTGTCAACTGGAAGGGTGTTTTCGGATGAGATTAACATTTAAAGTGGTGAACTTTGAGCAAGCAGATTGCCTTCCATAATTTGGGTGGGCTCCATCCAATCCATTGGAGGCTTAAATGGAACAAAAAGACAAGCCTCTCTGAAGCAAGAGAGTATTCTCTAGAAGACTGCCTTCAGACTCCATCTACACCATTAGTTCTCCTGGGTCTTCAGGCTGCCTGACCACGCTAAAGATTTGGATATGCAAGTCTCCATAATCGTATGTACCAATTGCTTATAATCCATTTGTTTTCATAAATACAGTGTATATGTGTATGTGTGTGTGTGTGTGTGTATACACGTATATATACACACACACACACACACACACACACAATATGTGTGTGTATGTATATATACATCATGTTGGTCCTGTTTCTCTGGAGAACCCTGACTAATATGCAGAGATATCAATAATTATACTTCTATTCAGATTTTGGTAGCCTCTAACTTCAGGTAAGCTCTCAGTGTCCACTTCAACTCTCTGTTTTTAGGAAACTCTGGATCTGCAGTTTTAAAAAAGAAGTCACAGAACAGTAATGCTACAGGATTGTAGTAGCAGGAATTAGATTGAATATCTATTCTAAGAATCCAGAGTTCCAAAATTGTTATCCTGACTCCTAGAGTCAGAAGCTGCTACTCTTTTAGCATTTAAGACATAAGATCTTTGCATGTTAATTCCAGCTTTTTTAAGAAAATCAGCTTTTAGTGGAAAATTGTGGCATTTCGTGGAGAGTGGCCTGGAAGGCTTTGAGTGCCGGTACTTTGAAGCTCCTTTCTAACAATCTCCTTGAACTATCACCCAGGGCACCATCCCTTCATCCTTAGGAGCCACAGGCAGTTCACGTCTCCTTGTTTTGGCCAAAAGCCTTAATTCCAGTATCCCAAAGCCATTTCTCCCATAGTATCTAGTGTTAAGAACATCCCTAGGGAGAGGATCCTAAACCCAAGATGAGGAGTGGGACTACATCAGTCCAATTCCAGGGTAGTCATTGAGAACTAAGTGGGGAGCTAGTCCAGAGAAAAGGGAGAGGATACAATTTTTGAATGAATATATTTGGAATTATTATTGATGTCAATTATACTGGCAGTTCATTTCTGAAACAAGGCAAAGAAGAGCAGAACAAGCTAAGCTGGAATGAAGACAAGAATGCCTTTCCACATCTGCCCAGTGACATAGAAACCCCAGGTATCCCAAGAGACCCAGGCAGAAGCAGAGCAGGCAGAACCTCATGCTCCTGTCAAGCTATGAAGAGTGGGGAATGGCCGCATCCTGATGGCACTGGGGGAGGTCATGGCACTTCCACCCTTAGCTTAACTTTAAGCTCCTATGGTTTGTGTGTTGAGGACTCTTACAGCATATACACCTTTCATTGGTTGAAAAAAATAAAATGAATCACTTCATAAAAATGGATCCTCCTTCTTCAAAGATAAATGGGGGCAGAAAATGACAAACATATGTCTTTGTGAAAGTGGGGTTTCTGAACATCTGCACTGACAATCAAAAACTGGTTTCAGGGTATGTGAGGGGAAAATAATTAGTAAAGATTTTCTTTCCTACCAAGTCTTCCAAGTTACAGGTAAATTATTTTAAGTAATTTTGTGGTTTTTAAATCTGTAAGTAAAAGATACGAGATTCTAAGAACATAAGTCCAAAGGATTTTTCAACCAAATAACTCATCCCCTTCTTTTTTTCAAACTTAGAGTAAAATTGAGTAATAACAGTATTTGACCATATCAGCTTCTCAGGCCTCCAGTGGTGCTCTGAAGTGTTTCCAAACTGTGGGCAAAGATTTGAGAAATGCTCCCTTAGTTCTAACATGCATGTCATCAAGACTTAGATTCGGTATAAGAAAAGAGCTTTGTCCACCAGCAAATCATCTAGTCATTCCTTTTCCCGTTCTAACGGTCCACCTCCCACTTTTACACCCAAGATGATTTACAGCAATAACATCCATCACAGCATTCTCTTTCTAATGTATTTGAAGCACAGAGACATAGATTTCTTCAATTCCTTAATAGAGATGATACAGAAAAGCAAGCTTGCCAGAATGTCTCATGAAAAAACATAGGACATAAAGACTGGAAACAATCCTGTGCTCTGTTTATTTCCTGTATCATAATTACATAAATTACCTCTGGGGGCTGGAAAAAGCAATTCTTATTTCTCCAGAACAATTTTCCAAATCAATATGTGGACAGATGGGACAGTTTCCCATGTAAGTGAGAAACTGGCCAGGAGAGTAATCAGTGCATGTCTGCAGGGCTCTCCAGGGCTCCTGGTCCATGTACATGTGCACAGCCAACCTCAGTGGGACCTGGCCTATACACTTGTTAAATGGGCCATCAGGTGCCACTGTGCCCACTGCACTGACCATGAGACATAAGGCCAAGAAGATGAGTTTACACATCCAAGTTCATATAAGCCATTTAGAAATGGAGCTGAGGACACTTAGTGCTGGGCTGTGTCCTCATCAGCCAAATGGATCTTTGGATAAGATCACTACCTGGCTTTCCTCCAGTGGACTGCCGAGTTGAGAATCTTAAACTTGATTTACAATAGAGTCTCCTGAGCCCTGCCTACCACCCTGTATCTCACACAGCTATTCAACTGCAGAAAAAGAACAAACATGAGAAAGGTAAGGAGGAATTTTGAGGCTTTTTGTCTTCTAGTCTTCCTTGATGCAATCACAACTTTCAAGCTTGATGCTTGTTTTGACCTGAAAAATTCATGTTTTCTTGAGCTGCTACTAATCATTTTTTTTTAAATTTAACATGGGAGGCAAGGAAGAGAAGGCATTTACTACAATGATTCTGTGGAGGCATTTGGGTAAGGCCACAGTTGTAGGGCCATAAACTAGCTGCCCAGTGCCATTTGAAACACTGCCAATTCACTTATCACTAACATGTTTCTTAAGAACAGAGCCTTTCCTCTCTCCTTCCCCTGTCAGCTTGCCAAAAGCTTTATATTGCCACAGCCAGTGACAAAATGGGATGGGATAGAAGCGTGCATTAATTGTATTCTGAAGCCTGCCATAAATTCACTGCAGTGATTCTGGATGGGAAGATTAAACAGCATTCAAGGACATTTTCCAAAAAATTACTTGAGGATAAAATAGTGGTTTGTGTAGGACAGAAATAAGATGTCACAGGATGACTTTGAGTTATGTGTGTTGCTTGCCAGGTCACTGCTCTTCGGAGGAAGGAGCGAAGTTTTCATTCCATACAACTCTCCACAGAAACATACTCAATATCCTGCCCATAGTGTCCATTCACTGAATAATGCCATTGCCTGGTGGGCCATATCATGAATGAGGCTACTTTATGGGTACCCCAGGGACATAGCAAATATCAGGCTTTGAAGAAAGAAGTGACAAGTATTTAACAAAGAAGAGATTGAGAATATGTGAGAAAATTACAAATATGGGAACCAAGGGTTAAAGAAACTTAGGATGGCCATGCAATTTATTGTCCAGACTGAGATATCTTTGACAGATAAAGGAAGCACTATAAACATTAGACCAGGACAGCAAGCATAAACTAGAACTATCTTGTCCAATTAGGTATAGGCACCCTCAGCAGAATGTTCTTTAGCAAAGGAACTTAAACACTGCAAAGAAAGTGTATTAATTAATAGTGTGAATTAATGACAAGGTCACGAAGAGGTACTGTGTTAGAACTTTAGAGCTGCTATAACAAAATGCCACAGACTTGGTGGTTTAAACAACGGAAATGTATTTTGTCACCGTTCTGCAGGCAAGAGGTCCAAGGTGTTGGCAGGGTTGATTTCTTCTGAGGCCTCTCTCCTTGGATTGCAGATGACAATCTTCAGCATGTGTCTTCACACGGTTTTCTCTCTGGATATGCCTGTGTCTTGATCTCCTCTTTTTATAAGGACATTTGTAATACTGGATTAGGGCCCACCCTAATCAACCTTCCATTTAACTTAATTACCTCTTTACATTTGATCTTAGCCAAAAGTCCCAGAAGCAATTAATTGCCTCTTTAAAGGCCCTGTCTCCAAATACAGTCACATTCTGGGGTACTGGGAGTTGGGATATCAACATGTGGATTTGGAGGGAACACAACTCAGCCCATAGCAGGTACTGATGCCAACAAAGACCAGAGTTTTGTAAAAGCAATTTGTGCATCCAAAAATAGCTGGACCCTTAAAAACAAACAAACAAATAAACACAAAAAGATCAAGGATTCCCCGATTCTAAGATTCTCAGACTCCCAGGTAGAGGTCACTGGAGGCTGTGGTCACATGCCAGTACAGCAGATGGAGCCACAGCAGATGGAGCCATGTTTAAATATTTAACTGAGATGTTACAGATCCTGACAAATTGGTAGGAGTATCAGCCACTGAACTAGAGAAGGGTGTAGGAGGGTTCCTGCTGTGTCTAGGGTTGACCTCCAGATGCAGGATAATGAAGAAGGCCTGCTGGGTGAATGCTGGAAGAATTCCAGCATCAGGGCATCAGGGGTTACTCTGGGGATTAAGACAATAGCTATTTACTAACCATACAGAAATCTATATTTTAGCAAATAATGCAAAAGAGTTAAGTCTTACCAGTTCCTAGGTATACAGTTTTATCTGATAATACCACTTCTTCAGGCTTTAGTTTTCTAGTTTGTGTGAAAGCTACCTGTCTACTAGGCTCAGGTATTCGATGTTCAAGGTATGGTCATTGCCATGTTAACAGTTTTTCCTTAAGTTCAATGACTGGCACAAAAGCCCCACCTTCCAAGGGTACCAATTTCCTTTCACTTTCTTTCTTTTTCTACTTCCTTTTCTGTCACTCAGGAATTACCTAGAAAGGTAATAGAGGTCTCTTTCACATAATCAGCCAATACTGTTAGCTTGACATGATGAAGCTACCTTTTGAAAGCAACCAGTGGACATTTTGAGGAGAATTTTCAACCTCATTCAAGAGACCAGATCTACTTATATGAACAATCAAAATCTTTAGTAAGCAACAAATTGTAAATTAACACTTTTTTATGTACTTGAACTGTGCTCAATTCCCTGAATTTTTTCATCTTATGATCTGGGCATTGAATTTTCCAAATTTAAAAAGAGGAAGCAAGTGACAGACAATACACAGAGCATAGTATTAAAGGCTAGCAGAACTGACGGAGTTATAGTTAAACTTCAGCAACCCACAGCTAGGAAGCAGCCCACCTAGACAATATATTCATCATTTCAAGTTGTGTCATCCAGAAAATAATGATAGACTGTTCACCATTTCTGCCATAATCTAAAATAGTAAGAAATGGGCATAAGGAAGTATTCCTGCAGCACCAGAATTCCTGAGTGAAATAGCAGAATTTTGTGTTTTTACAATGCTTAAAATCAAAGCAGAGATTCTTCTCTGGAGACAGCAGGATGAAAGATGATTTTTAAATGTTCGATCCAGTTTTGTATGATGAGGATTAAAGTACTGAAGACAGGAAAAGCCAAAAATTATGTGTGAGGCTTTGTAGGCAAGGAATAGGTGTCAGTCCTTTAAAAAAAACAAACAAAAAAGTCTGATTTTCTTTGCTGGATTTATTGTAAAATCATTTGCAAAGGAATTTGGGGGATACCCTGGAACAAGAGATCATTTTATGTAGTAAATAATTCCAGCCAAAGACCAGACATGTATCTCATCCCTGCCTGACAGAGGAATTGGGAAACCCACCAAGCAAAGAGAGGATTATGTTGTATTGTAGCTAAATCTCAGAAGAAAATATTGCTGGGAGGATTTTCATACTTTTGTTTCTAATACAGACGATGGAAAAAGGAGGGAGATAATGACCACCAACAGTAGATAGGAAAATGTAACTAAATATGGCAGCTCCAAGAAGATAGATGGGAGGGGGAATCCCAAAGCGCTCAGACTCACTTTAGAATTTACAGGTGATGATTCCCTTTGATTCATGGTTGCTGTTCTTAAGGGCAAAAGAACTTAGTTGGCTAAAGATGGGATACGAACAGAAAGAAAGGCTACTCCAGCTGGGAAAACAAAAGATGTTTGGGATGATGTTGATGAAAGCTTTTTTAAAGTGAGAGGTACAGAGAGAGTGTAAGAGGAAAGCAGCTGGAGTTTTTCCAGGTCGGCTAATGACGCGTGGAGCTGCTGACACAGCAGTTCATCCAGCCAGTGCAAGAGAGAGCTGCCTTGGGGACCTGCCCTTTTTCTCAGGGCTGGACCCCAAGAGCCCAGGGTGGGGAGGCTTCACCACTTGGTTTATAAGACTCTTTTTTCTTGAGCTCTAATTTAAATGCTCACCATTGGGACACACTTAACTAAAACTCAGCTTAATTTTCCCCTTTTCGGAATTTGTTCCCCCTTAGCAGGTATTTAGTTTCTAAGATCAGGAATCAGCAGGGGAGAGGACGTTCATCTGGGTTATAAAATAAAATGAAACGCCTCCACGTTTTCATCCTCAGTTACTCAAATGCCTGGTGCTTTGCTCATGAGGCTGAGAAAAATCCGAACTAGATGTACAATGCTCACCTACTTGGTGATCATTTACTCTTCCCAGGGACGAAGGGAACTGTGGGCCTTGGTAATTATGTCGGCTGAGTTGTGAGGCTGTGCCTATGTGATCGGAAATGCAAAATATTGTGCATGATGAAACGCTGCATTTTAAGCTGTCTTTTTTCATGCTGTTTCTCCAGTTGAGACAAGATGTCATTCAACACAAAGTTAACATACATGATGTTCTTCAAATTTATGACTTCAAATTGCAGATCCCATTTAACTGTCTCCCCATGATCAGTAAGTGATCTCTAACCCCTCCTTATGTAATTTCAGTGGGGGGAACTTACTGCCTCTAAAAGTCACTCACTCCGTCTTCAGAATTTAGTATAGAATAGACTAAGTTTGACAAAGGTTCTTTCCGGATGACAGCAATAAGCTTGATGTGTTCATGTCTGAGGCCTGTGCTCACCTGAACCCCCACTGCAGAAACTGTCTTCCTATTTATAATTCACCTCTACAGCCGAGTTCTTCCTATGCTATCAGTTTTTATGGAGGAACAACTGAGATGCATTTGTGTTTGGCCTCATTTTGGTGATAATGCTTTACCTCTAGCACACTGGATTCAGTTTAGACCTTAGGAAGAATTTCCTCATACATTTCTAAGGTTTCTACACATTGGAACAGTTACTATGGGGAGGAGTAGAGTGTGAAAAATGTCCTCTAAATACCTTTCAACATTAGAATTCAACCAATTCTAATTTCTCTGTGACAGTGCTGCATATGGCCATGCCTGAAACAAAGGAATGTACCAGCGACCTTTTCCTTGATTACATCAGATACCTCTCAAATAGCAACAGGATGGTCCTAGAGATTAGTCCATCCCAGGGGTCAGCAAACTATGGCCTATGGCCAAATATACTGTATTGCCTGTTTTTGTAAAGACTTGCGAACAAAGAATGGTCTTACATTTGCTAATAGTTGAAAAACGATAAGAGGAAGACATTTTTTGTGACGTGAAAATTACATGAAATTCAAATTTTTAAATACATTAGTAAAATATAGTTTCATTGGACAACATCCATTTATGTGTTCGCTGTGGTTGATTTCACATTACAAGAACAGAGTAAGCAATGGTAACAGAGACTGTATGGCCAACAAAACCTAAAATATTTTATCTAACCTTAAAAGAAAAATCTGCTAACTTCTGATCTATATCCTCCCCAAGTCTTCCTGATCATAGTCCCTTAAATTCAAATATAGTCTTTTTGTAGTTCATTGTTTATAAATCTTTCTATATAATGCTTGGCACATACCCAATTCTTAACAATGCTTAATGAATAAATATAAGCAATAATTTTATTATAAGACAAATAGAATAAGATAATAGACACTCTGAAGATGAAAACCCACTGTGACTTCTTGTTACAAACAGAAAAGCACTGTGCTTATTGATCTAAAGTATTTTTTGATCAATAGGCACAGTTTACACTAAAATGCCTTCCATTTTCTCTGTATGAGATCTGAAACTCAACAGCCTATGCACTGGTTCTAGATCCTGGCTTGTAATTACAAAGCAAAATCCTCTAATGTCAATAACAAGACCAGCCTCTATACCTTTTAAGTGCAATCTTCTTGATTATAAGCAGTCACTGACCAAAGACATCAATTAGAGAGGGAGATTTCTTAAACCCTGGGGCAAGAGTTTAGTTAAAAACAACTTGGGAAGTGGTTTAACTCTTTGGTTCTCACCCACCCTTAGCACACAACATTCAAAGCAGATCCATTATTTCTTACAGCAGGGAAGAAAATAACTACTCTGTGTTTCTAGTTGGGTGGCTCCTCTCTTCTAAACACCATCACCCCATTTAAAGCCACTGTAGAGGAAGTACAGGTGGGAGATAGATCTGTTTACTTGTCCCTGTCTTGTTATTCTATTTCAAAATAATCTGGCCCTGTTTTTAGAGCATTTGGGGGCTTCAAACCCTTTGGAAGATCACAGACATAAATCCAAGCTATACTTATCCCAAGGGACTGCTATCATCCACCATATCTCAGAAAGAGCCAAGAATTCCTGTACTGAAGCCAGCCAGCTGGGAAGTAAAATGACAAGGAGAAACCTAGAGAAATTTCAGAAAGAGAACCAAGAAATGGCTCACCGCCCCCCACCCCAAGTGGAATGAAGCCTGTAATTTACATGCATTTTTCAAGGATGTAGAATGAAAAATTGGAGCAATCAGGTATAAACTAGAGCAATGTGACACTCCTATACACATTCATACACTCACTCACTCATTCTTTCTGTTGCCTTTTCTTTGGAGCCTTTTTGATTTTTTTTTTTTTTTTTTTAGTTAGACCAAGTCACTGTTGCTCATTCTCAAAGTTCCTCACACTTGGCTTCCTTTCAACCTGTTTTAAATGCAGTATATATGTATATGGTAATGATTTGCTCTTACTGGCACACTTCAGCCTCTAGAGAGAGCTCAAACCTCCAAATCCTGAAGAGGAAGAGTTCTGTTGTGATGTATCGGTTAACAAAACGGACTAAGATATCAGTGGTGGAGCATTTGGTAGGAGAAGCAAGAAGGTTCAGAGCTCTCCCTGTTCCTGGAGAACCCATCAGAGGCTCCTCCTTTCAAGACCCCCTTTGTCCTCTTAGCTTTCTTAGAGAAACCCTTTTTGAAAAATTGCTTCACTTTTTTCTTTCTGCCCATGTAGCTGCTATGGTCACTAAGCAAAATAAATCCTCCCAGCTCAAATGTGGTCTAGACTAGCTAATGAAGAAAGGGGATCAGATAGGTATTTTACACATACACACAAAAATCCAATTAGTAATATGTGATGAGACAAATATCGAGATAGCAGAGTTCTGAGACTCAACCCCCAATAGTAAAAAGGTTGAGAAAATTTTTTACTTGTCAGTTGAAGGTCCAAAACTTCCTGTCTGCTCTTAAAAGGAAGGTTTCTTTCTCTTTGGGAGCAAGGCTAAGTTGACCTACTTGATGAGCTACAGTCCAGGGGAGAAGCAGGAATGAAGGCAAGAAGGGTGGCTGGAGGGGAGGCCCTGGAACAGCTGCAGGTGTAAGGAAAATGGATGGGAGAGGAAAGGGGCTCCAGCAGGCATTCCTGTGGATCCCCTTTAATGTTCATTGCAGTGCAAAGACCAGACTCCCTTTTTCATTTACTCTCAGCTTTAAATTCATTTCTGGACACAATGTTTTGAAACTGAACTTCATGGGTCACCAGGTTAATATGAGTTTTCCAATTTATGATTATTTCTTTTGATTATATGTTTTTTTGAACAGTTTAACCTTTCCTATGTATTCAAACATTTTAAATTATCTTATTGCTTTAATCTGACATAATTATATTATATCTCTATTAACAAAATGAGTGTATTTTCTACTATTTGGGGGGATGAAAATTTTTGTAATTAGTTTATTTTGTGTGGCTATGTGATTTATCTCAACTTGGTATTGTTATACAAAGGCATTTATTATGGATCTCCACATATTCTAAGGGAAAACTAATAAAAGAGTAACAAAATGTAGTAGTTCTACTACCTAGCCTCTGACACAAAAGCACTGTGTTATCTTGGACAAGTCTCTTTGGTTTGATAGACATTAGTTTATGCATCTCTAAAACAAGTGAATTGGACTAAGGTCTTTTCCAGAATTAACGTTTGATGATTCTCTGAACAAACAATGACCCCTACGTCAGAATAAGAGAGGTGCCCCCGAGCACCCATCTGCAGCATGGCCATCCAGGCCTTCGGATCTTGCTTTTCACACTTCCCAGCTACCTTACAAATGTCCATGGCCATGCAGCCCTGCTGAAAGCCAAGGGCCCTGCATATTTACTTCATTTAAGAAGGCTGTGCAGGATATGCCTGGCTGACATAAATAGTGCCTAATGGGCTGTAAATGACTTTTGACCACTTGACCTTGGTCATGTTGATATGACCCCCATCAGGTCCCCTCCACTGTGGGACCACGAGGATGCCCACGCACCACTTCGTAAATGAAAAGGGCATTTCCCTTAATTGGGGAGAGGAAACAGGGTAATGTGGAGCAGCAGCAAGTCATGCATTTCATGAACGTGCAGCCTGATTGGATGCCACAGTAAATCACCCACAGCTCGGCCCTGTCAATTTTTCTGAGCCATGGCTTTGAATTACTTGCCTAAGCTTCCATTTAGCCCCACTCTAATCCCACCCTCACCCTCACCTAGCAGCATCTCCTGTCGTGCTTGCATGCTCCTCTACTACATTTTGCTCCTACTTTCTAGTTAAAGATATTTTTCCTGTCATCCCATACACAACATTTTCTTTCATCAAGATCTTTGTTCAGTAGTCAGATTCCCTGAAAAGGTTTTCCTGTGTGATGTTAATGATAGCAACAGTTACAACTACTCTAGTACTGCCCCCATTATCACCACCACCACCATGTACTGAGCCCCTGCTATGTGGCTAGCACTACATTACCTATTTTATAAACCTCTTATCTCACAGCCAGCCTGCCTAAGTCTGAATCTTATCTCTGTCACTTTCTAGCTTGTGTGATCTTGTTTAGGTCATTCAACTTCTCAGTGACTCAATTACCTTATCTGGAAATTGGGAATATCTATAGTACTTATTTGATAGGAATTGTATGAGGATTAAATGTCTTAATCTTCTTGGCTGCTATAACAACTGTAACAGCTTGGCTTATAAACAACAGAAATTTATTTCTTACAGTTTGAGAAGATTAGAAGTCCACTGTCAAGGTGCCAGCAGACTTGGCATCTAATGAGGGTCTGCCTGTTCCTCATAGACAGTGCCTTATCTGGCCGCATGATCACATGGTGGAAGAGGCTGACAAGCTCCCTCAGACCTCTTTTTTAGCACACTAATTCCATTCATGAGGGCTTTACCTCATGGTCTAATCACCTCCAACAGGTCCCACATCCTAATACTATTACCTTGAGGGTTAGCATTTCAATGTATGAATTTGGGGGGAATACAAGCATTCAGACTATAGCAAATGGGAAGTATTTAGAATAATACCTGGAATATAGTAAATTTCCAATAAATTTTAGGTTAAAATGATGTTGATGGTGTCTTCATCATACAGACGAGAAAACTGAGCTTCAAAGGGATTATTTACCCAAAGATTCAAGTTATCTGCTGCTGCATAATTACCTATTCAAAATTTTAGTTGCTTTAAATAACAATAATTCTATTCTAGTTCATGGTTTTCTGTGTCAGGAGTTTGGGCTGAACTCAGCTAGTCACTTCTTCTGCTCCACCTGGCATTGACTAGGGTCACAGCTTGTGGCTGGGCTGGAAGGTCCAATATGACTTTAATTACATACCTGGCACCTTTGTAGAGGTGTCTGCAGGCTGAGATCAGCTGGGCCCCTATCCATCTCCATGGAACTGCAGGCCCCTCCTATATGATCTCCCCATCACAATACTAAAGCTTTTTATAAGGCAACTCAGAGCTGCAAGAGACCATGTAGAAGCTGCCAGCTGAATTAAAGTCTAGCCATGAACCAGAATAAAGTAACTTCTATTGGTCAAAGCAGTCAGTGTCCAGCCCATATTCAAGAGGAGGGACGTAGACATTACCTCTTGTTGGGAGGAGCATCGAAGAACTTGTAGTCACCTCTAATCCAGTACACTGAAATCTCATACTTAGCAAATGAAGTTAAATCAGATATTACTTTAAAAGAATTAAGCATAATATGTAGCACCTATTGAGCATCCCAAAATTAATAGCTGTTAAAAAAATGGAAACCTTTTTCTCTCTGGGTGCAAATTCTGTGCACTCAGCCTATGCTTATCTCACATCATGGAGATAACATCCCCAATTAATGCACAGCCTGGGTTCAGTGGGCTTTTATGAAGGACTGCCATGGACATGTCTTATTTCCTAACTTAGGCCCAAATTTTCATGAGACAGGCATCTAACTTTATTTTTGTTTGAATCCCTCAGAGTGCCTAAAACAATGCAATGCATTCAATAATAATTCAATTAAATCATTTAATAAATTTTGTTAGTCACAAAACACTAAAAATAAATTTTTAGTAAGAGTGTTGTTTTTAAGCCTGTTGTCCATTCATTCACTCCCTCAACAAATGATAAGCAGATTAAAAATGCATATTGTATTTATGGAGTTTGTGTTCATAGATACAGAAAATGTTAGAGCTCAGAGGGAATACCAGGATCATCATGTTCGACACTTTCATTTCGTATAGAAAGAAATCCTTGTCCACAGAGCATAACTGGCTGTCTTAGCTGGAAGTTTGCTACATTAGAGCAGAAAGTCAGGTTTTATGACAGGCCACTATTTTTTCCACTAGGTCATCTGACTCTTCCCAATACATAGTAGGTATTCCAATCTTGTTCTAAAGATATACTGTATGTTTACGTTAACAGTGCATAAGAGTTATAATATTAAATTTGAGTTGGAAATATTAAAATGACTGTATAATTTTATATCTTTTAAAAATGCATATTTTTAGTGCTGTCCCCTGAAAAGACTCTAAAGCAATGATGATCCAGTAGCAATAAGCATCCTTGGTAGCCAATTAAATGTCCCATAATAGCATTTCCAACAAAGAGAAACAAGAGAGCTTCAAAGAAACAAATAACTCCTCATTTGTGGCATCATTTTGTGCCAGAAAGCAAGAAAACTATCAAAGACTAGCTGGGTCCTGTCAAAAGGACAATGTAAAGGGATTTCCGCTAACAAAAGATTTAACAAAGCGTAACAACTGCAATGAATTTTACATTACAAGCTCATGGAATAGAGCATTTATTTAATAAAGGAAAACATTTTTCTCTCTGACTGCAAGTTCTGTACACTCTGCCTATGCTCATTTCATGTCATGAAGGTAACATCCCTGATTAATGCACAGCCCCAGTTAATATAAAATTCCATGAGCTTGGAATGCTGCTTTACACAAAGCACAGAAAACACCTAACTGGTCATTATTCCAATTGCTAGAATATCAACTATTTGCTCTGAAACCTTATGAAGGAAAGAATTAAGCATTTATTTTGCCTTTTCTATATAAGCTATATTTTAGAGTTGCCAAATAGAATGTCAAGTAATGTTCTTCTTTACAGAAGAATTCCAGCCAATAAAGAATAATGGAATTAGAGAATTGCACTTGTACCACTACTAATGAAATCATGGCTCCAGGCAGATTCCCACTGGGTGTTAAAACCATTAGGTGAAACTTGATAATGGAAGGATCAGGCTGAGTCAGCATTACTAAAAATAATACACATAATAATGAGCTGCAGTAAAAAAATATGCAGTGCTACCTGTGCAATATTGTTGCTTAAAAAGTTAAAACTGAATCCAGTAAAGCCTTTACATCTAACTATTGATTTAGAGGAAATACAGGAGATAGAGGAATCAAATTAAGCAACCAGGAAGTAATGAGCCAATCACAGAATACAGGAGTGTCAACAGGACAAGTAGCCTGGTTTCTCCAACAAATCAACTAGGAAAAAAAAAGTGAGAAAGAAATTTTTCTAGAATAAGAATTGTATATCGTGTGGACTTTGAATCCCGATTCAAACAAACTAGTTAGAGAAAAAAAAAAAACTTTAAACAATTGCAGAAATTTGAATATGGGAAAACTATTAATGTGATATTGAAGAATTGGTGTCAGTTTTACTATGGCATAGTGGTGATTAAAAGTTCATTATCAGTTATAACTGTATGTCAACATGAACCAATTCTCTGAATAGTTCGTTTGGATTTTTCTCTTGCATCCATCGGTACCTTTCCAGCACCACAATCTTGACCCCAGCAGCCCTTTAAATAGTGCCTTTATTGACCTCATTTAATTCCTCCTTTAAACCAAACATATTTAAGAATAAATTTGACTTCGAATTGATCATAGTGACTTGAATGAATACAGGTTTATTTTTCTTACAGAAAAAGTTCAGAGGTAGGCAGTTGCCAGCTTTGATTGGACAGACAATGAATGTTAGAACTGACATCTATGTTTTGATCTCTTGAACTTTCCTATGTAATAGCAAAACAGCTACAACCCTTAGAACCATCATATCCATGCTCAGGTTGGAAATATGAATAGGGGTGTGACCAGCTGCATTTGTAAACCTCTGTCAAAACAAAAACATTTCTAGAAACTTCCCCACTGGATTTCCCATTATTTCTCTTTGGTCAGATCTGAGGGGAGGGTGGGAATGTAAGTCAGGATTGTCATGCCTGTGTTAGCCTTTCATAATCCAAGGCCTGGAGATGGGAAATGAGGTGGCTCTGAACAAAACTGGAATTTGCTTAGTAATAAAGAAAGGAAACTATCTGGGTAAGTAACACATATACAGTAATTATCTAGATATGTCTTTCTAAAATATCAATGTCATCAGTTTCTCTTTTTCACTCCTGTTAAAAAGTTTTCAGGGGTCTTTGCCTGAAGCAACCTTCTCCAGAGGGCTCTCTGGCATGCTGCTCTTGGAAGATACTCCTCTCACCAAGACTGGATTATCTACTGCCACAGCTGATTGTCCAACCTGCCAAAAACAGAAACTAATGCTGCTCCTCAAAATGGTAACATCGCTTAAGGAGATTCAGCAGTCACTTGGTGACGAGTTGATTATGTCAAAATCCTTGCATCTTCAAAGGGGAAACAAATGTTTTAGCTCAACAGAGAGGGACATGTGTTCTAGATGTGAGTTTGCCTTCCCTGCCACACTGCCTTAGCCAGAACCATTCCTAGGGGGTTCTGATCTATTGGCAGGATATCTCTCATAATACTGCCTCAGAGCAAGGCACCTGCTTAAAACAAAGGAGGGATGACAGTGGGTATATGACAGTGGGTCCTACTGACCTCACTACATATGGTACCATCCAGAAGCTATCAGCATTGGAATGGCCTCTTGAAGAGGCAGCTAAGACTTCTGCTTAGAGATGACCCTGCAATGATGGGGTGCCACTCTTTAGGATGTGCTATATATCTTAAACCAATTACCATCATATGTTGCCCTGTTCCCGGAAGGAAGAATATGCAGATCTGAGAACCAAGACATGGAAGGGGTGGCCCCACTGACAATCAGTCCCAGGGACCTATGTGAGGAATCTGTGCTTCCCATAACCATAATTTTAGGTTATGTGGGTCTAGAAGTTCCAAGTTCTGGAAAGAGAGACTCAATCAGGCAATACAGGAAGAGTTCCACTGAACTTACAGCCAAGCCTGCTGCCTGAGTCGTTTTGGCTGTTTCTGCCAGTAGACCAGCAGGTGCAGAAGGGAATGATGATACCTGCTTGAATCATTAAACCTGCTTATCATGAGGAGGTAGGACTGCAGTGACCTAATGGAGGTGGGAAGAAATATGTTGGGCACTCATGGTCAACTGGGTCACTCAGGCTTTCACTAGAAATTGTCAAGTAGAGCAAATGAGGCCTAATAAGAAAATGATACAGAGAAACTCACACCTACTCCAACCCATACAAACCACTTAGACTAGCAGAAGTTTGGCCAGAGATAAGGAGAATGTAGAAGGAATGGAGTCATGAGAATCAGCTACAGCCTCAGGACCAACTGTAGCAGCCACTAACCATGAATCTTGAGCTTTGTTGTAAAATGTGACAACCAAAGCTGAAAGACATTGTGCCAGGATGAAGGGAACTTAGTGTGAAAGGCCAGGAGATCTGAACAGTACCAGAGGGAAATGCAGTCAGAGTCCCACCAAATCCTTTTTACCAGACTGATGTTCCCTTCGCCAGCTGCTGTGTGTGTTGGCTTCTTCCTGCTCACAGCACCTCTTTTCTCCAGAAAATTGCCTTACCGTGAAGTATTACATCCCCCTTCCTCAGGGGCTGGGGAACCACAGCCAATGATGGGGGATAAACAGACATAGGGATAAGGTCTGGCCCCTTTTCCTCAGAGTGGGGCAACTCTGTGGTGCTGTTTGTGATCCAGAGCTCCTTTTGAGGCCAGGCTGAAACTGGGCTCCAGTTGAACCCACTTCCTTGGCTGGCTTCTTGCCACTCTTAGCCTGCTCACCTCACTCTCTTTCTCTTGAGAACATTTTGTCCAATATTCATCTTCTCAAGATTCCCCCTTTGGGGCTCTGTTTTTAGCAAACCTGATCTGAAATACTGTCTGTTTGGGGCTAAGTTGTGTCCCCCAAAAAGATGTGTCCAAGTGCCAGCCCAGGTAGTCATGCAGGTGAACTTATTTGGAAATAGGGTCTTTTTTAATGTAATCAAGTTAAAATGAGGCCATATTGGCTTGGGATAGTTCCTAATCCAACAACTTGTGTCCTTACAGGAGGAAGAACACAGATAGACCCACACAGAGGGAAGACTATCATGTTACAATGGGAGCTGAGATTAGAGTTGTGCTGCCATAAAAGGGACCATTGTGGATTGCCAGCAACCACCAGAACCTAGGGAGAAGCAAGGATGCATTCTTCCCTAGAACCTTCAGAGAGAGCATGGCCCTACCAACATGTGGATGTTAGATTTCTAACTTCCCAGTTTTAAGCCAGTCATTTAAGATATTTTTGTTGTGGCAGCAATGGGAGCCAAATATATTGTCACTGGAGGCCCAACTTAAATTTAATTTCCTCTGTGAAGCTCTCTCCTTGTTGAGTCCTGCACTGCTGACACCAGAATCTCCACCATAGCACCAGTAGCACACATTTTCCCCTCCATTCATTGCCTCTTACCTCTTACTGGTAGTACATCTTCACTGTTTGTAGGTGCTAGATTATAAGCTCTTGGAGAGCAAAGACCAGAGAAGATACTTATGCCACTTTCCCAGTTTAAGGAGTCTCTTTAGTTAGTATTATCTTTGTGATGGAAAACTATAAAGATATTTTATTGTGCATTCCTATTTTAGCGAACACTCCCAATGAATAAGAGATAGAAAAAAAAAGTTGAGAATCATTCAAAATAAACAGTTTTTCTGTCTATATGAAAGATTTTGTTTCATTTTTGTGTGTTGGACCACTTTGGCTGGTGTGTTAGAGCACTGACTGACATAGTTAGGGAGATGGACTTTTTAAAAAATGTGGGCTGGTAAAACTATTGAAAAATGCATGGAATATTCTTAAAAGCTGGTCAAACCAATATGATACACCAATTCCAATTCCACTCCCATATATATATCTAAGAAAAATGAAAACATGTCCACGAAAAGGCTTGTCTATGAATGTTTGCAGTAACATTATTCATAGTAGCCAAAAAGTAGAAACAACCCAAATGTCTACCAATTAATGAATGGATGAATAATTCATAAAATGGAACATTATTCAGCAGTAAAAAGAATAAAGCACAGATATATGCAACAACATGAGGAAACCTTGAAAAAAAAAAAAAAAGGTTGGATTTGTTAGCCTGTTTGCTTAAAAAGGTGCTAAGACTCTTGGTATTCTAAATACCGTCTCATTTTCAAGGCTCATGTTCTTAAATTTTTCTGGAAACTGAAGCATATCTAAAACAAATACAGGTGAGTGGGAAAAGGTTATTTATAGATTTAACAGGAGAACAGAAACATGCTGGGCTCAATTCCAAACTCTTTGATTTTAGCATCCAACAACATTTATTAATTAAGGAGACATTCACATTCTTTCTAGTGTTCTCAATTCGCATCTGGAATGTTTCCTTTGAGAACAAGTGTCCCACAGAATGCCAGCACATTCTATTAGGACCACATTTCTGGGACTATTCTCTTCTGATTAGACTGTTCTGGGAGGTTAGTGGAAGGGAAGCAACAAAGAGAGTATTGCTAGCCCCATAGAGTAAAAGATTAATAATATCAACAAAACGATCTCATTCTTGGGAGCTGTTGGAAATTGAAGCCTTAGTATACGTTCTTCAAAAACAATTTGTGAGATTGAACTTCAGGAAAGGAATTCAGTGGTCAATGTGAATAAGTACAAATGTTTTAAATTTAACATTTTCTCCTGGTTAACTTAAAAATAAGTCCTAAGAAAATTAAGTATTATGTTTGTTTTCCTCTAAGTTCCCAAAGGACAGGTGGAGATGATTTAATCATAAATGACTTGGATAACTTTAAATACAGTAAGATGGCCTGTCGTCAGAGTTTTGATCTGGAATACTGCAGATGATGAGCAGAATAAAGGCAGGATCACTTACTGACATATCCAATGTTATATCTGTAATAGAATTAAAAGTAAGAAACCCATTGCTGATTTTCCTGGAAGATTTATTTTTGTCCCTTAAGGTTATCTTGTTTTCCTTCTTTTTCTTAAAACATATCAAAATGTTAGCAGAATGAGGACACTGTTCTTCTGCCCTAGATGTCTTATATTCAAAATATTCAAATGTAAAATCGGATCAAAAAAGAGGTCCCGTTTGAGAAGGCAAAGGACATGAGAACATTTAGAATATCTAGTGTCATTCTACAAAAACCTTTTCTTTCCTCTTGAGAGCCTTTGATACCCTGCCCTGGAAAACCAATACACATTATTGTACAACTTGATAATGTGTGCATACTGCTCTGTGAGAAATTGGCAGAAAAAGTAAAGGGAAGAAATAATACGCGTAGTTACAAAGGAAAATAATAAGGTCACTGCAAGCACAATTTTTCTTTTTTCCAAGTCTCAGTGCCCATCATCTTTCTAAGATTGGATTTCATTTGCACTTTAATACTGGATGGGAAAACTTCACGTTACTTCTATCAGCTCACCTGCCTGTGACAATCTCAAGATCTTAATAGCTAGACCACCAAACAGGAAATAGTCTTGCAGATCAAGTTTTTGAAGCTATCAGTCTACAAACCTTGCTTGCAAGAATATTTTCCAAAGCCTGTACAAATTTACCATTATAATATATAAATTTAAGACAAATATTTTATGTCTTTTTATATACAACAGAAAATAAGATGTTTCTCAGGGTAAATTAGTTCATTTGCATATATCTGTTTATTTGCATTTATTTATTTATCATTTATTCCTTCAACTAACCAAAGTCAGGAACTGTGCTAAGTGGTGAAAATGTAAAGATGAATAATCCATTTTCCCTCAAAGAGTTCTTGGGCAAGTAGGTAGGGAACCACTAACATATAATGTGATGCACAAAGAGATGCATCCAATTCTAAATAGGCCAAAACAGCTCCACCCAAGTGGAAAGAAACATTTAGAGCCCTTCAGAACCACTAGGACAGTTGGCTCTGATCTCAGATAAGTGGAGAAAACAGATCCCCACTCAACTGGGAATTTCTTCCTCTGTGCAACTTTCTAAATCTTTGAAAGCCAAGTTCTTCATTTTCTTTCTTGTTCTCATTCCAAGAGCAGGTAACATTGAGTTTGCTCTGCCTGAAATCCCTCTTCAAAGTGTGTGGATATTTCAACTGGTTTTAAGTAAACCTCAGTGTTTTATTTTGTTTCTTTAATGCTGAGCAGAGGTGGGGGGAGGACAAGGACTGCATCTCTTTCAGGAATGTTACCTGCCTGTGAGCACAGCCACTGGCTTCCTACACTCTGCTTACCTGGCCTTCACTACCCATGCAGCTCCGGGATCGCTTATCAGGTAAGAGATAAAAAAGGCAATCAGAGCTGTAGCAGCAAACTGTTTCAGCCATCAAGTCTTGCTCTAGTTAGCCCAATTTCTCTCAAGTGTTTCTTCTCTATCCCTCCCACACTCACTGACCCCTCAGCTCCTGGTCTCCAAGTTTGTTTTCTCATGCAGTAGGTCAGTGGCTCTGCTAGTCTTTACTCTCTCATTCTGATTATGGATAAATACATATTACAGACCTTCAGCCTTATCCTGGCATTCAAATTTCTCTGACCTTTATATTTTACTGCGACTTTCCTAGAACTGGATACCTCCCTTGTTCTCAGGGAAGGCTAACAGCATAGTGGATTGAATGAGGCTTTGCAGAAAGAACTGGGTTTACTTCTTGACTATAGCATTTCCTAGTTATGTGACTAAGCAAGAATAAACCTCTCTAAGCCTCAATTTCTAATACTATTACCTTCCAAGGTTTTTATGAAGATGAAATGAGATAACAATTAAAAAGCACCTAGCATATAGTACAACCAATAAACAGTGGCCTTTTTATGATTATTTTTGTATACACCCTGCTTATAGCCAAGGCTGGCCATGCCCACTTCCTGGGAGTATATCCATTCATTTGCAGTATGCCAAGAACTGTGCAAAATCCTGACACTGTAACAGTGATATATACAAGGTCCTGTCTTAGAGGAACTCTTGGATCCTTTGGAAGGGATGAGTATGTGCATAAATTATTATGACAGTAAGTTATAAAATGGCAGAAAGGAAGATACAATGCTTTGGGAATACAAGAGATAAGACTGCAGCATGCAGCTCACAAGAGAGAAATATACCTGTTAAGTTAGAATTTAAAAAATAACAGTTGTGCAAAAATTTTGCCCTCTCCACATAGGAGAAGCCCAACTAGCACAAGCATACTTATCACCAATGAACTATAAAAGGTACACAGTAATCCCCACAATTTCCTGAGAGTATCAGTAAGGGTTTGGTTAGAAAATCAGAAGTCATTCTAGCTACTTCAAGCAAGAAGATTTTAATTTAGGGAACTGGATACTTACAAAACTATAGATAGAATTGGCACAAGGGCGATCAGAGAAGACCACTGCTAGATCTCAGGGGTGCTGTTAGCTTTAAGGAAGTCAAGAAATTACAGGAACAACGAGAAACTGCTGACAGTACCCACAGCTCTGAGCTGGAGTTTAGCAGGAAATGTCTCTGGGGTTGACACAAAATCTCACACCTGCCTACTGGTGCTGGAAAAACAATAATACAACTTCTGCTTCTGCTCAGCCTTCCAAATCTCATGTGAGTGCCTACATTACCCATGCCTTTATTTTTTGATGCTTTGACATCTTGGGATCTTGCTGACCCAAAAGCCACTACCCCACCCAGGGTTAGCTAATTTCTAGAGATAACAAACAAATCTTCTTTGAGCATGCCTTTTATGAGCAAGCTAGCCATTCTGGACTCCAAACCCTAATCACCTCCTTTATGGGAGTCTCCCACTCTGGGTTGCTAGCTATCTGCCCTAATGACTCCAGGCCCAGATACCAGACAACTAAAGACAGCCCGTACATCCCAGAGCCCACTGAAATTATTCACAGTAGCCAATCCTAAACCTGCATACCCTACACCACCTGCCCTTTCCAGTGGAAACCATAATAAATGGTCTTGTTCACACTTCGCCCTCACCACCCACCCCGCCTCTTGAGCCACTTTGGTGCTTCCCCCAAGTGCTGTTCCCCAATGGCATGGTATGTCCCCTTTCTTGGGATCTGTAAACAGAACTATCTTTTCAATGGCAATTGCATCCTGGTCTGCTGGCCTCACCATATTTGAATCACTTTAAAAACCTACATTTTAATAAAGTGCCTCCCATTAAGGAAACCTCATCTAGAATTTGCTGGCAGAAATTTTGAAAATGTAGTTCCCAGGCTTCAGACTACTGGAAGAGAGAACATGAAAAGAGAAAAATAGTGCTGAGTTCCCAAGAAACAATCTAGTACACTGAGTTACAAGTAGGTGTTAGCCCTCATTTAGTGTGGCTAAAGAAATAGTTCTCTGTGGTCTGGATTATTCCATTAGAGCAGGGCTGGCTACATTTTGCTAAATTTTTTATTTATAGATAAAGTTACTAATATTTGTCTTTAATTTTGAACGAGTTTTTTGTTTGTTTTTTTGTTTTTTTGAGATGGAGTTTCACTCTTGTCACCCAGGCTGGAGTGCAATGGCACTATCTCAGCTCACTGCAACCTCTGCCTCCCAGGTTTAAGCAATTCTCCTGCCTCAACCTCCCGAATAGCTGGGATTACAGGCGCCCACTCTCATACCTGACTGATTTTTCAAAATTTTTTAGTAGAGATGGGGTTTCATCATGTTGGCCAGGCTAGTCTTAAACTCCTGACATCAGGTGATCCACCCACTTCGGCCTCCCAAACTGCTGGGATGACATTCCTGAGCCACTGTGCCCGGATAAATCCTGATTACTCATTGCTCAAATGAGCCTCTCCACACTCCCTGGTGATCTCCATAGAAGTTTTTGTGGCCTTCTCTGAGTCCTACACACTGCTTGCCACACACTTCACTTACTAACCAGAATGGCTGTGCAGTGACCTAGCCCCTTAATGACCATGGATGACCCCATGTTCTCTATCTCATTGGTGTCACGTATGCTGTAGCAACAGAAGAGAAATTTAGAAATTCTTTTCCAGTAAAAGGCACTTCCTGCTTAAAACACAAGCTGAAAATGGATCCCCAGTAACACAAAGAGTGATACTTCCTGTGCAGTATCTTTAAACTTTCCCCATCCCCTTAGAGGGGTGGTGGTAGTTTTCATGTTTAATTTCCTCCTATTGCCCTGCCCCTGGCATGAAGAGAAAGCTCAGAAGTTGGAGAGATTTAGACTCAAACATGTGGGTTACCCACCAATCTATGCAGAACTGTGACTATAGAAGTGTATGTTAACATCTCTTTGAAGATGGGTCTGACTTCCAGCCTCGAATTCTATTAAAAATTGATTTTCCTGTCATAAACAACGTAACATTCTCCCTATACAACATGGTTAGGCATCCTATAGAGAGCAATAGTTCAGCAGCATGGAACTTTTTGGCATTTATTCTTTTTCTTTTCTTTTTTTTAAGATGGAGTTTTGTTCTTGTTGCCAAGGCTGGAGTACAAAGGCGTGATCTTGGCTTATACAACCTCTGTCTCCCAGGTTCAAGCGAATCTCCTGCCTCAGCCTTCCAAGTACCTGGGACTACAGGTGCGGGCTACCATGCCTGGCTAATTTTTATATTTTTAGTAGAGATGGAGTTTCACTGTGTTGACCAGGCTGGTCTCAAACTCCTGACCTTGTGATCTGCCCACCTCAGCTTCCCAAAGTGCTGGGATTACAGGCGCGAGCCACCACACACGACCAGTATTTATTTATTCAAGAAATACTTATTGCTTCTTCTTTTCCTTCCTCTTTCGCTTCTCTTCCTTTTCAGAAAAATTCAGTCCTAAATCCATTTTGGGGCATCTTCACCAGGGGGGAAGAAGCACAGAGGCCCATAGCAGGTGTCAGTGTCTGACCAGGGAGGAGGCAACCAAACGGAGGGTGGAGGTGGGAAGCACCTCCGGTGGGGGATGTTAGAGCTCATACAGGGTGAGGAGAACATCAGCAGAGGAGGACATTCTGCACAGATGGAGTCCTGAAGCAGTGAGGAAGGCACCTCCACCTTCCACAGTGGCTTGGCGTACCGTGTGGGAGCCCACAGGGGTAAGGAGAGCATCTGTGCAGGGAGAAACAGCCTGGAGCAGGGTGCCAGTGTCTGAGAGGGGAAGGTGGGTGTTGTGCTGGGCAGGCAATGGGATGAGAGATTGGTTACATGAGAAGGAGGATTGATCAGCAAATATACTAAGGTTAATAGATGCTGGTGTTGTCACTGTGAATGGATAAGTTACAAACATGAAGAAGTAGAAAAGTAGACTGAATCTTGTGAATTTTGGATTTGAATGATATGTCTCAGTGAGAATTTATGATCTCTCTCTCTCTCTCTCTCTCTCTCTCTCTCTCTCTCTGTCTCTGTGTGTGTGTGTGTGTGTGTGTGTGTGTGTGTGCATGCACATGTGTGTATTCTCAATAGGAGCAAAGACAGTGAGCACACCTGGCATCCTGGTATCAAACCTGTTTCTGGACATCATTCTCCACTGAAAAGAACCCCTCTCTGGAGCAACTGCTGGTTCCAGGGCTAGGATAAGGAAAAGCTAGAGGAGTCTCAAACATTTTCATGTGTCTGAAAAGTAAGAATGATGATGGGACATCGAAAGGCCACAAACCAGCTTAAATCTAAACCAATGTAAACATAAAAATAAAAAATGGCAGCAGCCGGAGGCAGTGGCTCATGCTTGTAATCCTAGCACTTGGGAGGCCAAGGTGTGGATTGCCTGAGCTCAGAAGTTTGTAACCAGCCTGGGCAGCATGGTGAAACCCATGTCTACCAAAATGCAAAATATTATTCAGGCGTGGCAACATGCACCTGTAGTCCCAACTACTCGGGAGACTGAGGCAGGAGAATTGCTTGAACCCAGGAGGCAGAGGTTGCAGTGAGCCAAGATCACCCCATTGCACTCCAGCCTGGTGACAGAGTGAGACTCTGTATCAAATATATATATATATATATATATATATATATATATATATATATATATATATATATATATATATATATATCACAATTGAATATAACAGGAAGCCAAGAGTCAAAACTGATATAAAGAAGTAAATGAACAAATTGGAAAATGGATGAGAAAGAGGACATATACATTGTTCCAAAGCATATACCCCATAATAATTTTTAGCCACAAAAGGACCAAGAGTAACTTTACCGTGGAGGAAACTGGTATGCACTACCTAAACTGAACAATTAAAGTGAACTTCACCATTAATCGGACACATCCCCACCTGATATCATCCAATAAGAATAACACCATCACTTGTGTGATATTCTTGCCAAAGATGCACAACTTGAATTCAACCTCAAGAAAACATTATATAGGCCAGTGCAGTGGCATGCTCCTGTAATCCCAGTGCTTTGGGAGGCTGAGGAGGGAGGCTCACTTGAGGCCAAGAGTTTGTGACTAGCCTGGACCACATAGCAAGACCCCATCTCCACAAAAAATAAAAACAAATAGGCTGGGCAAGGTGGATCACACCTGTAATTCCTGTACTTTGGGAGGCCAAGGTGGGCAGGTCACCTGAGATCAGGAGTTTGAGACCAGCCTGGCCAACATGGTAAAACCTCTTCTCTACTAAAAATATAAAAATTAGCCAGGCGTGGTGGCAGGTGCCTGTAATCCTAGCTAACTGGGAGGCTGAGGCAGGAGAATCACTTGAACCCAGGAGGTGGAGGTTGCAATCAGCCGACACTGCACCATTGCACTCCAGCCTGGCTGACAAGAGTGAAACTCTGTCTCAAAATAAGTCAATAGAAAAAACAAATAATATAAAAAGATTATACAAACTCAAGGCGAGGGGCATTCCACTAATAACTGGTTTGTAATTTTCAAAAAATTCAAGATCATGAAAATCAAGAATATTGAGAAAACATTCCAAAGTGAGTGAGGTTTTTAAAACTTGACAATTAAATATCATGTGTGATTATGGACTGGTTCCTATGTGATAAAGGGACATTATTTAGCTAATTGGAGTCTGTGGATTAGATGGTAGTGATACATCAATGTTAATTTCCTGATACTGATGGTTGTATTGTGAGAATGTAAGAGAACGTTCTTGTTTGTATAAAGCACATATCTGAGTTTCTGAGAGTGGTGGGGGATCTGGGGGCATCATTTCAAATGATGTGGGAAATAAAGAGTTCTTTGTACTAGCAAGTTTTTTGTAAATATGAGATTCTTTAAGAGCTTTTAAAAAAATACACTTAGAACTTTAAGACAGTTTTAAATCTATGGAAAACTGGAAGGTAATTCAGAGTTCCACATACCCCACACCTACTTCCCCTGTAACATCTTACATTGCATGTATTAGGATGGTGCACTTCTTACAGTTAATGAACCAATTATCGACATACTATTATTAACTAAAGCCCATCATTTATTCATATTTTCTGAGTTTTAGTTTTCTTTGTTCCAGGATAGTATGCAGGATACTCCATTACATTAGCCATCCTGTATCTTAGGCTCCTCTTGGATGTGATGATTTCTGAGACTCCTTGTTTTTCATGACCTTGACAGATTTTAGGAGTACTGGTCAATGTCCCTCAACTGGTATTTTTCTGATGTCTCTTCTAACAAGTACACAGGCATTAGGGATTTTTAGTAGAACTACCACAAAGGTAAAGTGCTATTGTCACCGTATCACATCAAGAATATATAATATCAGTTTGGGTGCAGTGGCTCGTACCTGTAATCCCAGCACTTTGGGAGGTTGAGGAGGAAGGATCACTTGCAGCCAGGAGATTGAGACCAGCCTGGGCAACAAAGCAAGACCTTGTCTTAAAAACAAACAAACAAACAAACAAAAAACACTTAGGCATGGTGGTGGATGCCTGTAGCCTCAGCTATTCTGGAGGCTGAGATGGGAGGATTACTTGTGCCTGGGAAGTTAAGACTCAAGGAATCCTCCCATCTTGAACCATGATCACGCTGCAGCACTCCAACCTGGGCAGCATGAGGTCTCATCTCAAAATGTTTTTGTTTGTTTGTTTGTTTGTTTGTTTTTTAAGGTGCATACTATCAATAGACCTTATTACTGCTAATGTGAAACTTGATCACCTGGCTGAGTGTTTGTCAGGTTTCTCTGATGTAAAGTCCCCTTTCCCTGCTTTCCACACTTTATTCTTTGGAAAGAATTCACTATGCACAGCCCACATATACAGAATGGAGAGTTGTGCTCCACTTCTTTGAGGGAAAACTATCTACATAAATTGTTTGAAATTCTTCTGCACAGGAGATTTATCTATTGCCCCCTATTTATTTATTTACTTTATTTATTTGTATCAGTACAGATAGATATATATATTATACTTTTCAATACTACTTTATTTTTTGCTCAAATCTTTTCAGTTTGGTTCATTTGGGAGATCTTTCAGTCAGCTCCAGTGTCCCTTTGACCCTTCAACATATTCCCATTATTGGGGTGTGTGTGGAGGGGGGGTGTGAATGGGTGTGCATACGCACATGCATGCATGTTTGAACATTCTTTCTGGCATTATAAGATGCTCCAGGCTCATCTATATTTCATCTTTATTTCTTTTCCCAATATTAGAACCCATTGTTTCTCTAAGGAGCTCTGAGTCCTTTCATTGGAGAATAGTACTAGGAATCAAGACTTGGGTCCTAAGTATGCTCCTTGTTGCTGGGGGTGTTGTTGCTTCTAGTACCTCTCAGCTGACAGAACAAGAAAACACATGTATGTACATTAAAATTTTTATATATACATATCATAAATATTTCTACAAGCAATTTTTTATATATATACTAAGCTAAATGTGAGTTTACGTTAATGCCTCCAACTCTAATTCATTACTACATGGATTGCCCTAGCCTCTTCCTCCCTTGCTTATCTGTAACTTGCTACTTCAACAATTAAAAACTTGGTTCCCACCATATACCATCCATTTACTTAATTGTATAGTTACATGCATACTGGAATCAGACAAATAAGTAAATGTGTGCCTGATGATGGAAACCAGGTTCAGAATTATTCACCTTTACTCTCATGAGAAACAACTTCATCAACTAGACTTCAGTGCTTCTTCCTTAGTCTTACAGATCACTTCTCTCCAAAGTTACTCAGGCCATTCCCCCTTCTTCCTTCTACTGCAGTGAGATTGTTCCATACATTGAAATATAGTCAGATTATTTTCTTACATTCTGAGTTCCATCCTGAGATTCCCTGACTTCCTAAATATGTTTTAAAATGTGCATACATTAAGGTTCATTCTTTGTGCTAAAATTTTACAGGTTTTGACAAATGCATATTGTCAAGTATCCAATATTGCAGCATCATGCAAAAGAGTTCTACTATCCTAAAAAGTCCCATGCCTCATCTACCCAATTGTCTCTATTATCCCTGAACTTCTGGGAAACACTGATCTCTTTACCATCTCTATTCTTTGCCCTTTCCAGAATCTCATATAATTGGAACCATTTAGTATGTATGTACTCTTTTCAGACTTGCTTATTTTATTTAGCAATATACACTTAAAATTCTTCCATATCTTTCCATAGTTTATTAGCCCATTCCTTTTTATCGCTTTTTATTGGAATAAAATTCCTTTGTATGTATGTACCATAATTTGTTTATCCAGTTACTTATTGAAGGATATCTTTTTTCCCAGTTTTTAATAACTATAAATAAAGCTGCTATGAACATTTTTATTCATGTTTTTATGTAAAGATAAGTTTTTAAATCAGTTGAGTAGATACCTAGGAACACAATTTTTGGTCCAGACCATGCCTAGCTATGTAAGAAACTGCAAATGTTGGTGTACCATTTTGAATCCCCCCAGGCAATAAAAGAAAATTTCCATTGCTTCACATTTTGCCAGAAATCAATATTGTCAGTTTTGGGATTTTTGCCATTCTAATAGGTCTGTAATAGTGTCCAATTGTTCTTTTACTTTGCATTTCCCTGATAATAAATGATTTTGAGTATTTTTATTCCTATTTTCCATCTGTGTATCTTCTTTGGTGAGGTGTCTATTCATTGACCACTTTTAATTGAGGTGTTTGTTTAACCTAAAATGCAATAAAATATTTTTTTAAGTTTTTAAAGTGTTGTATACTTAGAAAGAGAAAGAAAGAAAGAGAAAACAGGGAAGGAAGATTTATTAAGCATATACTATATGCAGGCACTATTCTGGACACTTGAGATATATTAGGGAACAAAATAAACAACACCTGCCCATATAATGATTTTATTCTAGTGGGGAGAGTAGAAGAAAGCAATAAATGATATAAATGAATGAATCAAAAGGTAATACAAAAAAAATAGTTAAAGGGATGTGGGGAACAGTACAGGTAGCAGCATAAACATTTGTTGTCACAGAAGGCCTTATGGAAAAGGTGATACTTAAACAAAGACTTAAAGGAGATGAGTAACCCAAGGAATATCTGGAGAAGAGCTCCTGAGCTACAGAACACTTGAACAAAGCCTCTGAGGCAGGAATACACCTAGAGCATTTGAGGAAAGGGGAAAGGCCAGAGTGCCAGGAAAGCAATGGGTGAAGAGAAAGGAGGAAGAAGAAGAAGTCAAATAGGTCTAGAGTTGACAGATCAGGATGAGCTTTTTGATCATTGAAAGGACTTTGCCTTTTATCGAGTAAAATGATGTTTTGAGTAGAAGAGTGACATTACCCAACTTACATTTTAAAGGGATCGCTCTAGCTGATCTGTTGGAATAAGACTATAGTGGGGAAAGGTTAGAGCCAGAAAGACTTGATAGAAGACTTCTGCAATAGTCTAAAGGAGAGTTGCTCTAGACCACAGTGGTGGAAATGGAGGTGGTGAGAAGCCATTGGACTTTGGATATACTTTGAAGTACCCACAGCATGATTTCCTGATGGATTGGATATGAAATAAGAAAGGAATAGAAGAGTTAAGGTTTCAAGATTTTTGGCCCAAGCAAGTGGCATGATAGATTTGTCATCACCTGAGATGGAGACAGCTGTGTGGGGAACACTCAATAAACAGCCCAGAGTAACACACCCAATTGAGGAATATGTTGCCTGTAAAACCCAAATAGGCCCACTAGGCATTGTGCTTCTTGCTTGTTTGTAGGAGGGGCCAAATGCAGCAACTTATACTTCACCTTAGAATAAACATCTTGACAGCCCCCACACCACTGGACCCTAGAAATCTTACTGAGGTAGAAGGTCCCTGAATTTTAGATTTATTTCTCATCCTCTGGCATGCAAAGTTCTCACCAATAAGTCCAGTGTGTTTGCTACTTTGTGCTCACTGGATCCAATCAGCATAATGTCATCAATGTAATGGACTAGTGTGATATCTTGTGGAAGTGAAGAGTTATCAAGGACTCTCCAAATAGGATTATGACACAAAGCCAGAGAGTTGATATACCCTTGAGATAGGACAGTAAAGGTATATTGTTGGCCTTACCAATGTAAGGAAAATTGCTTCTGGTGGGCCTTATGGACAGGAATGGAGAAAAGGGCATTTGCCAAGTCAATGGCTGCATACTGTTATCAGGAAATGTGTTAATTTGCTCAAGCAATGAAACCATATCTGGTACAGCAGCTGCAATTGGAGTCACCACTTGGTTAAGTTTACGACAATACACTGTCATTCTGCAAGATCCATCTGTCTTTTGCACAGGCCAAATGGGAGAGGTGAATGGGGATGTGGTGGTAATCACCACCCCTGCATCTTTCAAGTCCTTGATGGTGGCACCAATCTCCAAATCCCTCCAGGAATACAATATTATTTTTTATTTACTATTTTTCTAGGTAGAAGCCACTTTAATGGCTTCCATTTGGCCTTTCCCACCCTAATAGCCCTCACCCTACCAGTCAGGGAACCAATGTGGAGATTCTGCCAGCTGCTAAGTATGTCTGTGCCAATTCTGACACTGGAGAAATGGCCACAAGACGAGTCCAGAGACCTACTCAACCCACTGTAAGTCATACCTGAACTAAAACTCCATTAATTACCTGACCTCTATAAGCCCCTACTTTAACTGGAGAGCCACAGTGACGTTTGGGTCCCCTGGAATCAACATCAGCTCAGAGCCTATGTCTAGTAGTCCCTAAGATGTTTGATCATTTCTCTTTGCCCAGTGCACGATTAACCTGGGAAAAAAAAAAAAAAAAAAAAAACCAGAGGCCTCCTTGGGGAAGGATGGAAGAAAGATTAACAGCATAAATTTTTGGTAGTGTAGTGGGGTTCTTCCTCAAGGGGACCAAACCTCCCCTTCATTGAAAGTGTTTTGGGTCTCTAAACTGGCTCAATTCTGGAAATTGATTGAGGGGCTGTGTTCTCTGTTTTTATAATTCAAATTAGCCTTTTGTCCATTTGACCTAAAAGTTTTCTGCTTATATAAATTAAGCAGGAATGTAGTAGGCTTCCAATCAGTTTCAATTCTAGGAACACCATGATTAGCCAAAGCCAGAGCTCTACAAAAATCAGACTATTCTTGTAGTAGATAGATTTCTGCTTTGCCTCTGCTGTCTATTGCAGTATCTATGCCCACACTGCCTTTGATAGTTGAGTGCCACCACATGGCCCCTCCCATCTTGAGATCTTATTATTCCCATTGTATTTCAATTTTGTAGTTGAGTGACTGTGGTTCCCACTATTAGTTCTGACATACAGAGAACAACAATTAGAGGGCTCTTCAAAAATGCAGGTGCTGCCCTCACAAATCTATTTCGCAAAGCATTGGTCAAGGGGATATCTTCTGGACCCTCCCAGATGGGACGAGTAGGTCTAATTTGAATAATCTACTCCACCATCCCAATCTCCCTAAGCCTTTGGATCCCTTCCTGTGCATTAACCCAAGGGCGATCAGGCATTTCCAGCTTGCTCACAGTGGGCCATCTTTTAATCCATATGTCAGTTAACCAAGCAAATAAACTATTAGAATCTTTTTTTTAACTCTGCAACATTAAATGCAGAATCCCTACTTAGTGAGCCCAAAACAATAAATTCAACCTGATTCAACTTTATGTTTCTTCCACCGTTATCCCATACCTTTAGTATCCATTTCCATGCCTGTTCTCCAGATTTCTATTTATAAAAACTAGAAAACTCAAGCAGCTCTTTTCAAATACAGTCGTTTTGAGTATGCTGGAAGTGTACCTCCTCATAGGTCACACTCTCAACCTCACCTCTAGGAGCCTGCCTGGACTTTAGTCTAGTTATAGAACTAGAAGCAAACAGGGGTGTTGGGGGTGACTCCTGAGAATTTATTTTGGCTGGCAGCTGCCTCAGAGAAGGCCATCACTTTCCACCTTTGTCTTAGGAGATAAACCGTGCAATGCCTCAAGCAACACAGGGTTTATCTCCTAAGACAAAGGTGGAAAGGCTGATGGCAGCATGGGTTAGGGAGGGGAGGTTGCCACTACTGGGGATGGGAAAGCTGTTTCTTCTGGCAAGAAAGGTTCATTAGAGTTTACAAGCTCAGTGTCCCCAGCCTCATCAGGGTCCTCCCACACATCCCCATTCCAAGTTGCATGGTCCCATTCTTTTCCAATCAATGCCTTCACTTTAACAATAGATACTTGGCAAGACTGTGCATGCACCTTTTGCTGCAGGTCAGTCACTTGCATGTTAAGAGTTTGTGTCTGGTTTTTCCACAGTTTCAGCTCTTTCTCTACAGAAAATAAGACTCTGATTCAAGGCAATCTTAGAAGATATAAGGCTCAGTATCTGCTTCTAAAGCCAGAAGTTAGAATCATTGAGTTCATCATTTTCTTTCATTACTTTGTCCAGTGAACTTAGGAGCAACCAGCCAGCTTCATTAATGTTCCTTGTTTCTCTATATATGATGAAGGTTTAAATGTATAGAGTCACTAAACTCCTTGCCTCCCATGAGCAGTGAATCAGGTTGTTGAATGTGTTTATTTTGCATAACTCTCTAAACAGTTCATGCCAAGGACTATCAGTGTTCTTCATACTACTAGAAGTAGGCAAGGACTTCATGACCAAAATGCCAAAAGCAATGGCAACAAAAGCCAAAATAGACAAATAGGACCTAATCAAACTCCACAGCTTCTGCATGGCAAAAGAAACAGTCAGTAGAGTGAATCAGCAACCAACAGAATGGGAAAAAATTTTTGCAGTCTACCCATCTGACAAGAGGCTGATATTCAGAATTTACAAAGAACTAAAACAGATCTACAAGAAAAAAACAAACAAGCCCATTCAAAAGTGGGCAAAGGATATGAACAGACACTTTACAAAAGAAGACATACAGGAGGCCAACAAACATATGAAAAAATGCCCATCATCACTGGTCATTAGAGAAATGCAAATCAAAACCACATTGAGATACCATCTCACACCAGTTAGAATGGCGATCATTAAAAAATCTGGAGACAATAGATGCTGGAGAGGATGTGGAGAAATAGGAACATTTTTACACTGCTGGTGGGAGTGTAAATTAATTCAACCATTGTGGAAGACAGTGTGGTGATTCCTCAATGACCTAAAAACAGAAATCCCATTTGACCCAGCAATCCCATTACTGGGTATATAGCCAAAGGATTATAAATCATTCTACTATAAGGACACATGCACACGAATGTTCATTGCAGTAGTGTTTACAATAGCAAAGACCTGGAACCAACCCAAATGCCCTTCGATGATAGATTGGATAGGGAAAATGTGGTACATATACACCATGGAATATTACACAGCCATCAAAAACCATGAGTTCGTGTCCTTTGTAGGGACATGGATGAACCTGGAAACCATCATTCTCAGCAAATGACACAAGAGCAGAAAATCAAACACCACATGTTCTCACTCATAGGCAGGTGTTGAACAATGAGAACACGTGGACACAGGGAGGGGAGCACTACACACTGGGGTCCGTTGGGGTGAAATGGGGGAGGGATGGGGGTGGGGAGGTGGGAAGAGATAGCATGGGGAGAAATGACAGATACAGGTGAGGGGAAGGAAGGCAGCAAACCACACTGCCATGTGTGTACCTATGCAACAATCTTGCATGTTCTTCACATGTACTCCAAAACCTAAAATGCAATAAAAAAAAAAAAAGAAGTAGAGTACTTAGCATTTTTGTGTCTAATCATATTAAGCAGCCAACTCCAGAATCCCAAAAACCAACTAAAGAACTCCATACTTAATATTCTGTTCCTCTAGAACCACTCCTGGTACTAAAATCTGTATTAGTCAGTCTTCTCTAGAGGAGCAGAATAAGATAGCTATAGGTACATATAGGGGGGTTTATTAAATATTAACTCACATTATCACAAGGTCCCACAATAGGTCGTCTGCAAGCTAAGGAGCAAGGAGAGCCAGTCTGAGTCCTAAAACTGAAGAACTTGGAGTCTGATGTTGAAGGGCAGGAAGCATTCAGCATGGAAGAAAGATGTAGGCTGGGCGGCTAGGCCAATCTACTCTTGTTATGTTTGTCTGCCTGCTTTATATTCTAGCTGTGCTGGCAGCTGATTAGATGGTGTCCACCCAGATTAAGGGTGGGTCTGCCTTTCCCAGCCCACTGACTCAAATGTTAATCTCCTTTGGCAACACCCTCAGAGACACACTCAGGGCCGATATTTTGCCTTCTTCAATCCAATCAAGTTGACAGTATTAACCATCACAGCATGAGAGTAGGTTTTGCTTTCCTTGCCCCACTGGTGCATGTGTGTGCACCCTGCCTTGCCACTGCTGAGGCAGGAGTACAGTTCATTCTTTCTCCCCACTGCTGATTGCCATTCTAGTCAGAGCCTTGGCAGACATAGAGTCTGCCAGCCCCACCCCTGACAGCCCCCTATCCTTGTGCCAACACTGCTGCAGAAGTAAAACTAGGCACAGAGAACAGTAGACCCTCCCCTCCCCTGAGTGACCACCCCTTCCTGTGGTGCACAGACAACACAGAGACCTGTACCTGCGAGTTTCCTGCCCCCATGTCAACACCCTCATTAGTGTGACCACACAGTTGCCAGCAGGGACCCCATGCTTCCCTGAGCCATGCTGCTTCCACCACTGTAGTGAACACCTGCACAGAAGAAGTCACCTCGGCACCTGCTAGCACCCTGCTGCAACCAATAAGTGTGCACCCTGCTGCAATGCCACTGCCACTGCTGCTGCCATGTGCAAAGAAGGACGGATCCCATTGTCACCAAACCATAAAATACTGTGGCTGATACCAGCCATTGTAATGTAGTGACCAGTGGTCCAGGAGCACCTCAGCACCACTGGCACAATGGATTCCCAACCTTGAGGAGCTAGAGAACAAAGTTGAGGCCCAAGACAAGTCCCCCAGAGTTAGAGCACACAGTACAGGGGTTGGGAGCTGACTTGGGAGCTGAGTGTCAGCTCCCTAAAATCTTCCAGAAATTAAGCCAGTTGGCCAAATATGCCTTATACATAATTGAACTTCCAAAGTTATCAAGTAGGATAAAAAACAAAAACAAAAACAAAACAAAACAAAAACCCCAAAGGTCAACAACTTCAAAATTAAAGGAACATAAGCCCACAAAGGTGAGGAAGAACCAGTACAAGAATTCTGACAACTGGTTCTGAACCAGGTTGAGATGGCTGAAATGACAGAAACAGAATTCAGAACACAGACAGAAATAAAGATCATTGAGATGCAGGATACATTGAAACCCAATCCAAGAAAGCTAAGAATTACAATAAAATGAGATAGGAGCTAACAGACAAAATAGCCAGTATAGAAAAAAACATAACCAACCTGATAGAGCTGAAAAGCACACTACAAGAATTTATAACATAATCACAAGTATTAATAGGCAAACAGGCCAAGCAGAAGAATCTCCACAGCTTGAGGACTGAAATTTGGCTTTCTGAAATAAGACAGTCAGACAAGACTAGAGAAAAAATAGTGAAAACGAATGAACAAAACCTCTGAGAAATATGGCGTAATGTAAAGATACCAAATCTACTACTAATTGATGTCCCTTAAAGAGATGGAAATAATGTAAATAACTTGGTAAACATTTTTTACCATTTTACCCCAAAATTTCCATTTTAAGGTAATGTCTATGCAGCTGGTCTCCCCAATTCTGGCTGGTCTCCCCAGTTCCAGGAAGAAGCCCATTTGTCAAGGCTGACCTTCCTGAGAACTTCCCCAACCTAGCTAGAGAGGCCAACATTCAAATTCAGGAAATGTCAAGGACTCCAGTAAGATATTTTACAAGAAGATCATCCCCAAGACATCTAATCATCAGCCTCTTTAAGGTTGAAATGAAAGAAAAAAATATTAAAGGCACCTAGAGAGAAAGGTTAGGTCATCTACAAAGAGAAGCCTATCAGCCTAACAGTGGACCTTTCAGAAGAAATCCTATGAGCCAGAAGAGATTTGGGGCCAATATTCAACATGACTGAAGAAAAGAAAAAAAAAATATTTTGAGATGGAATCTTGCTTTGTCATCCAACCCAGAGCACAGTGGTGCTACCTTGGCTTACTGCAACCTCTGCTTCTTGGGTTCAAGCAGTTCTCCTGCCTCAGCATCCTTAGTAACTGGGATTACAAACGTGTGCCACCACACTCAGCTAATTTTTGTATTTTTAGTAGAGACAGAGTTTCACCATATTGGCCAGATTTGTCTTGAACTCTTGACCTTGTGATCCACCCACCTTGGCCTCCCAAAGTGCTGGATTACAGGCATGAACTGCAAAAGAAATTTTAACCTAGAATTTCATATCCAGCCAAACAAAGCTTCATAAGCGAAGGGGAAATAAGGTCCTTTTCAAACAAGCAAATGCTGAGAGAATTGGTTACCACCAGACCTGCTTTATAAGAGCTCCCAAAGGAAGCACTAAATTTAGAAAGCAAAGGCCATTACCAGCCACTAAGAAAACACACTTACATACACAGACCAGTGTCACTACAAAGCAACCACATAAACAAGTCTGTATAGTAACCAGCTAACATCATGATGACAGAATCAGATCCACAAATATCAATAGTAACCTTAATGTAAATAGGATAAATGCCCCCAATTTAAAGGTACAGAGTGGAAAGCTGAATAAAGAACCAAGACCTGAAGGGAGGATCCAAGATGGCCGATTAGGAGCAGCTCAGGATTGCAGCTCCCAGTGAAAGTGCAGAGGGTGAGTGGACACTGCATTTCCAGACGGATTTTTATTGCCCACAGACCAGGAGATTCCCAGGTGGAGTAGCCCCAAAAGTCGCCAGTGCGGCTGGTTTGATTGGTGTGGCTGCTTTGCCAGTGGCCCAGGGTGGCAGTTCTCCATACAAATTACACAGGTCCAGGCACCATTTTAGCTGGTAATTGGAGCTTCAGGAAGGCAGAGTCGCCCATTCATCTGATTAACAAGGGGACTGAAACAGGGAGCTAGGCCAGGTGATTCCCAGGCAAAAAAATGCCACGAATCTCAGTGCCACTGTTTCAGCTGGCCCAGTGGGTCGCTGCATGGGAAATCACACAGATCCCAGCACCTTTTCAACAGGCCACTGGAACACCTGGGAGAGAGTCAACTGTTCAACTACAAAATAAAGGCTCTGAGGCAGGAACCCAGGTGATCAGGCTCGGCTAGTCCCACCCCCACAAAAGAACAGCAATTGGAAACGCTCTGGGTTGAGAGTTTCACAGCAAGCACAGCTGAACCTGGGATGGTCCAGCTCTGTGGCGGAGGGGCGTCCATCATTACCAAGGCATTCCACCACTATGGAGGTAGTCCACCATTGCTGAGGCAGCCCGCCATTGCCGAGGTTACCCACCACTACAGAGAGAGTCCGCCATTACAGAGGTGAGCTGGCTTTGCCAAGGCAGTTCTAACTACACCCATATAAACAGGACTGCAGGGAAGTTCACATGGCATCTGGGTGGAGCCCACAGCAGCTCAGCAAAGCCTCTGCAGGTAGACGGTGACTAGGCTGCCCCCTCGCTGGGCAGGGCAGCCCTGATAAAAAGGCAGCAGCACAACAGAAACTCATAAATAAATTTCTAACTACCCAGGACAGAGCACATGAGGAAAAAAAGGGGGGAGGTGTGGGTTCTGAGTTCTGCTGCAGTAGACTTAAACTTACCTTCCCAGGAGCTCTAAATGAACAATGGAGATCACAGCTCAGCACTTGAGCTCCTGTAAAAGACAGACTGTCTCCTCAAGCAGCTCCCTGACCCCATATATCCAAAAAGTTACCTGATAAATGAGAGCTCAGACTGACATTTGGTGGGTATCCTTCTGGGACAAAGATAGCAGAAGAAGAAACTGGCAGCAACCCTAACTGTTCTGCAGCCACTGCCGGTGATTCCCAGGCAAGCAGGGCCTGGAGTGACCTCAGCAGTCCTACAGCAGAGGGGCCAGACTGATCGAAGGAAAACTAAGAAGCAGAAAGAAATAACTTCATCATCAACGAACTGGATGTCCACTCAGAGACCCAATCTGAAAGTCAACAACTACAAAGATGACAGGTGGATAAATCCACAAAGAAACCAGTACAAAAAGGATAAAAGCACCCCAAACCAGAATGCCTCTCCTCCTACAAGGGATCACAGCTCCTCACCAGCAAGGGAACAAGGCTGGATGGAGAATGAGTGTGATGAATTCATAGAATCAGGCTTCATAAGGTGGGTAATAAGAAACTTCTATGAGCTAAAAGAACATGTTCTAAACCAATACAAAGAAATTAAGAAACTTGAAAAAAGATTTGATGAAATGCTAATGAGAATAGACAACTTAGAAAGGAATATAAGTGAATTGATGAAGCTGAAAAACACAACACAAGAACTTCATGAAGCATGCACAGGTTTCAACAGCCAAATTGATCAAGCAGAAGAATGACTATCAGAGGTCGAAGATCAACTCAATGAAATAAAATGAGAAGGCAAGATTAGAGAAAAAAGAGTAAGAAGGAATGCACAAAGTCAACAAGAAATATGGGACTATGTGAAAAGACCTAATCTACATTTGATAGGTGTACCTGAATGTGACAGAGATAATGAATCCAAGCTGGAAAATGCTCTTCAGGATATCATCCACAAAAACTTCCCCAACTTAGCAAGGCAGTCCAATATTCAAGTCCAGGTAATACAGAGAACCCCACAAAAATATTCCTCAAGAAGAGCAACCCCAAGGCATGTAATCATGAGATTCACCAGGTTTGAAATGAAGGAGAAAATGCTAAGGGCAGCCAGAGAGAAAGGTCGGGTTACCGACAAAGGGAAGCCCATCAGACTCACAGCAGATTTCTCAGCAGAAACCCTACAAGCAAGAAGAGAGTTGGGGCCAATATTCAATACCCTTAAAGAAAGAACTTTCAACCCAGAATTTCACATCCAGCCAAATTGAGCTTCATAAGTAAAGGAAAAATAAAATCCTTTGTGAACAAACAAGTACTCAGAGATTTCATCACCACCAGGCCTGCTTTACAAGAGCTCCTGAAACAGGCGCTAAATATAGAAAGGAACCACCAGTACCAGCCACTTCAAAAACATACCAAATGGTAAAGAGCATTGACACAATGAAGAAACTGCATCAACTAACGGCCAAAACAGACAGCTAGCATCAAAATGGCAAGATCAAATTCACACATAACAATATTAACCCTAAATGTAAATGGGCTAAATGCCCCAATCAAAAGACACAGACTGACAAATTGGATAAAAAGCCAAAACTGATTGGTGTGCTGTATCCAGGAAACCCATCTCACATGCAAGGATACACAAAGGCTCAAAATAAAGGGATGAATGAAGATTTACCAAGCAAATGGAGAACAAAAAAAAAAAAAAAAAAAAGCAGGAATTGCAATTCTCGTCTCTGATAAAATAGACTTTAAACGAACAAAGATCAAAAGAGACAAAGAAGGACATTACATAATGGTAAAAGGATCAATGCAACAAGAAGAGTTATTGATCCTAAATATATATGCACCCAATACAGGAGTACCCAGATACATAAGGCAAGTTCTTAATGACTTATAAAGAGACTTAGATTCCCACACAATAATAGTAGGAGAATTTAACACCCCCATTGTCAATATTAGACAGATTACTGAGACGGAAAATTAACAAGGATAGCCAGGACTTGAACTCAGACCTGGATCAAGCAAACCTAATAGATATTTACAGAACTCTCCACCCCAAATCCACAGAATATACATTCTTCTCAGCACCACATCACACCTACTCTAAAATTGACGAAAAAATTGGAAGTAAATCACTGCTCAGCAAATGTAAAAGAATGGAAATCATAACAAACAGTCTTTCAGACCACAGTGCAATCAAGTTAGAACTCAGAATGCAGAACTAACTCAGAACTGCAAAGCTTCATGGAAACTGAACAACTGGCTCTTGAATGCTGACTGCATAAACAATAAAATGAAGACAGAAATAAAGATGTTCTTTGAAACCAATGAGAATGAAGACACAACATATCAGAATCTCTGGGACACATTTAAAGCAGTGTCTAGAGGAAAATATATAGCAATAAATGCCCACATGAAAAGAAAGGAGAGATCTAAAATTGACACCACGTAGTCAAAATTGAAAGACTTAGAGGAGCAAGACCAGAGAAACTCAAAACCTAGCAGAAGACAAGAAATAACTTAAGATCAGAGCAGAACTGAAGGAAATAGAGACACAAAAAAATCCTTCAAAAAAAATCAATAAATTCAGGAGCTGGTTTTTTCAAAAAGATCAACAAAATAGACCACAAGCCAGATTAATAAAAAAGAAAAGAGAGAATAACCAAACAGATGCAATAAAAAACGATGAAGGGAATATCACCACAGATTCCACAGAAATTCAAACCATCATCAGAGATTATTACAAACAACTCTATGCACATAAACTAGTAAACCTGGGAGAAATGAATAAATTCCTCTACACTTGCATCCTCCCAAGCCTAAACCAGGAAGAAGTCAAAACCCAGAATAGACCAATAACAAGGTCTGAACTTGAGGCAGCAACTAAGAGCCTACCACCCAAAAAACGTCCAGGTCCAGATGGGTTCACAGCTGAATTCTACCAGACATACAAAGAGGAGCTGGTACCATTTCTTCTGAAACTATTCCAAATAATCCAAGAAGATGGAATCCTTCCCAAATCATTTTATGAGACCCACATCATGCTGATACCAAAACCCGGCAGACACTCAACAAGAAAAGAAAACTTCAGGCCAATATACATGATGAACAAAGATGCAAAAATCTTCAATAAAATACTAGCAAGCAGAATGCAACAGCACATCAAAAAGCTTATCCACTATGATCAGGTAGGATTCATCCCAGGGATGCAAGGCTGGTTCAACATATGCAAGTCTATAAAGATAACTCACTGCATAAACAGAACCAAAGACAAAAAGCACACGATTATCTCAACTGATGCAGAGAAGGCCTTTGACAAAATTCTACAGCCCTTTATGCTAAAAACCTTCAATAAACTAGGTATTGATGGAACATATCTCAAAATAATAAAATATCTTTACAACAAACCAATAGCCAATATCATACTGAATGGACAAGAACTGGAAGCGTTCCTTTCAAAATCTGGCACTAGACAAGGATGCCCTCTCTCACCACTCCTATTCAATATAGTATTGGAAGTTCTAGGCAGAGCAATCAGGCAAGAAAAAGAAATAAAGGGTATTCAAATAGGAAAGGAGGAAGTCAAATTATCCCTATTTGCAGATGACATGATTGCATATCTAGAAGACCCCTTGGTCTCAGCCCAAAATCTCCTGAAATTGATAAGCAACTTCAGCAAAGTCTCAGGATACAAAATCAATGTGCAAAAATCACAAGCATTCCTATACACCAATATCAGAAAGAGAGCCAAATCAAGAACGAACTGCCATTGACAATTGCTACAAAGAGAACAAAATACCTAGGAATACAACTAAAAAGGAACATAAAGGACCTCTTCAAGGAGAACTACAAGCCACTGCTCAACGAAATAAGAGAGGACACGAAGAGATGGAGAAACATTCCATGTTCATGGTTAGGAAAAATCAATATCGTGAAAATGGCCCTACTGCCCAAAGTAATTTACAGATTCAATGCTATCCCCATCAAGCTACCAATGACCTTCTTAACAGAACTGGAAAAAAACACCTTAAGCTTCATATGGAACAAAAAGAGAGCCCGCATAGCCAAGTCAATTCTAAGCAAAAAGAACAAAGCTGGAGGCATCACACTACTGGACTTCAAACTATACAAAAGGCTACAGTAATCAAAACAGCATGGTACTGGTACCAAAACAGAGATATAGACCAATGGAACAGAACAGAGGCCTCAAAGGCAACACAACATATCTACAACCATCTGATCTTTGACAAACCTGACAAAAACAAGCAATGGGGAAAGGATTCCCTGTTTAATAAATGATGTTGGGAAAACTGGCTAGCCATGTGCAAAAAGCAGAAACTGAACCCCTTCCTGACACCTTGCACTAAAATTAACTCCAGATGGATTAAAGACTTAGACATAAGACTTAACACCATAAAAACCCTGGAAGAAAATATAGGCAAAACCTTTCAGGACATAGGTGTAGGCAAGCACTTCATGACCAAAATACCAAAAGCATTGGCAACAAAAGCCAAAATATACAAATTGGACCTAATCAAACTCCACAGCTTCTGCATGGCAAAAGAAACAGTCAGTAGAGTGAATCGGCAACCAACAGAATGGAAAAAAATTTTTGCTGTCTACCCATCTGACAAAGGGCTGATAATCCAGAATTTACAAAGAACTAAAACAGATGTAAAAGAAAAAAAACAAACAAGCCCATTCAAAAGTGGGCAAAGGATATGAATAGACACTTTCCAAAAGAAGACATACATGAGGCCAACAAACCTATGAAAAAATGTTCATCATCACTGGTGATCAGAGAAATGCAAATCAAAACTACATTGAGATACCATCTCACGCCAGTTGGAATGGTGATCATTAAAAAATCTGGAGACAACAGATGCTGGAGAGGATGTGGAGAAATAGGAACACTTTTACACTGTGGGTAGGAGTGTAAATTAGTTCAACCATTGTGGAAGACAGTGTGATGATTCCTCAAGGACCTAGAAGTAGAAATTCCATTTGACCCAGCAATCCCATTACTGGGTATATATCCAAAGGATTATAAATCATTCTACTATAAGGACACATGCACATGAATGTTCATTGCAGCACAGTTTATAATAGAAAAGACCTGGAACCAACCAACCCAAATGCCCATCAATGATAGACTGGACAGGGAAAATGTGGCACAAATACACCATGGAATATTATGCAGCCATCAAAAACGATGAGTTTGTGTCCTTTGTAGGGACATGGATTAACCTGGAAACTATCATTCTCAGCAAACTGACACAAGAACAGAAAATCAAACACCACATGTTCTCACTTATAGGTGGGTGTTGAACAATGAGAACACATGGACACTGGGAGGGGAGCATCACATACTGGGGTCTGTTGAGGGGAAATAGGGGAGGGACAGCCAGGGGTGGCGAGTTGGGGAGAGACCGCATGGGGAGAAATGCCAGATATAGGTCATAGAAAGGAAGGCAGCAAATCACGCTGCCTTGTGTGTACCTATGCAACAATCTTGCATGTTCTTCACATGTAATCCAAAAGCTAAAATGCAATTAAAAAAATAAAAGAACCAAGACCCACTGGTGTGCCATCTTCAAGAGACCCATCTCACAAGCAATGAAACAGATGGATTCAAAATAAATGGATGGAGAAAAATCTACCAGGCAAATGGAAATCAGAAAAAAGCAGGGGTTACAATCCTAATTTCAGACCAAACAGACTTTAAACCAACAAAAATCAGGAAAGACAAAGAAGGGCATTATGTAATGGTAAAGAGTTCAATTCAAGAAGAAGACCTAACTATTCTAAGTATATATGTACCCAACATGAGAGCATCCAGATTCATAAAGCAAGTTATTAGAGAACTTCAAAGAGAGACTCCCATACAATAATAGTGGGAAACTAATAACCCACTGACAGTACCAGATCAGTGAGGGGGAAATTAACAAATATATTCAGGATCTAAACTCAGCACTGGATCAAATGAATCTGATAGACATCTACAGAACTCTCCAACCAAAAATAGAATATACATTCTTTCATTACCACATAGTACATACTCTAACATCAATCACATAATCAGACATAAGACACTCCTCAGCCAATTGCAAAAGGATTGAAATCATAACGACCACTTTCAGACCACAGTCCAATCAAATTAGAAATCAAGACTATGAAATTCACTCAAAACCATAATGTCATGGAAATTGAGTAACGTGCTATTGAATAACTTTTAGGTAAATAATGAATTCAAGGTGGAAATCAAGAAGTTCTTTGAAATAATGAGAACAGAGATATAACACACCAGAATCTCTGGGGCACAGCTAAAGCAGTGTTAGAAGAAAAATTTGTAGCACTAAATGCCGACATCAAAGAGTTAGAAAGATCTCAGTTTGACCACCTAACATCACAACTAAATGAACTAGAGAACCAAGAGAAAAACCAACCCCAAAGCTAACAGAAGACAAGAAATAAACAAAATTAGAGCTGAACTGAAGGAGACTGAGACATAATAAACCATCAAAACATCAATAATTCTAGGAGTTTTTTTTTTAAATTAACAAAATAGGCCACTAACTAGACTAATAAAGAAGAGAAAAGGGAGACTATTCAAATAAATGTAATTAGAAACAATGGTGATATTACTACTCATTCCACAAAAATACAAATAATCATCAAATAATATGATGAACACCTCTATGAATATAAACTAAAAAATTTAGAAGAAATGAGTAAATTTCTGGACAAATATACACTTTCAAGACTGAGCTGGGAAGAAATTGAATTTCTCTACAGACTGATAACAAGCTATAAAATTCAGTCAGCAATAAATAGCCTACCAACCATAAAAAGCCCATGACTAGATGGATTCACAGTTCAATTCTACCAGATGTACAAAGAAAAGTTGGTACCATTCCTGCTGAAAATACTTCAAAAAAATGAGGGGTGAAGCTCCTCCCTAACTCATTCTACGAGGCCAGCATCATCCTGATATGAAAACCTGACAGAGACCAACAAAAAAGAAAACTGCATGCCAACATCCTGAAAGAACATTGATGCAAAAATCCTCAGCAAAATACTGGCAAACCAAATCCAGCAGCACATCAAAAAGCTTATCCACCACAATCAAGTAGGCTTCATCTCTGGGATGCAAGATTGGTTCAACATATACAAATCAATAAATGTGAATCATCACATAAACAGAACTAAAGACCAAGAAACAAAACAAAACAAAAAACCATGATTATCTCAATAGATGCAGAAAAGGCTTTTAATAAAATTCAACACTCCTTCATCTTACAAATTCTCAATAAGCTAGGTGTTGAAGGAACAAACATCAAAATAACAAGTCATCTACAAAAAATCCACAGTCAAAATCATACTGACTAGGTAAAAGCTGGATGCATTCCCCTTGAAAACCAGTACAAAAAAAAGGATGCCCTCTGTCATCACTCCTATTCAACATAGCACTGAAAGTCCTGACCAGAGCAATCAGGCAAGAGAAATAAATAAAGCACTTTCAAATAGAAAGAGAGGAAGTCAAACTACCCCTGTTTGCAAACAACATGATGTTCAGGAAATCCCATAGTTTCAGCCCAAAAGCTCCTTCCACTGAAAATTTCAGCGAAGTCTCAGTATACAAAATCCATATACAACAATTACTAGCATTCCTAAACATTAAAAAGTCACACGAAGAGCCAAATCAGAAATACAATCCCGTTCACAAAATGTGATTGCCATAAAAGGAATAAAATACCTAGGAATATAGCTAACCAGGGATGTAAAAGAGCTCTACAAGGAGAACTACAAAACATTGCTCAAATGAATTAGAGATTACACAAACAAATGGAAAAACACTTCATGCTTGTGGATAGGAAGAACTAATATTGTTAAAATGCCCATACACTCAAAGCAATGTATAGATCTGATGTTATTCTTATTAAACTACCAATGACATTCTTCAGAGAACTAGAAAAAACTATCTTAAAATTCATACGGAACCAAAAAGAGCCTGAATATCCATGACAATCCTCAGCAAAAAGAACAAAGCTGGAGGCATCATGCTACCTGACTTCAAACTATACTACAGGGCCATGGTAACCAAAACAACATGGTACTGGTACAAAAACAGACACATAGACCAATGTAACAGAATAGAGAGCCTGGAAATAAGGTTGCATACCTATAACCATCTGATCTTTCACAAAGCTGACAAAAACAAGCAATGGGGAAAGGATTCTCTATTCAAATAAATGGTGCTAGGATAACTGAGTAGCTACATGCAGAGGATTCAAACTGGATCCCTTCCTTATACCATACACAAAAATTAACTCAAGATAGATTAAAAACTTAAAAGTAAAAATGAAAACTATAAAAATCCCAGAAGACAAGCTAAGTGATACCATTCTGGACATAGGAACAGGCAAATATTTCATGATGAAGACACCAAAAACAACTGCAACAAAATAAAAAATCGACAAACGAGATCAATTAAACTAAAGAGCTTCTACTCAGCAGAAGAAACTACCAACAGAGTAAACATACAACCAACAGAATAGAGAAAAATTTTGCGAGCTATGAATCTGACAAAGATCTAATATCAAGCATCTGTAGGGAATTTAAACAAATTTACAAGAGAAAAACAACTCCATTAAAAATGGGCAAAGGATGTGAACAGACACTTTTCAAATATATACATTTGGCCAAAAAGCATATGAAAAGAAGCTCAACATTACTGATCATTAGAGAAATACAAATTAAAACCATAATGAGATACCATCACACACCAATCAGAATGACTATAAAAAAGTCAAAAAAAAAAAAAAAAAGGTACTGGTGAAGTTGTGGAGAAAAATGAATGTTTTTACACTGTTGGTGGGAGTGGAAGTTAGTTCAACTATTGTGGAAAACAGTGTTGCAATTATTCAAAGACCTAAAAACAGAAATTCTACAATTCTAGTATTGGGTATATGCCAAAAGGAATATAAATTGTTCTATCATAAAGACACATGCATGCATATGTTCATTGTAGCACAGGGATTCAACTTAAATGTCTATCAAAGGCACACTGGATAAAAAAAAAAATGTGATATATATACACCATGGAATACTATGTAGCTATAAAAAAGAGCAAGATCATGTCCTTTGCTGCAACATGGATGGAGCTGGAAATCATTACCCTTAGCAAAGTAATGCAGAAAACTAAATACAACATGTTCTAACTTGTAAGTGGGAGCTAAATGATGAGAACACATGGACACAGAGGGGAACAACAGACACTGGGGCCTCCTGGTGGGTGAAAAAGCCCCCAAGGTGGGAAAGGATCATGAAAAATAACAAATGGGCATGAGGCTTAATACCTGGGTAATGAAGTGATCTGTACAACAAACCCCCACGATACAAATTTACCTACAAAGCAAACCTGCACAGGCACTCCTAAACTTGAAAGTTAAATTAAATTGTAAACTCTTATCTTTTTTTTTTTTAATGGGAGAAGTAGTAGTAGGCTTGTGTGCTGATGGGAGTGATTCAGTAGAGAGTGCAAAAAAAAATTGGCGGATCTAGAGAGAGGTGAAGAATTGCTGGAGTGCCACCCTTCAGTAGATGACTTGGGGTAGGATCAAGCATGTAGACAGAGGAACTTGCTTTCTATGGGGACATAGAATGCAAATCTACAGTAGTAAGCAGGAAGGTAGAATATGGAAACTACATGTGCAGATACTGATGGGTAGTAAGGTGTGGGATTCTGGTGAAGTTCTCCTATGACTGCTTCAATTTTTAGTATGAAGTTGGAGGCAAGGTTTTCATTTGCAGATACTTACTTTTAATCATGTCATTCCTACTTTCATGTTGACTACAACTTTGAGGCCAGAGAAGGAGTAATGCCTTCCCACAAGAGATTATATTTAGCTGAACTGTGGGGATGGGAGTAGGGGTGCAGGGCTCCCATGTAAAAATGCAGGCAAGTCTATTGGAACATTGATCAATTTTTCTGCCTTTGAAACATAGAGTGCATGTTTGGACAGAGATGGGAGAGGAGGCTGGAATGATATTTAGGGCCAGATCATGTGAAAACTTAAACATAATTCAATATCTAATAGATAGCACTAATAAGAGGAGTACAATAATGCAATTTTTCACTTTACAAATATAATTTGTTGGCCTCATGGTAAATAAATATCAGTAGAAAGAGAGAGCAAGTCAGGAAAATGGGTTAAGAAAATACTGGCCGGGAGCGGTGGCTCAAGCCTGTAATCCCAGCACTTTGGGAGACTGAGGCGGGTGGATCACAAGGTCGAGAGATTGAGACCAACCTGGTCAACATGGTGAAACCCCGTCTCTACTAAAAATACAAATAATTAGCTGGGCATGGTGGCACGTGCCTGTAATCCCAGCTACTCAGGAGGCTGAGGCAGGAGAATTGCCTGAACCCAGGAGGCGGGGGTTGCGGTGAGCCAAGATCGCGCCAGTGCACTCCAGCCTGGGTAACAAGAGCGAAATTCCGTCTCAAAAAAAAAAAAAAAAAAAGAAAGAAAAGAAAAAAAAAAAGAAAAAGAAAAAGAAAGAAAATACTGCATTTGTGCAAATGGAATGTGTTGGGAACACAAATGAAGGCAGCAAGGAAGGAATAGCACAAAGGAAAGAGAGTAGTTGAGATATACGCAGTAGAAAAGAAGCCAACTGGTGGTTATTTGAATGTAGGTGTGAAAGAAAAGAAGTCATCCAGGATATGAAGGTCTCTAAATTAGGTTACTAAGTGGATGGTAGAGACGTCAACTATGGTTAAGGTTGAAAATAAAATTAGAAGAGAAAGTTAGGGATAGGGAGAAAAAATGAGTTTGGTTTTAGACATTTGACCTCAAAGTGCTTTTAAGTCATCCACAGTGATGGCGGATTTCATGGAAGAGAGTTGGGCTAAAGATTTAAGTGTTGAAACATCATTATACTGCTGGAAGCACCCAGAAGAAATTATAGAATGAACTAAGAAATACAAGAGGAATACCAACAGTTAAAAGGGAGAAGAGGAAGAGAAGAGACTAATAAACTGATGTCACAGAACTAAAGGGAAAAGGAGTTTTGGAAGGTGGGTGTGGGGGGTAGGGGGGGATGGCTCATGCCTGTAATCCCAGCATTTTGAGAGGCTGAGGTGGGCAGATCACTTGAGGTCAGGAGTTCAAGACCAGCCTAGCCAACATTGTAAAACCCTGTTTCTACTAAAAATACAAAAATTAGCTGGGCATGTTGGCATGTGCCTGAAATTCCAGATACTTGGGAGGCTGAGGCACAAGAATTGCTTAAACCCAGGAGGTGGAGATTGCAGCCGCTGCACTGCAGCCTGCATGACAGGGTGACTCTCTTAAAAAAAATAAAGAAGAAGAAGAAGAAGAAAAAGGTGAGTGTAGGGATAAGGGAGTTCAATACTGTCAATCACAAAGTGAGATTTGTCCATCAGAAAAAACACAGAGATCACACCTGCAGAATAAATCCAAGCAGAGTGTGGACAGTATTTACTTACAGCATTCCCAGATCTGAACAGGCTTTTCTCTAATTCTTCATTCACCCTGAGGTTTAAATAGCTGCTAATGGCTTAAAGCTTTAGCTTCCCTTGGAATGAAGGAAGAGATGCACTGATGTCAGACATTATTCAGCCAATGTAGGTGGGATTGGTGGAAGGGGATGAGAGTCTAGAGGCTTTCCTGGAGCTCATAACATCACACCACTGCTCACTACATAGTGGCTCTTCCAGTGTCAGATGTAGCCAGGCAGGGGGAGTGTTTTACTGCGCTTATGTGCTGCTTACAATGATTGCTGTCTGTTTATGGGTTTGTGGCCAAAAAGACTAATGTGTGGCCAGCCTCCTTCCCATGCTGGGCACATGTGCATATTGATGTGTGCTTGGCAGAAGCATTCATGATTTGCACAGCCTGTTGTAATTTTCCTCTTATGTTCACAATCACTCTGTGGATTTTACTAAAAAACAGCTATCTCATTCCTTGGAGTTGTGTTCCAAGACTGTCTCTCTGCACTGTATTTTTTTCTCATAAACAACAAAGGTGATTCTTTCATGCTTTATGGTTTCCAAAGCAAGTTCACATTCAATATATTTTATTCCAACCTCACAACAACCTTGTGAGAAAGATGAGTAGTTGTTAATATTATTTCTCTTTTATGTATGAGAAAACCAGCCTCAAGGAAATAATTTCATAAAATTTGAACAGTTAGTATTTGGAAACAATAATAGTAGCTAAATTCTGCTACTTAATTTACCCTGTGCCAGCACTGTTCTATGGTCTACATATTAATTTATATTGTAACTTATATAATCCTTTCAACAACCCTGCAACAGAGATGTCATTATTATCACAATTTTTTTTTTTTTGAGATGGAGTCTCGCTCAGTCACCAGGCTGGAGTGCAGTGGCACAATCTCAGCTCACTGCAGCCTCCATCTCCCAGGTTCAAGTGATTCTTTTGTCTCAGCCTCCCAAGTAGCTGGGATTATAGGTGCATGCCACCACATGCAGCTAATTTTTGTATTTTTTAGTAGATATGGGCTTCACCATGTTGGTCAGGCCGGTCTCAAACTCCTGACCACCTCAGCCTCCCAAAGTGCTGGGATTACAAGCGTGAGCCACTGCTTCTGGCTTATCACATTTTATAGATGCAAAAACTCTGGTACAAACAGGATATATGTGATAGAACAGAAGCAAGCTCTTGATTATTTGAATGCAGAGGATAAATTGAAAGAAGTCCTCCAAGTTATGAAGATCCCTAACTTACATTACTAAGTGGATGGTGGAAGTGACCTTGACTATTGTTGATAAGGTTGCAAATACAATTTTAAGAGAAAGTTGGGGGTAGGAGGAAAAAGGGGGTTTGGTGTTACTTGTCTAAACTAATGAGTAGTATAAAATTCAAACTCACATTTATTTCCAAACTAGCTATGCTGTCCTTGATCCTTACTTCCAACTAAACCATGATATTTTCCATATCATGTGGTCTTGGGCTTAATATAGCAATAAAGTGTTTCATATAGCACTTGCTGCTTGAGTTAACCTACTTGATCTAATTCCTCAAAAGTCACTTCAGATTCTACTTTTCCATTTTTCATATATATCAAGTTCCACAGAAGTGTAGTAACATAAGCAATATCTAATTTTTAAGACATTTTTCTTTCCATCAAATGTTCAGTACCACTCAAAGAACTCAAAGTTGCTTGAGATGCTGGTTTGAAATTTGAGGTGGTCTAAGAGCTCAGTCCTGTGTGGGTTCTCTGTCTCTCATTTTCTTTCCTTTTCTTTTTTCTTTGATTTGTAGCATTTTCCTGTTTTCATGATGTAAATACTTACATTATTGCTTATTTCCATCTACCAACATGATGTCTGTGAAATTCCTGGAAATTCAATTATTAGCTCTAATTCTATCCTAAGGGCTTTTTAGATAACATACTTAAAACTCTTGTCAATATCCTTGTAAGGAATATTCTATTTACTAGCAATGTTTTACAGATGAGGAAACTGAGGTATAGAGAGTTAAAGTAACTTGCTCAAAATCAAACAGGTACCAAGTGACAGAGTAAGGGATTGGGCATGGGTATATATTTCCCCTGCTCTTTTCTGCTATGCTATACTGCCAGCCTCAAACATTGGCTTGACCTTTCAGCTTCATTCTCACTCTTTCTAAAAAAGAAGACAAAACTTCAGCAATTGATTCCAAAGTTTCCAACCTCCTTTCTCTCCATTCCATCTTATAGGCTGCTGACAAAACTCTTTCTAGAGAAAAGAACTGAATATACAAATCCCTGCTCAAGTACCTTCAGTTTGCTGCTACATATAGGATAAAATACAAATTCCTCATCTGTTTACTCATGTCCTCTGTGATCAACTCTAAATGCCCATATTTTTTCAGTCTTTGTTACAGCTCACCTGAAAGTTCCAACTGTTTCAATTATACCAAACTAATTGTGATTTCTAACAAGCCATGTTAGAAATCAAGTTCACTGAATGCTAATCTCACTGTTAAAGTCCTACCGTCTTTCAAGGTTCTATACAAATGCCACTTTCTGTTACAGACAGAAAGACGGTAGAATCTTTGAAAGGTCCTCCCACATGCCCCCAGTTGGAATAATTTTTTTCTGCTTCCCAATTGTCCCACCTACACGTGACACGTAACATTTCTACTATATCACTTATAACAATATGTTATTATAGTTATAGTCTATAGTGTGGGAAATGTGTCTGTCTCTCCTACCATGGAATCAGTCTTTGAGAGCAGAGGCCATGATTCATTCCTCTTTATATCTCTCTCATAGATCCCAGGACAGTGTCTTGTTAATAGCAGGAGCTGAATAAATATGTGAATTTTTATTGTTCTATGGGATCAACGAAAATCTAAGTTTGGTGTAAACTGAGCATCCACTGTCATCTTTTCCAGATCATGGTGCGCTCTCCACCCCAGGTCATTCCGTAGGACAGCAGTTTCGGCTTCCCCAGTCAACTAGGGAAGCAGCTTGGGGAAGCACCTAAGAAAGTCAACTAAGGAAGCAGCAAAACACCTGTACTGTGGCCAAAATGGGACACATTTGTAGGAGATGAGCAGTTGGCCAGGGGCAGTCCCATTTTAGTTCAGAGTCTCAGTCTTGTCCTCTTCCACTGACCTGGGATGGCAATGATGCCTTCCACTGCCAACCTCTTCTTGGTTACAGACACAGCCACTTCCAGGACTGCAAGTCCATTCTATAAGGTAGAATCTTCCCCCTCATAAACTCAAAGCCCAAAATGTCTTTTCCACCCCACCCCTTCTTTGTCTCTGCTATCTCACTTTAAAGCCTACAAAAAGAAAACAGAAGCCATATGTCCACCCTCCTAAGCTGCACAGTTACCTGAAAAGTCAGTTCTCCCTACCCACATGGCATAATAAGTAGAGTTGATATACTGCCTCAAAGGATTCTCAGGGATGATCAAGGTGAGTTTCTGGGACTATCCTGGATAGACCATAAAAAGGTAAACAATAACTCCACTTCAATTAATATCTCCCTATATTAATATCTCAACAGCAAGACTATTGGTATTTGGGACTGTATAATTCTTTGCTGTAAGGGCAATCCTATGCGTTATATTAGGTTGTTGCAAAAGTGATAGGATACTTAGCAGCATTCTCAGCCTCTACCCACTAGATGCCAGTAGCACCCTCTCCCTCAGTTGTTAAAACTGAAAATGTCTCCACATATTGTCAGATGTCCATGGGGTGACAAAATCTCCCCCAGTTGAGAACCATCAATGTAAGGCTTTCCTGGCACAAACTGCCACATATGTGACCCTTATAAGGCTGAGATTCCACTGGTCTCAGCTCCAGCCATCCAATTGGCAGCCCACAATCAACTATACCATCTTTGGGATTAGTGTCCTTAGTGTCCATAGTTCAGCCCTGGCATGTGGATGTTCCTGGATAGCCGCCTTTACCGTGGGTGGCAAGGCTGTTAACTGCAACATTAGAGATAATCCCCAACAAAACAGAATGTGAGAGAGGTGTGTCTCTAGTAGATGTTTTGTACAGGTTGGGTACTGCTCCTTTGAGAAGTCTCTATCTCTGGGACTGGAACTCTGAACCAGAGCCCAGCAATGGGTCAAACAAAATGTGGCAAATGAAGTCAACCCCGAGGCTGTTTTTCTAATTGGACGGCATTTCTTTGTAGAGAATAGTTTTGAAGGGATTTCATTTTATGGAATCTTGCCCTAATTTCAAGCAACACAAGACATCCTCCTCAGCTGCTTTAAGAAAACTCCTCAGCGGGCCAATAAGGTGTTTGGGCTATGTATATAGCATATATTCTTTTATTGTCCAATTCCCATCCTCCTTCAACTACTCTCTATCTCTCTCACAAACACACACACACAGTTTTTTTTTAACCTAAGTTCTTTTCCTTTTTGAAAGGCTTAATGCATGTTTGTAAATGAAAATATCTTGCCATTAAATATAAGAAAGTACAGAAATTGTTCACAAATATCTCAATAACTTGCTTTTCTGTAAAAGGCAGCAGGACAAGTTTATATTATATTGGTGTTCAGAACGTTTCTTTATGAAGCTATTTCCTTGGTGTTAAATGGCCTAAAGTACCATATGTTTCTTAATAAAAAGCCATGTAAAAACCTGCATTAATAAACTGAACTCAAAGAAAAGCTGCCCCAAGACGGCTCTAACTAAGCCTTTTTATGAGCTTGCCAACAATTTCAAGATTGTTTTAATGAAAAAAATTTATGTTCCTGTCTTTGTGGACCACAGCACACCAATTCCCCCCAACCCCCACCTCATTCACCCCCACCCCACTCCCCAGGCCCAGCCAATACTCCAGTGCTCTACAGAAGGGGTCACTCATACCTTGGCAAGCAGTTCACTAGAAGGGCTGATCATCTGGAACCCCGAGTGTGTGCACATGAGCGTGCACACATACATACACACACACACACACACACACACACACACACACACACGTGGCCAAGCAGCCACTTCCAAGTCCTCTTCTGCTAACGTTTCCAGGCACCACACTGCCACCTCCATGCCCACTCCATCCTCTTCTGGGGCTATATTACACAGAGTAAGCAGAGGAGACTATGGCCTAGAGACTTTTACAGGGAGAATTTTTTGGAGCCCAGCCTAAGGAACCATCAGCACGTTTTCAAATTTAATTTTTCTCAATGTGTTGGAGGGAAAAGAGCACAATCTTCAGATCAGTATTCATCAGCCTACATTGTAATTGCTTATTTGTTTGCTAGTCTCAGTTACTGGAGGGTAAATTCCCTGAAAATGGGATTGTAATTTGTTGATCAAATATAGTGCAAAGCATAATGGCTGCCTTGTCAATAGGCCTTCAATCTATATATATTAATTTGATTATTTTCAAATTACAATTTAGCTGTATACTGGTTTTAAGTCAATAATATTTAAATGAATGAATAAAAAAGAAAATGTCAAGTAACTGCTATATGTAACTATTGTGTGGTAGAAGTTAATAAAGGATGATTACCGTCTTAGTTTATTTTTGCTGCTGTAACAATATACCTCAGATTGGGTAATTTATAAGGGACAGAAATTTATTTCTCACAGTTCTGGAGCTGGGAAGTCCAAGATCAAGGCACTGGCAGGCTTGGTATCTGGTGAGGGCTCTGTCTTTGCTTCCAAGATGGCACCTTGAATGCTGCATCTTCTAGGGGGTAGCAAATGCTGTCTCTTCACATGGTGGAAGAGAAAGGGAAAAAGTTCCTGGATATTTCCATCTAGGCCTTTTTATAAAGCACGAATTCCATCTATGAGGGTAGACCCCTCATGACCTAATCACCCCCAAAATGCCTCACCTCTTGATACTATTGCATTGGGAGTTAAGTATTAGCATGAATTTTGTGGGGGGATAGAAACATTCAAATTCAGCTGGCACCTATATTTTTATTACTATTACTATTATTATTATTACTATTATTAATGCCACTATGTGCACTTGAGGCAATTTACCCTCTCTAAACTTCAGCTCTTTCATCTGTAAAATGTTTTATAACATCTACTTCCTTACTAGGTTACCATAAGGAGGATTAAGAGGCCCTTAGCAGGTGCTCAGTAAAGGTTGATTCTTCTAATTCTCTTTTCACAGTAGAAGTAATGACCACTGTGTTCCCTACCAACCGTCTGAGCATAGATCGCCACAGCTCCCTCGTTCAACATTTGATCTAATACCACTATAACCCTTCAAAGGGACGATGAAATTCCACAGCAGTCTCCTTTCCCCTGTCTTACAGAGAGCAGACAGAAGGACTCACCCTGGCTTGGGAGAAATACTGAGCAAATTTATGAAAATGTCTATTGATCATACAGTCACTATCTTTTTTCATTTTTTCTTCTGCTTTTTTTTTATTCCTTCTGACTCTTAATACATTTCTTTTTGCAAAACGCTAGCTTGTTTCTACAGAGTTAATAAGAAAAAGAAAGCACTGTTAACTCTATAGTTTTGTGAAGACAGCAGGATATTGCTTAAGACTTGGTATCTGAGAGTGAACTTTTCTTGGAGTGGGAGTGAAAATGGCAACGCTGACTTCTGCTGGGTGGGGCATCTCTTTCCCCCTGTAATTATAACCCTAATAAAGCAAGCAAAGACACCAAGGGCTTTTTAAAGTCTCCTGGGAGATTTTGTATCTTGGATTTTTAAAAATATTTTCATCCCTTACAGGTTTGTCATATAGAAAAAAAAAAAATGTGTGTATGTGTTTTTGGGTGGTGACAGACAGATAGTCAAGATAAAGGATAGCAGTCATAGGATGAAATTCTGGGCCTTTACAGAAAGAACATGCCAGACGTTAGAACACTGTAACAAAAGAAAGGAGCTGGCTAGAAGGCAGTGAGCTCATCAGCCTGGAAACGTGAAAGAAGAGATTGCCTGACCTGATCAGATATGCCACTGAAGAAAGTCTCTCTTTGAATGGGGAATTGAACTAGATGACACGTAATAAAACTGAAGATTTTTTTGCCCCTGTGCTTATTATTATATAAAGTTGTTCTTATTTCTGACCTTCCATATCTACCCAAACTGAATGAATGTATATACTTTTTGCTATAATCACACATATGGAGCTCAATATCAGGTTGGTTTTCATCTCAACAAATGCCACCTGGTTAGGATGGAAAATGCCTTTCAGCCAAGGGATTTTTACAGCTAAGGCCTGATAGTTGTTCTCCTCGCCCCTTGTCTTGCCTGGCCAAATTTACCTTTTTTCTTCTCCTTTTATCATCAGACTAGTTTTCTCCCCTCTCTGGTTTTCATCTACGTGAAAAGGTTCTGACCTCTGACTTCTCTTGACTCCAAGTCCCTGCACATGCCCCGATTTTTGTTTGTCTGCTTGGTGTCTGAATTTCTTCTTTTCCTTGATCTTAATTTATATTTGTGCCCAATTCCTAACCACCCGAAAACTGCTATGATGGCTAAGTGACTGAGCTCTGCATTAGGCTGGGTTCAAATTCTGTTTGTTGCTAACTGGCACACTCTGGACAAGTTACTTTATTCTGGACAAGTTATTTTATTCTTTTTATGCTTTTCTTTTCTTTTTAACTAATTACAGTACCTATGTAATGGAGGAATGGCACATAGTCTATGACCAATAAATGTTACCACAATTATGATTTGATGAAGACCTCAATTCAGCCTCTATTCTCCGGTGCCAGCTTCCTAATTCTTCTCAATTCCGACACATGAACCACTATCCCAATACAGGCAAAATCTTAATTTAGGCTTCCTCTTGCTCAATAGAATGGATAGGTTCCAGCTGAGTTGTTATAAACACCTTTTCCGTAAACTGAGTCCCATGTTGTTGTTAAATTGCATCTTAAAATTGAAAACACAATTTTCTCAAAAACATTTTGGACCCTGTGTATAATAAAGTTGAACCTCAGAATTCATAAAATCTTTTAAAATAAACGATAACTTACCAATGAGATATTGTTTATATTTAGAACAGTTGTCACAATCACATACCGTTTGCATAGTCACAATGGGCACAAGACACATGTAGCCCCCAAATTCCATCCATCTATAAGGTACAATCTTTTAGAACAAACGTGTGACTAAATTCATGAATTTGTGAGTTTAGAAGTCTATCCAGCAAAGTGAGATCATTTGTCAGTGTTGCAAAATCACTACTCACTACTATGTTTAGCATTATTATTCTGTCTCAGGACAGCCAAGTTAAAGAGAACCAGATATCATATGGGTCCAGACAAGAGAGCCGTGGAAATGTTTTTGATGAAACAGGCACAGTGCATTCTTGTTAGCCATTGGCTGTTTCCTGAATATGTCCATCAATCTAAAATTCAACAGACTCCTGGAAACAGAACTTGAACCAAACCTAACTCCAAACCGATATTCAAATAGAATTGAACCCAAACGTTAATGTTTCACTAAACCATGAACTGAAGCAACTTTCCCTGGGGAAGAAAAAAAATAACTAAAGCAGTCTGATTTGAAGCCAAAACTATATGTTTCATGAAACTATTGAACTAGGACAAAAATCAGATCAAAATATTCCCTGAACTGAATTTAAACTAAACTAAATTTTTAGATCTTTCAAACTGAATCCCTGGCTACAAATAAGGATTTCGTTAGTGCATATGATATTTAATTCAATACACATATAGCTTATCTTAGGCAAATTCTCTTAGCATCAACGTTCTTCTTTATACAAAGGTGACAATGATTACTACCTATTTCGTAGAATTATTTAGGGAGTTACATAAAGTAAGTAAGTATTTCTGCTGTCATCATCATCATTAGAGTCTGATCTACATCGTGTACAGCACATACGGGGTGAACTTTGGGTTTGAAGTCCTCCAATATGTTCACTGGCCACCAGAGGGCAGCAAAAAGGTAGAAACCCTTGCTAGAACTTACTGTGGGACTTGTCCTATTACTAAGAGCAAGCACTGAAGACTTACTATGTGCCAAACAGTGTTCTAAGCACCTTACATATATTAACACACTTAATTCTTAACGCAATGCATTGAGGTGGCTTCTGTTATTTGCATAGAGCAGATGAGGAAACTGAAGCAGAGAGGTGAAAAAATTTGTCCAAGATCACACAATTAGCAGGTAGCTGAGCCAAGATTTGAACCCAGGCAATCTGGCTACAGAGCCCTCACTCTAAACCTCCAGCTGCCATCTGATATCCTGTTTAGAGGATGCTGACCCAGGAGAGGCTCAGCTCCTGGCCTTGTTCATAGGCATGGGTGGAACTGCAGCCGAGGATGACCTTATAAAGGCTGTCCACAGTTTAGGACCTGGAGTAAAAAGAGTCAAAACCTGAGCCAGAGGAGTTTAATGTTGTCAACAACAGTGTTAGGGGATTAGTAAAGGCACAAGCATTAACCAAGTCAATGGGAGAAGTTTCAGTGAGGGGGGCAGGAGATGGGATTCAGGTATAAATGTAGAAAAATGATCAGGAGACAGTTGCCCTTGACAAAGAAAAAATAAGTTATTCTCATAGTGGCTTAGCCCAACTGGCTCATCCCCCTAAAGCTGCAGTATGTCCTGGGACTTAAAGAGCCAATACTAGCAAGACCACAGGGAGCCGACTCTGTTCCATTTTCATAGCCGTTTCCATCTCCTATTTTTTGTTTATTTTTTAAAATAAAAAAACAAACAAACAAACAAAAAACCCTGTCATTCTGGTCATTGTCACAACCGAGGCTTTCAGAATAACAGGCCATACTAACTTTCCAACATCTTCATTTCCCAAGCCCTCCTCAATGCACTCCATCAGACTCTTTCCTCACCACTTCACTGAAACTAACCTTACCAAGGTTACCAATCATCTGAAAAATGTCAAATCCAGCAGCTACTTGTGCATCTTTTCAGATGTGCCTGTAGCATTTGACATTGTCAGCTACTCTGTATTCATGAAACTCTCCTGCCTTGGTTTGAAACTCCTTGACTGGTTATCCTCAATCCTGGATCTAACCCTGCTTCTTGGAATACCATTTCTTATGTCTGCTTACTGACTCCTTTTTTCCATCACCTCTTGGCAAAAATAATGCAAAGGCTTCCCTACCTCCAGTCTGGACCCTCGTATCCATCTTCAACATTGCTGGAATCTACCTTCAACACTGCTGCATAGAAAGCTTCCAAATACTAATCTGGTTGTATTTTTCCTTTGCTTCAAATCATTTGATGGCTCCTGTTTCCCACTTTGTGAAAATCATTCAAGGAGGTCAGGGACTGGCGCAGCCTTTGAGAAAGGAAAGACTTTCCCAAAATCTTACCCATAGATAGAGATGCTCCAGCACCCAGGAGGCACTGGACAGCTGTGGTTCATTCACACCATAAGCTCCTGTGCCAGTCTCTGACCTCCTTGAATAAGGGACCATGTGGCATTTGGTATCTGCAGCACCTAACACAGAGAGATACTGAATATATGTCCTAAAGAGTGATTAAATTTTCTTTCTTTTCTTTTTTTTTTTTTTTTTTGAGACGGAGTTTCGCTCTTGTTACCCAGGCTGGAGTGCAATGGCGCGATCTCGGCTCACCGCAACCTCCGCCTCCTGGGTTCAGGCAATTCTCCTGCCTCAGCCTCCTGAGTAGCTGGGATTATAGGCACGCGCCACCATGCCCAGCTAATTTTTTGTATTTTTAGTAGAGACGGGGTTTCACCATGTTGACCAGGTTGGTCTCGATCTCTCGACCTTGTGATCCACCCGCCTCGGCCTCCCAAAGTGCTGGGATTACAGGCTTGAGCCACCGTGCCCAGCGTAAATTTTCTTAAGAGAAAAGAAAACAACCAACAGGAATGATAAAACTGAGATACAAGGACAGGCACATTCATGCTTACAAAATGTTAGGTGACTTGAATCGGAATTCTGACTTTTAATATATCTCATTAGTTATTATGGATTGGAAGGACAGGGGCAATACTGCAAGCTGTACATTATAAGTCCAGTGCTAGTCATCAAACTGATTTTACTTCATCAATGGGAAGGCAATGAGAATATTAATTAAAATGAAAAGGGACAAGTCGAACTGTGGGTCCAGCTCAAGCATCAGTCCAAACAGGTCTGCAGGTGCAGAGAGCAGTCAGCACGACTGGCTTTTCTCTCTGCCTGGTACTCAACAGAGCAGTCCCTGACAGCCCACCAAGGGGCATAAAATGTACTTTATGGGTAATAGGGCGTTTAGCATATTTGACTAGCATCATGTGGGCCAGATATTTTGTTGTTTGTTTGCTTGGCTTGCCAAAAGGAATAGAATCTGTTCATTCTGCCTCACTCCCACCTCCTTAGCAGTAATTTAATAGTCTGAGAAAATTTGTATGTATAACTTCCTCGTTTGTTTAGTAAAAGTTCAGAGAAGCATCACCATTGCTCTAATCTGTTGTCCTAGAAGAGAACTGGGCTACAGCCAGAAGAGGCAGAGACACCTCAGACTGCCCTTGAAGCACCTGCTCACCTGCTGAGTCCATTTTTATTTTTGCTTTGACTCCAAGGGTATGAGAGGAAGATAAATGTACACTTCCAGCTCTTCCCCAGTCTATTCTCTGACCGTAAGATAGGCTTCTCTGATTTGGGATGTGGTGGGAAAGAGAGCAAGGCGAGCTTCTATTCTATTATTGTAAGTCAGCAATGCAGAGTATTTCATTCTTTCCCATGGGACTTACCTCTAGTTTTCTGTGCTGTATGATGATTATGCACATGGACTTGGCATTCAACTTTCTGGGTTCAAATCCTAGCTCTTCCAGTGATTAGCCCATGTGACTTTCAGGCAAGTTATTTAACCCCTTGGGTCCTCAGTGCTCTCAATTCTAACACAGGGATAATAACACCTTCCTCAGAGAGTTGTGCTAATGAGAAAATGCCTGTAAAATGCTTGGCACTGAGCCTGAATCAGCACTTGGTAAATGTAAGTTGTTATTATTTAAACTCTTGGTCTAAATTCTTAGAAATTGGATTGGCTTTCAAGAAGCTCCAAAATCAGTCCAAGCTCAGTGTGCCTTCACATCTGGCCTAAAAGCATTTGGAAACCTCAGGATGGCTGCCATGACAGTAATGGCAGAGGACCATGTCAGTGGAGGAGAAAGAGCAGATCTGCTCCCTGTGGTGGAAGGTAATCGCTCTTGCAATCACAAGCAATTTTTGCTACTGTCAGCATCACTGAGCCAATGTTGATCTGGACGAGAAAGCTGGATCACTCTTAGTGTGTTCATATATAAGCCAATCTATCAACAAACTTCCAAATGCCCCCTCTTCTGAGTGATGAGGTAACCAAAGAGTTGACAGGCCAGGTCATCAGGTCTGGAATCCTGCATCCCACTGCGTCCCGCATGCCCAACATCAGATCAAAGTGAAAAATAAATCATGAGAGAACTGAGCCAACTTCCCATGTGCAAGACTAAACATCATTTGATTTTTAAATTTCAGACCAAGTTCTCAGGCTTGACCACTGGAAAAGTTCTTTTGGATTTTCTTCTTTAAAGTCAGATCTAAAAATCATAGAAGAAATAAAGATGTTGTTTTCCTAGCCACTCTCTTAGGTGTAATCTCCTTTCTCTAGATATAAAGAGGACTAGTCAACAGAGGGACACCAGTGGGGAAGAGAAGTAAGGAGAGGTTAATAAAAGCACCTTGGAAATCTTCCCAGATTTTATAACTTCAGCTCTTTTAAAGTAATCTCTTAGGGGAGGTGTTGGAAAATCACTACAAGGGTATTTTCACTAACACAGATCGCCCGAAATGAAATGAAGAATGCATTTCAACAACAAGAACAATAACAACAAATATAGGCCTTCAACCCAAGCCTCATTATCAGTGTGACCAATAGAGATGGTGTACCAGTCAAGAGTCAGTCAGAATCATAGGCATGGGATACATATACACGCACACATATTTAGACACATGTGCCCCTATACATATATCCTGTGGTTCTGCTTCTCTGAGTCCTGATCAATATATAAACTGACACATGCCATTATGGGAATTTGATCTGGAACTTGAACTCCACAGGGCAGATAGGTAGGAAGGGAAGATGGATGTAAAGCGGGGGAGAATTTACAAGCACGAGCTAGAGGCCTGCAAGGACAGACTGAACCCATGTCATTCTTGTCACCTCTGACTCTAGTGGTATGGATGGCTGGGATCCTTCATCATGGAGCTAAACACACCTACTCTCCTAGGCGCTGAAGAAGCTGAAGGAGGATCCAGGGGACAGTGAAGTAGTTGAAAGCCTAGCTACTACTTCACACCATTGAAGGTAGTCAACAGATAAGTGACAACATGCTGAGCTACAAAATGACTGCTGCTTCACTTCCCCCTCCAAATCTCCCACTTCCTCTTGTGGCCCACCCTCCTTGGAAACAGAAAGGGGAATTCTGAGAGGTGTAATTCAGCTTTGCCACAATGAAACCACCACAGATAAATATGAAACCTCTCTGCCCCTTTTCTGTGTAACTCCTCTTTGGGGAATGCCTCTGAGTCTAGAATGGTTTAAAAGTCCATAGAATAAAGATTATATTCTTAGTTCATCAGATCAGTCATAAACTTAAAAAAAGTTATTTCAATTTCAAAAGAATTTGAATATTCAGAACTTTTAGTTGAATTCTCGAGGCCAAGAAAGACCATTATAAGGTCTATAAGAAAAGTTCATCTATTATATCAAGAACCCCTTGGTCCTACACATGTGCATGCACACACACACTAATCTGTAGTCCATAAACATCATTCCACAAGTTCTAGTTCCATGTATTTTCATTATTTGGTAAATGTTAGATCTTGCTGGGATTTTCACTGTGAAGTGAATGTGTCTATTCTCAACTGTCCACCTGAGCACCTGTGCCCTTTAGATTGAGAGATCACTGCCTGACACCATGGCATCTGGAAAGCATCAAACCTCGGCTGCTTGGCTGCTCTTTAAAGTTTCGTGTCTCTTAGTTTTATTATAATCACAGAGTATTGGGATCTTAGAAGTGAATTACCATTTTAACGAACCCTTTAAAATAGAACAAAAATGTAGGAAGCAATCACATGGCAATATTAAATATTTCTTTCATTATATTTTATAATTCTCAAGCACTGCTAATCATAAAAGTCTTCATAATGTGTTTATTGAAGACCAGTAATCAATGCAGGATGGAATTTTCAATATAACACAGGCAGCCCAGGTTTGATGGAACACTGCCCTTTTGCTGGAATATAAACTTGACTCTTTCTTTAAGGCATTGAGGTAGTAAAACACAAGAGAACTTCCTAATGGAAATGAGACCATTCTCATTAAATTAAATGAGAACATTTAATGTGGGTGAAAGTGATTTAAAATTCACACACCTCCTGCAAATATGTTCTTGATTTACTTTTTAAAGAGTAAAATGGGTTTAGTAAATATGGCTAGTTATAATAAATCATAAAACATTTAAACACCGATTTGTCAAATGTAGTTTACATGAACTAGCACTTAGCATTATTTATGCCAGACTGAATGAAATAGCTGATATGTTAGCAGGGTTTTCAGCCAGTTAGGAAACATGCAGTGAGAAAAACATTGTTCTGGGTGGCATGTTGGTTACAGAAAATTGCACGACACCACATTATCCCCAAAGTGCTTACCATCTGGATAGGGTACTTAATCTTCAATACAAGGTAGAATGAGAAAAACCTGTCTACACCAGCTCAGTTTCAGTTAAACAATCAATCAAAATTACACATTCTTATCTAATTCCACCCATTACCCATACCTGAACACCATCCATTAAGAAAGTTCCAGCCCTCTAAAACTATTGACCTGAACCTACCATCCTGAACCTATTTCATTCCATCTTGCCCTCTGCTTCTAATGCTTATGTTTTTAGCAGCTGATGTCTTGTCTTGGATGGCTTTACAATCTCTTCTGGGACCAGCCCTATGTTCCACTCATTAAATATGACTGTTTTGTATAGCTTATCAGGCGTCCCCAAACTTTTTACACAAGGGGCCAGTTCACTGTCCCTCAGACTGTTGGAGGGCCACCACATACTGTGCTCCTCTCACTGATCACCAGTGAAAGAGGTGCCCCTTCCTGAAGTGCAGTGGGGGGCCGGATAAATGGCCTCAGGGGGCCGCATGAGGCCCGCACGCTATAGTTTGGGGTCGCCTGGCTTAGATACATAAAACTTAATTCATTCTGTAATGTCCCATTGCAATTCAATTTATGCTCTTGGACTCTGCCATAATATGATTTGACTAACGCATTGCCCAGTCGTGCCCTATTCTAACAATTATATAGATATATAAAGGTACCATGGGGATTTGCATCTTTCTTCAGAAATTAAGGTAAGTCACAGAGAAAAGGGGAACAGTTTGATAAGTGGAAATTTAATCCCCTTGCATGATGATACACTGAAGTTCTCAAATGAGAGGACTTCACCAGGAGAATAGGCCAATTGTAATGTTCATGTGCTTCCTGAAATTATAAATAATATCTTCTTCCTTAGTATTGGCACAAATTTGTTATCGTGAGCAGAGCATAATTTCAACGATCAATGGCAAATGCCCTGGTATATTCCCTCACCTCCCAGTTATTTCATAATGTGCAGGATGTATACTTTGTTTCATCTGTTGGCTCTATTGTCAAGAACTCAAGATTGGCGATTTTCATCCAGAGACTTTATGATAAGGGTTTGAATTCTAGGAGAAATGAGTTATATTACGGTGTAACCCATTTTGAGGTCAGACACAGCTGTAAGAGGTCAGACACAGCTGTAAAGTTTGAGTTGGTATGCTTAGAGTCAGGAGATACAAGAGGAAATGTATCCTCTTACATGGAGATTTTGAATTTGGGCAACATCGAGTTGTTAAATCATTTTTTCTGTTAGTGTCCTATGACTTTTTAATAGACATCAAGTCTTTTTAAAAGTATTCTTCAGTGATGGGTAACAGCAGGTCAGTATCTGGTTCATCATGATTTGCTAAATCTGAAGGTTTAAGGTTATTTTCCACTGCAGCCTGACTCAACAGGGTGTTTTGTGGGATAAAGAGACCCTGGAACTCTAGGAGCATGGGAAGAGGTGCAGAACATTAAATGGTTGAAAAGAGGACCCAGAATCCAAGCCAAGGGAAATCTGTTATCCAAAAGAACCCAGCCTTTGTATCAAATGTGTGCTCCACCCACCACAAGACCTTTGCTCTGCTACGTTCTTCATTTCTTTCCCTCTGGTGGAAAATGTGTAAATGATTTAACTATAAGTTAAGCTGACCACAGGATCCCTTCTATCCAAGGCTACAAATTTTAATAGGAAACTACATTAAGACCAAGCCTTGGTTATAGCTCAGTCAGACTTTCTTTCATGGTCTAGCCTTGAGGATGTATTGTGTTCTCATCCCAAAGATTACACTGAAGCCAGCATCTCTGGTGGCTGTTCCTCTTCTCCTTGACTCACCTTTAACTTCAGCTGTAGCTCTGGTAAATGTCTCCAACTCCCTTTTCATTGCCCCACCCATCTCAAGAGTGTGCCTGGCTTCTTTACACATTCTAACCCCAGGGCCTACCCCATTGCCAAGGGGATTTGAGTGGTACAGGAGCAAAGGCAGCCTGGGAGCACAGAGGATTTGATGCTCCCCAAGAAAACTCAGCTTCCAATACTTTTGAGATTATATATATATATATATATATATATATATATATATATATATAGTTCTATATAGTTTTTAGAGATCACAGGAGAATCAAATTCCATTTTCTTCTTTCTTCTACCCTGGTCTTCCTCCTGATGTGTCTCATTCCCTCTCTGGCCCCCACTACCTTGGGTTGTTTTATCTAATTACTTTCCAAATAAATTATCTGCACACAAATACTAGTTTCATGTTCTCATTTAGGAGAAGCCAAATTAGCACCCATACTAAGCTAGAAATCCTCCCTTTTTCTTTCCAAAATACACACACACACACACACACACACACACACACACTTTTGTGTGTGTGCACAAAAGAAGCATGTACTTTTCAAAAGCTTTTATAATATTTTGGAGCAGGACTTCCCTCAAGTTAATAGGCTATGAAAACTTGTCTTTAAAGGAGAAGGGGACATTTGTTTTTTTCCTCAAAGGATTGATTGCTATGGGAATTGCCCTTCTAATAGAAATCTGGACCAAACAAAAAACTTATCATACATTAGCCAACAAGCCTCATGGCACTGATTCCTGATAAAAGGAAAGCAAATCAGGTGGGACTTACAAAGCAAAAGCTTATTGCCTGGAGGCAGTTTCTAGAATGCAGCTCAGAGGGTATTAACTGCACAGTCCACAAGTCTTGCTTAAAAGAGGAAACAGTATATCCTACATCTATCCTCTCTGTCATGTCTAGGCCTGTTTATAATTACTGGAGGCTAATCTCAGGGTGGCTGTAATGTCTTGAAATTGTAAGGGAGAATACTAGTGAAGAAGATACACAGAGGGAGAGCTCTAAAAATTTGCTGAGGGTCTTCTTGAGTCTTGGTTGAGTAGTCAGTATACACGTGAGTAGAAATTCCTTGAGGCCAGGAAAAGAAATACTGGAACAAAGTAGACCAAACAATCTCTAGAACTCAGAAAGGAAAGCTACTGTGGAGAAATGCTGTAATTCACAGAGAATTTGATACAGCCCTGAGAAGTCTTTCACCTTTGTAGAACTGAATTATTTCTAGAATAAATGATACTCGGGACCTGACTTAATAGAAATTAAAAGTATGCCAGAATTGGATCAAGCTGACCCAAAATAACTGCATACCAGAACAAAATCCAACGCTCCTGAAGAATACAACAAACACATCACTCAAAAGTGTAAAACTTAAAGTGTTAGTATCCAATCAAAAATTAACAGACATGCAAAGAAGAAAATGTTAGATAGAATTCAGAGGAAATCCAATCATTATAAACAGGCCTAGACATGACAGAGAGAATAGATTAGCACATAGGATCTTTAAAAACTATTATAAATATTAAAAACATTCTTGCCAGGCATGGGGGCTCATGCTTGTAATCCCAGCATCTTGGAAGGCCAAGGCAGGTAGATCATGAGGTCAGGAGTTTGAGACCTGCCTGGCCAACATGGTGAAACCCTGTCTCTACTAAAAATACAAAAATTAGCTGGGCGTGATGGCAGGCACCTGTAACCCCAGCTGCTTGGGAGGCTGAGGCAGAATTGCTTGAACTCAGAAAGCAGAGGTTGCAGTGAGCCGAGATTGTGCTACTGCACTCTAGCCTGAGTGACAGAGCAAGAGTCTGTCTCAAAAAAAAAAAAAAACACACACACACACAAAACTCAGCAATGTGAAAAGAAGTATTAACATTCATTATTGGAAGAGAAATAGAAGACATTTACAAATAACAAAATGGAACACGTAGAAATTAAAAGTGCCTAAATGAAAATACACTGGATGAGATTAATATATCTGTAACATCTTAGACACTGAAGAAAAGATCAATAAACTTGAACAAATAGCAATAGAACCTACACAAATGAAACACAGAAAAAAAAAGTTATGAGAGTCTCCATGATATCTATTACAATAGCAAGTGGTCTAATATAGGTATAACGGGATTCTTCAAAGAGGAGGAAGAGATTTTAAAAGTTTGAAAAAAGAATAGTTAAACCTGTTCTAAATTTTATAAAAACTATACACCTACAGGATCAAAAGCATCAATAAATATCACATAAAATAAACATAACAGAAATGAAACCAAGGCACATAGTAAGATTGCTCAAAATCAATGATAAAGAGAAATTTTAAAGATAGCCAGAGGGGAAAAGAGACACATTAGGTACAAAAAACAAAAATACGAATGACATCATACTTCTCAGAATTTTCCACACCAAAAGAACAGGAAGTGATATCTAGAAGGCATTTTAAAAAATCAGCACTCATTAGAATTCTACGCCAAATGAAAATATCTCTTAAAATTGAGGGTGACACAAAGATTTTTTTCAGATATCAGACCCTCAATATAAGAGATGTTAAAGGAAGCTCTTCAGACAGAAAGACAAGGACACCAGATGGAAATTTATATCTACAGAAAGGAATGAAAAGGGTCATAAGTGGTAAATATATAAATAATATTGCACTTATTTCCTACTGCTACTATAACAAATTGCCATAAATTTGACTTACAACAACGTAAATTTATTATCTTACAGTTCTGGAGGTCAGAAGTCTGAAATGAGTCTAAAATTAAGGTGTTGACAGAGCTGCATTCTTTTCTGTAGGTCCTAAACAAGAAATGGTTTTCTTGCATCTTCCATCTTCTATGGCTGATCAAGTCTCTCTCACAATGTCTTCTCTCTGGTTCTGACGTTTCCACCTGCCACTATCCCTATTTAAAGGTCTTGTGATTTATATTGGGCTCACCTGAGGTATCTAGGATACTCTCCCTATTTTGAGGTCAGCTGGTTAGCAACCTTAATTCAGTCTTCAAACTTAATTGACTTTTGCCTTGTAATGCAACTATCACAGGTTCTGGGGATTAGGGTTTGGAAAGCTTTGGTGGCCACTATTCTACTTTCCATGAATATAAATTTTAAACTTCCCAGTTTTAATCCTTTTAAAAGACAATTCACTGCTTAAATAAAAAAATAATAAAATATTGTGGGAAATGCAAACATAAAGTAACTTAATCTAGATGCAGAATTATTTAAGTTAAAAAGGGAACTTTATAATGGTAAAGAATACATTTCACAATGAAGATAATGCAGATACGAGTATCTTTGCACCCAAAATCATCCCTGAATACAAAAAGTAGAAATCTTACAATAAATCCAGGAATTTAATAATAAAACCAAAAAATAAAAGGTAATTCTTCCTAAAAGTAAAAAATAAACAAATTGTTAAAAACAAAACAATATCACTAACAACAAAACTTCTCTCTTAAATCTGTGTCAAAAAAAGAAAGAAGAAAAGAAAACAAATCCAAAGGAGATTCTTGGAAGATGACAACAGTGTCATCACAGATTTTTAAAAAATCTTTCCAAATCCCCACAATTTAAAACAGAAACTAGCTGGAAAAAGCAAATTCCACGGACACTATCAAAAACTGGATGAAGAGTTGGCCTGTGAACTCCCAAATGCAACCAGGTGAGAGTAAAGCACCAGGAGGCCCACCTGAGAATAGCAGCTGAAATTGAGAGTATTTTTCCTAGTTTAATTGTAGACTAATGCAAGGGGCTCACAAGAAGATTTGAAGGAACTGGATCAGTCTAAGCTCTATACACTCTCAAAACTGACTTTCCAAGTCTCCTTTCCAGGACAGGATTTTACACCGAGGAAAGCCTGTTGGAAGGAGAATCAAAATTGAGCAGAAAAGGGTCACTAGAGATGAAGGCAAGAGAAGATTCAGGTAAAAATGGGAAAGAAGAACAGTGCTAGGAAATCTCAGGCAGTGAGCCATCATATTTTTTAACGTAACACCCAATCCCAAAAATAAATTAATTAGTTAATTAATGAATAGAAAATAGAGAAGAAAAAAGAAACAGTAAGCAAAAAATAGGAGCTCTGTGAAATTTAAAAAGCTAGCCTGAATCATGCCTCCTTCTAGAAAACTTATTTTACATAAAAATGAACAACATAAATATACCAAAACCAAATTTCATACAAAGTTATTAGGGGGAGAACAGGAAGTGGAGAGAGAGAGAGCGTGCAAGAGAGAGAGAGAAAGAGAAACAAAATACTGTCTGAATATCAGAAGGACATGCTCCAATCTGGGTCAGAATTGTAATGCACTATTTCAAAACTGGCTAAGAAATGCTAAGAGAATTATACAAGATATAACACTGCATAAATTTTCTTAAATGACATATAACATTTAATATACAATATAAATAACATAGTAACATATAATGTAATTACACAAGATCAACATTAGAATTGAATTATAAAATAAAATATCAGACAGACCTCAGGGAAAAAAATGTATAATAGAAGAAAACCTCATTGCAGAAATAAAGATGAAACTAAAAGGAAGATAAGAATAAATGAACACAATAGACAATTCCTTAAGAAGAATAGGTTACAAAAAAGGAGGGAATTTTTTAAAAAGAAAAGAAATGAGATAAAAATTATTTTAGAAAAAATAAATATGTTGAAGAGAGGCAACACATATTCTGTAATTCGAAAAACTTTGCTGAATTTTTTTTTTTAAGATGGAGTCTTGCTCTGTTGCCCAGGCTAGAGTGCAGTGGTGTGATCCCAGCACACTGCAACCTCCACCTCCCAGGTTCAAGAGATTCTCCTGCCTCAGTCACTCAAGTAGCGGGGATTACTGGCTCACGCCACCATGACCAGCTAATTTTTGTATTTTTAGTAGAGATGGGGTTTCATCATGTTGGCCAGGCTGGTCTTGAACACCTGACCTCAAGTGATCTGCCCACCTCAGCCTCCCAAAGTGCTGGGATTACAGGTGTGATGATCTTTTTTTCCAAAGACAAGACTGAAAGAACACATCATGTACCTGATAATGTGATAATCAACACAAAAATATATTCTAGTCAAATTATTGGATTTTAAATAAAAACAAATGTGTCGTACTTTTAGGTAAAAACAAGTGACTTATCAAGGCAAAACTATTATATTATCATCAGATTTTTTTGACAGCAACACTTCATGCAAGAGTAAAATGGAGTGACATATTTTGGATGTTCAAGTAAAGAAAATATAAGTCAAAGATTTCACATCCAGAAAAATGGACTTAAAGTTTATCACCAACTATTAACAGTACACAAGAACTCAGAAGAGATTGTCCCATGTCCCCTTCTTTATAAATTTAGTAGAAAAAGTAACTTCAGACAATCAAAATGAGTAGGGAGACATTGCAAAGATGTCTGGTGGTGAGCATAAACCTCTAGTTGTTTATAGCACTGATGAACAAGGGTATGAAGAGGAAAAGCATCACATCTAATGGCTGTCTTCTCAGATAATGTATGCAGTGCAACTGTTATAATTTTCAGTAATTACATTGCTGTGGTATTACAGTTCTGAAACTTTTATGAGCATAATGTTAGACAAAATAAATGAGTGATTATGGAATATTCTAATTCTATTGTCTTCTATGTCCTTGAGAATTAGGGTTTGCAGTTTAGGAGAACAGAGATGAATAGATGTAATACTGAGAAGTTTTAGGTGAAAAAAAAGAGGAATACTGAATTAGAATTGGAATTGTCCTTTAAATTCATCAAATGTGATGGGTTCTGTTTACTGGAAAGATGCCCTCATTAGTAGTAATCACTGCCAGCACCTACCTGATGATTTTGAAATTCAATTTATCACTGAAAGAAGCCAGAGATTTTTCTAGGAATGGCTAGTTGCAGTTCTGGGGTAGGAAATTCACAAGATGAGCCTAGAACATCTCATTATTCTGAAAAGCAAGGAAGTTAACAATGACTTCAGGATTGTGTCAAAAGAACCCAGGAGCCAACATGAAGAGACTCTCATTGGTCAAAAATAGAACGATTTGAGCTTTACAAAAGATAATAATTGCAGTTGATTGAAATCTATAAAATACGTTTAAGTCCATGAATTATGATGATTTAGACAAACTAATTGGTCAGTCTCAGGGGGAAGCAGCAAACAGAATAAAGTTGGTGAATAAAAGGAAAGATCTGAGGACTTAGCCTGTCTTTCCTATGTGACTGGCAGATAAGGAAAATAAAAACCTCTTTATACAAGAGGTACAAGTAATATATGAAAAAGAAATGATGAAATTAGATGATCACTATTTTGAAGTCTGCAGTGAATTAATGGATCTAGACAAGGAGCATCAATGGCTGCCAGCACCAACAAAAGGAGAGACAACCTGATAGAAGAATCCACCCTCACTTACACTTCCCGCCAAAGGGACAGAGCACAAGTCTAATCTGACTGCCAATTTGGAGAAAAAGCAAGGGTCAGAGAGGCTAACCTGTGGATTAAAGGATGTGAAAGACACAATTTTTTTAAAAAATGAGAAACACTAAGATCTCTAGGCTGCATATGGGTGATAAACTGTGAAGATATTCAAGGTGAAAAACTCCAAATAAATTCTGAACACTATCTAAAAAATGATAATAATGAGAATATGCATCAAGACAGCTAAAAGTGTTCACATAAAAATGCATAGCCCACAGTGCTTATACTAACAAGAAAGAATTTTTTTAAATGGATTAAGAATCCAACTTAAGTTATTTAATGAAAGTAAGAAAATTATTAGTTAAAATAATATGATGTTTTATGAAACTGTGAACTTTTTAAAATAACATACAAATCAAAAGCCTGAATGAGAAAACCAAAACCAATAAGCTCAATTAACTGTGTAATAACCTGATCCAAAAAAGTGAAAGGAGAAATCATAAATATGTAAACAAAATATAAGAGAAAATAACTACAAATATAGAAGAAACCAAAAAGTTCTTTTGGTTTCATATTCAATGAAAGTCATATCATATTCAATGACTTTCTCAACTTTATGTATATGTTAGGAAACCTTAATGAATTATTTTCCAGTAGAATAAAATTTACTAAGCTAACTGTCTCCAGAAGGAAAAAACAATCTAAATAAATCAATTACTGTAGAAAAAAATGGAGGAAGCTAATAAAGAGCTATTTTCTTTCAAAATGACCAACCCTAGATAGTTGTATGAGGAGCCTCTATCTGTTCCTAAAAAAAAAAAAAAAAAAAAAAAAAAGTAAAATAATACTTCAGCTAAACTATTCCAAATAGAAAAAAGAAAGCTCCCACCTTTTTAATGCATCAAGCATAACATTGGTAAAATCCAACAAAGATTATGCAACAAATTTATAAACCAATCTTATGATTATTGATGCAAATATCAAATGTCAAATACTGGAGTCTGTTAGTAAACAGACTCCAGTAGCTCATTAAAAGATACACTACATCTAGCAATGTATTTCAGCAGTGTGAAGATGGTTTAATAATGAGAAAAAAATGTGATTAAATATATTAATAGCTCTAAAGAAAACAATCTTGTGATTCTCTTCATAGAGTTTGAAAAGACTTTTGGTAAAATTCAAAATCTATTTTTGACCTTGCAAAATAATTGAAGAAAATGGTTAATTAGATGGAAGATATGAAAATATTCTTAACATAATAAAAATCTCTCAACACATAAACCAGAATAATGCTTAACGGTAAGGCACTAGAAATATTGCCATTAAAATCTGAAAAAGAAGACCATGATTTCCACTACAACCACTAATATTTAACTTAACGTTGCTTATTGGCATTAGTCAAAGCAATTTTGCCAAATAAAGAAATTAAAGGCATAAAAACTGGAAAAAAAGAAGTAAAAGTCTCACATTTTGCTGGTGACTGAATGAAAATTAATATCTAACCAGATATAATATAGACAAAATAAGGAAGATAAATTTACATTTATAGTAACAGCAAAAATGAAAAGTACTAGAAAAAACAGTATGAAATGTGAAAGTTTTCTTGTTGAATAAATATTTTAAATATTCAAGGGACATAGAGAAGACTTGAACAAATGACAAGTAATACCATATTCTTGGAGGGGAAGACTTAATATCGTAAGAATGCCAGTGTCTGCTAGATTAATTTATAAATACAACATAATCCCAATAAAACTATCAACACTTTTTTTTTTTTTCTGGAACTAGGCAAGCTGATTCTGAAGTTTATGCAGTGAAATACACAAGTAAGAATAGACAGAATAACTCTGAAAAAGAAAAGTAATAAGGATGTATTCCAGGGGAAAAAAATTATTATAATAAAGTTTAATACATTATTAGAGGATCAAGAGTTTAAACAGTGTGGTACTGGCACTTGAATAGATTACTGTACTGCAATAGAAAACAGAAAAATATAAACAAATCTATAGAGGAATTTAGTTTTTGCTAGAGATGATATCTCAATTTTGTAGGGAAAAATTATTATTAAGTAAATGGCCAGGAAAGTCAAAGACATCCATCTCTAAAAACAAACAAAAAACAGTGGATTCACACCACATACATTACTCAAAATAGATTACACAAAGATAAAAGAATAAGTCTTTTAAATGTAAACATTGCAACCATAAAATTTCTATAATAGGGAACATTCTCTTATCATCTTTGAGCAGGGAAGGCCTTTCTAGCTATGACATAAAACCCAGAAGCAGCAAAAAAAAAAAAAAAAAAAAAAAAAATTAATAAGTTTGGCTACCTAGTTTTTTAACCGCAAAGCAAAAGCTATCATATGCAAAGTTCTTTAAAAAAAAAAAAAAAAAGACAAATTAGACAAAAGTACTATCCATTTTTGTTACAAATTAAGGATTAATTTCTCTAAGATACAAATAACTCATTAATAATTAAAAATACAATATGCCAGTAGAAAAATGGGCAAAAGACACAATTAACTAGTTCTCAAAAAACTTAAGACACTTAATCTCACTCATTGAGACTTGCATATTAAAAATACACCAAGAAAGCATGATTTGTGTATCAGATTATCAAATATCAAAAAGTTTGATAACACACTCTATAGATATACACATGGAGAAATAGGCACACCCATGCCTAGCTGGTGAATGCAAACTGGTTTAACCTCTCTGGAGGCCAATTTGTCAATATTTTACAGTTAGACATCTATACACTTTTTGACCTTGTAATATCACTTCTCAGAATTTGCTCTAAAACACAAACTCCAAATGGCTTTATACAGTTTTACACAGTGTGAGTAACAATAAAGTTTGGAAAGAACCTAAATATCACCAAGAGGGGACAGGTTAGTGCATGATCATGCAGCCATTTTTAAAAGACGTAGGAAACTATGTATTTATACAAAAAATTTTCCAAAATAAATTGTTCAGTGAAAAAGAAACAAAGATATTCGATCATTCTGGAAGATGACAAGGTGTACATAGCATTTTACTATTCATAAATGAATAGGTATGGAGGTGAGGAGAACGTGTGGGGGGTGTGTGTGTTTATATATATACACATGTATGTACATACACTCACATATATACATATAAAATATATGTGCATCTGTCTATATGAATATATGTAGATTCATTTTTTTCTTGTATGGATAAAAATAGTTCTGGATAAAATATCTCCAGAGAACCATTAAAGAAACTATTAGATTGGTGCAAATGTAATTGCAGTTTTTGCCATTGAAAGTAATAGCACCAACCTAATGTGTTTGCACCAACCTAATAACCTAATAAAAATTATTTTGATATGTGGAGAGGGAGATTGTAAGGCTAGAGAATAAGGGCAGGTAAAAGACTTGTAGTTTATATACATGTTGAAATTTAAACTGTGTAAATGCACTAACCTACATATATGTGTGTATGTGTATATATCAATGTATACGTTAAATATATAAATATAAATTATATATGTATATGCCTGTATATACAAATATACAAAAAATACAGAATATTAATAGTAAACCTCTGTTTGGTGTGATTATTGGTGATTTTACTCTTCTATATGTTCTGGGTTTTCTATAATAATGTTACATTATAATTACATAACTGTAAATGTCATATATAAAAGATTACAGGGATCCTGTTATACTAAAATAAAGCTCAACAGGAGAATAAGATGACATGGGTCTTGTCCCCAGATCCAGTAGTTACCAGCTGGGTCCCATTTATCATGTCTTTTTACTTTTCTACCATATATAATAAAATAGAGACAATGCTGGTTTTCCTGTATCCGTGGGGAAAATCAAGTGAGAAAATTATTTGAAAGTGTTTATTGGCCGGTCGCGGTGGCTCAAGCCTGTAATCCCAGCACTCTGGGAGGCCAAGGCGGGCGGATCACGAGGTCAAGAGATCAAGACCATCCTGGTCAACAAGGTGAAACCCTGTCTCTACTAAAAACACAAAAAGTTAGCTGGGCATGGTGGTGCGTGCCTGTAATTCCAGCTACTCAGGAGGCTGAGGCAGGAGAATTGCCTGAACCCAGGAGGCGGAGGTTGCGGTGAGCCGAGATCGCGCCATTGCACTCCAGCCTGGGTAACGAGAGCGAAACTCCGTCTCAAAAAAAAAAAAAAAAAAAAAAGTGTTTATTAATTATAGTACTAAATAATTGTGCAGTAATACTATATTTAATGACATAAGAAACACCACTGAAGTATTAGATATCTCTATTTCCTGCTTAAGATACAAATTAGCCAGTGAGTTGAGCAAAACTCATTAGGGTCTCAAACTGCTATAAGGCAATTGAATCCTGTCCTCCGCTGTGACTTTGATTTGGAAAATAGAAAGAAGAAAGAACAAGTTAGGAAGGTTCTACAGGAATACTATAAAGGAAAAAAATTCTCACCCAAGGAGACAGCATTGCCTTTTGTTCTCCTAAAGCCAATAAGCCACATCCAATTCTACCCACTTCATTTTACAAGGACCAATTTGTTTCTGCTGCACAAACAGGTTGCTCTATAAATATTGGTGCTTTGGGTACATCTGCTTTGCTGTCCGTCTGTACTCAGAAAAATCTGAATGGAACTAAAGCCAGATCTGGCACTCCCCTGAGAGACTTTCCTACCCACCCTACACTCAACACACACACACACGTGCATACACAGGTACACAGATTTATCTCACTATTTTTAAAAATTATGCATAGGATTACCAGAAAAGATGCTGAAACCACGAAATAAATAGCTATATCAGCAGGAATGGGGGATTAGAGCTCAGTGCTGCTTGTAAAACAGTATATTGTTTCAACAAAAACGAGGCCAAAAGATCAAAAACAGTTCTGAATCAGTGTCCAAAAAGCTCCATTTTAAAGTAATGGTTTCCAAAGATTTTTTTTTTTCCTTTAACATCTGAGGCAACAAACCAGACATGGGTAGCGCAGCTGGATTCCCCTCATCTTGGCCAGCTTGCTGGCTCTCTTACTCTTCCTTTTTTTAGGCATCAGGATCTTTCAAAATGTGTAAAGTGAGAACCGTAGCCTTCACGAGTGCAAGGAAATTCATTCACTGAAGGTCAGGGACTCATACACTTTTTATCTGCTGTACCACTCAGCAGAGTGCTGCTCAAGGGATGTTGCAAAAGGCTAGAAATAAATGAAAAAAAAAAAAAAAAAAAAAAAAAAAAAAAAAAAAAAAAACTTAATTGTTACCGGGGTTTTTTCCCCTAACTTTTAATACCATACAGAACCCTTTAAGAGAAATCAGGACTGAGTAAAAGAAAAGAAAAGAATTAGTCCCTCTGGGGGAAAAAAAATCACTGCGCCTCTTCTTTTTCTGCCACATAGAGTTACTGAAAGAATGTAATGTAATTATCCCTGAGAACTATTGAGCACAGTGCCTAGGACATAATAAGCATTCAATGAATGGTAGTTGTTATTTTATGGATTATTAGTGGTGCTGCAACAAAAATTACTAACTGGTGCTTGAACACCTTGAAAGAGTTAAAGTTCTTCCTTAAACACCTACTCTCAGCATCTTAATACCATAGAGACTTAGGTACTATGAAAAATCGCATTCTCCAGATAGCAAGCACTACGTAGCTTTTTATCTCAAGTTCAGAAACTCTGCCTCTCAGTTTGGACTGTCAACGTGTGCTTCAAGAAAAACATATGCAAGCAGGCCAAAACTATGTCTTCTGTCTTGAAGTGAAGGATGCTGACGGGTTGGTATGTTGCATTCGATTTTTATTAGACTGGCTCCTCTCTTGCTGCATTCCAGCTCATCCCTGAGCTTCAGCAGACGGGTGGGCAATGCAGGAGTAGCACGGAACACACTGCTTTTTTTCGGCATCTTAACACTTCAGACAGATGAAAAGAATAATCCTTAAACTGGCCCATCATTGTAGACTGTGTCTTCAACAGGACATACTTCATTTTTTCCACAAGTACGACCAAATGACCTGTTGATGAATGCTTTAGGGAAGAGCTCATAGCAAGAAGAAAACTAAAGGCATATTTGGGTTTATAGAGATACCTAATTTTCCATCCCTGAGAGACGTTCTTCTTTATCTCCATGTATGTTATTCATCAAGGGATCCTGACATTATTTACTGGAAAGTAATGGCACTGTTTACCAGAAAACTAGCTTAATCTGCTACTCATTGTTTTCATCAGTTAAATAAAACTGACCTTTCATCTTTAGCATTGTGCTTCCAGCAAAATCTTGCCAAAATCACTAATGATCTGTATTCCTCAGACAGCTGCAAGACATTCTCCATGAGCTAAGGAATGGTGGGATCGTCACCCCATTCAGAGATAGAAGGGACCAGCCTTGCAGTCCGTGTTAACAGATTGTCATTCAAACCAAGCCAGTAGGATCCAGAGGAAAGCGTCAGTGAAGGTAAAAAGCTTGGCAAATAAAATTCCCAAACCCGGTATAGAAATCATACATTAAAATACCCTAAATCAAGAGCATCAAATCATTAAGATTGAATTGACAAAGCTCAGGATCAAAGGTACATTAACAATCAGTTCATAAAATCAAGTCTTATAGGGTTTCATACCACAAAAGTAATGTAGATATTACACAGTAGGACATGATTTACACTAATCAGTGTTCTTTAGTCATCAAGACTAGAAGACCTGCCAACTGTCCTCTTCATGTAGAATGATACCAATACAATACATAGTTTTATTTCACTGCTGACATTGATAAAGGTGCTTATGTAAACTTAAGTTCAGTCTCAGTTTATCTCTAACAGACCAAACTTTACTCATTCACGGGTTATAGGATGATTATTCTCAACTTAGATCTAACACCCAAAGCACACTATCAGCATTCTCGCATAGTTCAACCAAATTACAAAAGTAAAGATATTTACTTTAAATAGGTAAGTTCTCTAATCTTGTGGTTTTGCCTGATGCTTTTGCTCACCCACCCATCGATCCAACCTACCTTGATTCTCCTTTGAGAAACCATCTCATCCCACTCTTATTCATGTATTTTAATTTGCACTGTAAATTATATATATAAACATTTTCAATACAGTAAAAATTTAGAACAAAACTAAATTTGGGCTGTTTAATAGGAGAATAGTTAGAGACTATAGAGCATCCACAAAGCAGAATTTCTTCCTGTTTTATCCATGTTGTCACACATGTTCAGATCTTTGCCCATTTTTAATCTAGTTTTTTGATTGTTTGTTTGGGTTGAGAGCAGTTGCTATTGAATTGACTTCTTCATATATTTTGGATACTAACCACTTATCAGTTGTGGTTCGCAAATATTTTCTTTCAATCTACAGACCACTTTTTCATTTTGTTGATTGTTTTCTTTGCTGTGCAGAAGCTTTTTAGTTTGATGTCCCACTTGTTTATCTTTGCCTTTGTTGCCTGAGCACTGGTGCTATATTCAAAAAAGTATTGCCAAGGTCAGTATCAAGGAGATTTCCTGCTATGTTCACTTCTAGAAGTTTTATGGTTTCAAGTTTTATGTTTAAGTCTTTAGTCCATTTCGAGTTTATTTTTGTGTATAGGGCAAGATAAAGGTTCAATTTCATTATTTTGCATGTGGATATCCAGTTTCACAGCACCATTTATTGAAGAGACTCATCTTTTCCCATTGTGTCTTCTTCGTGGTTGTCCTTGCTAAAAATTAATTGACTATATATCCTCAGGTTTATTGTGGGGCTTTCTATTCTTTTCCATTGGTCTATGTATCTCTTTTTATGCCAGTATCATGCTGTTTTAATTTCTATAGTTTTGTAGCATAATTTGAAATCAGAAAGTGTGATGTGTCCAACTTCGTTTTTCTTTCTCAAGACTGCTTCAGCTATTTGAGGTCTTCTGTGGTTCAATACAAATTTTAGATTTTTTTTCTATTTCTGTGAAAAATGTCATTGGAATTTTAATAGGGATTACATTGAATCTGTGTAATTGCTTTGAGTAGTATAGACTAACAATATTAATTGTTCTAGTTCACAAATATGGGATATCTTTCCATTTATTTGTGTTTTAAATTGCCTTCATCAATGCTTTAGACTTTTATCTCTTTGATTAAATTTATTCCTAAGTATTTTATTCTTTTTGATAGAATTATTTTCTTTCTTTCTTTCTTTTTTTTTTTTTTTTGAGACGGAGTTCCGCTCTTGTTACCCAGGCTGGAGTGCAATGGCACGATCTCGGCTCACCGCAACCTCCGCCTCCTGGGTTCAGGCAATTCTCCTGCCTCAGCCTCCTGAGTAGCTGGGATTACAGGCACGCACCACCATGCCCAGCTAATTTTTTGTATTTTTAGTAGAAACGGGGTTTCACCATGTTGACCAAGATGGTCTTGATCTCTTGACCTCATGATCTACCCGCCTCGGCCTCCCAAAGTGCTGGGATTACAGGCTTGAGCCACCGCACCCGGCAGAATTATTTTCTTGATTTCTTTTTCAGATAGGTCATTATTGATATACAGAAATGGAACTGATTTTCAGATGTCGATTTTATTCCCTGCTACTTTAAAATACTGCATGATCTCATTCACATGTAGAATATTTTAAAATGTTGAACATATAGAAATGGAGAGTAGAATGGTGATTACCACAGGTAGGCAGAGTCAGGAAAGGGAAAGCTGTAGGTCATAGGGTACAAACATGCAATTAAGTAGGATCAATGAGCCTAGAGAACTAACATATAGCAGGAGGCCTAGAGTTAATAAGATTGTACTTTATATGGAGAATTTGCAAAGAGAGTAGATTTTATGTGCACTTACCACACACAGAAATGAGGAAACTGTGGAAGATTATAGATACGTTAATTTGTTTACTTTTAGTAATCATTTCACTCTCTCTTCATATATCAAAACATGTTGTACATCTTTAATATAGACAAAAAATTTTTTAATTGAGTAATAGAATTTCTTACTTTCTTCAAAATGATTTATTACTATATACACTATAATTTTAGTGCTTTCTAAAAACATTAACATTGTAAACAGTGATATTATTTGGTGTCTATGTTTAATTTCTACAAAAATTAACAAAAAATTAGCAATGTTCTACTACAATTTCTGCCAAATAAAGACAATTCTCATTATTGTATTCCTATTCATGAATAATCATCAGAATACTAGACATCACCGTGCCAAAACTGCATTACATACATCTAATAATGCTATGCCAATATTTTTCTTAAAATTGGTATAGTCTATTCTTCAGCATTTTTACATAATGTCTTTCAAATTAAATTTCAGTGTCGATGTTTAGTATTACTATTGATGTATATTTCAGTTTCAGTTTCTTTGCATTTACTAAGCATATCTGATAAATGTGGCCATTTGTTATACAAATTCTCATTCTTCAGTGGGTTTGTCCTATTCCCCCAAAGTTTGCAACACTGACAAAATTGCAGAATAGTAAGTAGTTGGATAAATAACTTGAATCTAGTGATTAATTTGACTATTTGGAATAATTGATACAGAAAAAGTTTTACGACATATCTGTAATATCTTTCAGAAGCTTAAATTTTGTACTGTGGAGTTTAAATTTCTGACAGGACAATAACATTGCATAATATTCAAATTACACAACTACATACTTGGAGCCACAGAGAGTGTGTTTAATGAATTCAGTTTAATGAATTCTTTTATTTTGTCTTATAAAAAAGAAGTTATAGAGTATCTATACTAAAATATTATGCAGAATTTAAAAGAATAGGAGAGATCTATATATACTAACATGGATCAACCTCCACAATTATCATTAAGGGTAAGAGCAAGCATAGAATAATATGTATAGCTTGGGCCAGGTGCAGTGGCTCACACCTGTAATCCCAGCACTTTGGGAGGCCAAAGTGGGCAGATTACAAGGTCAAGAGATGATGAAACCCCATCTCTACTAATAATACAAAAATTAGCTGGGCATGGTGGCATGTGCATGTAGTCCCAGCTACTTGGGAGGCTGAGGCAGGAGAATCACTTGAACCCAGGAGGCAGAGGTTGCAGTGAGCTGAGACCATGCCATTGCACTCCAGCCTGGCAACAGAGCAAAACTCCAGCTCAAAGAAAAAACAAAGAAAACATACCTTGATCTAATTTATGAAAATGTGTTATAAATACAAATGTAAATGCACAAAACTTATCTCAATAGAAACTCACTGAATTAATAATGATGATTATTCCTGGCTAGAGGAAAAAGAAGTGAAAAGGATCATTAGCTTAAATTGCATTATTCTATACTAATTCTTAAAACTAATGATATACTATTTATTTTAATTCTATATAATTTAAATTTTTATAATAAGCATGATATAAACAAGATTTTTTAAAAAAATTCATGAAAAGGGTACTATATTAAAAATAAAGCCTTTTTGTAAAAGTGAATTATGTCCTAAAACTTTTGGGAAACACTTTGTTAACAAAAGTAGTGTCTGTTCATGAATTTGTGGGCCTAGCTATCATATTCTCTTCAGACACAGATAAATAAAAAAACTGAGTTTTCAGCATGTCACTCACTCATTGATGAAGCAATATAGTATTTCTTGAAACTGCTCAAGTGAAGCTGACACCCTCCTTGCCCCAATCACAGGGCCATGCCAAAGTAACTGCTGTTGTTAGTGTAAGACAGTTCCTTGCAGATTTACAAATAACTGCATGAACATGGAAATAGGTATAGTTTAGCTGTATCTTTTGATTCCTCAGGCAAGTTTTCAACACCTGCCTTCTAGGCCCTCAAACTCAGGGAAACACGTATCAGCTTTTCCAAGTGGTCCTCACATAGCCTCTCTCACATCAAAGAAATAATGTCCTTAATTTTTAACTGTAAACTTTTAATTCTTTTGCACCCTGAGTTGGATTATAAATCATTCTATTATAAAGACATATGCACATGTATTTTACTGCAGCACTGTTCACAATAGCAAAAATTTGGAACCAACCCTATTGCCCATCAATGACAGACTGATTAAAGAAAATGTGGCATATGTATACCATGGAATACTTTGCAACCATAATAAAAGGATGAGTTGATGTCCTTTGCAGGGACATGGATGAAGCTGGAAACCATCATTCTCAGCAAACTAACACAAGAACAGAAAAACAAATGCTGCATGTTCTTACTCATAAGTGTGTGTTGAACAAAGAGAACACATGGACACAGGGAGGGGAACATCCCATACCAGGGCTTGTTGAGGGATTAGGGGGACTAGGGGAGGGATCGCATTAGGAGAAATACCTAATATAGATGACAGAGTGATGGTTGCAGCAAACCACCACGGTGCTTGTCTACCTATGTAACAAATCTGCACATTCTGCACATGTATCCCAGAACTTAAGGTATAATAGTAATCATAATAATAAAACTCAAGGGCCACAGAACTTGTTAGTCTTTTATGGATGATCCAGGCCCTAACTTTGGAACATGGAAACAATTGCCATCCAGAACGAAGAATAAATTGCATTATTTCAATTACAAATTGTCAAAAATTTAAAACTAATGAATTTTAATATGTTGTTCCCATATTTAGCCACTTTGCTTAACTATCTTATTGGTTTTAAGAGTTTTCAGTTATTTCTCTTGGATTTTTAATGTAAAAACATCATTTTGGACATACGTGATAATTTTTCCTTTCTTATATGTTTTATTCTTTCTTTTTGTTTTAGTGTGTTGGTTAAAATCTCCAGTACAAAGTTTAGAGTCTGTGATAATAGATATCCTTGTCTTTTTGCTGACTTAATTAGAAATACTTCTAATGTTTGACTGTTAAGTATGATGTTTGCTCTAGATTTATGTTAAATGCTCATCAAAAATTTTAAAAATTTATCTTGTTTTTAGATGACTAAAAGGATTTATGATTTATGGTTGAATAGATTGTATCAAATACCTTTTTAACATCCCTTGGAGATAATTGAAAGGGTCTTATTTAATTAGTCTTTTTTATTATTTGCATAAATTTAATCAGCCTGTTAATATACTAAATTACATGGACAAAATTTTATTGTGTGGAGTCATCTTTGCAGTCCTAGGATGATTTTACTGAGTCATGTGCTTTATCTTTTTAATACAGTGGTGTTCTATTTAGTGACATTGCAATTAAAAATTTTTGCTCTGTATTTTTAAGAAAGAACAACCTATCCTTCCCTTCTCTATTGTTTCTATTGTCAGTTTTTGAAGTCTGATAAATGAATTATATAGGTTTATACTGGAATGTATTTTTATTCAAAACAAAAATTTTATGCACTGGAATGGCTTGTGAATTACGGATCATTTTAGAATTAAGGTTCAGACACAATTCTAAAAGGTACAAGCCACTGGGTGGCATGGAGTTTTATGCTTTGTCTACACAAGGACAGAGGTACCTTTATAATGTTTCTAGTTTACCCACACGTCACCAAAAAAAAAAAAAAAAAAAAAAAGCCATTGCTAGTTAGTATCCATTATATTAACATGGATGTCTGGGCTTCTGATTAGAAGCTTTAACATCCTAAACTAAATACTCTTAAATAGTATATTCCTGATCAAAATTCTGATCACATCTTAAATATAAATTAAAATCAACTCATATAATTATCACAGTCCTTAGGCAGTTGAAGTATATTACAGATAAGATAGCAAGAATGTATAAGAAAATAACAATTTCTTAATTTATTAAGTTCCATTCTTACAGGAAGAAAAGGTCTTCACCTTGCCTAACTTCCAATCACTACCACTTTGTCCCACTTCCCTTTATAGAGAAACTTCTCAAGAGTGGACTTCTCTTGTGGTCTTTGATTCCTCACCTCTCCCTCATTCTTTATTTCACCTGGTCTAGCCTCTGCCTCTAGTGAGAGCTATCTAGGCTACCTCTTATTAAAATCACAGTGCAAATATTTTGTTCTTTCTTCTCCCTCCTTTCTGAAACACATTTTTCTTTTTTTTTTTTTTATTGCATTTTAGGTTTTGGGGTACATGTGAAGGACATGCAAGATTGTTGCATAGGTACACACATGGCAGTGTGGTTTGCTGCCTTCCTTCCCCTCACCTGTATCTGTCATTTCTCCCCATGCTATCTCTTCCCACCTCCCCGTCCCTCCCCCATTTCACCCCAACGGACCCCAGTGTGTAGTGCTCCCCTCCCTGTGTCCATGTGTTCTCATTGTTCAACACCCGCCTATGAGTGAGAACATACCTTTTTCTTTTCTTCTTTTTTTTTTTTTTTTTTTTGAGACGGAGTTTCGCTCTTGTTACCCAGGCTGGAGTGCAATGGCGCGATCTCGGCTCACCGCAACCTCCGCCTCCTGGGCTCAGGCAATTCTCCTGCCTCAGCCTCCTGAGTAGCTGGGATTACAGGCACGTGCCACCACGCCCAGCTAGTTTTTTGTATTTTTAGTAGAGACGGGGTTTTACTATGTTGACCAGGATGGTCTCGATCTCTCAACCTCGTGATCCACCCACCTCAGCCTCCCAAAGTGCTGGGATTACAGGCTTGAGTCACTGCGCCCGGCGAAACACCTTTTTCTTTGGCTTATATGTCATTTTGCTTTTCTAGTTGTCCACCTAACTTTCTAAGCATATCTCTTTAATCTTTGCTGACTCAATCTCTTCTTCATAATTTCAAAATTTGCATACTTTATTAGCTCATCTTAAATTATTTAATCCACAACTATGTCTTCAATCACCATTTATCTACCAATATCCAAATACAGTATATACTTCCAACTCTTAACTTCTCCAGGCTTCAGACTCTAATACCCAACTGTCTACTTCACATTTCTCTTCAATGTCTCAAAACCAAACCTCAGCGTCACACAATGTATCTGTGTAACAAACCTGCACATTCTCCCCTTGAATCTAAAACAAAAGTCAAAATTAATTAAAAAAAAAAAAAAAAAAAAAAAAAAAAAAAAAAAGCACTTCAAACTTAGCATACTTCAACTGGAATGTATTATTTTATTCAAAACAAGGTCTTCTCCTAGTGATTTTTATTTCAGTAAATGGTTCTACTATCTGCTCCCAGTCATTCTAGCCTAAATTCTGGAAATAATCTTTAACGCATTCCCTCCCCCAAGGCCATTGTTGACTCTACTTCCTTGATATCACTTGACTCTGTCCATTTCTTTACATCAGCATTGCTGCTATTCTAGTCCAAGTCACTACCAGTCTTGCCAGGTAACTCAGTCTCCTATGCTTTAAAACTCAGTCTGCTTTATGTAATGCAGCAGAGACTGCTAATTGTCTTCACATTTTGTTTTGCTCTTCAAGAAAAAGCTGATTTTATTTGTGATGTTATAAAAAAAGATCACATTTCTCAGCTTCTTGGAGCTCAGTATGGCTTATATGGGTAAGTTCTGATCAGTAAGATGCAAGTCAAATAATGTATGCAACTTCCAGCAATGCCTTTTAAAGGGAAGTGTTCAATTGAAAACTGTACCTCCTTTATTTCTGTCCGCTTTGCCCTTCTTGGTATCTAGAACACAGTCGTGTGGCCAATGTCCCAAAAGCATTGCTGAGATTCCATACCAGAATTGTCCAGTGGAGCCCATCCTGAATTCCTGACCGAAAGAAGCCATGATCAATAAAGGATTTCTCTTGTTTAAAGCCATTGTGTTTGGAAGTGATTCTTACACAGCAAGAGAGGACTTGAGACAACAGCAGTGATGCCATCTGCTCTGGGATTCTCCCAGAAACTTACATGAGGCATTCATTGCCCTCCTTCTTTTTAGTAATCCTTTGTGGAGGAGCAGCCAAGGTACTGAGCCGTTTCCAGAGGCCCACAACGTTTAAGTTCTAGCTGCTTCCTGTCTCATCTCCTCCTTCTTCTCTCTAGTGAAACATGATGCTACTCTCATTTCGATGAAACCAATTCTTACGTCCTTGGGCAGATTCTTCCCAGTCTGCTGTTAATGAATGAACTTTGTGCTCTCTTCCTTCAGGTTTTGACTTGATATTTCCAGTCAAAGGACCTTTATCCTCTAGCCTTTTGAGTTGAAAGCCATGGCTTTACCAACTCTTGTCTCTGTTAAATATTTACAAAAGTCAGTGTAGTAAAAATGTTTAAGACACTAAATTTTATGTTATATGTTTTTAACCATAATAATAATACCACATAATAACAAGAAAAAAGTCAGCATAGAAACTCAAAAGCCAGGATCTGAAGTGTTTATTCTCTATGTATCAAACTTTCCTGAGAACAGTGCATATGGAAAAATAGAGAAGCAAAAATAACTGAAAATGAAATATGCAATTTATCTGTTATACTCTTTAGGTAAGTTGGCATTGAAATTAAAATAAAATTCGAAACATTGAACCTGACCTTATAAGAGCCTGTATAGCAGGGCCCTGGTCTACTCTAACTTCATCCTGAATCATTCCCCTTTACTCAGAATACTATAGCCACCTTGGATTCCTTTCAGATTTTTCGATGTGGCATGCTTCTTCCAGCCTTGGAACACAGTTTCCTCTGCCTATTTCACTCTTCCTCTGTATCTCACATCCTCGGAAATCCTTCTGTGACTCTACTAGAGAAGATAAACGTTGTCCCTATCAGATTCTTCTTTAGCAATCTTTATTTCCATGCAAGTAAATAATTAACTGTGTAAATAGCGGCTCAATCTTTATTTCCTTTCCTAATCTATGAGCTTTGTGAGGACAGGGCACTAAGTTTGTCCTATTTACCATTGTATCTCCAGTGTCTATCCAATACTTTCTGCACAATAGCAAATTAGCAAGTAGTTATTGAATGAACAAACACATCTGTGAATGAATTAGTAGGTCACTTTGTAGTTCTTGGATCATGCCAGGGGTTGGATTTCAGGACGCCTAAGTTTATTCTATCTTTAAAGACATGTCTTTATTATTGTATTTCCATTCCAGTATGGACCGTTTATCACAACTTAGCCCATACATATAAGGTGCAAATTCTGACCCATGTAAAGTTTATATTGTGCAGATGTTCTCACCAGTACTTGCTTTCCAGATGCTTAGTTGATGCTATGACTGCAAATATAGTTGGAGATTGAATGCACAATTGACAGGCTCAGGTAGGGCAATGTGGTAATGAAGATCCAAAGGACAGAGTGATCCCAATCATGGTCATCCTCTTGCTTTTGGGAAGCATTGTTTGTTTAATTGTCCAAGGTATAGCATTTTACGCTCTTGTTCATCACAATAAACTAAACATATAAAATAGTGCCTGAAATAGAGCAGTTGTTCAAAAAATATTTGATGAATGAATGAATGAATAATTGAGCAGTCTCTTGCTATGAACATGCACATGCAGCCCATTCAGATATGTTTGTAACCAAGCAGGGCATGGTGGTGCATGCCTGAAGTCTCAGCTGCTGGAGAAGTCAAGGTGGGAGGATTGCTTGAACACAAGAGTTTGAGTCCAGCCTGGGCAACATAATGAGACCTGTTTCAAAAAACGGTTGTAACCAATCAACCCCACCTTACCTGCCACTAAACATGTATGGTCCATGGGTCTCTAAAAACTAATTCTGGATGTCCTATCCCAGGTGAAACTGCTTTAAGGAAAATGTACTGATCCGATTGAAAAAGGATCCAGTTGAAATTTCAGTTAAGGACTTTTGCAGAATTGTCAGCCATCAAGCTGAAAGGAACCCAAGGTGTTGAGGAGTAATATTTGTACCTGGTAAACTTCAGAGGTAGGATCTCTAATGCTGGGCTTTTCAAAATGGATCACTAACTGCTACAAAAGAATCAAAGTGGAGCAGCACAGATAGGGAAGATGCTGAGAGATTAAATAGCCTAGCACGTCCTCAAATTCTATCATTTGAAAATGGCCTTAATTAGAACCTCTTTTTAAAGTGTAATTCCTAAGTGGAGTAATAATACTCGCTGAGTAGCCAGTAGGGAGTGAGCTGGCAACAGGCATTTTTTTCACACAGATCAAGTAACTAGAGGGACCAAGTGCAAATTCTAACACTCACAATATTACATGGACCGTAGCCAATTTTTCATGGATTTGATTCCATAAAAATGAGTTTTGGCAGTTCAGGACAGTAAAATATTGTTTCCTTGTTCTTAAAGGAGATTAATTCTGGGGAAACCTTTTCTTCTCCCACCAGCCTCCTTAAATTTCAAGCTCTCACATGCCCAATGAAGAAATGCTTACATAGGTTTGTGCTGAACTTCAGGGGTCACAGTTCCCTTAATTTCATTATTCTAATGGGGTGACAATGAGCAACCTTGTTCTTGAGTGAAAAGTTCAGATTTTCTGAGATTTGCTGATCCATGGTAGTAATTACCTAGCATCCCAGAGCTGGTGCCAGAAATTGGATATATTCCAGAAAGCTGCTTGGAGACTTTCTAATCCTGGTCCTAGCCTTGGTGGGCACCTCTGGGCTCTAAGAATGAAAGCAAGCAAAGGAAGACCAACTGCTTTTCCTGAAGAAAGGAGAGATGTTTCCATAGGAGAGAAGCCGAGGTCCTAGGACACAGACTACATGGATATGAAACAAAACAATGAGATCCCAAATACTAAAAAGGAAGCAAAAAGAGAAAGGATAAGTAATACTCAGGTCAAATTTCTCTGAAATCGAGCACTAGAAATAAAGCACGTGGTGATTCCTCAAGGATCTAGAACCAGAATTACCATTTGACCCAGCAATCTCATTACTGGGTATATACCCATAGAATTATAAATCATTCTACTCTAAAGACACATGCACACATATATTTATTGCAGCACTATTTACAATAGCAAAGACCTGGAACCAACCCAAATGCCCATCATTGATAGACTGGATAAAGGAAATGTGGCATAGATATACCATGGAATACTATGCAGCCATAAAAAAGAATAAATTTATGTCCTTTGCAGGGACAGAATGAAGCTGAAGGCTATCATTCTCAGAAAACTAACACAAGAACAGAAAACCAAACATTGCATGTTCTTACTCATAAGTTGGAGTTGAACAATGAGAACACACGGACACAGGGAGGGGAACATCACAAACTGGGGCCTGTAGGAGGGTGGGGGGCAAGGGGAGGGAGAACGTTAGGACAAATACCTAATGCATGTGGGGCTTAAAACCTAGATGATGTGTTGATAGGTGCAGCAAACCACCATGGCACATGTGTACCTGTGTAACAAATCTGCGTGATCTGTACACGTATCCCAGAACTTAAGGTAAAATTTAAAAAAAAAAAAAGAAAAGAAAGAGGAGAGATAGCCTAAGTGTAACTGGATGAAAAAAAAAAGTTACTAGGATCCAAAAAAGTCTTTCAGAGAAAGAGAGGTATTTTCACACAGGCAGAATCTGAAATGATTCCTCCAGAGAGAGACAAAATCCAGGAAATATTGTGATTCCAAGCCACAAGTAACAAGCTCATAGTAAAAGCAAGCAGAAAATTGCCCTATGAATGCTAGGAGAGCTATATTAAGTATACGAAAGAAAAAAAAAATCTGGACACATCTGAGAAAGGAAGGCCAGGAAGACCAATGAAGAATACCTAAAGCATGATCTATGAGTTTCAAGGAATACAATCATTGTAAGCAGAGCTAAAACGTGTTGCCTAGACTCTAAGGGGACCTGCCCTAGAAAGTAATGGAATTGGTCTCTAAGGAAAGCACACTGGAGATAAGCCACAGTGAAGGGGTACCAGGAAGTCAATCTAGAGCTGGGTTCAATGCCTGTCTCAGGGTCAGAAGAGTATCTCCTGTTACTCCTGTACTGAGAGGCCTCCTAAATCTCTCCTTTCACTTAGAGTCAAAGTCAGCTCCTCAGATCAGCCCACACGCTCTTAGACCTGTCCTACCCCTTAGCTCTCTGCTTTATCTCCTACCAAACCACTCCCTTGCACAATCCACTCCTATCATACCAGCCTCCTTATGCTCCTGTACACTCTCCTTTCGGAATTTGACTCTTTTGTGCCCTCCTTCCTTTTCAGCCAGGCCTTCCCTGACCACACTATTTTGAAGTGCGACAGGCCCACCCAACTCCCAGGCACTTCCTCCACAGCGCTCTCCTTTCACTTCTCTTCCTGGCACTCTTCATGATCTGATTGACATATGCTTTAGCAATGTGTCTTTCTTGCCCATCTCCTTCCAGAAACAGACAAGAAATGGATGCTCTTTGAGAGCAGGATGATTGGCCTCTTTCCTCTGTGAATTATCTGGGGCAAAGAAAAATGTTGGCATTTAATAGATGCTCAAAATATACTTGTCGAATATATTGAAAGATCTTCTTTTAATAATGAAAGCTTTTGGCAGGCCCAGAATTGATCATGCCATAACTTTCTCTGTGGGAGACACTATCTAACAAAATCTAAGGGAATATACCAGAAAAACAAAAGTGTGGGACTAAAAGCAAAGCACAAATAAAAGCAAGAAAACTGTTTTCTCCCAGCCTATAGCTCTAGCCCTGTATGTATTGGGGAAAAAAAGGTTCAGCTGTTGCAACATCAACTAAACTTCTTCAGAGGAAGAAGGAAACAGCGGATAGGAAGAAAACATTGGAGGCATACTCCAGTGTTGCAGAGCAAGATGCAATAGAAAGCTTCCTCAAGATCTGAAATGTTCAAACCTCAAGGAAAATAAATGCATGCATGAATTAATAATCACTGAAACCACATTATAGGCAGAGGACAAATTTATTATATTAAACTGTCTATTTTTGTATATATTTGAATTTTCCATTAAAAATAATGAGTTAAAAAAAAAAAAAAAAAAAAAAAACAGAGGAAGGGTAGTGCCTTGAGAAGTACCTGGCAGAGAGGTACCGGGAGCTACCACCCTTCCAGGGACATAATCTCTAGGAGCGAAGACAACAGCCTCAGTTCATGAATCCGCTAGGGACTATCCTCCAGCTGAACAACTGTGGGCACAGAGACACCTTTCATCTAAAAAGTCCCCACGAAGCAGCCAGCATGGCTCAAAGGAGAGAATGGATGCAATGTTACTACTCATGGACCCCAGTAGACAGTGCTGGTTTAGGGTGCCAGAAACTGGATCTCAAAGGAGGCTGATAAACAAAAAGATTGGAGCATTGCTTAAGACAACAACAAAAGCAAAAATAAAGCACACCTCACATAAGATCTGGTGACTGGGGCTAGTTTCTAAACTCTGTAAAGAGTCATTCTGTCTCAAAGGCTACTCTCTGAGAGAAGAGACAATGCTCTTTGGCAAAAGACCCTTCACTCCATATCGTCCTTGCTCTCTTAGGAGAGAGTCCCCTTATATGAAATGAATCATGGATTCCGGACAACTGATACAGTCTAACTGCCTCTGAAGGAGCTGAAACCATGATTTTTTGTTGTTGTTGTTGTTTTCCCCCAGCAATGTTCCTTCCCTTAGATGGCCATTGGTATTTGACTCTAGCAACATAATTCTGCCTGGAATAACTGATAAGAGCTAGGAATTGCTTTGTTTCCTGAATATGGTGGGTATGAGGCCCCTCCTGTGATAAATGTGCCTGTCTTTGAATTCTTTTCATAGGAGAGCAATTTACAGATTTGGCATTGAACTGGGTCCGCTTCATAGGTCCTAAAGGAACTCTGCCCAATGCAGGGAGAGATACTCAGCCCAGGCAGCACCTGCTGAAAGAATTCCAACTGCCCCACTCACTCTACAAACAAGAGCCCCTCAGTTGACAGCAGAATAAAAAAGCAGGCAAGGATGAGTCTTAGACTTAAATTGCTTTTAACTAATCAGGCAGGATAATTTGATGTTGCTCTTAATTCTATTAGCCTTGAAAGTTTGGGGTATTTACCTTGCAAAAGGAATTAATTTGAGGGCCTTCATTATTTCCAGGCCAACTGATAATAAAAGCTTTTAAAATTCTATTAGAATACTTCTATTGTGTTGACATTTTATTATTAACATGTATTTATGCGTTTTGGTCTTGGAGCATCTTAATGTTTCATTTATCCTGTGGCAGAATCTCTAATTGTCTACATTTTCCACATGGCTGAATATAAGTTGGGATTAGAATAGGTTACATGTTTTCGACCTTAAGGACAATGTAGCATCGAAGTGCCTTTTCATAATGCTCTGTTCTGACCCATCTCAGAGCTTTCTGAGGTAAAAATCCTCAGTGCTCTCTAGATGTCCTTCAAAGGAAGGGTGTGTCCTCTCCTGGATAAGAAGGACTAACTTGATCAATTGCCTCTCTCCTCTGTCAAAGGAAAACCACACTCCTATCTTAATCATCCATTCAACAGGCAAACCCAATGAATAAAGAGAATTAAAGCCGGGGGAAGCATGGAGGGGAAAGCCCATATCCTTCCTTTTATTTCAATGAAAAGAGATTTCTCTAATCATTCCTGGCCTCCCTTCTGCTCCTCCCCATGGAGATGGAGTGACATACCTGGCCAGTGACACCCAGTCAGTAGCCACAGCTACCATTCCACAGTTCTTCACCAGTGAAGCTCATCTCTCAAAGATCCTAAACACAGGAAATCTGCTCTTTTTCCTTCTCTCCACTTGTTTCAGGGGAGGCAATGACCTGGCTAACAGTGTTTGCTCTGCAGATGCAAATTTTCCTTTGGAAAGGTTTTTCCAAGGTGTAGATAGTAAATTAGAAAGGCTGTTTATGATCCCAAGCTACATCCACTAACATAGCCTTTATCGATAGTAAGGATCATTGTTTATTACTCTGTCTTTCTTCTTATTTCTATAGTGCTTAAAATCTTAGGCAGAGAAGGATGTGTTACATTAGCCCTCAGAGTTCTTTGAGAATTGCTTGAAATAATTTATACAATATTGGTGCCTGGGTACATTATGAATGCTCAAATGCTCCAGCAATGTCACCAATGACCTCCTGTGTAGTAGGTTTCCATGTGGCATGGTCCTTCAGCCTTCATGTATTGCTTGACTACTTCTTGATTTGTTTTCCAGTTATCCGGGTTTGTGTCATTAGGGTCTATAACTGTTGGGGTCAGAGATCACATCTTCATCATCTTTGCATTAATTGAAGCACCAACTATAATGCCTTGTATGAAGAGCATGCTCAATAAATAATTACTTTTGCACATGTATGTTCATCCCAACACTGTTTACAATAGCAAAGACTTGGAACCAACCCAAATGCCCATCAGTGATAGACTGGATAAAGAAAATGTGGCACATAAACACCATGGAATACTATGCAGACATGAAAAAGGATGAGTTCATGTCCTTTGCAGGGACATGGATGAAGCTGGAAACCATCATTCTCAGCAAACTTACGCAAGAACAGAAAACCAAACACCACATGTTCTCACTCATAAATGGGTGTTGAACAATGAGAACACATGGATACAGGGAGGGAAACATCATACACTGGGGCCTGTTGCAGGATTGGGAGGTTAGGGGAGGGATAGCAGAGGGTGGGGCGATTGGGGAGGGATAACATTAGGAGAAATACCTAATGTAGATGACGGGGGAATGGTTGCAGCAAACCACCATGGCATGTGTATATCTGTGTAACAATACTGCACAATCTGCACATGTACCCCAGAACTTAAAGTATAATAAAAATAAATTAATAAATAATTAATTACTTTAAAACTAGATGATCCAAGGGCAGTCCACTGTTTACTATTATTAACCCTAGAATTCCATATTTAAGTAACCTCACAAAGTAGGTCAGTCATTCTTTTGTGTCTAAGTGGAGTTTGTTCTTAGACAAAATTATCGAAAAACCTGCAGTTGATCACATGGGTCACCTAATCACAGAAAATAAAACCAAATCTCAGTGAAACTGACATAGTTGTTTTCTCCAGAGAAGCTTAAAGCACTTTACAGTCAGCACAACTAGGCTCAGGGCAGTCCTGCGAGTAGCTGGATGATCCCTCACAGCTACCTAAACACTTGTGTATGCAATGCATTTCCCCTTTTGAAATCCTTTCTTTAGTGATAAAAACTGTGAAGATGTTTAATAAATATTATTATGAAAAACAGTATTATTTATTTGAGGTCCCATGGTGAAGCTAAGAAACTGAGCCCAGCTAAGGGTCATATCAGAATCTGCAATCTCCCTCCCTCAGCAAAGCACAAGAAATTTGTGACTACCCACCCACTATGCCAGGCAGTCAGCAAGGGTTTTTTTTGTTTTGTTTTGTTTTTTTTGAGACGGAGTTTCGCTCTTGTTGCCCAGGCTGGAGTGCAATGGCACGATCTCGGCTCACCGCAACCTCTGCCTCCTGGGTTCAGGCAATTCTCCTGCCTCAGCCTCCTGAGTAGCTGGGATTACAGGCACACCCCACCATGCCCAGCTAATTTTTAGTATTTTTAGTAGAGATGGGGTTTTACCATGTTGACCAGGATGGTCTCGATCTCTTGACCTTGTGATCCACCTGCCTCGGCCTCCCAGAGTACTGGGATTACAGGCTTGAGCCACCGCGCCCGGCCAGCAAGGTTTTTTAAGTGTTGCTCAGACAGGTAAGCCTCTACCACAAACCAAAGAAGAAATAAATACATAAAATACTGAGGCAGATGTGATTCTTGCCCTAGAGTTGCTCTCTATCAAAAGAAAACAGAAACTCTTCAAAAAATGACACCATATACCATCAGTATGTACAGGTGCACAAAGCTACTTGGTTGTATATAGCTACAAGACTACATAATGAAAAGAGTTCCCAGGGTCAAAACATATGTGTTTAATCTTCACTTTGCTTTTATTTGTCTTATTAGTATAGTTGTTTCCAGTGTAATTGTTCCATTTACAGCTATGTAGTCTGGGGTTCACTCTCTTTTGGCCTTAGTATTACTATCTGGAAAATGAGATTTTAAAAAGTACTAATTTAGTAACAATATGAGGATTAAATAAAATAGCTTATATGAAATGCTTAGCACAGTATTTGTTATATAGGAAGCTCTTGAAATTGCTATTAATATTGTCTATCTTCTTCTTGCGTGTGTCATAAAACTGAAATTGTGTATTCTAGTTCATTTTTGTTTCTGCTTTCTGATTATAAAAGTCTTACATATTCACTGCAGAAATTTTAATAAATGCAAAAAAGTACAGTTGGGAAAATAAATCTCACCCATAATTCTATAGCCCACAGGTAAAAACTATTAGCATCACAATAAATTTCGGATTTCTAAGGGCAGGGATCATACTGTTTCATCTGTGTAAAGTACCTCAGATACTCACTGAGTGGATGTTGAAAGATCTCAGTCAGGAACAAGTGTATGACGATAAAGCTATATTTATATATTGTATAAGTAAAAGGGAAACATGCTAAATGATCATCTCTGGGCTCCTTTCAAAGTAAAAAAAAATCACTCTGAATTAATGGAATAATAAAAAGACGGATTCTCTAAGTTATACATAGGGTGCCCTCTAAGCCACACTACCTGAATGTTGATAAATATAATGAAATACTTGCTTGCTCTGCATAAACTGCACTAATTTGCTTGCTTCTGTGTGATGATTCTTATATGTTCCTATTTTTTCCTTTTAGTCCTAAATTCTGTTAAATTCTATTACACTGATAGATTGAAAACCATAAGAGCAGGCATTTGTGGCCTTCTCTTCCTCTTGGATTCCCCGTTATCTCCTCGTCCCAGACTTTGCACTCAGTGGTCACACCCTGCATTTTATGGACTGATAAGCTGGGTCAGCATCTATTCCAGATCACTGACTTATCTCAACCAGGTAGGGACAATTTTATCTAAATCTCTCAAACTGTAGGGGATAACCCAGTTGGTCTTGAGTTGTTCCTACTTAGTCTCTTGCATCATATCGAAGGCATTCGTTGAGAAACTGGGCCACTAAGCACCTCAGATTGAGTTCCCGAAATTCTTTGCTGGTCTATAGCAACCTCATTCATGATCAAGGTAGCATAGAAAGAATGTGGCTTTCAGAGCTGCACTGCCTGTGTTCAAATCCAGGATCCACTGCCTACTACCCAATGTTGAGCAAAATACTTAATTCCTCTGAGCCTGTTTTCTCATATGTCTGGCACATGACAAGCATTAAATAAATATAAATTACTGCTTTAGCAAAAGTAGAGGTAGTAATCAAATCAAACCTACCGGCTGGTAACCTAGCAATATCCCAGCCTAGTATGAGTACTGCCATGAATCAAAGGTTGCATGGTTATAATCTGAACCTCTACAGGTCACATTTCTAACCATTCATTCATTTAGTCATTGACAAATATTTTAAAAAGCAGTTATTTTGATATCATCGTTTTAAGAATCAGAGGGAACAAAACAAGAGTAAAACATACATCTTGCTTTAAGAGTTTCATAATGCAGCAATAGAAGGCTCAAAGACTCAAAGTCTCAGATTGCATTAGGAGATGTCTTTGTGAATAGTGCATAGGACTATTACTTCCATATGACAAGACATAAAATACAATCGAAAGACTAAAGTGATCAGGGGAATGGGCTCCCTTTCATTCCTGCAGATCGTACTCAATTTCCAAATTAGCCATGTCATAAAGTCATTCCTCACAAAACTGAATACCAAATGTGTTAAAAGCATACATGTGCTATTAAAAAAATGATGCTATTGACATTGTTATTAGTGTGTTAAGAACAGCCAGAACTCAGTACTGCCACATCAAAGAGGAGTTTTCAGGGTTTTTGTTTTTTCTTTTTTTTCCTCTTAGTGGAAGGAAAAGAAGCTGGGAACATACAGCCAGGCAAAACTACATACTTAGATATAAAATGCAAAAACATAGACTCCATGACATACAAACACATGCTGAAGGCTTTACGAAAACATTAGGCTCTGATCTCTCAGTGGCTGAGGGCTTGATGAGGGATATCAGAAGAGAGACTCTGGGTTGTCCCAAGCCAGCTTACAGCAGGACAGGCTACTAGAGTTCAATTACAAATGGGATAATATTTAGGGAAATGTAATTTATCCCAAAAACAAAGTCAGATAAGATGTCCATTGTACCTCCTGCTCCTTCTGAGATGTTCTTTATGAGCAGGTCACCACATTGAAGTTCAGAGCTGGCTAGGCCAAGAATGAGCACCTCAGCCAAAGGCTGCTCTGTAGGCTGACCACAGCCCCTGAAGTGGCCTAATACTGTCCTATGTGAGTATCTTCTCCAGGCTGGTGATTAGATCCTGCCTCTCAGGGAGCATGAGTGCCTGACAGAGAGAAACACAGACATTTGGGGACTAAAAGATGATAGAGTCAAGTCAATAAACAAAGTGAATTAGACAGCAATCATCATGTGACCGTAGAAGCTAGGAGTAAGCAAACATCATAACATAGGAAAGTGAATAAAATGTACTCGTGGGCTCCAGGAAAGTTGAAGAGGTAATATTGAGTAACTGAGCCCCAATAATGTTAGATTACTGAATAGGGTTGGGTAACTGCCTTCCGTGAGGACCATCGGTGAAGCTGGTGTAAGGCCACTTGAGTTACAGTTGCATATGGCTAATATTTTGGTTCTCTGAGGCCTGGCTGCAGTTTTTTTTTCTGCCCTGACTTCCTTATGTATTCTTATTGCACTAACTCTCCATTAACTAAGATAGCTAGGGACTCTTTTTCCTTGCAATATGAGAGACCCTAGCTAATTAGAATTACAGGTGGTAATTCTGGTTATTTAAATTACATACCACTTGATGGCATACTGAGATCCAGTGTAGCTTAGTGGTTACAAACATAGGCTTTGAAGTTAGATTGACATGGTTTCAAATTCTAATCCTCTCACTCAGAAACTCCTTGAACTAATGTAAATTCCTAAAATTCTCCAAGTGGCAGTTTCTTCCTCTAGAAAGCAGAAACAAGCCCACTCTAAAGTGAAGTTGTGAATATTGCATAAGACAAGGTGTATGTATGTACAGTGCCTCAAGTTAGCACATAGCACACTGTAAGCACTCAATAAGAAGTACCTATTATAATGACTATTTCATCATTAATGGTTATTTTCAAGCACTGACTCCAGGATTACCACATACTATATATATATGCCATCCTTGGGTCAGAGTACACATGCTTGAGGGCTTCATTTTGGGCAAAAAGGCAGCAATTTCACCAACATGCTATGTGCTCAAGTCTCTATTGCCATCTCTAATGACCACCTAGTCTCTTCAGGTTTTGATTTGGTTTCATATCTGGACTTCACAGTGTGTCATCTTCCCTCGCTGTGAATACTCCTCTTCCACCTGCTTGCAAATCAGCTTCCTAGATTCCTAAATAACCCTTAGGTTAATGCTAATTCTTTGTGCCTATAACGATCAGTTACTGCATGGATTCTCTCTCTGCCCACACTCTCTGTCCTGTGTCTTAGGAGACATGGAAGGTTCTGGTGGGATCCATGTTTCTATCAGACTGTAAATTCCTACAGCTTGAGGACTGGTGTTTCTGTATTCTTGAATACATCTTTTTTTTTTTTCTTTTTAAGACAGAGTCTCCCTTTGTCACCAGGCACCAGGCTGGAGTGCAGTGGCGCAATCTCAGCTCACTGCAATCTCTGCCTCCTGGGTTCAAGCAATTCTCCTGCCTCGGCCTCCCAAAAAGCTGGGACTACAGGCACGTGCCACCATACCCAGCTAATTTTTGTATTTTTTAGTAAAGATTGGGTTTCACTATGTTGGTCAGGATGGTCTTAATCCCTTGACCTCGTGATTCGCCGGCCTCAGCCTCCCAAAGTGCAAATACATCTTCACCACAAGTTTAAATCTGCATCTAGACCTGCTAAAGCAGTTGCATGCCCTTTTTCAAGTTCTCTTCCTTTATCTCTCTGCACTTAGGGCCCCAAAACACAAAATGGAAGGAAGTGGTGAAGGCAGAAACAAAGCCTAATTGGCAACTGCTGCTTAGACCAATAGATTCACACTGTTTGCTTTGGGAGAGAAATGGCCTGAATGTTCCCTCTGTTTGCATGAACCTACAGAGCATCTGATCCATCCAATTATATACCATAGTAGGGGCTGATGAATATTTAAAATTACATGGGTCAGGGCTCAAATACAAGTGCACTTCTCCCGGCTTGAGTTAAAGCAAGTATTTACTTTGAGACCAAAAGTACAAATTGTGGGCTGTTGAATCAGCTGGAGTTCTCAAAATAGAATTGAATAGAGATAATTCCATGAACACACTACTGGAAACCAAAGTGCTTATCTAATCTGTAAGTCTGGCAGCATGTACAGCATTACTGATCGCTGGTACTGGTGAGTCTTAATTTTTATGTCTAGAGGAAATTAAGCCAAGAAAAAGCGTACCCTTTCATTGAGAGGAAAGATGTTCATACATTTTATATTTTACATCTTAAATGATTCCATTTGAGCACTTGGAAAATTAAAGGGCTTTCAGCCAACAGTTCTATGTCACTCTGCTATGTGGAGCTTAACTAAAGGTTGGCCTTATCTAACTTCTCAGAAATACACTAACCAGAGACTCTCTAAGAGTTCCAGAACTAGCATATGCCTACAAGGGATTAGAGAGAAGCCAAAGTCGAGAAAAGCAATTTACTCATAATGGAGAGTATAATGGTTATAGATACCAAGTATGAGAAGGGCCATTCCAGACTGTCAAAATGAGCTTCTCACTTACCATCACTAAAAGAGCATTCCCAGTGTGGGCAGGAAAGAGCTCTGGTAATTCCTAATAATAGTGAGAAAAGGGATTCCTCTCGGGATCTTTAAAAGCCCACCTTTCCTAACAGTGAAAGGCACACAGTCCCAATGAGGAGGAAAACAGCTGTTACTTTTCACAGAACTATGTATATTCTTAGCCTTTATTAACAGAGCACTCAAATATAATGTTATCAGGGAGGGCTTTTTAAACAGTCAACAAGCTGGGAAGTATGACTTCAAGAATACCTAGAATGCCTTCCCACTATGCTCATCCTATTGGCTCAGTTCATTTGGGCTACTATAAGAAGTTTATGCTGTATAAACTGGGTATCTTACAAACAAGAGAAATTTATTTCTTGCAGTTCTGGAGGCTGAAAGTCCAAGATCAAAGTGCTGGCAAATGCAGTGTCTGGCGAGGACCTGCTTCTTAGTTCATAGGCAGTGCCTTCTCTCTGTATGCTCACATGGTGGAAAGGATGAATGAGTTCCCTTAAGCCTATTTCATAGGAGCATTAATCCCATACATGAGGACTCTGACATCACAGTCTAATCACCTGCCCAAAGTCCCCACTTCCTAACCTTAGGGTTTGGGATTTCAACATACAAACTTTGGGAGGACATGAACATTCAGGCCATAGTATCCTATCTGTATACATATGCTTATACTAGGTGAAGAATCACACACACACACACATGTGTGTCATTGGGAAAAAAAAGCTGGAGTTAGGATAATTGTGCACTTAAGCTCAGACATTTAACTATGAGTTAGAAACAGAAAGGGACATAAAAGCAGAGACTGATGGATGAAAAACCAACATGGCCTTCTGAATAATGCTGACAAAAGCTACCCCTTTGCACAGCAGTTAAAGTTTAGACACAGAAAAAAATCCCATAATTCAGAAAAAGCTGCAAATAGCTGCAAACATCTAAACTGCAAAGAAAATGTGAGCGATTCTTAAGTCAATTTGTCAGACATAGTTTTTCCCATTGAGATGGCATTTACGATTTTATTATACAATATGTATATCGTCATATAAATTTGGGCTCCAGCCTCTTCTGCAGTCACCATGACATATAAAAAGATGTATGTATATACATTATATATACACACACATATATGAACTATATACATAGTTCTTTTTACAGAACTATGTATGTTCTTAGCCTTTATTAACAGAGTATGCAAATATAATGTTATCAGGGAGAGCTTTTTAAACAGTCAACAAGCTGAGAAGTATAACTTCAAGAACACCAAGAATGCCTTCCCACTATGCTCATCCTATGGTCTTAGTCCTTTCGGGCTACTATAAGAAATAGCATAAACTGGGGTAAAGTTGCAAAAATAGTATAGTACGCATATGTGCACATATGCATAAATGGACATATATAGACATGTACAGTTAATCCTCATTATTGGCAGAATCTGCATTTGTGAATTTACCTACTCACTAAAATTTATTTGTAATCTTAAAATCAATACTTACAGTTCTTTCATGGTCATTTGTGGACATGTGCAGAGCAGCAGATGCTTGATGAATACAGTCCCAACTGAGTTAAAATAAGGCAACAGTCAGCCTTATTGTATGATATCAGTTCCCATATTGTCATACTGTAAACATGGCATTTTCATGGTTTATTTAATGTGATTTTTTTCACATTTCTGTGCTTTTGTTTGTGACTTCACTGTTTAAAATGGGCCTACTCTTTAAAGTGTTGAAGAGCTGTCCAGTGTTCCTAAATTTTAGAAGGCTGTGATGTGCCTTACAGAGAAAATACATGTGTTAGATAAGCTTCATTCAGGCATGAGTTACGGTACTGGTGCCTGTGAGTTCAGTGTTAATAAATCAATAGCAGATATTAAATATTTAAACAGAAATACACATAAAACACACACAAAACAAGGTTATATATTGATTAGTTGACAGAAATGTGACCAAAGGCTTGCAGGAATCTAACCCTGTACGTCTCCTAGGAGCAATGGTTCGGTATTCATTAATTCAGTGTTCATAGAGACTTCAGCGATCCTAGCTAACACAAATAATGAGAATTTCCTAAACATATCTTCTTATTTGGAACTAATTTAAGACTTGCACTCACAAGAAGTTGCAAAAATAGTAGTTTCTGTATATATTTTACTCAGCTACTGCCAATGAAAAAATCTTATTTTCAAAACTCAGAAATTGATGTTGGTACAATATTTTTAACTTAAGTACAGACCTTAATTAGATTTCACCAGTTTTTAATATATATACAGTTCTATAAATTGTATCACATGTACAGATTCATGTAAAGATCACCACAGTTGGCATATAGAACTATTCCATCACCACAAGAAAAATTTCACATTGCCACTTACTAGTCAGACCCTCCCACAACCCTATCCCTAAACAACCACTGATCAATTCTCTATCACTGGAATTTTGTGCCTTTGAAAGGTTCTGTAAGTGGAATTATGCAGTATGAAACTTTTTGAGATTAGATTTGTTCATTTAGCCTAATGCTCTTGGTGTCCATCCAAGTTGTTGTGTGTATCAATAGTTCATTTCTCTTTTATTGTTGAATTATATTCTATTGTATGGATGTACCACAGTTTGGTTATCCATTCAACCATTGGTGAATCTATTCGGGTTGTTTCCGGTTTTTTTTTTTTTTTTTTTTTTTTTTGCTCTCACAAATAAAGCTACTCACTAGGCCTGATATAGTTTGGATACTTGTCCCCACCCAAAACCCATGTTGAAATATAATCCTCAGGGCTGGAGTGGGGCCTGGTGGGAGGTGTTTGGTTCATGGAGGCAGATCTCTCATGGCTTGGTACTATCACTGTGATAGTGAGTTATCTTGGAATCTGGTAGTTTATAAGTGTATGGCACCTCCCCTTTCCCCAATCTCTTGTGTTCTTGCTTTCACCATGTAACATGTAAGCTCCCACTTAGCCTTCTATCATGACTAAAAGCTTCCTGAGGCCACCCCAGAAGCCACATTTTCTGTTTAGTCTACAGAACCATGAGCCAATTAGATATTTTTTTTCTTTATAAACTATCCAGTCTCAGGTATTTCTTTATAGCAGTGCAAGAACAGACTAATACAATGTCTTTTCAGATCTAGTTAGGGTTGGTTCAAACACCACAACAAGTACAGTGGGGAAAGAACCTTTATTTCTCCTCAGGGACATCTGGGATGAGTGTGGGATGTGACTGAGCACTTACATTTCTATTAGTTGCCTCTGTCTTCAAGATCCCACTTACTTCTTGAATTCCTAAACTCCATGCTTTCACTTTTCTTGTATACTAGTTACTGTCTGTTTCATGTTGCCCTTCTCAACATGACTACGGTGCTTTCACTCTCCAAAGCACTGCCTTCCCACTGAGGGTTATCTGGGAGGGGGCTTTGCTTATGGTTCCAGACAATGGAAGGGGATTACATCACTATGAACTGTAGCAACAATGCATGCACCCCTAATCCTAAATGTGCTTGGATCATTCCTACATGAAGGATTTTGAGTGGTCTCTGTCAAGAAGGCTCTGTCTGGCTTCTCTGTCTTTAGGCAGGTCTCCTTCTTGTTTCCTTGACCTCCTTCCTTTTCCAGTGTAGCTTATCAGCCCATAAACTCTCTGTCCATTTCTTTTTTTTTTTTTTTTTTTGAGACGGAGTTTCGCTCTTGTTACCCAGGCTGGAGTGCAATGGCGCAATCTCGGCTCACCGCAACCTCCGCCTCCTGGGTTCAGGCAATTCTCCTGCCTCAGCCTCCTGAGTAGCTGGGATTACAGGCACGTGCCACCATGCCCAGCTGATTTTTTGTATTTTTAGTAGAGACGGGGTTTCACCATGTCAACCAGGATGGTCTCGAACTCTTGACGTCGTGATCCACCCGCCTCGGCCTCCCAAAGTGCTGGGATTACAGGCTTGAGTCTGTCCATTTCTTATGCAGAAACAGTTTGATTATTTTGGTCTCCCTTTTTGCTCCTTCTGTACTAGCCCTACAAGCAGTCTCTCCAGAACTAAAATTGTTGACCCATCAAACTGTTTTGCTAAACAACTTTCTCTTCAAGAGAGTTTATTCATCATCTCTTAAACTACCTTATTTTCCTGCTTTCATTGTATTTATGATGGAAACCATCAGAAACACAGGACTTGTTCTACTGAAAACTACTTTATAGCCAGTTTTGTATTATTCGAATCTATGCAAAATATGTATGCATGCTTCCAGATATTACAGTGTATTAAAAAGAAGTCAGAGACTGACACCTATAGAAGTCTGCCATGTGCTCCCACTAAGGGGATGCCCATGAGTCAACTCCTGGGCCATCCAAGGCATGAATCCTCCTGCTCAGAGCTCCTAATCACTCCAACTGAAACCTCTCTAATTTTTACAACTTTATCAGCTTAGCAGAAAGACTTACTGCATGGTGGGGTCATGTTCCTTTGCGGAATAAGGGGAACAGTGGCATGACATAGGGGAAAAGATTCACAAAGAGCTGTACTAACCCCTGGGAAGAGAAGTGGCTCCCTCTCTTCTTCTCCCATGTCTATCCTCTTCCCTTGTGCCTGCTCCTAAATCAGTCCTATTCAACAAATAGCCACTGAGCACTCGCTCGCTGCTGAGCTGTGGGTAACAGATACAAATATGAAAGCACATGGCCCTGTCTTCAAAATGCTCCAATGGAGTGTCAGGGAAAGATAGGAAAAAAGACAAATCATTTTAAAATGGTGCCTTTCCAGAGACAGAGCACAGCTAAGAGTTAGATTGCAGATATTTAAGCCTACAGAAATGTAAGCAGGAAGATAATGTGATCTGCTTTGTGGGAGGCAAACTCCTTGGCTGTAACGTTGAAGGGAATGAACTCAAATGAGGGTAGAAAGCAAATGCAATAATTCAAATTAGAGATGGTAACAGTCCTTTTCAATGCAGGTTCAAGGAGATGGAGATGAGAGGCAAAACACAGATGAGAGGAGCCTCAGCAGGGTTTGGTGACTGACTACAATGTGGTAAGTAAAAGAGGAAATGAAACATAGAGCAAGGTTCCTAGCCTGGGAGGCAGGTGGAAGTGCCCTGTTAGCTAGATGGCCATGAAAGGAGAAGGAACAGATCTGGGGGTACATCAAATGGGGATGACCAGGAAAATACTACCTATGTATTATTTCCCTCCTGGGATGTAAAATACGTCTTTGGATATAGAGGTCGGGCCTTCAGAATGCAGCCTTAAATCTGATGGACACATATCAGGCACTCAATAAATGTTATTTGAATGAAATACATTTTGGAACTCAGAAGAGGGTGGAACATGTCATAGGAAATCAGGTTTGCAAACGTGACCTGTTGTCACTTAAGAAGCATTCTCCTTCAAAAGGACATCTCAGTCCTTTCCTTCTTCCTCTTCACGTCCTCCACAAAAAAAAAAAAAAAAGAAAAAAGAAAAAAAAATTCCTCTTCCCCTTTGTCTTATTACGAAAATATTTCATAATGTTACCTAAAATGCTAGATGTCACCCAAGCACCTGCAACTTAACTGCATGTATTACTTTTATATAACTGTACATCTCTACTTTTTACTATTGTAGTTTTTAAATATCATGTTAATACTGCATTTCAATAGAAAAAAAAGGCTAGCCAACTGGCACCTCCTGAATCACCTTCCTGTAAATAACAGGCATGGTATGGGGGAGTGTCTCCGGAAGACACTGTTTTTACTTAAACAAAATCAAACCCCCACCCTACTCCTCTATCCAGAGCCCAGAAAGAAACGTTTCACATTTAATTCCTAAAACGGTAACCCCAAGACCCTCTTATGTGTAATTTCTAAGGCTATAAACCCAAGATCCTTTCATATGTAATATCTAGAGTGTGAGCCTATATAAACGCAGAGCTTCTCTTTGTTAGCTAAGCTAGGTCATTCAAACAAATCATTGCCTGGCTCCCGGCTGTAATAATAATAATAATAGTAATAAACCTCTTCCTTCCCAATAATAAATAAATAAATAAATAAATAAATAAATAAATAAAAATAAATATCATGTTAAAAAGAAAGCTGTTTTTAAACTTTTATTCTAATCATATTCTCTCTTGATCAAGTCATTTCTTTATATGGAAAATTCTCTAACACACAACAGCAGTATTTTCTCCAGTTATGGGGAAAATCCTTTATTTCTATGTGTCCTGTCAGGAGATCTAGTCTTTTGTCACCTTTGTTTTTATGAGTCTTGGAATTAGCGATTTATAATTCTTCTTTCCCTGAACTCTTTTTTAGATAATCAGATATACCTAAATAGGGACTTGGAATAAAGTTTACAGTTCAGAAACAAAATAGAAAGAAGAAAAACTTTTCACAGCTCTGTTACTCACTAAGTCAACAATAAGAGACATTGCACATGGTTATGTATTAACGAGACGTTTTCCGTTTCTTCCAAACCATATGTTGAAAGTATTTGGAAGACTTTGCCTATAGTTTAACCAAATTCTCTTTCATTAGCATTCTTACTTTTTCCTTTTCTTTTCTTTTCTTTTTTTGAGATGGAGTTTTGCTCTTGTTGCTCAGGCTGGAGTGCAGTGGCGCAATCTCGGTTCACCACAACTTTCTGCCTCCTGGATTCAAGCGATTCTCCTGCCTCAGCCTCCCAAGTAGCTGGAATTACAGACATGCGACACCATGCCCAGCTAATTTTTTGTATTTTTAGTTAGAGACAGGGTTTCTCCATGTTGGTCAGGCTAGTCTCAAACTCCCGACCTCAGGTAATCCACCCCGCCTCGGCCTCCCCAAGTGCTGGGATTACAGGCATGAGCCACTGCACCAAGTCCTTTTTTTTTTCTTTTCTTTTCTTTTTTTTTTTTTTTTTTTTTTTTGAGATGGAGTCTGGCTCTGTTGGCCAGGCTGGAGTGCAGTGGCATGATCTCAACTAATGCAACCTCTATCTCCTGGGTTCAAGCAATTCTCTTGCCTCAGCCTCCCAAGTAGCTGAGATTACAGACATAAGCCACCACACCTGGCTAATTTTTGTGTTTTTTAGTAGAGATGGGTTTCATCATGTTGGCCAGGCTGGTCTCAAATTTCTGACCTCAGGTGATCTGCCCACCTCAGCCTCTCAAAGTGCTACGATTTCAGGAGTGAGCCCCCTCACCTGGCCTTCATTCTTACATATTCTATGTATGTCTGGAATGGCTTCTGTGTCAGTGAATAACTCACATGCACCTGTTAATCTTTGCCAAGGGGTCTACCTGAATGGAACTTTCTTTCACAGCATTTCTGGCAGCTGTGAAGGAATCACTGGGAGCAAGCTGAAATCCCCTCACTCTTACCCTCTGCCTCTTCTGTGAAGAGAAGCCCTGTGGGCCCACCTCCACCCCAGCTGAAGAAGTGGACTGGCTCCTGGTGGAAGAAGAAAAGAGCCACGTCTACTTCAGAAGGTCTGAGAGACTCTGCCTCCAGGTGTCCCCAGGAGAGGTACACTGCCCACGGGCCCAGGGCCTCTGTGCCTCTCACCCTCAGAGACTGAAATCAACCAACAGTAATTTGGAATGTTGGTGGCCATGTGGCCTGACCTAATAGAGGGAAAAGAATGGTGGCTGATTCCAACCTTCTCTTGGGGAAAGACAAGCCAGGAACCACAAACTTTTTTTCCCCTCCCTTTTTATAAGCTCACTGCTTACCCAAGTTAGCTCTAGAAATGCTTACTTTGATTCTAGAAAAGGAGCACCCTATTTTTCCACAAATCATTCATAGAGCCACTTGCCTATGCTTCATTCTTGCAAAAAACAATGGTCACACACTCCTTATTAAAACTTATTGTAAATGTTATTTGATTACAACTCAAATTGTTTGCACTTCTGCATAGTCTCCACTGTTTGCTGTTTATGTAAGAAATATGTGGCCAGGTACAGTGGCTCGCACCTGTAATCCTAGCACTTTAGGAGACCGAAGCAGGCAGATCACTGGAGGTCAGTTGTTTGAGACCAGCCTGGTGAACATGGTAAAACCCTGTCTCTAGTGAGAATACAAAAATTAGCTGGTTGTGGTGGTGGGCACCTGTAATCCTCCTGCCTACACAGGAGGCTGAGGCAGGAGAATCGCTTGAACCAGGGAGGTGGAGCTTGCAGCGGGCCAAGCTTGCACCATTGTGTTCTAGCCTGAGTGACAGAGTGAGACTCCGTCTCAAAAAAAACAACAACAACAACAACAAAAAAAAATTGAAAATTATATGCATACTCGGGAAACAACTAATTTTAAAGTAAAGCAGGGGTGGGGGAAAGTGCACAAAAAAAGTAAAACCTGCTGAACTCTGAGTGGTAGCTGTCTTTGGGGACGGGTGAGTAAACTTCATTTTTTTTCCCTTCTTGCTGTGTTTCTCCATTTTTCACTTATCCTTTAATAAGTATGTGTTTCCAAAGTTCTACCTCCCATATGCTCAGTAAGTAATGACATGCATGTGCCCTTTTGACTCTCTTGCAATTTTTTGGAATCACCTCCAGGTTCTTCCAAAGCCTTGTTTTTCATTGTTCTTGGATCATGTGGGAAGGCTGTGATTTGGATAAGTGTCTGACTCTATGTTTTGGATGCTTCTGTAGTTACGAACTAAGATGAGCCGGGCGCGGTGGCTCAAGCCTGTAATCCCAGCACTTTGGGAGGCCGAGGCGGGTGGATCACGAGGTCAAGAGATCGAGACCATCCTGGTCAACATGGTGAAACCCCGTCTCTACTAAAAATACAAAAAATTAACTGGGCATGGTGGCGTGTGCCTGTAATCCCAGCTACTCAGGAGGCTGAGGCAGGAGAATTGCCTGAACCCAGGAGGCGGAGGTTGCGGTGAGCCGAGATTGCGCCATTGCACTCCAGCCTGGGTAACAAGAGCGAAACTCCGTCTCAAAAAACAAAAAAAAAGAACTAAGATGGGTGGAAGAATGAGTAACACAGTGACTGAAAAATTAGAAAAGTGATTCATAAAATGTATCCAGATACCTTGTCTTGCTCAGTTCTCTAAATGTCTCTCCACATTTTAGCTTCAGTTAACATCACTGTGCCTTTCCCTGAGGGGATAGGACTGCTGAGGTCGACACTGTGCATTCCAAAGCCTCGGAACAAGCTGTCTTATGTCTTTACTCCAAGAGTGTATACAGTTCCTTAACAGAGTCCAGAAGCCTCTGGGGTCCAAATACATTTGCTTTATTGCCCATTTTCTGCCACTCCCAGTGTCTTGGTCCTCCACTAAAGAAAACATTTCCACCACATATTTCTAAGAAAAGAGAAACTCAAAAAGATATGAACAAGGGCTCTAAGATCAGCTTTAATAATTCATTGGTGCATGCATTGTGTTAAGGCACAGAACTGGGCATAAGGATCCAAGGGACGGCTCATGTCTTCAATGAGATCAAGAGCAAATGAGGCAGAATGATAGGAAAAGCAATTAGAATATTCTCCGAAAAGTGAAATGTGGATCAACACAGAGGCTTTAAGAATACATGGGAGACTTCACTCAGCTGAAGTTGAGGGTATGGCCAGAGAAGGCTTCCCAAAAAAGGCAAGTCCCTGAAGGAAAAATAGGAAATAGGAGTGGGGAGAGAAGGGTAGGCATTGCAGGTGGAGGGAATCTTGTGTTCAAAGACTGCACCAAGAGAGACTCACTTTTGAGTCTCTCTTGGTGCAGTCTTTGAACACAAGAGAGAGATCCAAGATGGCTGATCACTAGCAGCTTGAGTTTGTAACTCCCAGTGAAAGTACAGAGAACGAGAGGACGCCACACTTTCAGACGAATTTTTGTTACTCACGGACCAGGAGATTCCCAGCGGAGGAGCCACACGGGTTGCCAGCGCGACTCTTGTAGCTGGCTCGGTGGTTTTGCCGGTGCCTCGGCATGGAGGTTCTTGGTACAGAGTAAATGGGACTGGATCCCCTTTTGGCTGACGTTTGGAGCTCCGGGAAGGCAGAGCCACCTATTCAGCTGATTGAAGGAGGAACTCAAGAAAGAAGCCAGACCGGAGATTCCTGGGCAGAAAAGCACCGTCAATCTTAACGCCACTGTCTTAGCCGGCGCAGTGGGTTGCTCAGACTCCGGTGCTGGAAATCAACAAGTTGGACATCCACTCAGAAACCTAATTTGAAAGTCAGTAATTACAAAGACGACAGATGAATAAATTTATAACGAAGGGAAGAAACCAGCCTGAAAAGGCTGAGAATACCCAAAATCAGAACACCTCTCCCTCTACAGGGGATCATAGTTCTTCATCAGCAACGGAACAAGGCCTGATGGAGAACGAGTGTGTTCCATTAACAGAAGTAGGCTTCAGAAGGTGGATGATAAGAAAATTCTGTGAGTTAAAAGAACTTGTTCTAACCCAATGCAAAGAAACTAAGAACTTTGAAAAAAGGTTTGACAAAATGCTAACGAGAATAGACAATTTAGAGAGGAATATAAGTGAAATGGAGCTGAAAAACATAACACGAGAACTTTGCAAAGTATGCACAAGTTTTAACAGCCTAATTGACCAAGCAGAAGAATAAAGGATATCAGAGGTCAAAGACCAACTTAATGAAATAAAATGAGAAGACAAGATTAGAGAAAAAAGGATAAAAAGGAATGAGCAAAGTCTCCAAGAAATATGGGACTATGTGAAAAGACCTAATCTACGTTTGATAGGTGTACCTGAATGTGACAAAGAGAATGAATCCAAGCTGGAAAATACTCTTCAGGATATTATTCAGGAAAACTTTCCTAACCTAGCAAGGCAGGACAATATTCAACTCCAGGTAATACAGAAAACACCACAGATATTCCTCAAGAAGAGCAACCCCAAGGCACATAATCGTCAGATTCACCAGGGTTGAAATGAAGGAGAAAAATACTAAGGGCAGCCAGAGAGAAAGGTCAGGTTACCCACAGAGGGAAGCCTATCAGACTCACAGCAGATCTCTCAGCAGAAACCCTACAAGCCAGAAAAGAGTGGGGGCCAATATTCGACATCCTTAAAGAAAAGAACTTTCAACCCAGAATTTCACATCCAGCCAAACTAAGCTGCACAAGTGAAGGAAAAATAAAATCTTTTGTGAACAAGCAAGCACTCAGAGATTTCATCACCACCAGGCCTGCTTTACAAGGGCTTCTGAAAGAAGCACTACACATAGAAAGGAACGACCAGTAACAGCCATTCCAAAAATATACCAAACGGTAAACAGCATCAACATAATGAAGAATCTACATCAACTAATGGGCAAAACAGCCAGCTAGCATTAAATAGCAGTATTAAACTCACATATATTATTATTAATCCTAAATTTAAATCGACTAAATCCCCCAATCAAAAGAAACAGCCAAAACCCACCGGTATGCTGCATCCAGACCCATCTCACATGCAAGGATACACAAAGACTCAAAACAAAGAGATGGAGAAAGATTTACCAACCAAATGGAGAGCAAAAATAAATAAATAAATAAAAAGCAGGAGTTGCAATTCTCGCATCTGATAAAATAGACTTTAAAGCAACAAAGATCAAAAGAGGCAAAGAGGGACATTACATAATGATAAAAGGATCAATGCAACAAGAAGAGCTAACGATCTTAAATATATACGCACCCAATACAGGAGCATCCAGATACATAAGACTTATAAAGAGACTTAGACTCCCACACAATAATACTGGGAGACTTTAACATCAATATTAGACAGATCAACAAGACAGAAAACTAACAAGGATATCCAGGACTTGAACTCAGATCCGGAACAAGTAAACTTAATAAACATTTATAGAACTCTCCACTTCAAATACACAAACTATACACTCTTATCAGTACCACATCACACCTACTCTAAAAGTGACTACATAATTCAAAGTAAATCATTCCTCAGTAATTGCATAGCATTTCACAGTTTTAAATGAAATATTGGTTGGCTGCTTGTTTGTTATTTTCTTCCCTCATTTCTTCCTGTCTCCAATATTAAGCACAATTATTGGCATAAAAGAGGTTTTCAATACCCATTTTTAGACTGCATTCTAGCCTGGGCAATAAAGCAACACTCCTGTTCTCTCTCCCTCTTCCTCTTCCTCTTTCTTCCTCTCCTTCATTCTTTTTTTTTCTTTCTTTTTCTTTTTTTCTTTTAAAATAAATAAATGTGATTCTGTCTCTAAATAAATTGATAAAAAAAGAGAGAGAGACTCACTTTGAATTCTTCGGAATGGGTTGGCCACAGAATACAAGAAAAAGAGAAAGAAGATACAGCTGGAGAGGACAGTGGGGAGCTAGTGTGCTATGCTAAGTGAGGGTAGTAGGCAAAGTATTGTATTGCTTTTAAACGAATGAAAGATATGATCAGACATTATATAGTTTTAGAGCTAGAAAAGATCTTATAAATAATTTGGTATGTCATCTTGCAATTGAGAACACTGAGACCCAGAGAAGTGAAGTGACTTGGACAATGTCATGCAGGCTGCTAAGGGTAGTGTTGAATCTAGAACTATTTGGGACTCTTTCCACACCATCACATCTTTCCCAGTAGGGCTGATTGCAATCCTATGAGTGGAGACACATTCTCCAGAGTTTTGCACAAGACTTCACATTCAGGAATTCAGCCTTATGTCCTCATGAGGCAGTTGCAAGTTTGGCCTCCTTCAATGTGAAAGGAGTGCTTCACCACCAAGGATTTTCCAAGCATTTCTGAAACCAGGGCAATGTTCAAGATTGAAAGAATTAGAAGAACCTAAGAAAAGAATGAAAAAGTGGGTTCAGCAGAGCAGAAGCCCTGTTCTTTCAGCATCTTCTGTTCCACCGCCTTTCATTCAAATAACCTCAACCTTCTTCCCCTCCCCTTCCTCTCACTTCTTCCATGACCCTTGTTTTATTCTGGTCTCCGTTTTTATCCTTTCCTTTCCATTACTCTCAATTCCTCCTTTCCTATGCCCTAAATGGTAGGCAGACATGGTTAGGATGACTGAGAAGGAGGTTAGGATCAAGAGGAGCAAGCTCAAAGTGACCTTAGTTGCTTTCTTTTCCCAATCAGCATCCAACCCAATAATAACCTTTTTCCCCTAACCTATTGTCAGGCTGCTCCAGTCGCCAGCTGAAATGGCACCCGAACCCATGGCGCTCCTTCACCCAGGAATGTCCTGGTCTGTGGGCAATAAAAATCCATCTGGAAATGCAGTGACCACTCACCCTCCTCTCTCGCTGGGAGCTGCAATCCAGAGTTGCTCCTCCTAGGACAGCTTGGATCCCAATCAACTCAAGTTATTTTGACTACAGTCTTTTCAATAAAAGTCTAATGATCTAGAAGGGTATGCTTTTTAGCTCAAAGGAGGTGTTGGCCATCTGATGTCATTCACAATAGTAGCCTGACTTTAAAACTGGAGCAGGGCTGGGTGACGTGGCTCACACCTGTAATCTCAGCACTTTGGGAGGCCGAGGCCAGTGGATGACCTGAGGTCAGGAGTTTGAGACTAGCCTGGCCAAAATGGTGAAACCTGTCTTAAAAAAAAAAAAACCCAGCCAGGCAAGGATCAGTGGTGCTGCATCCTCAAGGCTGAGCAGTTGAGCCATTGGACTCCCCGACCCTCCCACCAGAGATTAAAAGTGACCCAAACACGAAGCCGACTGGCATTCCAACTTCTTCTGCGCCATGTAGGTGGAGCAAGTGGAGGGCAGTGAGGCACTCGGAGATCTGCTATTCTTGTCTGGCCAGGCCTGGCTGCTGGGCCCTGGCAAGTCCGCCAGAGAGGCTGCAGCTGCTGCCCTCACCTGAAGCCAGGCTGGGCTCTGGGGCCTGGGCCCGGCTGGATGAGTGGGAGAAGAGAGGAAGATTTCCTTATCCTCTGCTCTTCTGAACTTGTTTGGATGCCAGCAGGAAGACCGCCAGGGACTGGTGCACTATGAGAATGGAGAAGATGACACTCCTCCGGAGGGAGTCGCCAGGACTCTGTGTGATGTATCGGCCCTCGGAAGCCAATCTCACTTGCAGATAAAGCGCATTTGTTTTGTCCAGCTTGGAGCTGACAGGAGGAGGTTTGCTGGCGGGATGGCTTCCGGCCTATTCATCCCTCTTCTGGTAAAAACCACCTCTTAGGGGAAGGCGTCTAGGTTGTTTCCTCTCCTCTGTGGCTGCTAAGCACCTGCTGGGTGTGGGGCCTTCTGCTGGCTCCAAACAGCCTCCACCCCACAGGGACTTCTTGCTGCAGTCACCTGAGCCACACAGGCTTCTGGCCACAGGCTTGTTGACAGGGAGCAAATGACTGATGAGACTAGAGGATCTCACCCCTTTCCCAGGAAGAAGATGAAAGCAGCAATGAGCTCAAATCCAGCAGAGGGGATTCCTGCTCTGCCTGGCAGCATGGCTGGGCCTGATGGAGCATACTGGAAAGGAATGCGCCCATGAGAAGAGGGTGGGAGAGGGAAAGCTCACCGGCAGGCAGAGGCTCTGCTCTTGTCCTAGTCATCAGTCTGGCAACCTAGAAAGCCCTGGAGTCTACGGGAAAATCACCTCTAGCCTTTTTATGTTCTGATTTAAGTTGAACACATTACATATTAGGTGCTTCCTGCATTTGCATTTAACGAAATAGCCCGATTGTAAACGCATTGTCCTTTTCTATACCACCTCGTTCCATTTCTCTTTGTTAAGTTCACACTGGAAGATCATTTATTGGATCATTCAGTGATTCTGTAAATATCGTTGAGTGCCTATACCAACAAATCTCCAGTATCTGCAGTCTCTGGAAAACAAAAATGAGTGACATCAGGTTGTGTCCTGAAAGAGTTCATTGTCCCAGAAGGATGTGTAAATGAATTATTGAGGTCCGGTAGTACAAAGACTAAACAGCTATGGTGTCCAGTTCTGGGAGCTCAGGGCAAATCAGAGACTATATCAGAGAAGAAGAGAAGATAGTAACATTTGCCATGGGAAAGGAAGGAAGAGTAGGGAGAGAGAACAGCAGAGTCAGAAGCGAATGGGCTTAAATGGTAAGGTGTGTTCATGAGTTATGGGAAACCTTGTGTCATTTGGACTGATGCAAAGGTTTCCTGTCAAACAACGTAGAAAAATGACCCTAAAGAGGAAAATCAGGATACCCTCGTCCCCCATACAAAGCTCTGTGTGCTATGGTATTGACATTTGTATTTCATCTTATGGGCCAAGAGTTCCCAAAGTTTTGGAATGTGAGAATCCCTTTCTTTGACCTCAAAAATTTAGCAAATCAGGAGAAAACAGGGGGCCCATGGAGGTTTTCAAAAAGGGAAGGTCCTTAACTCTTAATGTTTTAGTTCTTTCTTGGTAAGTATGGAAAAAGTGATGCATTATGATGCATTATGCTCCGTACCTCACTTTGGATGCCAGAAATTCCTAAGTCCCCACCTGTATGCAATGCCCTATTTTACCCTGCCGGCAGTCACCGACCACAAAGGCCACACCCTACCTACTCCCTACCTTCCCTGCCCCTAGATTTGCAACTCAATGAAAGTGAGAGTGTCCAGGCATTCAGGGCCGCTGCTGGCCTCCACGATTTGGGTAGCAGTGGATCCCTGGATCCAAACTCTCTTTTCTCGAAAAATAAATAAACAAATAGATAAAAAGGGGGAGAGTCTTTACTAGCTTCCTTGCTTGTGCAAGAAGGAAGGGAATGGAAGGATGGTCAGATATTTGATATTCCCCAGTTCTGTAGTCTGACTCCTCGCTCTGCACACAATTGCTTAAGGACAGCAACTCTGCCTCTCCTGCTCTTCTTTGGATCCTCTGAACCCAGAAGAGTATCCAGCACACAGTAGGGTGCAGTGAACATCTGCTGACTGACTGATGAGTTGGGATACTTAGATTTGTTGGTCAATTGATTTAAGTACCTGTATTAGCACCAAGAACCCAGTAAGAGCTTAATAAATGTTTGACAAAGATGATGCAAGCAGCTTCCCCCAACAAAGATTACAATCAAAAGGAAAGGGGGTGTATTCGTTTATTGTGGCTGCTGTAATGCATGGCCACAAACCAGGTGGCTTAAAACAAGAGAAGTTTATTCTCACACAGTTCTGGAGACCAGAAGTCTAAAATGAAGATATTGGTGCAGGACTGGATCCTTCTGGAGGCTCTGAGGGGTCATCTGCCCCGTGCCTTTTGCCCAGCTTCTGGCGTTTGCCACAATCCTTGGTGTTCCTTGTCTTGCAGATGCGTCGCTCCAATCTAATTTTATATTGATTTCTAATTTTACTATATCATAGTCAAAAAATATTTTTACTAATATTTAATAGTTGATGAGATTAACTTTGTAGTCTAGTACTAAAGAAATTTAAAAAAATTTTTTACTTGTGTTTTCAGATATGTGTCCAGTTTTCTGTACTTGCCCATTGGAACTAACATGATAATTATATTTTTTCAATATTTAATATTCTTACTATATTTTATATGTTTATTACTTTTTGAGGGAACTGTAGTAGTCTTCCTTTATAATTGTAGAGTAGTCCATTTCTCTTTATAATTTTTTTCCACATTGAATAAATGTTTAAATATACACAGATTCAGAATTTAACATATTATTGTTAAACTGTTTCTTTTATTATTAAATAATAATTTCATCTCTGATAATATTTTTGCCTTAAATTTCACTTTAAGTAACAGTTTGCTTGACATACATATTTTCCATCCCTTTATTTTCTTATGTTTTGTCCCATGCTTTCTTTGTATCTCTTTTTATTTCTTCTGCTTTTAAATTTGTTTTTATTTTACTAGATTCTTTAGTTGAATACATGTTCACCGTTCTTCTTCATAGCCGGCACTTATATTTCTGTTGGTCAAGCTACTCTCCTTTCTCGCATAAAAAATACCCACTTTGTTTTGCGCTCCACTCCCTCTCTAACACATGTTTTCAATAGGAGGTAGATTGCACCTGCCTCTCTGGCCCAGTGATTGGTATTGGTCAAGAGGTAGGAATCTGATTATACCAGACCAATCAGAGTTCTGCTCCAGGATTATTCAAACTGGAGCTGAAAGAAATGGGGAGGAGGTGTGGGAGGAACCTTTTCCTCTATGATGGTATAAATAAGAACCTTGATGCCACTCCATGAAGAAACTCAGTCTGCAAAAGGAGAGAGTGCAGCTGACACACAGATGGAAGCAGGAACAGGAAGAAGGAGAAAGAATCCTGGGACAGCTGGGCACCAGCAACGTCCATCCATACTTCCCATTGGTGAAACTATAGGTGTTCCTTTTTGTTCCGACTAGTTAAGGTTGGATTTGCTTCCATCCATAAGATTCCTGAATAATATTTGTTTTAATGATGAAAATAGGAGGGAATGACGGGAGGTATGAATACAGCTTTCACTGCTTCCTTTAAATTTTGCTATAAACTGTTCACATTGCTATTAATTTGTAAATTGATCAAGAGTATTTAGGAGAGTATTTTCTTTTTCAAATGGATACAGTTTCCTCTGTTTATGTTGTTTAGTTTTATGCTATTCATTTCTAGTTTGGCTGTGTTGTAGATAAAGTATGTAATTTAACCCCAAGCTGTTTCTATTTTTGGAATGTATTGGGATTTTCATTATGGTCTGTTTTGAGGTCAGTTATGAGAACAACTTTTGTAAATGATTCATAGGTATCAGAAAGAAAGGTATGTTTTCGATGGTGTGTTATCAATGAATAACTCTTAATACTATTAGTAATAAAAACATTAATGTTTGATAAAAAAATAATCTTAGTAACATTTAATGTCCCTTATTTTTAGTTTAAACTATCAAATACTAAAAGTGGCATATTAAATTCATCCACTATTATTGTATTTCTGGTGATTTCTACTACAGTTACTTTTCTATTTTTAAAATACATTCAGCTTATACATTTCTAAATATCAATATTTAATACTTACAGATTGAAATAAAAACTTGCCTTTCCCAAAAAATCCTCCATGAGCCCTATTTCAATCACAGTCCCTTCCCTTCCCCTAAACAAAGAGCTCTGTCCAGACTTTCCTCATAATCCCTTCCTGCATGCCTTTAGGGTTTGTTTTATCCCTGAGTGCATGTCCTTTAGTCTTGCCTATCACTTATTATAAGTCTTTTTTCGTCTTCATTTTCCCTTTATTCCTTTCTTTTCCTTATAAATCAAGCATTGAAGAATCAAAGATTTTAACCTGTAGAGTTTCCTATGGCCTGTGTTTGTACAGCACATACTCTTGGTGCACCTCAACATGTTTTTGGTCCTTGGAGTTTTCTGCAAATGGACAGCTGGATCCAGAGACATTATGTGCCTCCTATTATTTTCCTAATCCCATTATCCCATTGGCAAGATAATAGAAGGGGCATTATGTATGGTTCCTCTGTTTTCATTATGTTAATAGCCATTAGTGATCAGAATTGTAGGTTGAAGCATAATAACATTACATTTTGTCATTTTGTTTTCATTTATTAGTGAAATAATTCTATAAGATGTTTCCCCTCATCTACCATTTGGTTACTCCATGGTACAGATCATACACAAAAGAGCAGGATTCTTTTGTTTATTCACCCAGTTTTCAAGTTAATGTATTAATTCCCTGTTATCCTCAGAAAATAACCAACTGGTCTGTTTTAAAATATCCCACGGATTTAAGACCATTACATGAGTTTCTATGTATTCCAATAGATCTGACAATCTTGGCTCTCAAATACACAAGAGATGATACAAATAGAATACCTCATAATTACTCATTGCTTTATCCACTCTTCACATCCAACTGTCTTAGAATAGCAACTTAATATTGCTACCGCCAATTATAATTACTAGAAATAGTTCTAATTTTGATTTGCTCTTTTCACCATTCTTCCTCACATTTTTATGGTTGGATTGTATCCATATTTTCATATCTTTTAGCCATTACATATTATAATCATTTCCTTTTAAACTTCATACAGTCTTATTTCTGCAAATAATTATATGTTTAATACTTACCACGTGTCTTTAGGTTGTTGTTTTACCCATCATTTTGCTTGTCTAAAGCCTGTTTTTTCAGTAGATTCTTTATTAAATCTCATGGGAACAATATTTCTTGAGTTCTTAAAAGTTTATAACAGATATTTATATTTGAAAGAAAATTTTACTGGACAAAATTATTGGCTCATATTTTTTTCTTCACTATCTTAAAAATGTTACTTCATTTTCTTCTTGCACAAATATTAATGTCAAAAGTCTGAGGATAATTTAATTATCTTTTCTTGTAAGTTATTGCTTATTTTTGCCTAGACATTAAAAACATTTTTTTCTTTAATATCCTGTAATCTTGCTAGAATATATCTTGGCATTGGTCATTCTTTTTAGATATACAATGTACTCTTTCAGTATGGTATTTCAAATATTATTTTATTTCAGTGAATTATCCTTGAATTATAGTCCTCATTAGTCATTCTGTTCATTTCCTTCTCCCCTTCTGTGGTGACTCTTATTATCAATATTTTCGATTTCCTTTTTCTGTCTTCAATATTTGACACTCTCTGTCAACCCCTTTTTTGTCTTTTTCTTCTCTTGATTCTGATGTTTTCTCTTTTTTTGTTCTATTTCACTTCAGGTATTTGTCGTATTTATTCATTCTTGCTTTTCTTCTAGTTAAGTCATTTCTAAAATGTTTTTTTCTTGCATGTTTATTTATTGAGTTCTGTCATCTCATTTCTTAGGTTTTCTTATTCTGATTCATGTTCTTTCATGTATAGTATTATTTTCTTAATCTTTTCTGTTGGTTTCGGAATAATCTATTATAGTTTCATCTATTGCAGTTTTATGAACATGTCTTTCTGGCATGATTTCATTGTCTACAAAGATGTTATTCTACTTCTTAATCTCTTTTTTCCTATAATATCTCTGCAAGAGATTTGGCCTCGTTAATTTTCTGTTGCTTATTTTTATGTGAATTTAGCTTTTCTTAACTTTTAGAAAGAGGTTTGGCTCAGAGATCTTTTTTAACTTTACATTGGACAACCTCTTACACTGTTTTTGTGTAGTATTTTAAAATATAGTGGCTTATTTTCTAAAAACTCCTGGCTCTGCTGCCACTATAATTCTCCCAGAAGTTTCTTTGGTATGGAGCCCTGGTGGGTCAGTTTTGAGATTTCATGGAGATATACTGTTTCAGCCACTTCAGGCCTTATGGGGAGTCCCTTGCACTCACAAACTACTATAAAGGCAAAAGTTTTGTCAGATTTATCAGCTTTCTCAAATCAGCTGACTATGATCCCCAGGAAATAACTTGGTCTGTGCATTCTCTCACTCATAAGTCCCTCTGCTTTCTCTATCACTAATGGAACACACACACTTGTGGCTATGATGATTTGTCACTTTTCATTTACATTTGGTTGTGGAGATACCTTATCACCTAGTTTTTAAAATGATATCCATGAATTTTGTTTTGCTATCTACATGCTCTGTTTTTTAGATGTGGGGATTCAGGAATGTCCCAGAACTATGCAACCACCACCAAAACCGTCTTTCCTAATTCTTAAGATTTTATTAACTTGTACTCTCTGGACCAACCGAAGTGCAGCTAATTAGTGTTTTCAGCTGTTCATTTATCCAGGAACATACATAAATGTTCTACTTCCTGAGCTCTTTCTTATCCTGAAATTTCTTTCACATTTGAAAATTTACTGAATATAGAACTCTTGAATCTCAACCATTTCCTTTTAAGTTCGGTACAGAGTATTTCTCTATTCCCTAGTTGTCAGTATTGCAAAAAAGAAATTCTGTTTCAGGCTTCTTCATTTATTTATTTAAGGTATTTTTGTGCTGTTATTGTTTATAAGGCTGGTTGGTCATTGTTGTTGTGGTTCATTTGATGATATATATATAATTTTAAAGTTTTACCAGAATATATCAAAATCAGCTTTGCCAAAACTGAAACCTGCAACAGTGATCTTCAGACTGACAGATACATAGGCTTGGTGGCATAGAAAGACTTTCCAATTTGTATGTGGGCACAGATGTAAAGGAATTCATTTCCAGATTCTCAGCTTCTGTATGTAAGTTTTCATAAAATTGATCTACCTAGCAAAAGACATGCAGTCAAGACATCAAAATGTTCTTTTGTAATTCCTTTTTCACAATCACCCTTCTGCTACTGCTATAATTTGGATAGTTAGCCTTCCAAACATCATGTTGCAATTCTATCTCCCATGTTGGAGATAGGGCCTGGCGGGAAGTGTTTGGACTAGGGAACAGATCCTTCATGAATGGCTTAGTGTCATTCTCACAAGAGTGAGTTCTCAGTATTAGTTCCTAGGAAATCGGTTCTTGAAAAGAACGTGGCTCCTCCTTCGTCTTCTCTTTCTCCTTCTCTCTTCCTTCTCCTCCTCCTCCTCCTCCTCTTTCTTCTTTTCTTCTTCCCTTCTCTCTCTTGCTCTCTCTCTCACTTTCTCCCTGCTCTCACCATGGGGTGGGCTTTCCTTTGTCATCCACTATTAGTGGAAGCAGCCTAAGGCCCTCACCAGATATAGATGTCAGCACCACGTGACTAGTACAGTCTGCAGAACAATGAGCCTAATAAACTTCCTTTCTTTATAAGTTACTTAGCCTTAAGTATTCCTTTATACCAACACAAATGAACTAAGACAGCCACTTCAGAAAAGAACTCCCGTATTCAATCTAAACAATCTGCTGGCATTTTGATCTCAGACTTTTCAACCTCTATGGCCATAAGAAATAAATTTCTGTGCTTTATGAATTACCCAGTCTGTGGTGTTCCATTATAGCAGCACAAATAGACTAAAATAAGAAGCTTCTAGGTAATTCTAGTTCCCAGTGTAGGGTCAGACAAGCCTTTGATTTTTCTCAGCTGAGTCCCCACACATCAAGGAGAGGAGATAAGCCTCCTCACCTATGACCTGACCAATTCTTAACCAAAGAATCTGTAAATAAAACAAAATGGTTGTTTGCTTCTGAGTTTGGGGAAGGTTTCTCATGCAGCAACAGGAGCTGATTGTGCACTGGCCCAATCAGGAACCAGGAACCCAGGTGCCTTGGCCCAAGGTTTAAAAATTTCCAGGGCATCAAACAAAGGAACCATTTGGAATATTGGAATAGATGTTGATAAAATGAAGAACTAAAGTGACTGGCTAGCATATATTGTTACATGACATGTGGTTTCTAATTCTTTGCTTTCAACAAAATTATAACAAAACTTCATAGATTTATCAGCTGTTAGGTAATTAAAATATTTTTTTATGTCTGGTAGCTATGTGACTTTTGGTATATAAGTCATAAACAATTCAAATAATATACAATATTGGCTATAAAAATCTTTCTAGTCCCATTTATGTGAACAAAATTTCATTGCATTTTCATTTATAAAAATAAAAAATAAGAAGAGTGGATGCGAGATTATGTTTTATTCTAATAGTAATATTCACCCATGATCATCTGAACTAACTAACCAGAAGATAAATAGATCTAAACATCTCATTAAGAACAGCATTTCCAAATAAAACCATACTTCTTGTGTTTAATAATTATTTATCAAAATATGTGATAGCCAGGTGCAGTGGCTCATGCCTATAATTCCAGCACTTTGGGAGGCCAAGGTAGGTGAATCACTTGAGCTCAGGAGTTTGAGACAAGCCTGGGCGTTACAGCAAAACCCCATCTCTACTAAAACCACAAAAATTAGCCAAGTGTGTGCACCTGTAGTCCCACCTACTCGGGAGGCTGAAGTGGTGGGATCACTGGAACCCAGGTCAATGAGCCATGATTGTGCCACTTTATTCCAGCCTGGGGGACAGAGCAAAACTCTGTCTCAAAAAATAAGTGTGGCCGGGCGCGGTGGCTCACGCCTGTAATCCCAGCACTTTGTGAGGCCGAGGTGGGCGGATCACGAGGTCAAGAGATCAAGACCATCCTGGTCTACATGGTGAAACCCCGTCTCTACTAAAAATGCAAAAAATTAGCTGGGCATGGTAGCAGGTGACTGTAATCCCAGCTACTCAGGAGGCTGAGGCAGGAGAATTGCCTGAACCTGGGAGGTGGAGGTTGCAGTGAGCCGAGATCGCGCCATTGCACTCCAGCCTGGGTAACAAGAGCGGAACTCCATCTCAAAAAAATAAATAAATAAAATAAAATAAAATAAATAAGTATGATGTAGTTACTAGAAAAAATTTGTTTAACACTTAGAGCCTATGGTCACAGAAAAATATTTTCTGTCTTTATCAAGGTAAAACTAGCAAAAATTGCATATATTTTGGGTATACAACATGTTTTTATATATGTATGTATTGTGAAATGATTACCACAGTAAAACTAATGAACATATTCATCACTTCACATAATTTGGGAGCTTTGGGGTGGAAAAAAGATGATAATAGTCAAAGGGTACACATCTTCAGTTCTAAGATGAATAAGTGTTAGAGACATAATGTAAAGCATGGTGACTGTAGTTAATAATAATATACTGTATACTTAACATCTTTTAAGAGGGAAGATCTCAAGGTTTTTCACAGAAAACTTTTTCAAGATTAAATTTAAATGTATCAAGTTTAAATTTAAATGCATATCATATTTCTGCTGTTGAAAATATAATAATCAATTTTTTAAAATCCATGCTTAAAATATATCCTACAGGGAAAGGAAAATCAAACTGAAAATGTGAAAAACTATTTTAATTTTTTAACTGTTAAAGATGAGCTTTGTTCATATACTTTTTAAAGTAGATAATAGTCATAAAAATAATTAAGGTACTTAGAATACACTGGACACATTTAAAGTAGTGATCATATATTTTTGTTTTGAATTATTATTGATAATACACTAGAAAGATCCTTTGCAACTATTCAAACTTATGACCTCAACTTAGAAAGGTATGAAGCAGCCAGGTACAGTGGCTCATGCCTGTAATCTCAGCACTTCGGGAGGATTACTTGAGCCCAGGAGTTCAAGACCAGCCTGGGCAACATAGTGAGACCCTGTCTCTACAAAAAATATGAAAAATTAGCCAGGCATGGTGGCATACACCTGTAGTCCCAGCTATTCAGCAGGCAAGGGAGCATGAGGTGAAAGGACTGCTTGAGCCCAGGAGGTCGAGGCTGCATTGAATTGCGATTGTGCCACTGCACTCCAGCCTAGGTAACAGAATGAAACCCTGTCTCAAAGAAAAAAAAAAAAAAGAAAAGGTATGAAACATTTACATTTCTTTGTTACCTTTCTTTACCGCATTGAGCCTTTTAAATCTCTTCCTACACCCTAAGCAAGTTACTTTTAATCTTAGTGTACTGTCTCATCATCTTCTCTTTCCTCTTATTTGATAAAGAACATGTTTTGAGAATTTTCTTGAGAACAAAAAACATGCTTTCAAAGACTGATTTTGTATTCTTTCAGTTAACTGTCTTTTCTAACACAAGTTCTCCTTGGTGTCTTCCATGAACTGTACTTTCTTATATTTCATAATATTTTCATAAGCCATTTGTTGATTTTTTCCCCTTGTTGGTTCATGTGCTCTGATTGTCTATCTCCTCCTCAGATGTGTGGTTTTATTACCATATGTAAGCAATGGAGGTGGTTGGACATCCCCAGATGCATTTCTTCCTACTCTTGCCATATCTTTAGGATTCTATGGGTTGATGCAAATTCTCTCTGCAGATTACAAAACCCTTGACTAGTGCTCCTGTTGATGTTACTGAAATCTTGCATTTTTTTCAGTGATTGTTATAAAAAAGCCAGTAGGGAATTATTAACTAGTCACCCTGGTAATCTACAAGTTAGGGATGGGAAGCTTTCAAATGTTTATATCAATATAGCAATCTTATAGACTCATAAGGGAACGGAGTGTGTTGAGAATGCCACAAGTGGCAGGAAGAGGTGTGTGGCAATGAATCCCAGCTCATAGTTCACTGAAAATCAGCATGCTATAAGATGCTGATCTTTGATTCAAGCATTTCCTTAGCCCAGCTGCTGCCTAAGAGCCTTTAATTAGAAGAAACACAATACTTTTCAAACTATGATGTTGGCTAGCATCCATTTGTATTTGGTTCTTACAAAAGCCAATATTTAATGCCATCAGAGCTCACTCTGGAGAGCGTTCGTGCCTAACCTCCTAGAGCCAAAAATATGCCCCAGGGACAAACACAAACGTAGGCTCCATTCTACACTAAGTTGAAGCAACATATTATTTTTCTATAATCAGCAAAGTTGTAAGGAAAACAAGCACGCAAAAGGCATTTCTCTGAGTAGTGCTGAACTGTGCAGACGACACCTATGGCATTTTCCACTTAGTCCCTCCTCAATCCACATAGTTAACGTGCGAAACTCCATGTGAGTGTAGTATGACCCCCATCCTCCACTCAGCTGATTTATCCAGAGCTGGGCACCAGATCCAAGCTAGATCAGTCCAGTGTCCCATCTCTCCAGCTACTGCTGACTGTTCCAGGAGTGAGCGCCTATGTCAAGCTGTGCCAGTAAGTTCCACACTGAATACTTGGACTTGGGTCTGAAAGAATTAGATCAGTCTCTTCTCAGTGGTGAAGGGAGAAACTCAAGTCATATTTTCTACCACGTGGAGAAAGCCAGATGACACTAGGAGAGCATTCCAGTTAAAATGGAGGCTTATCTGCAGCCCTGCTACTTCTTCTTTTTTTTTTTTTTTTTTTCTTTTCCACTGTCACCTGGCTGGAGTGCAGTGGCACAAGCACGGCTCACTGCAAACTCTGCCTCCCAGGTTCAAGCAACTGTCCTGCTTCAGCCTCCCAAGTAGTTGAGACTACAGGCACATGCCACCATGCCCAGCTAATTTTTGTATTTTTAGTTGAGACAGGGTTTCACTATGTTGGCCAGTACTATCTCAATCTCTTGACCTCCTGTTCTGCCTGCCTCAGCCTCCCAAAGTGTTGGGATTACAGGCGTGAGCCAACGCAGCCAACCAACCCTGCTACTTCTATAACTAACATCTTTAACTCTTCCTTAGATTTCCCTTGAGGATCAAGAATCTTAAGAACAAAGTACCATTCTTGGTTAAAATGGTTGGAGTTTGATATCTAGATTTGCAAACAATGAATTTCTGACTTATAAAATCAGCAGGTCTGACTACAAACGAGTTATTATTTTTATGAAACAGAAAGTTTTTTATGAAACGGTCTTTATTTTTATGAAACAGAAAGGAATACTATTCCTCTTGGTCACTAAATCTTTTCTTTTGTTCGTTTCTTATAGTTTTCTTTTTTACTACACTTGGGGTTAGAAAATCCTTTCAAAATGGCCCCTTACAAATAGCGATTGCTTTGAGAGTTTATCTACATAGGACTGTTCCCACATGCACAATGCCTGATAACTGCAGTAAAATATCCAGCGCTTGTGCCTTCTACTGCCAAAATTCTCCTAGAAATGGAAACCAGAACAGCCTTTTTTTTAAGATAGGCCATATGCCAAGATTTTGTTCATTTAGGAAAAAATATAGGAAGCAAAACAAATGAAAGAAAAACAAGTCATGGCCCCAAGAAAAATTATGCACATCATTCAGCAGCTGCTACACCAGACAGAGGGTACATGGCTACCACATAGCATAAGTAGGGCTCACCAGAAAGCTGGGACATCACTGTTCCTGCCCCAAAGGCAGAAGCCATGAGCATGCGTGCCCCTGTGATTAGAGAAGGAGATGGGGTAAGACGCAATGCCATGAATGTGTGTGTGCATGTGTGTGTGCGTGCATGCACATTCATGTTTTCAGTCTCTCAAGCAATTAGGGTTGTGAATAAAAACAGAAATTTGCCCAGGAAACACACCAGAAACTGGCAGAAACCAATGAAGGCAGTAGGAAGAAAGAGTGGTGGTCTCACCATTATACATGATTATCTGCATACCAGCTTTGGCATAGACACTCTTCAACATCCCTACCTTGTTTTTCCACCCTCCATTCTCAATTGCATTTCAATGTCACCCTCAAGCATTCATGCTACAGAAAAGGAGTCCTCTCCAGTGGATTCTTCTATGGTCAAAGTAACTCCTGCTGGAAATGAAATTCTCTCAGAATGCATACACATGAACAAAATAGGGGTGGCTCTTTGTTCCCCTTCTGAAACATAGGTTTTGATTTCCATCTCCATCTTTCCTTTAAAAATAGATGTAATTAAAATTTTCTTCCTGCTCTTCCCTACACAGCACCAGTTAGCTTTTACTCTCTAAGAGTTGTTTGCACAAAACCTGGAAATGAACATCAGTCCTTGTTTACATATCGAAAAGCTTATGAACCAACCAAGGTTGATTTCAGACCCCTTCTTCATCCTTTTCTTTTCATTTTTTCTGTTCATACAGAAGATGCTGCTCTTGCTGCAGATGTTGACTGCAACTTCTAGCACAGGGAGTTAATTAATTGCCAATTTGGTCAAAACAATCAGTATTGCTGTATTTGTTTTAGAGTCTTCTCCTTTCTAGTTATACACAGAAGAGGAAACCATGATATTAGGTATTGAGACATGGTCATTCCACAAACATGGGCAGTCACAGCAACACACATAAGACACAAACAGAAGTCTGGGATCGCCAATTACAGAACTTGAACTCAGGAGCCAACCCCTGTTGCCCACTGTGTGTTTGAGGTAAGGCAGCAGAGCACATCCAGCAATCAGGCTGGGAAGATATTCTCTGAAGTCTGTTGATTGCTTCCTCTGTCCAGAAAGTTCTTATGTATAAGACCCAGAACAAGAAGCCACAGATGACAGGCAAGGGATTTTTTTTTTTTTTTTAAGATGGAGTTTCACTCTGTCACTCAGGCTGGAGTGCAATGTCACTCAGGCTGGAGTGCAATGGTGCAATCTCCTCTCACTGCAACCTCTGCCTCCCAAGTTCAAGTGATTCTCCTGCCTCAGCCTCCTGAGTAGCTGGGACTACAGGCATGTGCCACCACACCCAGCTAATTTTTGTATTTTTAGTAGAGATGGATTTTCACCATGTTGGCCAGGCTGGTCTTGAACCCCTGACCCCATGATCCACCTGCCTCCGCCTCCAAAAGTGCTAGGATTACAGATGTGAGCCACCATGCCCGGACACAAGGCCAATTCTTATAGTAGCTCTTCTTTTGCCACATGCTTCAGCTCTGGTTGTTAAGTAAAGTAAGACGAGTAAGGCTGCATGGGTTGTGGCCTCTAGATTCTCCAGCAGCATTGCAGCTGTGGTCATGTCCCTACATCGGCATTGCCACACAATGTACAATTGAAGACAGGCAGTAAGATACAAGCCCAGGTTAGGCTGAGGCTCAAGAAAGTCCTTGGTAAGCTATTATTTAAAAATTCAGCTAATATGGAACATGTTGGCTCGAATGCAGTTCATTTTGAAGGACTAGAATCTCCTAGGAGTGAAGTTCATTAACCTTATCAGCCAGGACTGCAAATGTGTGGGTCCACATTGGCACATCAGAATTCAATTCCAAGAATGTTTCTTATAAAGGAAGAGGACAATCTGTATGCAACATGTTCTCTGCCTCAGAGGCTGCCCACAGGTCCTAACTGCAGGTGTGCGAGCCAGCAGCTAACCCTACACTGCCTTCGGGAAAAGCAGTGTGCCTGGGGAGGGTCAGTCACAGAGCACAAGGCCTCAGCCACGCAGCCTGAAGTGCATCATTGACTCCTCCCATGCTGTTTCCTCAAACATGAAAGGAGAGATTGAATTAAATGATCTCTAAGGGCTTTGTCTGGGAGGAAAAGCCACAATTATTCTATGATTACTAAGTAGATTTCAGGGGACTCAGTGGCATATAAGGGTTTTTTGTTGTTGTTAATTACTGCTGTGATAAATGACATACTTGGAACATTATTAGTGCAATAATCAGGTGCTAGACAGCACACAACACACTCCTAATATTTTCTCTTGGGTCTTACAAAGTACAAACTGACATAGCAGAGATGATCAGTGTGTGAAGTAAGTCCCTTAATGAGAATTAGCTCTTTTTATGACAAGGCATATTTTGGTCACATCTCTTACATTGGCTCTCAGCCAGGAGGAAAAAATTATTTGAGCTCAGGATAGGAAACATTACAAAAATTAATAAAATATTATAGCAGCTTTAATGGATGTTATTACCTTAGGGGTTGGGGGATGGGTGGTTAAATACACAGTGTAACCCCTGAATCATCTGTGCATAAGAGAACTGGCATGAGCACACAAACAGGCCCCCGCATGTGTTTGCCAACCAAAATATGAGTGCTAAGTTCACACTAAGCTCTGGCTTTTGAAAGATATTCAAGACTGATGAAAGAAAGAAGGAAGGAAGGAAGGAAGGAAGGAAGAAAGAAAAGAAAGAAAGAAAAGGAAAGAAAAGGAAGGAAGGAAGGAAGAAACTGCTAATAATGGTTATTTAAAAGTGGACACAATTATAGACACGACATCTATTTCAAATTAGAATAGTGTGCTAATTATGTTAAATAGCTAAAAGCCAAGTTGTGGAGACATTAGGAAGACAAAAAGAAAACTTCAATAAAAGCTACCAAAAGACTTACAGAAAACAGAGAAGCTATTAGATTTATGGAAAAAGAACAAGACACCATAAAAAAAAAAAGGACATTAAAGAGAACAACAAATACTCTTGGAAATTAGAATATGAGAGCAGAAATGAGAAATATTAAAAGTTTTAAATTGAAAGTTGAGGAAATCTCACAGAAATGTAAACAAAAAGACAAAGAGATAGAAAGTGTGGGGGGGGGAATAAAATTAGAAAATAGTCCTAGTGAAGAATTTAGAAATTAGAAAACAGTGAAGAAATAAGAGAGAGGGAGAGGGAGGGAGGGAGAGAGAATGAAAGAGAGAGAGCAGAGAAGTCATTAAAAAAATAATTTAAGAAAAATTTCAGAACTTAAGAAGACAGGTGTCCAACCTAAACAGGCTGACAACTGAGAACAATGAAACAGGCCCACCGAGGCAAATCATCAAGAAATTTCAGAAGACTAAAGAGAAAATTACATAAGCTTAAGAGAGGAATAAATCCATTTCAAACAAAGAGTCAAAAAGAGAATAACACTGGACTTCTCAGCAATAACAGCAGAAGGTAGAAAACACAGGAGTATCGCCAGAAACATTCTCTAAGTAAAAATAATGTGCAATCTAGAATCCCATTCCCAAATCACACTGAGAGGTAAAATGTTCAAGCATGAATACTATCAAAACGAAACCAAAATGAAACACTCCCACAATGCACTGTTTCTCAGGAAACTGTTGGAGAATATCCCTGTAAGGATCACAGAGCAAATGTCTCCCAGCTTTAACTTCCTCTTCCTCCCCAGCTCTGCTTTCAGATGCTGGGCTGGACTCTGCAACCATTTCTCCTTTTTCAGCGGGCTCCATGCTAGTCTCTGCCAATAGGGAGCACAAGCAAGAGAGGCTGCAAGGCGGGAGGAGGAAGAAGTGATGTGTTCCTGCTGGCTTCTTGTTTCTGTAAGTTTCATCCCAACTTAACGGTCCTCACCTGGGTAGCAACGGTTCATTACAGTTGGCAGGTTTTATACGTTATCCTTTCAGAGACAAAAGCTTTAATTGGTGCCCACTCCTCAGAGGAATGAATCCCAGCAGTGTCTCCCCTCTAAGCTCCAGAGCCACCTACTACTGGCTAAACAATGCTCCTTTCCAGCTGGATCCCAGCTCTGCAGGAACCCCTTTCTGAGCCTTCCCAATTGTTCCTTTATTTCCTCAGTCCTATCAGTAGCACCTGTTTCCTGTACTCCCTTTCTCTGTGACACCTTAGGTTTTGCCTTTTTTAGTTTACTTGCAATTCACTATATGATCTCTTCCCTGTTAAAATAATTGGCGTGCTTTCTACCTCTTGACTGGACCATGACTGATACAATGCTTTCCTAGAATGATGGAGCAAGTCATGAAGGAGGAAGGCATGGGATCAAAAAATGAGATCCACACAAAAGGATGAAGAGAAACACCAAGACAATAGCCATGCAGCTGGAGACCAACTTGTCCATTTTAGAGCACAACACAGGGCTCTCAGCAAGCTTTCTTCAAGAAGATGAATATCACAAAATACTTCATATGCTTAAATATACTGAGAAGAGATTTATATTGCTGAAGGAAAGTTTGGGATTGAATAAGTAATCAGAACGTAAAGACTAAACAAAGAAAGACAAATGAAGAAAGAAAGTATTTAAAATGCCAGGGAAAAATGAATGTTAGGCAGCTAATGATGAGTGTCCTTACTGTACATGGCTCTGCTATGAATAGCTTTTTCACATGTTTACATAATAATGTAACTACTTATTATTGATCTCATTCAAATTCTACTATATATACATAGGGAGGATTGGAAAATATAAAGTGTGTGTTTGTGTGTAAATGAGGTTATATTTGCATGTGAAAGAAAGAGAAATTTCCATTTTTCATAAGGGGAAAGTCAGCATATAAGGCCTAAACTGAAAAAAGTAAATTAAGAAGCTCACTGGTACAATGATAGGAATAATAATTGAGTCAGTCTCCACGGTTGTCAACATCAAATGAATTAATACATATATAGCATTTAGAACAGTGCCTGACCAATGGTAAGAGACACGCATGTTTGTTGAGTGAATGAGCCATACGAATAATATGGATAAACTTTTCTTTAGATCTCACCGAAGAAACTTAAAACTTCATTTCTATTGCATTTCACCCATAGCTCAAAACAAGCAAGTACCTGAAAATTATTTCTTTCCTTGCTCCTCTTCCAGAAATCACCAAAGGTGGAAAACATGATACAATGAATCAAGTTTTTTCAGAATATTAAGGGAGAATTAAGAAACATCAGGAATGGTACCTGGAGTTAGCCAAACTGCCAGGTTAAGGGCATTGTTCTCCAGACTGCCAATGCTGCCCAAGACTTCGGTCCCCAAAGATGAAGAGTTAGGGTCCAATGACAAAGTTAGAGGGAAGCATCCACACAAGACCACCCTCACTCCAACTAAGTTCAAGAGTTTTCCAAAACCACCTGAGTTTCGATAACTCACTGGAAGACTCACAAACTCCACGAAACCCATGATATTCATGGTTATATTGATTATAGGGAAAAGATGCATTAAAGTGAGCCAAAGGAAGAGATGTATAAGGTAGAGTCCAGCAAAATCCCTCAGAGTTCTGTCATCCCAGGAAGCTCACCCAAGCTTGTGTGTCCAGAATTTTATTGAGACTTCATTACACAGGCATGATTGATTAATTGGTCTATTGATTGTCCACATGAATGAACTCAGTCTCTAGGTCATCTGATACCATGTGACCCAGAGCTCCTGCCCTAAATTCATAAACTTAGTCTTTCTTTTGTAGTCATCCCCCATCCTAAGACTATTGGATGTGGCCATCCAAAGGAGGAGAAAAACAAGGAGGAGAGGATTTAAAGATGAGGGAAGGCAAGGAGAGGAAGAGACAGAGCAGGAAACTTTCTTCCGAAAAGAAAGGAAATTAATTCCCAGAGTTCATCACCACAACTCAGTTATAATTGCCATTTGCTTTTCCCTCCACATTAGCCAGAGCTTTGTATGTTTCATAAATTTCACAACTACTCTATGAAGTGTTTAGAGTTTTATAGATGAGAAAACTGAGACTCCAGAAGATCCAAATAAATGACCCTATATCCCCCATGCCAGAAAGAAGACACACTGAGGCTGAGGCTGGAAACCAGGTCTTCTGGCCCCACATTCCTGTTCTTTCCAATACAATTTTATAGTGTCTGTTCCCCACACTTATGTCAGTCTTCTTTACTTTGCTTCAATCCTGAAAATTTTCAACTCTTTAAATACTCATGACAATCTCTTTCCTTCTCTGTTAACTTTCTAAGCATCTCATAAAAATTTATGCATTAAAAAGACGCAAATCCAGCAATGTTGTAACCTGGGAACAATAATCTTGGGCCAAAATTTATTGTCAAAGAAATATGCAAGTTTTTGCTTTGTTCTGGAATTTTGTCACAATAAACCATTGTCATTTGTCTCTTAGTTTCTTTCCTTCTCTGCCCCTCCACCACCACTCCCTATTGGTGAAGCTGGCACATGTCAAAGAGCCAACAAAGGGATCTTTCCAAAGGCCTTCATTGTGTGCACAAAGGGTTACTGGGTTTGGACATCACGGTGGACTGAGGAGAGGCAGGGAGAGCCAAGTGCAAGACATTTTGACTCTGATGATTAGACTGTCCTATATCCAATTCCTGTGATTGTTCCTTTTGCCATTGCATTGATAAAAATTTTCCAACCACCAGCCCTTTATCTAATTTTTACTGAGTGTTACTGGAAGAAATAATCAACACAGATCATTAAGTGCTAATGAAACTAACATTGGCTAAAATTGTAGGTGATAAAATTTGGTATAGATAAAAACCTGAAAAATTAAAAGTGGAAAACAGACTTGGTTGAAATAAATTTTTAAAACAAAAGCTACAGCAGGCATCCCCAAACTTTTTACACAGGGGACCAGTTCACTGTCCCTCAGACCGCTGGAGGGCCGCCACGTACTGTGCTCCTCTCACTGACCACCAATGAAAGAGGTGCCCCTTCCTGAAGTGTGGTGGGGGGCAGGATAAATGGCCTCAGGGGGCTGCATGTGGCCCTCGGGCCGTAGTTTGGGGACACCTGATCTACAGTCTATAAAATTGCACATGATTTAAAACTTTTTTAGTTAAAAGTGGATCAAGTCTTTGTATATTTATATAATTTGACCTGAGAAATGAATTAGTAGAAATAATTTATGCAAAATAAAACTCATAATCACAGAATATATAATTAGGTAGAAGGTGAGTTAAAATAAATAAATTGCATTAGAAAATAATTGATCCTAATTATAATTAATAGTAAAATAATGCTTTTATAAAAATGGTTTAACTATTTTTGAAAATGTTATCAAATGATTGAATTAACGAAGATTCTACCTTAAAAAGTATTATTTTTGGTGCAGTTCTTATTAAAATGTTTGTATATATAAACAGAGATAAAATATGTACAGAATCAATAAGGAAGTATAAAACAGTAGGGTCAAAACAGCAGGGTCAAAATATTATTTATTCTTTTGTTCCTTTCTGTGAGCTGGATGTAAGATGATACAACCACTAATGTGGCCAAATGCAAGGAGTTGCTATTGAAAATAAGATCAATACCTACATAAAGGTTGCCAATGTGAATAATTTGGATTTGGCTTATGTATCACCTGAAATGTAGAAAACGAAGTCAAATTGTATCTTGTGGTTCCTGCTAGGGCTTATCCTGGACCTGGGACATAAAAGCAGAGAAGAGCAGATGGCCCCTTAAATTGCTGGAGACTTCCTTGCCTCAAAAGTTCTCACAATGACCTACAAGACCCCACATGATCTAAATCCCCTTCTACTGTGACCTTATTTTCTTCCACTGATGCCCCACCCCAAAAACCTTTTCCATTCACATCTGTGGTAGAGGAGGTTAGAGAGGGGGATAAAAGGAAAACGTGAAGTGCTTTAAGTAGTTCTGATCTAATTTGTAGATGAGTCAGCATCAGTTTACCTAATTTTTAGACACCATTTAACAGGTGGGCATCTGCCAGCTGTTAGAACTAAGCTCCCAATCTGAAACTCAAAGGAATCTACTCTTTATCCTGTTACCCCAGCACCACATCATAAGCATCCCCTCTTACCTCAAACCACAGTGATCAGAATTCTGCCCTCAAACTTTAGCTTCACACTTAGGTAAGCCACCTGCTATCATACTAACCTGAGCCAACTCTCAAAGGGCTGGCTGTCATGAGGCTGCCCCTGCCTGAGGAAGACCTTACTTTTGTTCTGGTCATCTTTGTTTGCCTGAACTGCCACCAGAATATCTGAGGAATGTGTTTAGTCCACAGAAATGATTACATTTCTGTTACCCATTTTTGGGTCTGCCTCTACCCTAGGCACCTGTCCCAAACCAGTGACATGTCTGATTTGAAGTCCAAACCCTCTCTGTCTGCCAATTCCTGCTTTTCTTCAGTTCAAGTATAACAAGATGAGCCATGGACTGGCCTCCATCTCCAAACAGCCTTCACTGTCAAGCCATTCTAACTCAGGCAGACAGCATCCCAGCAGGCCCAGATGAATACGTGGTGATCTATAAATGACCGTCATGTCCCTTGCAGGGATCTCTGAATTAAGTTTAAGACCCAGAGAAATTATAGATTACATGTGCTGAAAAAGTCAGTCAAATTCTTACCAAACACCTACTAGGTCCAGACAAGGCCTCAGCCCCAAATATTTCTTCTTGAAAACAAAATAAAACTATTCTCCTCTGACCTCGTGACTGCTACCCCCATCTCCTCCTCTCATCCTTCCAGTCAGATTCACTAAAATTGGTTTCTCATTGAATTCCATTTTACTCTCCTTGTCCCAATTGACCTGGCAGTTCTAAATCCGCAAGTCATTCTGTAGAGCTAGCTTTCCAATAGAGTCATGAGTTTCACAATCAATAGACATATTACAAAACAAAAATAAAATAGCACATCACACTGGGTTGAAGCCATCTTGTAGATTTTTTTTTGAACCAGAAGTGGGGATTTGTGATATAAGCAGCTGCTACAAAACCAAACAAATGACAGCACTCAACTCAGAGTTTGAGCCTATCCAGGGGCTGAATGATGTTTGCTTTGAGGTTTTGTGAAAGGTCATGAGGCCTAACAAAGTTCGGATGAAATTTGGCTGTTTCTCTGCTAGGCTCTGGCTCAAAACTTGTGGTGTTTCATGTGGTTTGGAGTTTTCAAACACAGTGCTTTGCACAGCGCTAATAAATGATTCTCTCTCAGCATGGAAAGCAATTAAATGTATGGCCTCTTGGGCTTTGGTCTTAAAATCAGTATTTATTTATTAGGAGCTGGGAGAAGGGCTAAATGGCCTAGAAGAGGGATCACGCATAATGAGGTGAGTGAATTTGCTGAAGACACCACATTTAGATGAGGGGAGGCCTGAAACGCAAGAGAGGAACTCTTGAGGAACCAATAAAATTAGGCCACTGGGAAACTTGCTAATGAATGGAATTTAACATCAGCCTACAAGGAACAAGTTGGAACTGCTTGCAAAGCCCCAGGGAAGGCCACATGAAAGGACCCCAATACCATCTGTCTTCAGCCTTCACTGGCCACTCTAAAGGGCCCCTGTGAGTTTCTAGCACACACAGCTCTTGGAGCTTCCTCCACGGGCATGCCTCTCCAGGCAGGCAGCTTGGAATAACCCTCTACTCACACCAGGATGGGGCTGGGGGAGACCCTCCTAACAAGTCTTCCTCTGGCTGTTCTCTTCTAACTAAGGGAGTGCAATAGTTTCTAAAACGATCATAGCAAAGTGCCACATATTGGGTGATATAAACAATGGAAATTTATTTTCTCACAGTTCTGGAGTCTGGAAGTTGAAGATCAAGGTATTAGCAAGGGTGGTTTCTTGAAGCCTTGCTCCTTGACTTGCAGGTGGTCATCTTCCTTTGTGTCTTCACAAGGTCTTTTTTTCTGTGTATGCCTGTGTCCTAATCACCTTTTCTTATAAGGACATCAATCATATTGGGTTAGGGCCCACCTATATTATCTCATTTAACCTTAATGCTTCTTTAAAGGCAAATCTCTCTCCAGATACAGTCACATTCTAAGGCACTAGGGGTTAAGACTATAATATGAATTTTGGAGGCACATAACTAGCCCATAAGGAGAGGCATCACACCCTTCAGTTCAGTGCTATATCTTTTCAAGCTGTATATCTGAGCCAACTCTCCAACCCCTATTGGAGAGTGATGAGGTAAGAGAAGTCCCTGAGTAAGGAAAGGCTCTTCTCCTTGTTTTTCATGCCTCCAACTGGGCATTAAGTTAATCAAACCTGAAAGAGTGAAAGTGAAACAGCAGTTCAGCCTGCTTAGAGGTACAGAAGGAAACCATTTAATGCTTGTTTATTTTCAGGGACAATTGTCTGCTTATGTGAACTTGCTGGAGTATAATAGTTCCATGAAGACCATTCTCCAAATAGTGAACCCAGAAGCCTTCACTTATGGCTTCAATAAAAGTTCATCAGTGAAACAGAACAGATAGCCCAGAAATAATGCCACACACTTACAACCATCTGATCTTCCACAAAATTTACAAAAAGAAACAATGGAAAAAGGACTCCCTGTTCAATAATTGGTGCTGGAATAACTGGCTAGCCATATGCAGAAGATTGAAACTGAACCCCTTCCTTAAACCATATACAAAAATCAACTTAAGATGGATTAAAGACTGAAATATAAAACCTAAAATTATAAAAACTCTGGAAGATAACATAGAAAATATCACTCTGAATATAGGACCTGGAAAATATTTCATGATGAAAATACCAAAAGCAATTGCAACAAAAACAAAAATTGACAAATGGGACCTGATTAAAGAACGAACTTCTACACAGCAAAATAAGCTCTCAGCAGAGTAAACAGACAACCTACAGAATGGGAGAAAATTTTTGCAAACTATGAATCCAACAAAGGTCTAATATCCAGAAACTATGAGGAACTTAAACAAATTCACAACGAAAAAACAAACAACTTCATTAAAAAGTGGGCAAAGGACATGAACAGACATTTTTCAAAAAAAGGCATACATGCAGCCAACAAGCATATGAAAAAAATGCTCATCATTACTAATTATTAAAGAAATGCAAATCAAAACCACAATGAGACATCATCTCACACCAGTCAGAATGGCAATCATTAAAGAGTCAAAAAACAACAGATGCTGGTTAGGCTGTGTAAAAAGCGAATGCTTACACACTGCAGGTGGGAATGTAAATTAGTTCAGCCACTGGGGAAAGCAGTTTGGCAATTTCTCTAAGAACTTAAAACAGAATTTCTAGTCAACCTGGCAATCAGATTGTTGGCTATACATCAAAGAAATATAAATCATTGTATCATAAAGTCACATGCACACGTATGTTAATCACAGCACAATTCACAAGAGCAAAGAAGTGGAATCAACCTAAGTGTCCATCACTGATAGACTGAATAAATAAAATGTGGTACATATACACTGTGGAATGCTATGCAGCCATAAAAAAAGAATGAGATCATGTCCTTTACAGGAACACGGATGGAATTGGAGGCCATTATTCTAAGCAAACCTACACAGGAACAGAAAACCAAATGCTGCATATTCTCACTTATAAGTGGGAGCTAAATACTGACTACATATGGACACAAAGAAGAGAACAACAGACACTGGGGCCTACTTGAGGATAGGGGGTGGGAAGAGGGTGAGGATCAAGAAACTACCTATTAAGTGTTAGGATTCTTACCTGGGAGACAAAATATTCTGTATGCCGAACCCCCAGGACACACAATTTACCTGTATAACAAAACTGCACCTGTATCCCTGAACCAAAAAAAGAAAAGAAAAGAAAAGAAAAATTTACTGAACACAAATTAAACTTTAGAGTCACTGAAGCTGCAGCCGTGTTCTTACCAGGCCTCAATTTTAATAGAAGATTCTGACAATTAAAAAACAAATAATTTGGTAGCTAAATAAATCTTCATTGCCTGAATTAATGCACCCAACAATGATTGGAAGATTGATTACATTAATGATGCCAGCTCTTTATCTGCTCCTCTGTCCATGTCCTTTGCCATATGACTAAAGTTCCTCCTAGCAAGAGGTGGTGTCCATTTGATCACATGACTTACTTTGACTAGTAGGATGTTGGCAATTGTGACACAGCAGAGGCTTAGGAAAAAACTTAACCATTTCTGATTCTGCTGTTGCACTTGGGACATGGTGCTAAGAACCAGCCTAGGCTAGTCTGCTGGAGGAGCAGGAGAACTTGGAGAGAAGAGCTGTATTTAAACCATTTGACCACCAGCCAATACCTGGAAGTGTGAGTTCTCTGCCAACAGGCTGGATGACTCCCAAATATGTAAGTTCGGTTGAGACCAGAAGAATTTCCCAGCCTAAATCACCAACCTAAAGACCTCTGAGTGAGATCAATGTGCATCATTTGAAGCTCCTGACTTTGAAGGTGGATTATAATACACCACGATGATGGCAATAGCTGATTTAGGCACTGAAGATCCCCAATAAATCTAAACATTATCTAAAAAAGTTAGCTCCTTAAGGCATTATTGACCCTTAACACCCTGACGGACAAGGAGTGTAAGATCAGCTTGTCAAGACTGTAAGAGATGGGATCAAAATAAGAGATGCAGGATAGGTAAAAAGTTTACTCTATGGTATGAGGGTGATGTGGGAAATGGAGTGGTAAACAAACTCATTGAAAAATTCAAAGAACCATTGAATGGCCTGCTTACAATACTTCCGGGGCTCCCTGTAACCTTCAGTACGAAAATCCAGATTCTCTATTCACAACATACAAGGTCTTCCTGTCATGTGCCTGGTTTTCCCTCCAGATTCACTCTCTTCTGAGCCACAGAGGGCTAAATTCCATGGGCTGTGTCTACAAAGGTCCCTTGCTTTCTGGCTTCCAGTTGAGTTTGTCAATGAAGGCAAGAGCCAGATTATTAAAAGTTGGGAGGACAAAGAGTTTGTATTCCTCTGGCTCTCTCCTGCTGGGCTGTAGTTTGGCCATGACTATGTTTTATATTTAAAGACCACGGCCTCTTCAGGGTGGTGCCTTTCTATAGCCAAAGCTCTCACCATTTCTCAGTAGCTCTTCCTTTTCATGGCCCCGCAACCTAGGAAGCGTAACACTCCTGATTGTTTAATTATCATCTATGAATATGTCCACATCTCCATGGTGAGTAGAATGATGGCTTCCCAAAGGTGTTAGACCTTAAGGCCCAGAATCTGATAATAACCTCTGGGAATCAAGCCTGTAAAGGAGGAAATGTAAAGTCTCATTTTATCTTAAAAATAATGTGAATTTTCTGTCCTATACCATAAACAGGGGTTTTATTTCTTCCATGGAATAAAACTCTTGCTGTAGGAAAATGCAGCATGTTAACCCTGTGGTATGCAAACCCCAGCCCACTTCCGCATCTTTCTGAGATAGAACATTCTAGTTTCGGAGGTAGGAATCTGAAGTTGAAAGGCAAGACTTATTCCTCTAGCCCACAAAAGTCAAGAGGAAACTGGAATGTTACCTAATTTACTACAGCCAGAGAAACCAAGCAAAAAAATTAAAATTCAATAGCCTAGAAATGTTGTCTTTGGAAAACAAGAATGCTCATTTTACTGGGGGAGCTCTACCTGCCCAGCAGCCTGCACCGGGCTCCATGTCTGCTGATGACTGTTTACAGTGGTGAAGCACGTTAATACTCTATTTGCAGCATTGCCAGCAACTTGGAAAGGCAGATTTGGAAGTGTTTACTTTCCAAAGCAGTAGAAATCAGAAAGAAAGGGAACAAAAGTGCTAGGAAATAGAGACCACATGCTTCGGGGTTATGTGGGAGGGCCTAGTCAGAGAGACTTAGCTGCCACCAGAGGAAAAAATGGGACTTAGCCATGGACCCTGCAGAGTGAGGAGGAAGCACCATGTGAGACTCCTGGAAGGCCAACCAGGGCCAAGTCTAGATGCAAAGGAGCTGCTATTATGAGTGAAACAAGCCCCACAGACCATCCTCAAGGCAGCTGGGAGGTAAAAATGAACTTGTAAATACCTGCCAAATGATAAGTGCAAGTGTTTGCTAGTATTATAATTAATTATTATTATCATAATCACCATCATGTATTAGGAGTGAGGTCACCTGCTTTTGTGGCAAAATCAACCTTCAGGAGCAGACTTCAAAACTGGGCAGAGGACAAGAGACAGGAACTGAGGCTATATTTGCAAAACTACTACAGGGGTCTTGAGGAAGAACCTTATAATTATTGAAGCCACTGCAAGGAGACTGGGAAGGGGTCTTTTCTTTTGGGCTGGTAGGAGTTAAGACTAGAGGATTCAAAAATGATGCTGAGTTACAAAGAAATGGAACATCACACAACTGGAATTGGCAAGAAGAGCAAGAAACTGGGAAGAGGGAAAGGTGACATGACCTAGGACTTAAGCTCATGGACATAGGTTTGACTCTTGACTAGCACATCTGGCTGTGTGACTTTTGGCAAGCCATGAAACCTCTCTGAGCCTGTTTCATCCTGTTTAAAATGAAAATAATTTAGAGTACCCATGTCAGCTCTTCTTACTATCAGCTGTTAGGTAGCTATTGCAAAGTAAGTGAATGACGCTTTTTCTATATGAAGATTCTGAGATTGGCAGGGAAAAACTTTGCTAGGAAAAAAAAATCTTCATCAGAAATTTTATTTTTGAGCAGTCAAGAGTTGGAAAGAAGGAAGAAAAGGAGGAAAGGGAGAAGGGAAAAAGAGGAAGAGGAAAAAGAAACCATGGTGGAGACAAAGATGACAGGAAGAGGAGAATGGGGAGAGAGAAAAAGGCAAGAAGAATGGTCCTGGTAATTATCAAAAAGGTGATTAACATGGAATATTCCAAAACGTATCTTCCATTGGCTCCTTCTTCTCAGCTTTCCTCACTCTTCAGATTAAACTTTATATGTGAAAGTTCTTTAGGGGCCTGGCTCTGGTCCTGTTTTTTTTTTTTTTTTTTTTTTTTTTTTTTTTTTTCAATGTACAAGATCCTCTTAGGCAATGCCATCCTGACCAGGGCTTCACTTACTGCCCATTCATTAATCCTCAAACATTTATCTCGAGCGTGGATATCTCTCTTGAGCTTCAAATTTGACCTGAATAGATCAAAGTCAACACAAAACAAATCTTTTGTCTCTCCATAAAAATATCTTGCTCTTTCTCCTTTACCCTTTATTGAGGTTCTCTGCAGCCCCTTCCCCTCAAATCAGAAATTTGGGACCTATGCCCAGCTCTCTGACAGTTATTCTGCCTTAATTTTCTTCAAAACTGGCTTTAACTATCCATTCTTATATTTAAGGCCCTCAACCAGAGTTTGTCAATTGGTCCTCCCGACGCCAGGTCTATATCCACACAGTTTATCCTCTATAATCAGACAGAGATGATGTAATAGATGACATTCCCTGAAAAATACTTCAGAAACTTACATTCTAGCATACAGGACAAAAATATAAATTTCTTAACATACAAAGTCCTTCACCTGACACTTATTTTTCTAGCTTCATCTATCTTCCTCTACCCTATTCCCTAACCCACACTCAAGTGGTCCTAACTGAACCACTTATCTGAAGACGTTCTTCTCTCTGCCTGGAGAATTTATGAGTATCCAATCTGCCTGGCAAATGCCTGGCCAGCCTGCAAGACTCTACTCCCATGTTTCCTCCTATGGGAAGCCTTGTCTGACTTTGCTATGAGCACAATTAAGCATTCCTACACTAGCTATTTTTCTGTAACTCTTTTACAATACCTATCATATTCTATAATTATTTGTTTAAAATATGGTCTTTCCAACTGAATTGAGAGCCCCTGGTAGGCAGCGATTGTGTACTGTTCATGGTTGTATTCCCAGTATCTAATAATATGTCTGGAATATAGTGGTAATCAATTTGTTACATAAATAATTGAATAAATGGGCCTGGCATGGTGGCTCACACTTATAATCCCAGCACTTTGGGAGGCTGGAACAGGCAGATAACCCGAAGTCAGGAGTTCCAGACCAGCCTGGCCAACATGGACAAATCCCATCTCTACTAGAAAAACAAAAAATACAAAAATTATTTGGGTATGGTGGCTCATGTCTGAAATCCCAGCTACTCGGGAGGCTGAGGCATGAGAATCTCTTGAACCCAGGAAGCAGAGGTTGCAGCCAGACAAGATCATGCCACTGCACTCCAGTTTGGATGACAGAGCTAGGCTCTGTCTCAATAATAATAATAATTGAATAAATGAACATATAAAGAACATTTAGAAGAATCTGAATATAGTTAAACCTATGAACCAAATCCCAACTAACCATAATTTCAACAGATTTAAAACAAACTAACATTTAGCACTCATGTTTATAGCAAAAGAGATATGGAGCTCATCTAGACACCCTCATGTCCACTCAGGTCCTGCCATCTACTGAGGTCAGCAGTAGATGCTGTCTACTAGTGTTATGCACAACATAACTGCCCAAAACTTTAATTGCCAGTGTTCTGTAGTCAGAATTCTCTCAGCAGGAGAATCTAAGAAGAAAACAAGGTTGTAATGAGAAAATTTGCTTGATAAACTTGCAATTAGAGGAAGAAGAGCCGGCTTAACTTACGCATCCACCCAGCCACTCAACATTTTCTCTATATCCTTCCTGAGTTGATGGAAATGGCCCCAAAGACTGGCCGGAGTGCCATCTTCTTTAGACAGTGATAGAGATGCTCTGAAAAATTGTATTCCTTAGCTTCTTATTTTCTAGACTTCATCCCCTTATGTTCACTGGGAAGACACAACTGACCAGGTCTCAGTGTTAAACATGTTAATAATCATATAATTCTTTCTTTAACTTTTACTTTGGGTTCAGGGGTACACGTGCAGGTACGTTATATAGATAAATTGAGCATCATGAGGGTTCAGTGTACAGAGTATTTTTGTTACTGAGGCAATAAACATTGTACCCAAGAGGTAGTTTTTCGATCCTCACCCTCCTCCCACTCTCTTCCCTTGGTGTCTGTTGTTCCCTTCTTTGTGTCCGTATGTAATCAATGTTTAGCTTCCACTTATAAATGAGAACATGTGGCATTTGGTTTTCTGTTCCTGTGTAGGTTTGCTTAGAATAATGGTCTCCATCCATGTTGCTGCAAAAGACATGATCTCATTCTTTTTTATGACTGCATAGCATTCCATGGTGTACATGTACCACATCTTATCTTCTTTATCCAATCTACCATTGACGGACATTTAGATTGATACCATTTCTTTGTTATTGTGAATAGTGCTGTGATGAACATATGCGTGCATGTGTCTTTATGGTAGGACAATTTCTATTCCTCTGGGTTTATACCCAATAATGGGATTGCTGTTTTAAGTTCTTTGAGAAATCACCAAACTGCTTTCCACAGTGGTGGAACTAATTTACATTCCCACCAGCAGTGTAAGCATTCCCTTTCTATACAACCTTGCCAGCATCTGTTGTTTTTTGACTTTTTATAATAGCCATTCTGACTTGCATGAGATGGTATCTCATTGTGGTTTTGATTTGCATTTCTGTAGTGATTAATGATGTCAAGCATTTTTTCATGTGCTTGTTGGCCAAGTCATTTGCATTCTTACCACTATACTTGGGTTAATTAAATATCTCAGCCACTATGTTCAAATTAATGCTTAAGAAATGTTAATTTTCTCAGGAGATTGAACTCATTCAAAATAAGTTTTCCTAAGCTTTGAAGGGAGCCTTATTTTTATGGCTTTGGGCTGAATTTACTTTTTTTTTTTTGAGGTATAAACAGTCTGGAGTATTAAAGCTCCACTCTAGTAGGAAGCATTTAACACAGGTGAGGCTAAATATAAAAATACACAAAATAGGCAATAGTAATAACATAAATTGAGCTTGTGTCTTTCTTTTTTACTTGTTGGGGACAGTTCTAGAACAGGAGGATCACATAGCTTCTGAAAGAAGGAACCCATCCATGTAGCCCAGAATTCGTCAATCTCTTCATTCTGACATGTCTGTCTTCTCCACAGCATCACAAGACATTGGTTCAGGGCCTAGGGTGGAAGATACAGCTGGCTTGGGCTAGAGAAGGGCAAGCACCTCCCACCAGAGGATCTGGAAACCTGAGTCAGGGGCTGAAGGCCACTGGGAAAACCTCTCGGTGGACACACCCGTGAATGTTAAACATGCATAGATGGGAAGCCTATGCTTGCCTATGGTTTAGACACAAGATTAGAAAGTCATATTCAAAAAGCAGCTCCGAAGAACCCCCTGGAGGAAACAAACTTTGGGTTAAAGGATTCTCTGGAAAGACTCAAAGCAATTTCTTCTCTCATTGAGTCATAAGATAAATGAGGACCCTCACTCTTGGCCTTTTTCCCCTACTTATAGTTTCTCCAGATGCTTGGAGTCACGTGATCTACTCTAAGCAAATTCTGGCTGAGGTACAACATGGGGGATCCAGGTTTTGTGAGGCCTGAATATAATACGGTTATTGTAAGGATTAAGAGAGACAATATAAGTAATCGTTGTCTTGATGCTTTGCACAGTGTAAGGACTCAATAAACAATAGTTACCTAAGGGACAAGTCACGAAGCAAGGAGTCCAGTGAGGAAACTCCCTCAGTGGTGTGGGCCAGAGATGAGAAGGGCTTACACTGCCACTGTTGCATGGCAGTGAAGATGGAGAAGGTGGAACAGCGCTGGAATAAATTAAGAGGACAGGAATAGTAGGGTGTGCTTGATGATTGGATTTAGAGGATGATTTAAGAAGTGGGAAGAGGAAAGTGCCAGCCAAAAAACTGAGGAAGAACAAACAGAGCGTCAACCATCAAGTAGTGATCACTGAATGACTCAGTACTGCCCAGCCTGGACACACCTAGGAAATGTTAGATAAAAAAATATTATACTTGTCTAAGTGTATAAATGTCAAATGAAGGTAGGAATGTATAAATTTCGTTTAAAAAATAAATATTTTTATTCATACTTATAGTCTCATATGAATTAAATAAAGTACTGAAAATGACTTAAGTTACCCAAAAGTGTCATCATCATGTAATAAACTACAAAAGAATTTTATTTTGGCTAGTAAATTATTAGAGATATAGACAAAAGACAGAATTAAATCACCACTTTGTATTTTTTCTCAGGATAAAAAACATTTGTTTTTAAATAGAGAATCTCATATGCTTATCTGTTAATAAACAACAGCCCAGTTAGGAAAGGATATTTGATTGGAAGTCAGTGTACTAGTCTCAGTTCCTTAACTTACCCTATGATTGTTAGGGGGTTACTTACTCAGCTATGTTGAAATTCTAACACTAGTTACATTGATGTATACAGCAAGCAACAAGGAGTCAAGCGGATAGGTCATCAGGAAGAGAGAAGACACCTGGTATGAAATGTACTCATCATTAGCACAGAATAAATCAAGACAAGCAAATAGGCTCTGATTTCCCATGTTATGCTGATAGAGACATTAATCAATCACAGCATCCTTTCCCATTGAATCCAAACGTACACTTTATAGTTCAATGCTCTAAGTAGCCATTGGCAATCAAGAGTTGACATCACAAAAAAACTGTATCCATCATCTTGGTTTATCAGTCAGGATAAGCTATTAGTAACTCCAAAATCTCCATAGCAGAAAACCACAGAGATTCATCTTTTGTTTAGATTCCACGTCCTTTAACAGCTGGCCGAGAGCTTTGCTCCACATCGTGATCATGCCCACTTCAAGGCTCTAGCTAATGAAGTACACTTATCTGGAACATTGCCAATTAGAGAGGCAAAGGAAATGTGTGGAAACACAAAGTGGCTCTGAAGACTTCCACGTGGATGTGACACCCCGCACTTCTGCTCACCTCCCATCGATTGAAGGAAGTCACACAGCATAGCCACACCAACATCTAGTGGACAGGGAGGTACAACCCCTTCATGGGCCTGAAAAGAAGGAGCCTGAATACTAGACCAGCCCTGATGACTGCCACGCTGGGATAGACCCAGAGGAATCTGGCCCAGCTGCAGACCCCAGCTCCAATGGTACAGTCAGGTCAGTAAGCCCCACACTTATTTGTAGCCTAGTCTACAGTTAGTTCCTATAAGCTTAAAGTCTATTTTAGAGTAACTTTAGAGGGAGGGTAATGTTCAGGAAAATAGACAATGACAATATAGAAGAATAAAGAGGCACCACAGGGTCATTAGATGCAGTACAAGCACATACAAATGGCACTGAACCCACCCCAGAGGGATCAGAAAGGGCCAATATCTAAGCAAAGACCTAGAGAGTTGTTAGTAGTTTCACCAAATACAATGAGGGAAAGGAAGGAGAAAGAGCAGCTCATCTGCAGGCAACAGTGTGTACATGACCCAGGAGTGAGAGGGAACAGGGTCAGCTGCAGGAGAGGCCCTAAGACATAGATGACTGAAGACTGTCAGGGAGGGAGCCTGGAGGGAAGGGGGCTTAATCACAAAGGGCCTTGGTAGCCGTGCAGGAGACTGTGGGCAATGAGGAAGCAGGACCAGTGTTACACAGAGGAACCCTGTAACCAGATTTACATTTTAGACTTACTCAGGGTCACAAAGCAAGAAGCTAGCAGAAATTCTGCTTAAAACTGAGTCTGCACAGAGTTATTTTGTTGAGAACATTTTGTGGCAAAACTTACAGAAAAGACTGCATATGTTGTCACTTGAAAATGGAGGAAACGATGTCTTTTTCAGTTAGATGTATTTAAAAATAACTTCCAAATATGTCTTATTTTTCCTTGGCCCTATTTAGGAAAATATCTTTGAAAGCAGAATAGCATGCCAAGTGCAAAGTATCCTTACCAAAAACTAGTGAGAGGGTCAAATCAGATCAAAACCCAAGTTGGCTCCAGACACAAGCCTGTGAGATGCTTCTGGCCTTCAGACACAGCAGAAACATCTGCTGGTGGGACTTGAGACATAGGCTCAGATTCTCTGAAGGGCTTCCCCAGAACTGGAGAATAAGGAATTCCATGTGTGCTTGCATATGTGTTCTGCATCTTCATCTGCTGCATGAGCTGAATCCTGAAAGGAACATCTGCCTAGCAGGGAGTGCAGATGGCCAGATCTCACTGAGTCAGCAAACAGAGCCCTTGCAAGGGGTAGGTCCTCAGGTACAGGCTGCCTCCAGGGGACCCTCCCACCTCGGAGAAAAGCTGCTAGCATCCTGGAGTTCCTGAGCATGAGAGCCACATAGACTAAAAAATCTATAGGAAGATGATTCCATCTGTGCCATCTCAGAAGCCAGATCTTCTTGGAAGATCTATGCTCTCTTTCGAGACCTTCCCACAACCCAGAACATCACTAAAGGAGGATGAAATTCTTTTCAGACTTCTGTTTCCTCAAGTTAATCATATGGTTCCAAATGCGGCTCCCTATCGGTTCTAAGCAATATGCCGTTTGAGGGTCTTTTCAATTCACTTGTGACCTGCTTTTGATCCATTTTGCGGAGCCCCCCAGTTGCTAGGCATTTCCCCTTGAAACTCAGTATAAGACGGTTTCATTTCTTTTCCTGGTCTCTGTCAGAAGCAGAATGGCAAGGAGAAATGTATACTGGGTTTCTTTTTTTGAACGGTTTTCATTTTCCAGCTTCAGAGCAGTGAGATTTTTTGTGGCAGTGATTACCCAAAAAACATGAGCCCCTTTTCCTGAGATATTGCCCAACTCCACAAACTATTCAAATTTCAGTACTTTGAATTCTAACTGCATCATTATGTGCACAGAATTATACATTTTTATAAGCTTAGATAAATGCATAAGGATTTTTTTTATCTAAGGATTTTGATTTCAAAAGTAAGTTCTGTTACAAAACTGTAGTCTTTTCTTTGAGAAAAGGGATTCATATTATAGTTCACATACAAAAAAGCACTCAAAAATTATGCTATAATGTAGCATAAAATGTATTTTCAATATACAGACATTTACGAATTTCTTTCAAAATGAAACTACTCTATAGTAACTGGAAGAGATGAGCTCATGAGAAATGGCAACATCACTTGTTCATACCAGCTGCAAGTTTTACAAATTTTACAAATTACTCCTTGGCTTATAGCTACTTCCAAGGCAGTATCACTCTGCAGCATCAAGAGGGCAAACTTAAATTAGAAGAAAAAATACATTGTTCATAGGAATCCACCGGGATCCCAGCCAGAACACTTGCAGGTTAACATAAGAACGGGTTCAGGCAAAGAAAGAAAGAAATATGGTTTCATTTTAAGTTAATTCAATATCAGTCTAGTTGGGCTGAATTTCTGATTAGTTTAAGGTAAATAAACTTATTTCTGGAGGACAAGTGACTGCTTCCCTTTCTTCCCTACATTGAATTATTCATTCTTTCTCTCTTCTGTTCCTACAAAGCATGGTTATTTATGCATTTTATAGCTGGCTTAGTAAAACCTTACGCACTTTCTGCTCAACTCTTACTATTGGTCAAAGAAGACTCTCACTCATAGGACAGAGGGGATTACGTTGGGCAGCTCATTGAAATGGCCAAAACCACCCAAGTCTGCAAGTGGCTGACAGGGAACCTCAATATTAAAATTTCTAAAAGAACAGCCAGTCCCAAATATGAGTTTTTGAGAGCAAAAATGCAGTGATACTGTTAGTGTCTTGGTTGTCTGAACAACCTATGTGAGGTTATGTAGCATCCTCTACTTGGAAGGAAGGGAGAAAATGTTGACCACCAGACTCAGCTGTCTCTTTTGGAGCCAAAGCATGAAGTAGTCTTGATCCACCACAAGATCACAAATACCCACCTCAACATGTTTTCAAATGTGGGTTTTATTATTATTCAGGTGTGAAAAGGCCAACAGATCAAGAGAGTTGCCATTGAAAACACAGTACCTTCTTTTCAAAAGGTAGCTGAAAGGAAGGGATGGGGAGTGTACGGAGTCTAATTGTGAACTAACAGGTAAACATGTGGCACCTGTTACATTCCTGGTAGGAAGAACCCAGACTTTGACATGAATGCTGAGAAAGCTTAACCTGGAAAGATTGCTGAAAGAGAACAGCACTGGGATCAAAAGTATCACTTTCCCACAAGTCACTCACAGTTCCTATGTGCTCAAATTCTCTGCATCCTCAGAAACAAATAAAAAAGGAAGGAAGCGTATTAAAAGCATTTTTAAAATAAAATTTTCTAAGTCAAAAGTAAAAGAACAAAGCTTTAAAAAGAAGCCAGGTCAACGTCTGCTCTGATACAAATCCCAAGGAATAACGCTTAAAGATTTTGAAAATATATATAAATTTTTGGAGGTGCAATACATATAGTTAATATTAAGACCAAAAGAATACTAGAAAACATGAAAGATATGGAAGATGAAGAACAGAAATCCCAAATGCAAACTATAAAAGCACCTGAAGGGCAAAGTTAATGATCAAGGTATAATTTCTTATGATCTAGAATTTTAAAAAGAATTAATTGAAAGAACCATAAATTAATTAAACAGAAAGTAACTCTGGAAGGTAAGTATTAAAATACTTCAACTTTGAGAATAAAGATTCCACCATTTTAAATGAGCCAAAATTAGAATTTCTTCAGGTTTCTTTACTGCTATCCCAAGATAATAGAATTAAATCTTCAGAATTTTTAAGGAAAAGAAATCTGATCTAAGAATACTATACACAGTCAAGCTGTGAGTTGTAGGAAAGACAAAAATTTTCAAATGGTCAATCTTTTAGAAAACTGCCAGAACATGTTCTCTGCAGAGATCACATGGGATGTTAACCAGCTCAGCAAACCCTGGGACAGCAGCATAAGAAAGAGTTTTTGAGGCCGGGTGCGGTGGCTCAATCCTGTAATCCCAGCACTTTGGGAAGCCGAGGCGGGTGGATCACGAGGTCGAGAGATCGAGACCATCCTGGTCAACATGGTGAAACCCCGTCTCTACTAAAAATACAAAAAAACTAGCTGGGCGTGGTGGCGCATACCTGTAATCCCAGCTATTCAGGAGGCTGAGGCAGGAGAATTGCCTGAGCCCAGGAGGCGGAGGTTGCGGTGAGCCGAGATCACGCCATTGCACTCCAGCCTGGGTAACAAGAGCGAAACTCCGTCTCAAAAAAAAAAAAAAAAAAAAAAAAAAGGAGTTTTTGGAGGGGAAACCTGATGTCGAAATGCAGCCTGGTAACCAGTAAAGTCAAGTTTCCTTTTCTTCTTTTAAATATAAGCAAATATTAGTAGGAAAAGATAGCGAGTTGATATTAACAGAATAAGAGCAAATCAGGAAAAAAAGGAAATTGATATTGCTGAAACGTTTAACTAATGAGAGTAATAATTTAAATAAAAGCAGGACAAAATAAATAAAAAATAATGAAGGCAAAAGTGCCTCAGATTAAGAAAATAATGAATAGATGAAAGGGGGAGCCACAAAGCACAAAAATATCTTATCCTCCATAGACAAGATACCAAAGTAATTGTGTTTAAATACACAAACGTAAAGTAATATTGGAATAGAAAACATGTGGCAAAAGTGATTGTGGCTAATTTTATAGTAATATATTAATGACTACTGCAATTAAAGATGCTTATGGCCTGTTTAAAATTAGTCATAAGTAATGGTAAGTGTCGAACATTAAACTTTCAAATTATTCTAGCATGAAAAAGAATGCAATAATAAAATAAAATAAATATGTTCATACAAAAAAATTACAGTTCATTAAAATTCTTAATATAAATGAAAAAACATGGATGTCAAAACATGTAAAATAGGAAGATATAGAATTCACAAAATAAGAACATAAAATTATGTAGAAACTCATCAAGACATCCTAGTTGATTATTTAAATCCGTGCATGAACTTAGAGATGCACACAAAACACAAAGAGAGTCAATAGTTTAAAATGCAGTGTGGGCAAATATTATTAATGAACTTTTGCATATATATAAGTGAAGGAGATCATTATGTTGTGATGGCAGATTTAAGTTATTTATAAAAAAATAACACTTTTTGGGGAAAAAAAAAAAAAGATCTGAATGCACCTAAAAATCGATAACAAAAAAATACAGACAGCAAAAAAAAAAAATGTTAAAAATAGAAGAATAAATAAAAAATCACATTGTATTTGGATATTTTTATTTTTATAAATATACAAAAATCTCTAGAGTTTAATTAATATTTTAACTGAAATAGAATCAGCAATAAAAGAACAAACATCATAACCAACTATTTCAGAAATAGAATTATAATTTAATATTTTAAGATCTCATAAAATACATAAATGTGTACAATCAAATTTGTTTGTTCAGAAGATGCTGTAATTAATCAATACTATACTAATTAAACTCAAGAGCAAAACAACCCTTTTTATTTTAAAATGTACTGGAGATTTTCAATAACGCAAAATTTTAGGACAAATAAGAAAAATATATATTAGAAAGAGACAGATAAATTAAAAACTGGAGATGACATGATTTTGTACATCTGAAAAAAAAATCCAAGAGAATTATATGAAAACCATTCAAAGTCATGAAACAATTTATGTAGAATAGTTAAAGTTCAAGATAAATTCTAAAAAATCAGTATTACTTCTTTGTGCTGGCAATAACTACTTAAATTATACCATATCTATAAAAAGATAGATCCAGATTTCATTTAGAATAGGAAGGAAACAACAAAACAAGTAAATTTAATGAAAGAAATTTAGAAACTATATTTTAAAAGACTAAATATTACTGCATTTAAAAAAATTTAAATATGTAAAGAGATTTATCTTTACATATTTAAATGTAGATTTATAGTATTCTTAAAAACTAGAAAAGTTAAATTTTCTACCTATATTGTTTTACATTTGAACACAGGATCAATATAGTTATGGAATTTAGAAAACACCAATAGTTCACAAGGAAAAATCTACATGTGAGAATGACAAAAAAAATCTGAAAAATGACAATAAGGGTATGTCCTTCTATTAGTTACTAAAATTTATCATAAGAAAATAATAATTCAAATGGAGGGGTGTCAGGAAAACAAAAACTATTCAATGAAACAAGAGTCCAGAAATAGACCCTGTTATCTATAAAACTCGATAAAGTAAGCTTTCTAAAATAATCATAAGATAAATTTTAATAAATGATTAAAAATTCAGATATATATGTAAATTTTAGAAGAAAATATATTGGCAATATGTCTTACAGCATATACCAGAAGAAATTGCAGATGAAATTAAAGAGTTAGATAGAAAATGATGAACTGAGCCCATACAAAAGTGTTAATAGAGCTCACTGCCTCCACCACCACCACCACCACCATCAGGATAACAAGACTTAAACGCTATAGACAACATAAATGTTTATACAGCAAAATGTGGTAGATTGTAAAAATGGCCACAGTCTTTTGTGGTTTGTCTCATCAACAGGTGGAGTCTATTTCTCCACTACTTGAATCAGAACTTACTTTTGAAACTTGCTTTAATCAATAGGATGCCATGGAAGTCATATTGTCCAAGTTCTAAGCTTGGGCCTCAAGATGCCTTAAATGCATGCTTGTGCTTTTTCCCTTGGAACCTCTGATTTTGTTGCCGTGTGAGAAAGTTCAGCTTGACCTGCTGGATGGTAGGACACCATGTAGGACAGAGACAAACCATTGCAGCTGAACCATCTCAGACCAGACAACCTCCAGCTAACCAGGCAGCTGCCAGCAAATGTTTCAGTGAGTTTAGTCAGCCTTAATTGGCCCAGCCACCCAGCTAAGCCAGCCCAAACTGCTGACCCATGAACTAAATAAGTGTTAATGCTCTAAGCTACTAAACATTGAGCTGGTCTATTACACAACAATAAATAACATATTTTGGGTACGCAAACATAAGAGAGAAAACTATTAGTGCAGCATCCTTGAGAAACAGATGAGATTTATACAGAGAAAAATTAACTCAGAATATGTGCAAGAATCCTCAGAAAAGGATTATATTAAATGATGAGAAGAGCATGATGGTTCACATCAAGGAGAAAGCTGATATCAGTAAGAAGCATGGGGCAAATGAGTATTGAACTCATTGGGATACAGACATGACTCCCAGAAGCTAGTTAGTAGGAAAAAAAAAAAAAAATGTCTCCTGTGATAGTAGCCATGTTTAGGGTACAAGGATTGAGCAATACCCTAGATGACTAGCTTTGCCTGAAAGGAACAGAGTGTATCCAAGACCAAAAGAGATGAAAAGTATGCTCTCTGACTACAATGGAATTAAATGAGAAGTCAGTAACAGAAAGATAGCTGGAAGATATCAAAATATTTGAATATTAAACAACACAGTTCTATATAACACAGGGGCCAAAGACCAAGTCCTAAGAGGAAATTGAGAATATTTGGAACTAAATAGAAATAAAAGTGTTACTCATCAAAATTTGGTGGATACAAAGAAAAAGCAATGCTTAAAATGAATTTGTAGCACTGAATGTATATATTATAAAAGAATAAAGTTCTAAAATCAATAATCTAAATGTCCATCTTATGAAACTTAAAAAGAAAAAGCAAACCAAATTCAAAGTAAACAAATGAAAAGAAATAAAAATTACAGCAGAAAGCAATGAAATTCAAAATAGGAGATCAATAGAGAAAACCAATAAAACCAAAAGCCGGTTCTTTGAAAGGATCAATAAAGTTGATAAACTCCTAGCCAGTCTAACTAAGCAAAAAGGAGAAAACATTAAATAACAATATAAGAAATAAAAAGGATTCTCATTACCAATCCTATGGTCATTGAAAGGACGATAAAGAAATATTATGAATAACTCTATGCTCCCAAATTTGATAACCTAGTTGAAATGGGTTAATTCCTTAAAATACGCAATCTACCAAAATTCAGTCAAGAGTCAAGGACAAATAGATAATCTGGATAGATGAACTAGATATCTACATATCTACATCTACATACATAAACATATAGAAAGAGATAGGGGTTCTTGGAAAGGTTAAAAACAAGTTTACAACCATTGATCCAGTAATTTTTCTTTGGAAAATTAATATTTTAGGAAGAAACTCAATATAATATAATACGGTGATTTCTATGTCCAGAGAAGATGGAGCAATAAAGAATAGATTTCTTCTACCTTCAGTAATACTGAAAAAAGGGGGCAAAAAGTATGCCTTACAATTATACTAAATTACAGCCCAGAGGCAGTCTCCAGGACACAGTAAAGAACTGGGTACCCCAAACAGAGCTCAGTGTTTTTTCTAAGCTGGGGAAGCAAAGATGGAACTTGAACACTAAAAACTTGAACAATAAATCACACAAGTCCTGCTAAAGCTTTTACAACTAAGAACCTAGACTAGCATAGATATTGGCATCAAAGCATGATTTACAAAGGCTCCCATAGAAATGGAGAGGTTTTAGGATTGGAAAACTGACCTTATTGGAATGAAGAATGTAAAATTTTCACTAGAATTCTGGGATTATAATCTAGCATAACAGCTCATTAAATTATCACCTGATAATAATTAAGTGCAGATTTGGAAATAAGCAGAACTGAGTTTGAATCCTGGCTACATCACTTGTCACTTATGTGACCCTAGGAAAGTTACTTAATTTTGCAGTCGTGTAAAATGGTCCACCGATGGCCTAGAACACATTAAGTTCTCGGTAATATGTGTTATCTATGGTTGTTTATCATGATTCGAAAACGTTAAAGTCCATTCATCTAATGTATCACCCTCAACTTCTCATCATTCAGATTCTAATTCAATCAGAATTAGTGAGGTTTGACTGTACATTGCATAATGTATAAATATTGAAATACAGGGTCACATAAGCAACTGATCATTGTGCTTTTTAATTTATCTTTTTTTTTTTTTTTTAAGAGAAATCATCCTCTAGGTTTTCCTCTCTGAGAACTCCTTCCCAGACAGCCCCTTTAAGAACTGTAGCTCTTTCAGAATTCTTCACTATACGTACTGAAAGAATTTAACCTTATTTATGTTGTCCAGTCAAAAACTTGGTAGTTCACTTTTAAGAGCATGTTTTCTAAACATCTCTGGTAAATGGAAATTTTGACTTTATGCCCGGGACACCCTGAGAGCTGCTCCTACAGAAAGAAGCTAATAGGATAATAAATCCCAAGTTCTTTTTTAATTTTTTTCTCTCCGAACAAGGGTTGTTTTAGTTAAACTTGCATTCGCTGTTCTCTGAACGCTGCCCCCACTCTCCTCCTACCATTGTGTTTAGTACAGGACTTTTGACCCAGCCGTCATTACTCACACTTTACTGATTTTACTTTAAACACTGTTAGCTAAAACGACAATTTATCAAGACTGTTTTGCCTAGCAGTGGGGGATAATTTATTTTCCCGTTGAAGGGTTTGATATTTATTAGCGCGGCAGCGTGCCGGTCAGCAGAGATCCACACTCCAGGGGACAGGCTCTGAGACCGGCTTCATGGCCTGCTCCACCCTCTCCCGCTCCCAGCTCCTAAAGCAACTCCGGGCTGGTGCCTTAGGATGCTGAGAAGAGAGACAACTGTGGGGCTCTTTCTCTTGGGAAAAGGAAGCTCAGGGTGTTCTGCTTCCCTCCCCTGGGAAGCTGGACTCACACCTGTGAAGATGCATAGCTAGCAATCCCAGGGCGAGAGGTGAGCCCCCAGATCCTCTCCTCATCGGTAGAGTCTCCTAGATCCCTGGTGTGCAGACGAGGACTCATCACAGAAATATGCGTATCTGCACAGAAACCTCGCCCGACTTCAGAAGCCAAACAGCATCTGGTTACAAGAGATTGCTCAGGTAAGTTGGGGGCTGTTTGAGAAGTGGAGAATTCCAGACCTCTAATGCCAACGGGCAACGCCACAATCTTTGTAGTGCAATCAGAGTGGCTGGCAAGGATAGGCTTTTAGTAATGGTTTACTGTTGAGGCAAATGAATAACTGAAAGAAAGGAATTAGTGGTTACTGTGTGCCTGTCACTGTGCTGGGTTTACATACATCATTTTTGTTTCATCCTTGCGATAACCCCAAGGATGAGTATCGGTATCTAATGGGCCCAGGAAGTTATGTAAATTGCCTGTATTTGACAGTGAGTAAGTGGGAGAACCTGGGAACAAACCCAGGTCTGTCTGCAGCCATGCCCTTCTGATGCTTCATACCACTTCCCTACCGAAGGCGGGCCGTGGAAAGCTGGCCCGGACAGTGTGGTGCTGGAGTTCCCGCCATTGGAGTCACTCCTTGAGTTAGGCCATTATCTCTAACAGAAATATATTATCTGAGTAATCCATTAGCACATAGGCCACATTAGCAGGAAGAGATTTACGTTTTTTGCTGTTCCAGAATAGAAGAAACGGGACATGACTCAGCTAAACTTTGATGCTTCAAGTTCACACACTTCTGGGGTTAAGAGTGGAAGGAGGAACAATCTTATAAAATGCCACACACTCTTGTGGGCAGACCCACACACAAGAGTGAGAGCATATGAAAACACACACCTGAAGGAAGACAAAGGGAAAGGAAAGTTTCGATGGTCTTTTAAAAAGGACACAGGTCATAAGCTTTCATGCCCCTGTCACAGCCGAGGCACCAAGCTTCAGGTGCTGGGAGATCTGAGGTCTTAGACATTTCCAGACATTTGTCGTGGGCCCACTATGTGCAAGGCACTGTGCTGAAACTAAGGTTATAACACTAGATTAGATAGAGTCCCCATGCCTGAGGAGTTTATAGTATTTGCCCTTGAGAATTTAGGGAAATTCATAGCTTGTCAGGGGAAGGAAAAATCATGGAAGCAACTTGGGAAAAATAGAGGAAGCAGGTTGGGAAAGGAGGTGAGGGGCACTGAAGATGGAGTTCAGCTCCTCCCAGGCCTCTGTGGAGGTACCACAGCAGTGGCACCTGCCCAGGCAAAGGTAAAGCCCACCCACTTCACAGCAGTTTTGTCTTTAGAAAGGAGGCCTCTAGGCTCAGCCAGTCCTCAGAACCTACGGGTTGGCAGAACCTTCTTATTCCCTGAGAGCTCACTTGAGGGGATGAAGGATGGATGAGGGAAAGGAATTGCACCCCTCTTCTTCTCAGCACAGAGGAATTTGACATTGGCACTAACCTAGAGGGAACTGCCCCTTTGTCTATCAATTCCACTTTCTCCTTTGCCATCCTTAGAAAGTAAGCCTTCCTGTGTGCTCTTCACTCACGCACCACACTCCCCAGCCTCACCCTGGACTGTGTAACACTGCCATAAAGAAATGAGGTGAGGAACACACCCTCACTGTAGAATGAATGAACTCAGAAAACAAATTCACTGAGGGATAAGTTCCGCTTTGAGAGCTTCACGGGAGGCTTATTTAAGACTTGCAGTGGTGGGAGACTGACAGCAGCCTGAAGGCCAAGCAACAGATGGTGCCCAAGTTCCGCTGCGATCGCGTCACCATGGAAAGTGGTTGCAACACCCAAATTGACCAGCAGTTCATCAGGGCCCCGGCCCTCAGGCCTCTCGCCCCTGCCAATCAGCTCATTGTTTGAAGGACTCAGTTCATTGTTTTGTTCAGTCCACCATGGAACAAAATTCTTTCCAGGGCCTTGATTAGGCTTATTAGAGCTCATAAAACTCAAAAGTATTTCAGTCTGTCCAAATGTCTCCACTTTCTTCTAGATATTTGTGGTTGGGGTGTTTTTGCTGTCCGTTTTCAATTAGTAAAGAAACATAGCAAAAAGAAAAAAAAAAACCTAAAAGAAGAGTAAATTAGAATCTGGAAGCACTGCTTCTTAATACCCTGTAAAAAATTGTGACAGAGGAGTGGCTCAACCCCAGGAAGGGGGTGAGATAGAAAACACCATCATCTTTTTCACATTTCAAGACCAAGTCAACTGCTGGCTTGTGGAACCCATGTCAGGCCATCCTATGACATAACATGAGCCTTTTAATTTTCATCAAAAGCTGAAAATCTTGCTGATACATGTCAATATTTATTAGGAGTCTTCCTATTACACAGCTTGTGTGTGGTCATGGGCTGTATGCTATCCATTAATGGTAGAACAGTGACCTTAGCTCTACTCTAAGTTCATTGAACAGTTCCTTAGGGCCTGGCAGAGCACAAGACATTTTTGCCAAAGCTGTCTCTGCAACCCTTCTTCACCCTCTTAATTTTAAAACCCGTGTGTATTTTAACAAAAATATTATCCATCTGTTTCTGATTCATGTACACGTAACTAACCGAATCTCCTCTTGTCAGGGCTATTACGTCTCACAGGCTCTGCATTGGTGTATAATACCATGTTGAACCCTTCTTCCCTGAATATTAAGAAGCCTTGTTTAGCCAAGAGATTACGTGCTCCACTCCCTAGGTTTGAAGGGGTGCAGTGGGAGGGTCCAAATTCCAAATCTTTTGATGCTTCAGTCCACTATGGGTTTGGCAAAATGTCTCCATTCATCCGTGGTGATGGCTTGATTGAGCTGCTATTGCTATGGTGTATGAGTGTGATTGTGTTTGTGAGTGTATGTGTGTGTGCATTGACTCGTGGTGAGTAAACGTATTTTGTGGCATTAACTCAGACTAGGGGTAGGCATCACTTCTCTGTAATCAGACCAACTGGCTGACTTAGGGTGAGACTGAATTAAATTCCTCCTATGACTTCCACTGTACTGGGTTTTATCCACCTGTCAACCAGGAGCAGAAAAATGAGAAGCAAGGCCTCTCGAAAACAGGAGGCAGAACTCAAGTCCTGGGAGTTCTCCCAGCATTCTTCACATCAGGCAGCTTTGTTCTCAGCTGGGAAGAAGGTATACAGGAAACCACTAGGTCAAGTCTGCTCTCAGCATGGGCAAGTGAGAGAAATAGTCGCTATTACTGCAGTTGTGTTGAATACTGGCATCATGCCAGTCCACCCAGAGCTGCTCTCAAACTGGAAGCCGCAAAAAAAAAAAAAGACCTGGGTAACCTGAGTCTGCCCTCACAGCCCAGACAACAGCTGGCATGTCAAATGATGAATGCTTTCTCTACCTGTTCCACAAGAGATAGATAGGGCCATCCAAACTATCAAACCCAAAAGTTACTTTAAAAAGGGGCATTGAAACCTTAGTTATTCAGCATTCTACTACTTCTGACGATATTCACCATGATAAAACCAATTGCTTCTTCCAATCTAGTTTTTTATCATAAATCTTATTTTTATAGACGCAGATTTACCTATTTCTTCATTGTTTTTTATTAAGTTGTGAACCCTATAGAAAATTTAACACAAATTTAGTTACATTTGTGGAGTGACATGAAATATTCGGGCTTACAAGTTGAGTGTGGTCTCTGAAAATCAAGCTCAATGCTATTTCCTAACTTAGTAAACAGACATTGGGTTAAGTAAGGAAAATAAACTTTATTCTGGAAGTGCAAGAGGTCTGAGTCTACTTGAGTGTGTGGGGTATGCCACAGGTGATCTGTAGTTAGCAATAAAGTACTAAAGTTTGTGACAATTCACTTTTAAATAAAACTTGCAGTAGCTTCAAGGTAACCCCTATAATAATGTCACTTTAAACCACCACATTCCCTGACATGCTTTACTGAGTCAGAGCAAAAGGGTTCATGCTACTTCGAAGACCCCTAGAATGGTGCATAGGGATGCAATGGAAATGCGTCCTGCCTGTGAACATCATCCATCACTCATATTGTGCAGAAACAGTTGGCAACATCTACACTCAATAATTAAGTACATATCATAGTTGGAATTGTGGGCTTCTTTCTCACTTTTTAGTGTAGAGGGATTTGATTTTTAACCCTTAATATTATATAAAGCAAACTCACCCTCAGAAAAAGATATTTAATGGCTTTGCTGGCCAAAGTGGCATTCCTATGCAGTGTGATCTTCTAGTAAGGCAGACTTAGAAAACAGCACTGGCATTAACGTAATTCTCCTTTCTCTCTCCCTCCCTGCTCCTGTGTGTGTGTTGTTTTTTCATGTGTACAGTTGATTAATTGGTTGGTTGTTTAGTGTAGAAAGTGAACTACTGCTTCTGTGAACCATTGGCACAACTGTGTCTGAGATAAGATTAGGAAAAGCATCAACCACTTTGCAAATGGCCCTAGATGGAATGCTAATGAGGCCAACATCATGACTCCATGTTCGATCTATGTACTGAGACTACTTAATTTATTCTATAGGCATGACCTGTGAGTTTTCTAAATCTCATCCCCGTATCAGCCACTAGCCAGTATCTCCTAAATACATGCTATGGGTCACCATCTGGACCAAAAGATCAAATGTGATAATTGTTATGGATCGCTGAGAACCTCAGTGCTCCTCAGACTCCTACTTACAATCAAAAACACTTACTGCCAAGGATATAAAGAACAGCTCCCTGCAGTGACATTTTAAAACTTTCCAGTCTCTGGATAGCTATGTAAATCTGCCTTGCAGACTGAGGGTACACTATGCATCCAGATGAGGAAGGAGATCACACAATTTTTCCAGGCCAGTGGGCAGGGACATTTCATCTGTTTCTTCTTCCAGCATGCACTCATCACTTCTGTTCTTTACTACCATCTGATATTGATACAGAGGCTGTGCTTTTAGATTTGGACAAATTTTTGCCATCATCCACTGGGCAAAAGAAACCTTGACACCAGCCATTCCTCCTTTTACCTACAACTATTAATAAGCAAAAATACAGGGGAAGGTTGAATATGAGTCCCAAATGTCCCAACCAGCTATTTCAAGTAAATTTTGCCTTATCTTTCACTTTCCCAGTCTTCCCTCTCATATCTATCCTTCACCTTAACTACTACTACTTTCTTCACTCTCCCATGTTATTACCAGTTCTAGCAGTCCAAAAGGTTTCAGCTGCTAGTAACAGAAATCCAACTCAAACTAGCTAAAATATCAAAGAATTATATTGGCTAAATAGCTGGAAGTTCAGTAGTGGACAGGTTATTCTCATGATAAATTCAGGTCTCCACTTCTCTGTAAGTCTCTTCTCTCTTCCATTAATTAGCTTTATATGAATCTGACTTCCCTTCTGGCCATAAGATGGCAGCCAACAGCAAGAGGTAGGGGATCACCCGTCCTTATTCACATCCTTTGAAAGAAGCAGCTGACTTCTGTCCTGCTCTCCTAAGGACAAGAAAGAACTCACCTGAAGTCTCCAGTAACCCATTTTTAGACCAGAATTGGGACATATGCCCATTGCTGAAGCATTCACTGACAAGTGGATTAGATTCCCTAGCTGGCTTCAATTAATTAAGTCTTACCACTGAAGTTAGAGATGGGGTAACTTCCCCTAAATCAAATGAATAAAACTGAGATGTCATTGTGAAGAAAGGAGATAAGAGATGCTAGATAGGCCATCAACACTGCCCAGTAGATTGGATATGTTCCCTTTATCTATTTAGATGATGCATTGGCATAACCCATGAATAAGAAATAATTAACTGTGAAGCTCCATTCCATTGCCTTTTAGGATTGTGGAGGATCTAGAGAGCTTTGTCTGACCTAGGGGAAACCACGTTTGAAAGGTATTGCGCTCCTGTGGGCTCATTCCCTTTCCACAGGGAAGCAGTTACACAATGAAGTAACAACCAGGCCTGAAAATGTCTCTAAACTCAGCTCCCTTCCTGGAAAATTAGCCAACTCTACATTCCCATGTCACAAACCATTCAAGCCCCTGCGTGCAAGTGCCTTGCTCCTAGTATTTCAAAGGGCAGACCATTCCTCAGATGGTGAAGGCAACTGGGCAGGGCACAGGCACATGGCTCACATTTTCCTGCTCACGATTTTTTTTCCATTGACTCAAGCCACAGCTGCTTTTTGGAGGGCCATGTTTGCTGACGATAACACAGACTGTTTCCCATCTCTGAAGTGGTCATCTTCAGATTGTCCAGTGTGATATAACCTCTTTGGAATCAAACTTCTGCTTCCCTAAATGCCCTTGTGATTCTAAAACAGGACTTGGGGTTTAAGAACCATACATTAGCATGTAGACATAGCAGTTTCTTCCAAGCAAAAGAAGAAAGAAACCAAGATTGTTATCACTGATCCCTTGGCATTGGCTGGTCCAGAGTTGCCCTTACTCAACTAATTCATTCCTTATGCTCATATCCTGTAAGATTCCAGAACCACCCCACCCTTGCCTCATCGACACCCAAGAACTCCTATACAAGTTCAAGTCTGTCCTTGCACACTATGACCTAGAAAGCCTTCCTTCCTTGTTCACGGCCCTACCCTGACTGCTCTGATCTATTACCATAGACAACACCAGCCCTCCATCTTCTACTTTGCCAACAAAGTATTTCAGTGCTGCTATTCTTGGATTTCTGACTCTTGCTTGAGCAAATCTAGCTCCAGTTCCATTATTTCAATCTAAAATTCCATTCAGAGTACATTAGTTTGCATATTTTCATACCATACAGAGTGGATGCAAATGTAGGTCCATCAGTTGCTAACTATGTAAATTAAGCACATTACTGTTACTCCTCATCATGTTGTCAACATGTATTTATTAAGGGCCAACTATGTGTCAGACAGTGTGGTAGGCTCTAAGACTAAGCTCCTTCATCTATTAAAAGGAACTAATAAAACACATCTCATAGGGTTGTTGTAAGAATTAAATGAGATAATACCTGTCAAGTTCCTAGCACAATGCCAAATGCATAGGAACCATCCATAAATGGTGGCTTGAGTAGTTGTTATAATTACTGAAAAAGCATCTGGTCCATCTGCTTCCCCTTACAATGAGATCCAGCTGAGGGGTTCAGGAGTTCCTCAGTCCCTTCTTCTGCATTCATTTCAATCTGTCATGCTTCCCAGATATTCTACAGATACAGATTGGGTGGGCAGCTGCTTAAAATGGGTCTGCTGGTGATGTCAACACAATCATGTCCCCACACACAGAGCTTGGTGCAAGCACAGGGCTTAGCCAACCACAGACTCAAGTCCCAAGTGCCATGTCCCTGGTTTGCCCTGGAGTGTGAGTGTGCTGTCCCTGTGTAAGAAGTGCACATGTCTTTAGCCATAAATGTTGCATGGCTGTTATAAACCATGAGGTCTGGTAATACCAGCGGCAGCTTATCAGGTTTCAAATGTACCACTTTCTTCCAGGTTTCCAGATGCTCTTTATTCATTCTTCTCTCTCTCTCTCTCTCTCTCTCTCTCTCTCTCTCTCTCTCTCTCAATCTCAATCTCTCTCTCTCTCTTCCCCCCCCGCCACCCTACCACCACCCACTCTCCTTTTCCTATCCTCATTCTAAAATGCTCCATATTGTTTACTTTAACCTAACAATTTGTAATTAAGTTGAATAAAACTTCAGAAGTGAGGAAAAAACAGCTAGAAGTGTACATTTAAAGGAGAAACAGGAGTGGAAACTTACGACATGCCTCACTGTCCCATGTGATTCTCACAGACCATTCATCGATCAGGCAAACTAAATGAAGGTGACTCAGTGCTCTTCAACTTAGAGGAAAGAAATGAATGAAAGGATCTGAATTAATATCATTACAAATTAAACAACTTATTTTCAACATATTTCACAGTATAATATCTAGTCTCTTAACAAAAGCAAAGGCCTCTATTAAGGGGTCCTGCTTACTAGAAAATACACCTGGTCTCCCTACTGCAAAGGAAAAATCCCTTCTCCTAAGACAAAGCCTATTTTGGCAAAAACAGCAATGGTTGAAGAGTTACTACTAAAAGAGATGATCTAGGTGAGTGGCTCTTTCTTTCTTGACTTATCACTTCTTTTGTAAAATGGAAATTAAAACATAGCACCACCTCTGTTCTTTAAAGGACCTCAAGAGGGCTACTGATACTTTCTTCCCCTCTAGCCCTTGATGGTGTTTAAGAGACTCTGTGCTTCCTAAGAAAAGTATTAAGATGATGTCTGTGTTAAGGCAACATGGCCTTTGGAAGGAATATCATAGAGACGTCATCCCACTGGGAAGTTATTTATCCCATTAAGTGATTGCTACTCCGTGGCAAAGGGCCAATGAGTGATGAAATCAGACAGAGAGCCAGGAAGCCAGGAGCCTGAGCACCTCTGGTTGGAATGGTGATGTCACACTCAGAGTGCCAGCAGACAGAGTTATGAAGAGCATTGTAAGATGCTAAGGGAAGAGCAGCAGACGGGTAGTTGTGTTAAAAGGATGGGAGGACACGATTTGCAGAATTCCTTTGAGCTTTTCTGATTCTTACAACACATGAAAGCCACCCAGGAAGAACTTAAGCCACCCAGTTTGTGGCACTGTGTTACTACACCCCTGGAAAACTAACACAGATTTTGGTACCAGAAGTGGGGTGGCTTAAAACAACAGAAAAGTATTGCCTCACAGTTCTGCAGAATGGGAGAATGAAAGCCTAAAATTAAGGTGTCCACAGGGCCATGCTCTCTCTGAAACCTGCATCCTCTTTCTAGCTTCTCCTGGTGGCCATCAATCCCTGGCATTTCTTGCAGCTACATCACTCTAATATCAGCATCTGTCATCACATAACATTCTCTTTGTGTGTCTTTGTCCAAATTTCTCTCTTCCTGTGAGGACACAAGTCACATTGATTACAGTCCACCCTAATGACCTCATCTTAGCTTGATTATATCTTCAAAGATCCTATTTTCAAATAAGGTCAGATTCATAGGTCCTGAAAGTTAGGACTTCAACGAATGTTCAGATTTTTGGCAGGGGGATGCAATGTAACCTCTAATCAACCCCCGAGTAGACCACGTCATAGGTCTTCAGTTGGCCATGGAGCATGTACTTGATTGAACTTCCAAAGACTAACTTGTGAATGTAAATGCCACATCAGGTAATGAAAATTATGCTGGACATGGAAGGCCTCCAGGACTTGGGCAGGTTCCTCTCTTTACTCAACAGCTTTCCAGGCTTTCATGAAAGTTTGGGGAGCTGTAAGAGAAACCAGGGACTTTTGGCTGCTAGTGACATGAAAGTTGTGAAAGTGGTGCAAGGTATCAAATGTTTTCATAGGATGCTGAATACTTTATTTCCAGCAGGCAGTTTGATCTTCTCTGGAACTCAAAACACTGAATTTCCCAAGACACTAGAGAGAAATAATCACATCTTTCTGATGTACAAATCATTCTGGCAATAAATTTTCTGAAGAGCAAAGGATCCAGGATTCTTTTTTGCTGAAGCAAATCTAAGTGATGACACAGAGAAGCACGAGGACATTTATGCTTCTGCCATGGAAGAGGATTACGTTTCTACATCTTCTGGTTCAAGGTTTTCAGGTGCACTCATTGCTCTCAGTTTGACTATTTCCTCTCCACATATAGGGGGCTACTCAGAGACTCCCTTGGCATCTGGCAACATGGGTTTCATGAACACAAAGTAAAAATGAAATAAGGCACATACCAAAACATAAACACATTGTAAAGTGCATTCAGTCTCAGATTCCAAACTCAGCAACCCTGCATGATTTAACAAAGGGGGAAGCCAGACTCCTGTCCCAGCAGGGAGAAACAAGGCCTCCAAACTGACAGCTGCTATCATTCCAAAACAAGTCATTGTTTATAAATGAATATTCTTTGTGATAAATTATTGAATTACAGGAAAACTCTATGATTGTCTGCTGCTGCCAGATTTGGTTTTGGTCTCAAAAGCCAGCATGGAATGTACTACAGACAGAGAGCAAAATTAAAAACTGCTGTCCTTTCTCACAAAATTCTCCAAACTCTCAGTCTCCCCCAAACTGGTAATACAAGTTCTGGATTTGGATACCCACAAGACCCTTCAGTACACTTATATATGGTTTTAGATTAGAGATACTTTGGCTCATTCTGACAAAAAAGTAGGTATGAATCACAGCTCATGATTTACTTTATGATAAGTAGTACTCAAAATCTAAAAGGAAAAAGAGCCATGACTTTTCATAAATATTCACTATGTGCCAGGCATTGTCCTGGTTGCTTTACATAGTTATCTCATTTAATCCTCACAGTAGTTCTAAGAGTTCATTATTAGACCCATTTAGCAGGTGAAAACAACTGATGCATGCAGAAAAGTTTAAATGATTTACCTAAGTTCACACAGCAGTAAATTAAGAATGCCAGGTCTAGAAGCTGGCATTTGATTCCAAAACTTATACTCTTCCCTCAATAGCACACTTGTTCCCACCACAACTTAATAGCTAACTACATCTAGTACTAGTATTCAAAGAAAAATATTGTGCCATTTTCTAAACACTTACATTGACTCTTTACTATTTTTCAAATATGCCTGTTTTAGAAAAAAGATCACTGAAAATGAAAAAATTCCTATTTTAGCCGGGCGTGGTGGCTCAAGCCTGTAATCCCAGTACTTTGGGAGGCCGAGGCGGGTGGATCACGAGGTCAAGAGATCGAGACCATCCTGGTCAACATGGTGAAACCCCATCTCTACTAAAAATACAAAAAATTAGCTGGGCATGGTGGTGCGTGCCTGTAATCCCAGCTGCTCAGGAGGCTGAGGCAGGAGAATTGCCTGAACCCAGGAGGCGGAGGTTGCGGTGAGCCGAGATAGCGCCATTGCACTCCAGCCTGGGTAACAAGAGTGAAACTCCGTCTCAAAAAAAAAAAAAATAAAATAAAATTCCTATTTTTTTTTATTTGTCTTTTCCTTTGGAATAGGTTTTGCCTCCTCCTTCTCCTCCTCCTCTTCTTCTTCTTCCTCCTAATTACCTGGAAAATAAGTTAATTGCCATGAAATTAGCAGAAATAAGAAACAATAGCTGTACCTTTAATCCCAGTTTTGCTCCTCATTCACTGGGTATAAATGTAAATCTCAGCTCCTCCCTTATACAAGGAAGATGACAAAAACTGTTGTCTGTTTCACAGGTTTTTGCAATAATTAAATGATATAATGTCAGAAAAAGCATTTTATAACCTATTAACCTCAAATTCTGTAAATAATTATTATACCCTAGACTATTCTCTGATAGTTCAATGAGAAAAAAAAAAATTTATAACAATAGTCCAGTGTTAGTCAGTTGTCTGTGGATAAGCAGAATCTCTGATAAAAACAATGACAACTGACATTTAGTATTTGCCAATTCCAATGGTGTAAATACTCCTAACAAGAATTTGGTAGCTTTGGGAGAACTATAAGGCCAATGAACCTCTTTTCTCTATATTAAATTACCCACCCTCAGATATTCCTTTTTAGAAACACAAAACAGACTTAAGACATCAACCCAACAAATCTTGCTGTTTGCTGCTTTGAATTCTGTCTGAGGAGTGAGAGACTACCTCATATAAAGCTGGTATGCTGCCCAGGGAAAAAATGTGCTCCAGGGAAATGTCATTACTGCAGTCAGACACTGGGTGCCAAGAACCAGAATTCAATCCACCCACTCTTTTCTTGTTCACATTATAACAGTTAACATTTGATTTGGCTACGTGTAATACAGACACAGTGGTTTAAACAAGTTAATATCTCTCTCTTATAAAAGAAGATGGGAAATATGTCAACCAGAACCAATCTACAATAAGAATCCAGGCTTCTTCCAGTTACCTTCTCCACTATCCTCATGATCCAAAATGTTTGCTGACACTTCAGCCATACCATAGAAGCTCCAGGTAGTAGGATGGAAAAAGAAGTAAAAATAAGGGCACAGTATCTCACTTTTAAGGACACTTCCTAGAAGTCCCACAGAGTACTTTTCTTATATCTTGCTGGCTAGAAACTAATCAGAAGGCCATACCTAACAACACAAGAGGCTTGAAAATATAGTCTTTTGTCTCAGAGGCAATGTGTCTAGCTTTCCTAGTCCATTTTTGTGTTGCTATAGAGGAATACCTCCTGAGACACTGTAATTTATTTAAAAAAAAAAAAAAAAAGAGGTTATTTCGTGCCCAGTTCTGATGTGTGGAAAAGTTCAAGATTGGGCATCTGCATCTGGTGAGGGCCACAGGCTCCTTCCATTCATGGCAGAAGGTGAAGTAGGGGCTGGCCTGTGCAAAGATCAAATGGAGAGACAGAGGAAGTAGGGAGTTGGGGAAGGTACCAGGCTTTTTTTTTTAGCAACCAGTTCTTCCAGGAACTAGTAGAGTGAGAAATCACTCACCCCCAATCTCTAGGGAGGGTGTCAGTCTATTCATGAGAGATCTGCCCCCATGACCAAATGCCTCCCGTTAGGCCCTGCCTCTGACACTGGGGGTCAAATGTCAACATGAAGTTTGAGGGACAAACCTTCAAACTACAAAACTAGCTAAATATCAGACTTTTTTATGAAGGAGGGAGGGAAAATAGGTATTGGGATAAGCAAATAACTGTTCTGGTGTATATTTGCTTTTGTTTATACACTAAGTCACCAGAGGGTAAAGAAAGGAAGGAGAGAAATGCTTTTTTTCTTCTACCTGAAGCTCTGTAGTCTCTTCTCCCCATTCATCTACTGTGGGGAGTAACTAACACGAGAAGTTAGCAGGCTACAGATAATTTAAATTGCATGTATACTGAGGGCCAAATAAAAAGGAACTTTTTTCTGGGATGTGTGTGCAAAACATATTATAACATCCTGATCATCAATATCTGGAAGATAGCAAGAATTATATATGATCATTATTAATATTATGGTTGGTAGAAGTAGGTGGAACTTCTTGTCTCTCTAGATACACTTGTCTAAATTCAGCTCTATCAGTTACCTACTTTGATAAAAGTAAGATATGCACCTGACTATAGCTGATGCTGACAAAAATTACAGAGAATACTCCTACTTTCCAAATATCACCCATCTAAACGTTTTGTGGCACGGTAGTTGGAAATCTGTTTATTACATGAATTCTATTCAGAAAGTTTTGTTTGAGCATGCACATGCCTGCCTGCAGCCCTATGCCTATATCCTCCATCTCTTGCTCCTATTGGAGCTAGTGAGTAGCTACCCAGGCATCAAGAACATTTGTCCCAACTCCTAGAAGGAAGAAGTCTCAGCCAGCTAAACAAGGCTCTTCATCTTTATTTTTTCCAAAATAGCATGGGTGCAGAACCAGAGACACATTAATCCACAGGGAATTTTTCCAGTGACAAATGCAAGAGCCACACAAACATGCAAATATGTACATAAGAACATGGATAGCTGCCCTGCTGAGACTAAAAGTATTTGCAGATTGTCAAACCATATCCAGGGATGAGTTATATCATGATAACTATTCCATTTCATACCACAAAAGAAGCACTATTGGACATTTCATCTAAATCTCCAACTTGCAATTTTATTTTAATCTGATTAATGTATCATTCCATGACCAGTCTGATATACCAATTTTTTTCACCTGCATTCATCCCTGAAGAGCTAAAGTCCTTGACTTTCTAGATTTTAGCCTTCTGCTCATATACAGATAATATGATGGATAAACTCAAGCCTGCAATTAGTTTAGTCATTATGTGATTCCCTGGCCTTTGGCCCTGCAGTCATTCTTTCACTCATTCATTTATTAATTCACTCAGCAAATACCTACCTGAGCACCTACCCTGTGCAGGTACCATGACAACAGTGGGGACACATCAGTAAGCAAGATATTCCCAGTCCCTCCCCTCTTGGAAATGGTAGTCTGAGGGGAAAGGCTACCACTCAACAAAAGGCAAAGGGGCAAGAGGGGGCTGGAGAGGAAGGGAGGGACCTCATCAAACAGGGCTTACAGGCCATCACAGGAGTTTGGGGTTTTATCCCGAGGGCAACGTGAAGCTACTTGTGAGTTTTAAGGAAGGAAGTTCGATGATGAGATTCGAAATCTAAGAAAATTGTCTGTCAGCAGGATGGAAAAAGCCAATTGGAGAGAAGCAAGGATGGATACCGTAAGACCAGTCGTAGGACTTTTGCAGCGTTCCAGGCGAGAGGTGTTGGGGTCTGTGGAGAGAGAAGGAAGTGGACCAATTTACGATGTGGTTGAATATGGGGTTAAGTGCAAGGATGCAGCAGGGCTCATTTATCCTCAACCTCACCCTGGCAAAAATGTAGCCTACCCCACTGGTGAAAATCTCAGGAAGAATGTTGCCCCTCTTCTGCATACTCTTTCCAGCCAAAAGGAATCTGAGTAAAACTCACAAAGCTACACATGTAGAATAGTCAATCCTGCAACAATGAGTGTGTTTAGTGAAAGCCTGAAACTCAGGAATATCATATTGCTAGATGAGCCTGTCATAGATACACATAGATACACAGCCATTCTCATTTCTTCCCAGACTGAGCATTTCTCACTCTAATCACTGTTGCTCCATGAAACACCACCTGGGATGAACCTGTCTGTTAAATCCTTCTGGATGGAGTATTAGGATTATCTCCATCTCCTGCTAAATCACAGCAGCATATATGACAATGGTCCTTTAAGATTAAAATTGAGCTTAAAAATTTTTATTGCCTACTAATGTTGTAGCTATTGTAACATTGTAGCACAAAGCATCACTCACACAAATTTATGGTGAAAAAAAGAAACCACCATGGACATATTCCTGAAAAGAGTGATACCTTCTCAAAGAGAGCCTCAGGCAGGTCCTTCAAGAGGGATTCCACAAAAAGGCATTGCTGTCATAGAAGCTGACAGTTCCAGGTGTGTTACTCTCCCTGAAGACTTTCCAGTGGGACCAGATGTGGAGGTGGAAGACAATGATATTGATGACCCTGACCCTTGTTGGCCTAGGGTAAGGTGTGCTTTATGTCTTGGCTTTTAACAAAAAAGTTTTAAAAGTAAGAAAATATTAAAAATTTTAAAAATAGAAATAAGCTTATAGAATATGGATATAAAGAAAGGAAATATTTCACACAGCTGTACAACATGATGTGTTTATGCATCGTTCGTTTGTTTGTTGAGACTCGGTCTCATTCTTGCCCAGGCTGGAGTGCAGTGGTGTGATCTTGGCTCACCGCAACCTCCGCCTCCAGGGTTCAAGTGATTCGCATGCCTCAGCCTCCTGAGTATATGGGACTACAGGTGTGAGCCACCATGCCCAGCTAATTTTTGTATTTTTAGTAGAGACAGAGTTTCACCATGATGGCCAGGCTGGTCTCAAACTCCTGACTGCAGATGATCCATGCACCTTAGCCTCCCAAAATGCTGGGATTACAGGCATGAGCCATATACCAGATAGTGTTTGTGTTTTAAGCAGTTATTACAAAAGGGTTATAATTTTTTTAAAGTAAAATGTTTATAAAGTTAAAAAGTTACAGTAAGCTATGGTTAATTTACTACTGAAGAGAGAAAACTATTTTTTCCTAAATTTAGTGTAGCCTAACTGTACAGTGTTTAGAAAGCCTCCAGCAGTGTACAGTAATGGCCTAGGCTTTCACATTTACTCACCATTGACTCATTGACTCACCCAGAGCAACTTCCACTCCTGGAAGCTCCATTCATGATAAATTTCCTGTACAGGTGTACCATTTTATATCTTTTATACCATAATTTTACTGTACCTTTTCTATATTTAGACACACAAATACTTACCACTGTGTTGTAATTGCTTACGTTATTCAGTACAGTAACTCGCTGTACAGGTTTGTAGCCTAGAAGCAATAGACTACACCGTATAGCCTAGGTATGTAGTGGGCTACACCCTGTAGGTGTATATAATACCCTCTATGATGTTCTCACAACAGAATTGCATAATGATATATTTATTAGAACATATTCCCATCATTCAGCAACTCATAACTGTATAAGTAACCTCCTCTGGTCCAATTCTGCCTGAAAAAAAAAAAAAAAGTAGCACAAACCACAACATGATACATACCGTACTAGAAACACAGCCCCAAATATGTGTTCCCGCTTCAAATTTTCCACATAGGTTGGCTAAAACCAGGTCCTGGAATGTTAATTAGGACCTGATCACAACTAATGGACCAGAAATTATGAAATGCTTCATGTTACCAGTCATTTAAACTAGATAGTTAAGAATCCAGTTATGGTTAAGTTCAAACTGAGGCTTAAATCTAGTATATTTATTGCAAGTAACACTGAACACTCAAGTACCCTTATTTTGAATATAAACGACACCATGCATTGTATCCATTTCCTGCATCTTTGAACCATGCAGCAACCAAATCTGTCATCTTTCTTTCTCATTTGGGAGTATTCAAAGTGACATCTCCTCCTATGTCACCATACCTGAGAGAAAACGGGGAGTTCAGTTCCCATGCACTGTTTTACATTAGAAGAATTTAGTCTGAGAATCTAACACAAAACCGGTAACCCTGCTGCCTGAGTTGTGAGCAGGGTGGTATACCAGGGTCAGAGTTGCTCTCATTTTTTCATTTTTGGCTTGTTTCCTTCATAAAAACATTTTCCTTGCCGTAGTCTATCATTATGCCACTTTTTCTTCTTTTTCCTAGAAATATCCACCAGGAATGTGCACTAGATGTGGAAATACAAACACGAACCGGAGCTGAGAAGGGCCCGGGTCCCCTGACATCGAGGTTTTTATAAAGAAAAATATACAAAGGCAGCCACGCCTCACTCTGGCTTCCTAGTAACCCCAGAAAAAAATTCCAGAAATGTGTTTTAATTCTTTAGCCTGAGTGACAAAAAGGTTAAAATGTTTCCCAAAGTCCACTTAAGAATAATTCCGACCTTGGGAAAATGGATTTTGTTAGCCCCAAAGCTTATTAAGATTAATGGCAAGAGGGGCTTGTTATTCTGCCAGAAAAATCTACTTAAAAATCTAAGAGGGGGATTTTACCCTGTCCAGTCCTAAAAGCAGGGGACTTAGAATGCCTTGACAAGTACCCCCTAGGAAGGGGGTGCACTGTATACAGACAGCAGGGGTGCATGACTGGGATGCTCACTTGGAGGGGTGTTGGCTAGGCCAGATAAAGGGTCCTTACACACGAGTTCCTATACAGAGAGGTCACCCTGCTCTCAGTTCTGAAAGTCACCACCCTGACCACACAACCAGGTTTTATGGAGTCCAGAAAGATATTCAGAAACTGGAGCCTTATTCAGCCTATAAACAGCTCTCATGCCTGTTGGCTTTGTTGCTGCTCCATAGCAGGGGACTGTGGCTTATTCAAGTGCTCGACCATGACAATGGCCCCACCACCTCTTGAGCCTGCTGCCCCAGCTTCAGCCACTGCTGACTGACTGACTCTGCACATGCCTTGAATGGAAACTCACAGGCAGGACCCGCACAATGTGCTCGTTCAGCACGAAGTGCCAGGTATCTCTGTGGGGCAGCACCCGTGGGCGGCTGCTTTTCAGGACAGTCCATGGACAGTAGAATTTTGGCCACATACTCATCCCCGGTTCTCTTGTCAGGGAAAGCACAGAAGCCTGTTGCTGAGAGACCGGAATTCCCAGACTCAGAGATGGCTAGGCAAGGACTCTGGCTCTGATTATCAGCCCATGGAATTGGAGGGAGGCAAATAGACAGGAAGCCTTCGAGTTTTTAAGGAATGTGGTTCAGTCCAAAAAACCCAAGCCTGGCTGACAACATCCAGTGATTACTCAACTCCTGAGGTCATTTCCAGGCCCCTCACATTTGCACCAAAAAGTTATGGGCTCCAAAGAAGTACAGATCTCAGAAAGGGCCTATGTGCCAAAATCCATCTCAGATGAGACAAGAGGACAAGGGACAAGGGAGACGTTTCCAGAGAGCACACCCAGGATTTGCCGGATTGGCTGACCAAGGAACTCACTGCATCGCCAAGGCAAGGACACTTCACTGTTTTTGTCAAGCAGGGAAAAATACATACAGTGAACCAGAGACCACTGCATATTGTTTCTTACTGCCTATTTCTTCCAATAAACGTTTTCCGGGAGACTATCCTCCACCATTTTATGTTTACTGGGTTATCATAGAAGGGAGAACAGGCTTAGCTACTGCAACAAAAGGGCCTAAAACTTGAGAGGCTCAAAGAAGGCAGAAAGAAGTTTATTTCTCAAGTGCTAAAGCAGCACTGTCTAATGGAAATACAATGCAAGTCCCATTTGTAAGCCAAAGTTCTATAGTAGCCACACTGGAAAAAATAAGCAGTGAAATTAATTTTGATAATATATTCCTTTTAACTTAATATGTCCAAAATATTATCATTTCAGCATGTAATTGATATAAAATACTATTCATATATTTTGCATTTTTCGGGGAGGGACTAAATTATAGCCCATGCCAATTCAGACTAGCCACATTTCAGGAGCTCAAATGCCACATGTAGCGGGTGGCTACCATATTGTGCAGTGCAGAATAGGGATTGGAGAGAGTTCCTAGCCAGGAACTCATAGTTCTTTGATTTCCTTATCCCACCATTCCTTAGAGCAGCATTTCTCAACCTCAACACTATTGACTTTTGAGGCCTGATAAAGCTTTGCTCTTGGGGCTATCTAGTGCATAGTAGGATGTTTAGAGTGAGCCTGTCCCATACCCGCTGGGTGGCAGTAGTACTACCTCCCTGTCCCTCCACATGTGACAATCAAAAATAATCCCAAATGTTGGAGGGTGTAGGGCCAAAAAGTCACCCCAGCAGTGGTTCTCAAATTTACGTGTGTATGCCCTGGAGAGCTTATTAAAACAGACATTTCTGGGCCCCACTGCCATAGTTCTTGACTCACCAGTTCTGGAGTAGGCCCTGAAAATGTGTCTTTCCAGTGAGTTCCCTGAACTGCTGGTCCAGGACCCCTCTTTGAGAACCACTGGCCTGGGTTGTTGTGCTCTTCTGCCCGCCTGGCTCACACCACATGGCATTCTCATTCCCAGGAAGGGGGACAGATCAGAGAGGACAAATAATCTATTTTACGGACATAATGGAGAAGTGGCATGTTTGACTTTTGTTCACGTTTCTTTGTTGTGAATTTGGATTCACAACCACACCTGATGTCAAGAAGTCTAGGAAATGTAGTGTCTAGCTGGGTGACCATGTGCCCAGTTAAAAATCAGGAGTTCTATTACAAAAGGGAAGATTGGGAAATCAGATAATGAGGGGTAAATTGTAGGGTTTTCCACAGAAGTGGATAATATTATTCAGCTATATCAGACTATGAAACGCTCCATCCAGAAACTGACCTAAAACAAGGCACATCAGCCGCAAATCCAGAAGTTGGAGCTCAAAATGAGTCTTGGGGTAGCCACCTGTGAGAGAGAGCTGCTTATGATTCCAGTAGGCATGAACTTTTGAAGATGTACATAAGGAAAGAAAGGAGTGTGTGACATGGAAGAAGCCAGAGGAGTGGATTTGTCAGTGGAATGTCTTCCCCCCCATTTCTTCCCGCATTCCTAATAAGACAGGAAACTCCCCAGATTTCTGGTTTCAGCAGTTTTAACTCTACTTCCCCAGCTCCAGAAATCAGCCCTGATTGGTCTAAGTGAATCAAGGAATCAGATTTCCCTAGTCACACTGATAGGTTCAGGGATGAACCCATGACTAAACTAGTCCAACCAGAAGGAAGTTCATAACTACTGTTTGGTGTTTGGGACAGCAGAAACCATTTTTCTCCTTGGATATCAATGAGGAAACTAGTCCTGGAGCAGCTAGCAGCCATGTGACATGAAAGAAGCCAACCCAAGATGAAACCAAAATACGAAGCAGAGCAAATCCAAGAGGACCCCAGGAAAACGGGCATATAGCCCCGGTGATGTGCAGAACCTCTGAACCAAACCACGCCTGGTCCTGCACCTCTGGAATTTTCAACTAAATGAGCTAAGAAAATTATTGTATTGTTTAAATCCATTTGGTTCAAGTTTCTGTCACTGCCAACCAAAAGTATTTCCAATAACAGCTGAGCTGAATATGTTTCTTCTTGATACCTAAAAACTCCTGATAAAAGCAAGGACAAGTTTATCTCCTGAACACCAACTATAAGCACCTCCTTGTGTGAGCCCTTGGCATACACTAGCTCATGTTAGTCTCACAGTAACCCTGGAGGTAACTATAAATCAGGAAATTGAGACTCACAAAGATAAGCTAACGTTCCCAATGTCACTGTGAGAATAAGTGGTTGGCCTGAGAATGCAGCTCATCTGACTCTAAGTCCAGTGCTCTTTCTACGTCTTTGGCCTCATATGTTATTTTTAAACTAGGTATATAAATAACAAAGGTTTATATGTTTACTCAAAATTCCATGTGGAAAACCATTCTGACTTTTGAAAATCTGATTCAATGATCAAAAACACATGTAGAATATTAGTTAGAAGGTGGTGTAGACTGTAGTAGGGTTTTATAGGCATCTTGGGCAGGTCCTTCAGAGTAATTGGGATGTGGAATGTGGAAGTCATTTTTATGGGAGAGTTGGGGCATGGCCTCCTGTAGGCAGCCTCAGGCAAAAGAGTGAGTATATCAAGAAAAAAAAAATCACGTTGAACCTGGTGATAAGGTTCATGAGGATGTTAATTAAAAGAAATCTCATATTTCAAGGCTGTATCGGTGGTATAATTTCAAGCAATGGCATATGACTAACACACAACAGAACTATAGGGTTTTGCCCCAAGATGTCAGTATTCTTTTGAAAATGGTACATGTGGTTTATAAATTGTCCATAGAATTCTTCTCTAGTTCACGTACGTTATTACAACGCCTGCTCTGCTTCTCCTCAAATACTCTGCTTCAGCCACAGAGAGTAGAAAGATGACTATATTACATTTTGCTTGATGATGATAAAGTTTGGTGAACCACACTATTTTAGCCAATTCAAAGGCCTCTTTTTTGTGTGTTATTCAAAATAATTACAGGCATACCTCTTTTTATTGTGTTTCACTTTACTGTGCTACACAGATACTACTTTTTTTTTTTTTTTACGAATTGAAAGTTTGTGGCAACCTGGCCTTGAGCAAGCCTGTTGGGGCCGTTTTCCCAACAGCATGCGCTCGCTTTGGGTGTCTGTGTCACACTTGAGTAATTCTCACAATATTTTAAACTTTTTCATTACTATTATATCTGTTATGATGACCTATGGTCTGTGATCTTTGATGTCACTATTGTAATTGTTTGGGGGTGCCACAAACTCTGCCCACATAGGATGATGAACGTAATTAATCTATGGTGTGTGTACCAGCTATTCCTTTGTCTCTCTCCCTCTCCTTGGACCTCCCTATTCCCTGAGACACAATAGTATTGAAATTAAGCCAATTAATTACTCTACAATGGCCTCTAAGTGTTCAAGTGAAAGAAAGAGTTGCTTTAAAGGTCTCTTACTTTAAATCAAAAGCTACAAAGGATTAAGCTTAGTGAGGAAGGCATGGAGAAAGCTGAGACAGGCTGAAAGTTAGCTCTCTTGTGCCAAACAGTTAGAGCCAAGTCGTGAATGTGAAGGAAAAATTCTTGAAGGAAATTAAAAGTGCTACTCTGGAGAATTCACAAATGATAAGAAAGTGAAACAGCTTTATTGCCGATATGGAGAAAGTTTGAGTGGTCTGGATAGAAGATCAAAGCAGCCACAGCATTCCCTTAAGTCAAAGCCTAATTTAGAGCAAGGCCCAAGTCTCTTCAATTCTATGACGGCTGACAGAGGTGAGGACGCTGCAGAAGAAAAGCATAAAGCTAGCTAAATTTGGTTCATGTGGTTTAAGAAAAGAAGCCATCTCCATAATATCAAAGTACAAGGTGAAGCAGCAAGTACTGATAGAGAAGCTGCAGCAAGTTATCTGGAAGACCTTGCTAAGATCATTGATGAAGGTGACTACTCTAAATGATAGATTTTCAACATAGACAAAACAGCCCCCTATTGGAAGAAGATGCCAGCTAGGACTTTCATGATTACAGAGGAGAAGACAATGCCTGGCTTTAAAGCTTCCAAGGACAGGCTGACGCTCTTGTTAGGAGCTAATGCTGCTTGGTGACTTTAAGTTGGAGCCAATGCTCACTGGACCATTCCAAAAATCTTAGGGCTCTTAAGAATGATGTTAATCTACTCTGCCTGTGCTCTATACACGAAAAAACAAAATCTGGATGACAACACATCTGTTTACAGCATGGTTTGCTGAATATTTTAAGCTCACGCTTGAGACCTGCTACTCAGAAAAAAAGATTCTCGTCAAATGTTCATTGACAATCCACATAGTCACCCAAGAGCTCTCATGGAGATTAATCTTATAGACGGAGATTAATGACGTACAAGGAGGTTAATGTTGTTTTCATGCTTGCTACACATATCTGTTCTGCAGCCCATGGATCAAGCAGTAATTTTGATTTTAAAATCTTACTATTTAAAAAATACGTTTTGTAAAGCTATTGCAGCTATAGAGCCATTCCTCTGATTGATCTCAGCAAAATATATAAAAGCCTCTAGAAAGGATTCACCATTTTACATGCCATTCAGAAAATCTGTAATTCATGGGAGGAGGTCAAAGTATTCTTGTTAACAAAAGTTTGGAAGAAGTTGATTCCAATCCTCATGGATGACTTTCAGGGATTCAAGATTTCAGTAGAGGAAGTCACTTTGGATGTGGTGGAGAAAGCAAAAGAGGAGAATGAGAAGTAGAACCTGAAGATGTGTTCGAATTTCTGCAATCTCATGAGAAAACTTGAAGGGATGAGGAGTTGCTTTTCATGAATGAACAAAGAAAGCAGTTTCTTGAGATGGGATCTACTCCTGGTGAAGATGGCGTGAACATCGTCGAGATGACAACAAAGGCTGTAAGCTAAATTGATAAAACAGTGGCAGGGTTTGAGAGGATTGACTCCAATATTGAAAGAAGCTGTACTGTGGATAAAATGGCATCAAACAACATCACATACTAGAGAGAAATCTTTCAAACACCAAAGAGTCAATTGACGTGACAAACTTCCTTGTTACTGTATTTTGAGAAACAAGGCTGGGCATGGTGGCTTACACCTGTAATCCCAGCACTTTGGGAGTCTGAGGTCAGGAGTTCAAGACCAGCCTGCCCAACATGGTGAAACCGCATCTCCATTAAAATTACAAAAATCAGTCGGGCGTGATGGTGCATGCCTATAATTCCACCTACTTGGAAGGCTAAGGCAGGAGAATCGCTTGAACCTGAGAGGCGGAGATTGCAGTGAGCTGAGATTATGTCACTGCACTCCAGCCTGGGTGACACAGCAAGACTCCATCTAAAAAAAAATTTTAAAAACAAAAATAAAAAACAGAGACTGCCACAGCCACCCCACCCTTCAGCAACCACCACCCTCAGTCAGCATCCATCAACATCAAGGCAAGATCCTCCAAATAGCAAAAATACTATGACTCAATGAAGACTCACATGATTGTTGGCACTTTTAAGCAATAAAGAATAAAGTACTTTTCAATTAAGGTATGTACATTGTTGTGTTAGGTATAATGCTATTGTAAACTTAATAGACTGTAGTACAGTGTAAACATCATTTTATATGCACCAAGAAATCCAAAAATTCAGCTGGGTGTGATCACTCACACCTGTAATCTCAGCACTTTGGGAGGCCAAGATAGGAGGATCACTTGAGGTCAGTAGTTTAAGACCAGCCTAGACAGCATAGCAAGACCCTATCTCAACCCCCCAATTTTTTTTAAATTATCCAGCTGTGGTGGTATTCACCTATAGTTCCAGATACATGGGAGGCTGAGGCAGGAGGATCTCTTGATCCCAGGAGTTTGAGGCTGCAATGAGCTATGATTGTGCCACTGTACTCCAACCTGGGCAACAGAATGAGAATTTGTTTCCAAATAAGATAAAATAATAAAATAATTTAAAAAAAAACAAAAATATTCATGTGACTCACTGTGTTACAACATTTACTTTATTGTGATCTAGAACCAAACCACAAGATATGTAAGTTATGTCTGTATTCTCTTGGCAGGATCGGAAATAAGAATTATTCATTTTTATATCCACAGTAACTCACACACTGGAATTGTTCTTGAAATTTTTCCTTTAAATTGAAATAAAGACCTGCTCTATCTCCTAAAAAGTGGAAAAAAATACACATCCTTACCCTCGCTCCATATTTTTCTAACCGTTGGTCCCATTTTCCTTCAGAAAGTTTACATCAAAAATGTTCTCAAAGCCCCCAAATTTAGCTTGAGAAAATATAGCTTCACCAACGTTAGTCTAATGACAAAAGTAGTTGAGAACTCAGCTTGGTCCAGAAGCCTATTTTCAAGAAGCCATTTTTACCACCTAAACATGCATGTAATTATGTCTATAAATAAATACAAAAATGTCAGTAAAAGGGGTTTGCTGGGATCCTCTAATATCAGGTACTAACTATCAAGTATATTTAAAGCCCTTACCATTTAATTTGTATTCTTAATTTGCCTCTTATGAAGTAAAAAGTATTTAAGAAAAAAAATCTGCATCCAAATTTTGACATTTTGTTTAAAAAGTTTTCTATATTATTATGCTATTTTCCTCCGTGGCAGGGATTATTGAAAATGTAGATGTTCACTAGACCCAGTTCCCCTCCATGGGTACTCAGCTAAACCACATTTTACATCTCCCTTGCCACAAGGTGATGCCACATGGCCAATCTTCACCACAGGTATATGAGTCCAAGTAGTGTGCCCCTACTAGTCATCTGGGGTCAGACAGTCCTTCCCTTTTTTTATCTGTTGGCCAGTCAGACGCAGAATACCCAGCAGAGGACTCTGAGGCCTAAGGGGCCACTAAAAACAAAAAGATCCTGGGTCCCTGAATGACAATGTGGAGCAAAACACCCAACCCACTTCAACCCCAGCTGATCCACATTGGACTGGGACATACACAAGAAGTGTACCTTTGTCAGACTAAGTCACTGAAATCTGGGCACTGTTTGTTATAGTATTACCTAAATTGACCAATTCGTTGCCCTGTGAAAGAGTGGTTAAATACTGTCTAGTGCCTTTGGAAGGCCAAAAACTTGCAGGGCAAATCCATGGCTCTAATAGTCTGAACCACGACACTTAGCCTTTGAGTTCATTCTGCCTTGCATTAGCTCCTCATCTCAACTGCAAGCACCTGGAAAACAAAGTCTTTACTACTTGCCTACTGCAACTAGTACATTTTGAATAATTAATCATAGTGGTTAATTAATAAAATGTTTCAAGAACGTGCTTACTTTTAGTTAGAAAAGATCTGGGATGGAGAAATGAAAGTAGCGTTCGCTGAAACACTATTGAATGTCTGGTGCCTTGTAAGTTCTAATGCAGATGTCTCTGGTTATTGTCACCTTAAGCCTCTCATGCCACACAAGGGGAAGCCCAAAGCCTTCTCTGTAAATGTCTAGGGAAGCTAACCCTACCATGGTCATCTGTAGTTCAGATTTCCACCCCCTGCTGCCTCTATTCAGTTTGTGGATCATCTTTCCATCTCATACATCCCCCATCTGGCCCACTTCATGTCAACTCAAGCATGAAGTTCAACCTCTTCACACACATCATATCTATGCACACACAGGCTTGCTCTTGCTCTCTCCCTCTCTCTCTCAAATGCTGTTAACATGTGTGATACACTTGATCAAAGATTTAGCCAGAGGAGAGATGGTTTCATCCTAGCAGTTCACCTAACTTAAACATTATCCTTCCTATTCTTCAAGGCTCTTTGGCTCTGACCATCAGACATTTTTGGAGGTTCCTTTTTACAACTCCAGCTTCAGGTCATCTCAGTAACTTTCTCACACTCTCTTCTTATCTTCCTTCTCATCCCTTTCCTTCCAGGTAACTCCAGTGCACCCCCAAACCACATACTTTTCACTCCAGTATAGAAAGGGTCCAGCTTACCCCCAATCCTACTGCCTAAGGCTCCAGGCACACACTTGCATGTATTAACTGAGACTCAGCTGCCCCAAAGGAACTTTCCATCGATGAAAGGCAGCCTTTCTAGAAAGTCATTGTGGCTTAATTGTTTTTTCTTCCTCCACTACACACACAAATGCATGTAATAATAAAACCATTTACCTCCACATTGGTCAATTCTCAGATCTCATCCTACTTGACTTCTCAATAGCATTTGACTCTAATGGGTCAGTCCCTCCCCTCTGAACACTTTCTTCATTTGACTCTCAGGATAACATACCCACCTGGTTTTCCTCCTACCTTCCTGGCTGCCAGACTTCTTTACTGGCATCCCCTACCATCCCAACCTCCAAATGTCAGTTTTGGATCTATTCTCTGTTTCTAACTCTACATTTACCCCAAAATTAGACTAGATGTTACCCCATCCAGTCTCACGGCTTTAAATGTCATCTCTTTGCAGAGAATTCCCAAACTTATATCTTTATTACAGATCCCTCTCCTAAAGTGCAGATTTATTTATCTAACTGCCATTGTATATCTTTACTTGGCATCTTAAATTCAGGAGATACAAAAACAAAGTCCTGATTTCCACTCCATGTGACAAACTGACTTCTCCCCAAACCTTCACCCTCTCGGTAAATGGTAACTCCATTCTTCCTGTTGTTCATTCACCTCTGAGTCCTCTTTCTTTAATATCCCACATCCACGCCAGTAGCAAATCAGTTTTACCTTGAAAATGCGTAAAGAACCCAACCACTCCTCACCATTTTCACGACTACCACCCTGGCTCAAACACTAGCCTTTCTTATCTAACTGTTCTCCCTGGTTCTTCTCTTGGTTCTACGTTCTATTCTGAACACAGCAACCACAGTCATCCTGTTAAAATACATGTCACTTATCTATCAAAAACTCTCCTCAACTCAGAGTAAAGGTCCTTACAGTGACCCATAAAACCCTATGTGGTCTGACCCCTGTCACCAGACCACATTGATTACTACCCTCCACCTCTGCCCCTCCTCTCCAGCCAGCTAGACTAATCTACTCTATTTCTCAACCATGCCATGCATATTCCTGCTTCAGGGCCTTGGTTCTTATCTTCCATCTGCCTAAAATGTTCTCTCAGCTGGGCGCGGTGGCTCAAGCCTGTAATCCCAGCACTTTGGGAGACTGAGGCGGGTGGATCACAAGGTCAAGAGATTGAGACCATCCTGGTCAACATGGTGAAACCCCGTCTCTACTAAAAATACAAAAAATTAGCTGGACATGGTGGTGCATGCCTGTAATCCCAGCTACTCAGGAGGCTGAGGCAGGAGAATTGCCTGAACTCGGGAGGCGGAGGTTGTGGTGAGCCGAGATCGTGCCATTGCACTCCAGCCTGGGTAACAAGAGTGAAACTCTGTCTCAAAAAAAAAAAAAAAAAAAAAAAAAAAGTTCTCTCACATTCTTCATTTCTTCCTGTCAATATCATTTTCTTCATGTGAATATCAATTGCATACTTCCTATCCTCATTTTTGCTGCATTTTTCTTCTTACACTCTTATTACCATCTAACATATAGATATTTTACTTACTTGTTTTGTTCATTTTCTGTCTTTCCTACCAAAATATGGGCAGCTACTTTGATTGACGTTGTTCACTGCTGTATTTCAGTGGTTACAAAGTGCCTGATATGCAGAAGGTACTCCATAAATATTTGAATGAATATCAACAACAGCTCTGGAAGCGATTTTTATCCCTTGCTGCATATGAGGAAACAGAAGGTCAGAGAGGTAACAATAATTTGTTCAGTTTGTAAGCAAAGCTGGGATTCAAATTCAGTTTCAGTGCAACTCTAAATACTATATTAGTGTCATAACACAATATTATCTTCCAGAGTGACTCATCACTTCACAAGGAGAGATCTCTGCTACACTTTTGAGGCCTGTGAAACCAACTGAAATCACCTAAACACTAGCAATTTTCAAATACATTGTATACATTATCTCATTCATTCCTTTAGTCAACAAATATATTGCACGAAGAATTCACAGATAACAAAAACAGACAAGGTTCCAATCTTCCCAGACTTGAACCAGAAACCATACAAATCAATGGAAAATTGCACCTATGATAAGTTGCAATGAGGAAGATGTGTACAAAGGTCAGCCTATCTACAGAGAAGGCTTTTCTCAAGTAGGGACATATAAACTGAGTTCTAAAAGGTGAGTAGGAGGGGAGAGGGGAATATTCCAGAGGGAGCAGCACATGCAAAGGCCCCATGGTGAGAGGGTGCATGGTGAATGGGAGGGATAGAAAGCAAGCCAGTGTATCTGGCATCCATCATTTGTCAAACACAACAGATCCCTTAGGAAGATACTACTAGCCCATTTCCTGAAAAAGGAAATTGAGTCTTTCAAGAGTTAAGTGACAAGCCCAAGGTCACATGGCTGGCAAGTGGCAGAACCAGAATCTGGAAGCAGACTAGATCAACTTTAAAGCCCGTGTTGTCTCATCCAGTAAATGAGAAAAGGACGAAAATGCTGAGGAAAACAGCATTTGCCCCTCACCAGGGGCAAGATGAGGGCAAAAATTCCCAATCACCTTTAAGATATCTGCAAGAACCTCTGTGTTCCATCCTTCTCCACCCACCCGCCCTGAGGTAGGAGAGACCTGTTCCTCAGCTCTCTGGGTCCTCAGGGCTGCTCCTCCAAGTCATCGGGGCCCAGGCCAAAGAGCAGGTGCTCAAGAGATTAACAGACATTGCGGTGTGATTGAACTCAACTCTGCATTTCACTTGGCTTTTTCAAAAAGGTATTATTAATTACTATTATTATTATTTTATTATTTTGGTGAAAGTTTGAGACAGTGGAAAAAGGACTGGATTGGGAGCAGAAAGGCCTGGTTTCAAGTCTTAGCTCTGCCATTTGAAAACCTGAGCCTCAGTTTACATAACTAAAAAAGGCTTTAGAGGGTTGCTGGGAGCGTTAAAATAGATAATGCACATGAAAATGCTGTAAAGAAGATTTAAGATGTGAGATCATTCTTGTGGATGGACATTCAAGTTTCACAGTATTACGGGACACACCTACTACTCTATCTGTTTTGGAAACATAATTATTTTCTTGGTTTCCCTGGTTCCTCCTCCAACAAGCTGACCCTTGAATGTTGGGGCCCACAGAAGTCTGTCTTAGTGTCCTTTTTTCCCTCTGCCATGAAGACTCTCTGTAGGTGATCATCTCTGGTCCCATGGCCTAAGCAATGACTATCTTGAAACCTCTCACAGAAGCTCCAGAGCCATTTCCTAACTAGATCTTTAACATGATGTCCTGCAGGCCTCTCAAGCATAGTTCAGAATGCAGCTTGCTGTCTTTCTCCATCCCTTCAACACCATACACACCATCTTGGTGAATGACACACTCTCTCTCTCACCCTCGCTGTAAACTTAGAGTCATAATAATTTAAGTAAATTTATTAACAACTTAATAGTTGTTGGAGCTTGGTCAACTTGGTGAAACCCCGTCTCTACTAAAATTACAAAAATTAGCCCGGCATGGTGGCAGGCACCTGTAGTCCCAGCTACTCGGAAGGCTGAGGCAGGGGAATCACTTGAACCTGGGAAGTGGAGACTGCCGTGAGCCGAGATGGTGCCATTGCACTCCAGGTCTGGGTGACAGAGCGAGACTCTGTTTCAAAAAAAAAAGTAGTTGGGCACTGTGCTAAGCATTTTATATGTGTTTTCTGATTTCAGTATTAGAAGAACCCCTGGAGGTTTACAGTGCATTTATTAGCAGCTTTATTTCATAGAGAGGAAAAATGAAGGTGAGGGCAATGTTACATGTCCCGGCCATGGGGCTCAAAGCTGTGTTACTTCAGAGCCTTGCTATGCTGCATAGCCTCATATTCAACTCTTCCTGTTTCCTCATCTGCCCCATCCCAGTGGTCACAAAAACCACTGAAATTGTACCTCAGAAATAAATATTTCTCAATTCCAGCCAGGTCTTCCTTTCTATTCCTACTGCCAATTACTTAGTCTTGACTATCAATATCTATTACTAACATTCATTTATTTTACTTAACAATTATCTCTAACACATGTGCTATATTTCAGGCACTATTTTAAGCACTTTACAAATATTAACTCATATAATTCTCCTAACAATCCCATGAGATTTATTATCCCCAATTTATAGATGGGGAAATGAGTAACCTTCCCAAGTTACACAGCTAAGAAATGATGGAGTTGAAGTTTGAACCAAGCAGTGTGGCTCCAGCTGTAATCTTAACCATAAATTACATCATGATATCCCTCCATATAATCACAGCAGGGTCCTCGGTGGTTTCCCTGCCACCTGCTCTCTACTCAGCCTCAAGAAATTCTCCAGAATATGTTTCACAAAAGTGAAAACTCTGATCCTTTCTCCTACATATAATCCCCTGGCTTTCTCTTGTTAGAGGCCATACTCAACACAGGCTTTTGTGATCCGGATGCAAAGTAACATCCAGTTCCGCCTCTCTTCGTGCACTACACCAATCGCTCCAAAATCATGGGTCTTCCCCAGGCCTGTCCTCGATCCTTGAGCTTGCATCGGTTTTCACCCTCTATATGAAATGCCATCCCCTCTGAAATAAAAGTACACTCATTCTTCAAGACTCAATGCCATCTCCCCTTAAGAAGCCTCATTCCTTTCCTTTAGTACTTATCAGAATATATTCCGAAGAATTTCAACTCCCTTTTCTGCACACCTTCCTTCCCCATCACCCTCTGCCTCAAATCAGGCTGCTAAGTCCTCTAAAGCTGACACCTATCATGTGCATTATTTCAGCCCTTTCCATGACTCTCAAGACATAGTAGGTTCACAGTCCATAGTTGCTGATGACATGCAGAGTCTATATAATTTGTCCAGAATCTTAAAGGAGGATATTGAAATATTAGGGATTTGAAATTCCAATTTGAAAAGAAGGTAAGTAGTTTAAAATATGTAGGAAAAGATTAAAAGTGTGCATTGTGCATTTCTTCCTATGGACAAAATCAGAGTTGAGTGCAGGTGTACAAAATTTGAGAAAATAAGCAAAGCCATCTTTTAGGGGGGTTTTCTTTTGGTTTAACAATCACTACGCAATGTCAGCAGGCTGCGTAGTACCCAGAGCACACACATGACTCCCCCACCCTCCCAGAGCTGACATTGCTTGGGAGAGCGGGACATCTGTATGGAATTCATCCTCACAAGTATTCCACAAACATTAGCTGGAGTCTTTTCACGGCTGGTTAACTCTTCTGTTTGTTTTTCCCTTTTTTGTTGCTTTGTTGTTGTTGTTTACTCTTTTCTCTGGTTAATGTTGTTTAATTGTTTTCCCTTATTTGTTGTCTTTGTTGCTGACTTCTTTTGCCTTTGTTGTTGTTCTTGTTGTTTAGCCCTTCTCGTCTCTAGTTTGTCCAATAACAATAATGGCAAACATTTACTGAGCATTTCCCATGAACTTGGCACTGTACTAAGACTTCCACTAAAATCAATTTGTGGACTTCTCTCTTGTGAGCACCAGAGTGAAATAAAATTTCTGGATCTGAAGGTCAAACTGGCAGTAAACATGTTTGAACATATGTTCTTTGCAAAGAATCATTCTTACTGGTGCTTCTATTGTGTCAGCTAGAATTCTAAATATGAGACTACAGTGTCGGGGAAAGGCAGGCCTGATTTGAAAAGGTGCTACTAGGTGGAATTCACTCCCACCAGCAAGACATGAAGGTATCTGCCTTATTTCTACCACAATGGGTGTTGGCCAACTTTTTCATTTCTGATAACCTACTGAACTTGTAAAAAGTGACAAATTGTTCCCATTTGTATATCTACAACTCTAGAGAGTTGAACATCTGTTCATTTATATTTGGACATTTTCAGTTTCGATCCTGTGAATTATCTGTTTATAAGTTTTGCCAATTTACTACTGGATTTTCATTTTCTGATCAATTTGTGAATATTCTTTATACTTAAGAGCTTATCAGGCCTTCCCAGAAGGGACTGAAAAGAATTAAATGTGCATCAATAGAGAAATAGTGTCAAACAAATCATGTCACTGCCGTGTTATGGAATGTTGTATTTAAAAAAAAAAAAACTGAGGTAAATCTGTTTGTGTTGACTTAGAAGGATCTCTGGAACGAACTGTCAGTGAAAAGAAGCAAATTGTAGGTGATTTCTTTATCATGATACCATTTTTATTGACAGAAATTAGAAAATAAACCCTACTGGGTGCATGTATGTGTGTGTGTATGCACATGTATATGTTTATATAAATTTTATATTCTATAGATAAGTTTGTAAAAACACTGGGAAAATTGTGAAAGGGTACACACCAAACTGTTTCTGCAGAGAGTAAGATTAGAAAAAGAGGAGAGAGTAGATACTTTTCCCTTATATGCCTCTCTATTCGATGACTTACTTCAGTGAGCAGTATTAATGATATTTCTTGAAATCTAATAAAAATACTAAATTTTAAAAATAAACTATGACAATCATTTCCCAAGCCCCCTTATATAAAGGTTCACAGTCCCAAATATATTTCCAAAAATGCCAGGAACTAGAAAACATATAGGTCATTTTGCCTTACCTTACCTTCGATGGTTCCATTCCCTTAAATTACAGTTTAGAGAACTTTGTCATTTTCTTCTGTGTCATTAATGACACACATGTAAAACAAATCTTTCTCCTCATCCAACTCTCAGGATATATTTATAAGGCTGAAAATGTCAGAATGGGAGCCAGAGAATGAAGACAAGAGTCTTCAATGGGTGTGCCCTGGCACTCCCCAGCTGGCCTGGTCCCTGTTCCCACGGTGGCTGCCTCAGCTACCCTGGGGGTGTAAAATGCTCCAGAGCCCAGAGAAAGTTTCCCAGGTGAAATGTATGCCAATTGCCCAACAGCTTACTGATTACAGAAGTCCTTCCCTGAGAGCTTTTCATTCCTTTTGTGTAAGTCTTTTCTTCCCCTCTTAAAAAAAGAAAGTACCCCTAGGAGAGGCCATCTACCAAGACTGATGCGCAATTTGCACCTCATTGAGAATGAGTTTATCTGCTTCTGTCTCCAGAACAGGATTAAACAAGAGGCAAAGGCCTGAGAGGCACCTGCAATGGAGCAGAGCATAAGGACCGGAGGAAGACATTAGAAGCCAGAAGCATGGAAATGAAAACTTTGCTTAAATCACTCTTTTGCCTGAGGTTAAGCAATTTTCCCTGACAGTAGCCTATTGTGGTAGGAGTGGAAAGGCAGGATGTGTGAGGCAAGAGAGGATCCACGTGATGCAAACACAATGAGAGGCCCTAGGGTTGGGCCCTGAGTGGATGACTGTCCAAATCACCAAAGACCTTCCTGCCCTTCAATGCTTCTTCCACCTCTTCTGCACCACTGTTCATCCTTCATGGAAAGAGATCAGGTATGTAAAAATACACAAATATAATCCAGGCTCAGCCAAGTTGCTTAACGTACCTTGCTAACAATTCTTTTCAACAGTAACAGAAGCATAAAAATACTTACCTTTCAAAACTTTGGGGAGCATTAAATGAGATAACGCATGCCTGGCGTAATGCCTGGCCTTTAGTGGAAGACAGTACCCTTCTTGCTGACCAGAGAAAAGTCAGAACAATCCAAAAGAAAGGTCAAGGCTCAGCACAGGTGTCCTCTTTCTCTATTAAATGCAAGGTATTTGGGGATGCACAATTCATGTTAATTTGCATAATCTCTTGCTGATTCTGTGCTTATTCTGGGGATAGGTGACTTCAGTCATCAGCACTGTCATCCCGTTCTCCTTATCAGTGCCGGGAACATGTATCAAAGAAAAAAAGAGGAGAAAGGAAAGGAGAGAAAAGGAGAAGAAAGGAGAGGGAAGAAAGGAAAAAGGAGAGAAGTTGAGAAGAGAAGAAAAGGGAAGTGAAGGGAGGAAAGAATAGGGAAAGGGAGGGAAAGGGAGGGGAAGGGAGGGCAGGGGAGGAGAGGGGGGGAGGGGAGGAGAGGGGAGATAAAACTTGTATGTTGAACAAACTATGCAAGCTATTTTCCTGGTAACTTAATTGGCATAATACCACACAGAGCAGAAAGGACCCTGGTAACATGCCAGGAATACTCAGGACCTTCAGTACATTCGAACAGGTTCTTTTACTCTTCTTTTAATTGGGCTGGCATTAAACCAATAACATCCTATTTGTTTTCTATTTAGATGGTGTCTCACTCTTCCACATGGAGTATCATGAAACCTTATGTTGTGCAAAAGATATTCACACCCAGCTGGGGCCATTTTTCAAGATTCTCCACCCAGGCATGAGAAAGACTGAGAATCAATAACTCAGCCTGCTGGGCAAAAAATAATAATCATATGAACTGAAAGGAAGTACCACCACATTCTAAATAAACATGGCAAAAAATCAACTTTTTAAATCTTTCTTTATTAGAAGAGGAGGTGGTGGTGGTGGTGAAGAGGACAATAGAATTAAAAAGTTTAAACTAATTTTCCCAGTGTTTACCTTCCCTGTTGTGTATTATCTAGAGGTTATCCTCTCCTGCACTTCCTCTTGCTCGCTCTTGCTCTGGTTCTCTTTCATGCAGCATGAGTCTCTTTTTGCTATTTCCAACAACATAAAAGCATCCTGAAACCACACACACACACACACACACACGTGCGCACACACACACACACACACCTTCCCGGTTCCCAGTCTCACCTTCACCTGCCATTTCTGTTTCTCTTTGCAGCACCTGTCTCCTCGTCCCCATTTCCCATTCATTCTTTCATCTGCTAGGATTTTGCCTATTACTTCCCAAAACCTCTCTTTTGAGTGGCACCCCCAAGATCTCCTTGAAAACAAGTCCAGAGAACAACTGCGTCTCAACAGCTTTTGGCACGGTTAACCTCTCTCTCCTTCTCTCTTCCACGCTGGGGGCAGTCCTCATCTTGTTTTCTGCACCCTTCACAGCCAGTCCTTCTGCTTGTCTTTGCTGGCTCCTCCTCTGGCAGTCCTGACTTTTCTTCTTCCCTTCCCTTCCTCTTTTGTTCTTTCTTTTGAACTTTCTTTGATACACAATCTTGGCACTCACAAGAAAGATGGAGTAACCTTGCTAACGGCTAAAGTCACCTATGTATCTCAAGAATAAAGTCAGGATCACCAAGGCCCTTTGTTTCTCCATCTGCATCCTCTTTAGAGGATCTCAATCACCACATGACGTTAAAAACATATCTGTGTTAGCCGGGCGCGGTGGCTCAAGTCTGTAATCCCAGCACTTTGGGAGGCCGAGGCGGGTGGATCACGAGGTCGAGAGATCGAGACCATCCTGGTCAACATGGTGAAACCCCGTCTCTACTAAAAATACAAAAAATTAGCTGGGCATGGTGGCACGTGCCTGTAATCCCAGCTACTCAGGAGGCTGAGGCAGGAGAATTGCCTGAAACCGGGAGGTGGAGGTTGCGGTGAGCCGAGATCACGCCACTGCACTCCAGCCTTGGTAACAAGAGCGAAACTCCATCTCAAAAAAAAAAAAATACAAAAAATACAAAAAATTAGCTGGGCATAGTGCTGCATGCCTGTAATCCCAGCTACTCAGCAGGCTGAGGCAGGAGAATCACCTGAACCCAGGAGGCGGAGGTTGCGGTGAGCCGAGATCGCGCCATTGCACTCCAGCCTGGGTAACAAGAGAGAAACTCCGTCTCAAAAAAAAAAAAAAAAAAAAAAAAAAAATCTGTGTTAATAACTCCCAAATTCAGAGATCTGCCTTCAAATCCCCAGTCTCATAGGTACTACTACCTTCTTATAAGTTCTATTTCATAGGTATTTCAAAGGTACCATGACCAAAAAGGTGCTCTTGAATCTCCCTGCTCCCCAGTCCACTAAACCCCCATCCCCAAACAAACCCCTTCAACTCATTGTTCTTCATTTGAGTAAATAGCACCTAGCACCAGCAGAAACTTGGGAATCATTCTTGATCCTGCCCTTACCACATGTACACACACACACACACACACACACACACACACACACGAGTGATTTCAGTTCATCAACACATCCTGAAAGCTCCTCTTCCAAAATACAGCTCTAATCTGTCCACCACTCTTTATCAACTTGCCCTTGGCACCCTCGTCTTTCACCTGGATGATAGACAATTACAGTAACCTGCATCCTGCTCTCCTTGCTTCCACTCCTGCTCTCCTTCTATCTAGTCTCCAAAAGGAGGGAGAAAGATATATTTTTATGACGCAGGTCATACCTACGCCCCACATAAAGCCTTTGAATAGCTTGTTTTTTTGTGGTTGGTTGTTTGTTTTGAGTCAGAGTCTCACTCTGTTGCCCAGGCTGGAGTGCAGTGGCATGATCTCGGCTCACTGCAATCTCCGCTTCCTGGGTTCAAGTAATTCTCTGCCTCAGCCTCCCAAGTAGCTGGGACTACAGGTGCCCACCACCATGGCCGGCTAATTTTTGTATTTTTATTAGAGACAGGGTTTTGCCATGTTGGCCAGGCTGTTCAACTCCTGAGCTCGAGATCCACTCACCTCAGCCTCCCAAAGTGCTGGGATTACAAGTGTGAGCCACCGCAACTGGCCAGCTTGTAGTTTTTTTGGTTGTTGTTGTTTTTGTTTTTGTTTTTGTTTTTGTTTTGAAAAAAGGTGCAAACTATTATCACAGATACATGGCCTATATGATGTGGCCTCTGCCTCATCCTCCAGTGGCATCTCAAGCCACTCTCTCTGCCTCACCATTACTCATCCACGTCATCCTCCCAACAATACCTGGAAAACACCAACCGCTTTCACCTCAAAGCCTCTGCATGTGCTGTTGCCTGAAGCTGCTGGAATACTCTTCCCTGGATCTTCCAATGGCTGGTTCCTTCTCTGCTCCTAGATCCAGTTTAATAGCCAGTTTCTTAGAAAGGCCACCCAAATTAGGTCGTGCCCCTCTGCCATCTTTATCACTTTTGCAGTACTTCTTACTTTATTACTTTTGCAGTACTTTATTACTTTTGCAGTACTTCTTACTACATGTATTAGAGTGTTATGATGGCCAGCCTCTAAGATCACCCACAGTGACTCTCCCCCTTTAGAATCTACAACCTTCTGTATTCCCTCTCCACTCTGTACCAAGGCTGAGTTGTGTAACCAATACAATAGAGAAGAAGTGATGGATGGTATGTCACTTCTGAGACTAACTTAAAAGCCACAGCTTCCATTTTAGTCTTTCGCTTTCCCTCTAGGGTAACTCACTCTAGGGGAAACCAGATGCCACTGTGTGACCAATACCATGGAGAGACTTACAGGCTGAAGAGTCAAAGCCTCCTGCCAGTAGCCATGCAAATGAGCTGGGAAGTGGGTCCACCAGCCCAGCCAAGCCTTGAGATGACTGTAGCCCCAGCCAACTTCCTGATCCTGACTGCAGCCTCATGAGAAACTGTGAGATGCCATTACCAGCTCAGGCACTTCTGAGTTCCTGACCCTCAGAAACTGTGCTGGATAGGAAGCATCTGTTGGTTTAAGGTGCTAAGTTTTGCTGCAATATGTTACTTAGCAAAAGAGTGTATTTATTGATTATTTAAATTTATAACTATGATTTATAAATTTACATATACATTATTTTGCATATTCATTGTCTTCCCCACTGAAAGGTTTAAATCATTTGCTCTTGTATTACCAGTGGGTAGAATTCTGCCTAACACACAGCAGGCACTCAATAGATATTTGCAGAAGAAACAATTAAAATGTGTTACTATTTTTGCCATCAATAAAACATTTATCACTGTACAGCCTAAAAATACCTGCATTATTTCAGTGAATCCTATACCTAACAGCAAACTAGATATGCCTTCCATTTTGTAATGAAAAACCAGGAGCTCCAAGACCTCTGGTGATTTGTTTATGGCCACCCTACCACTGTATTACAAAGCTAGTGTTCCAACCCTAGGCTTCTGATTTCAACCCCGGGAATTTTTCTCCTGCACGCATTGACTCTTATCAGTCATCCACAGAGCATGAGCTCTGTCACTCTGACGTTCATGTTTCTGCATAAAGCATCCAACATGTTCGTGTCCTGGGGCAGCTATCTCTTGCCCATCCAACTTGTGGCTTGACTCATCAGGCTCACTTGACCCGATGTCAACACTGCGCAGAAAAATTCCTGTGTGGGAGCACAGTATTGTTCATTTCTCTTTTAAATGTAATGTATTGCATGGGTTTTCTTTCCTCTACCGAAACTATAAAAGGAAGCAAAAACGTGCTTAACAGCCCCCAGTACTCAGTTTTAAATATACTACCAAGCTCTAAATTTTCCAGACTTCTAAAAGTTTATCATTTGTTCAATTCCTACAAAAACATTATTTTGAATGATAGCAAGTTCCCGAGCAGATTATTTAAGAATCCTCCTTTCTCCTGCCCAAGAAAGTCCTAGTTTGGTACAGGTGAGAAAGAGCATGTGTTTAATTGAAATCAAGACTCAGTGACCGAAAAAGGTGTCACAACTAAGTTAGAACGTGTTTCTTTGTGCCATTCTTAAGCCAAATACAACCTGATTTAAAGGGATGAAAAAGATTTCAATGCATATGTTAAATTAATTTGCCTTCAAAATCAAGTTTTTGAAATGTTTTTAATATCACATTCACTGATAATTACCATTATTATTTCTCAGGTTTCTATAAGAAAATCTTGACCCAAGATAGAATTATTAAATTTTAATCAAGTTAGGATCCCAGATTTGTTTCTAGAGCATTCTTGGGTTTGTTGCCTCTGATTTACATATAAAATGGGGATGATAAGATCCCTACCTCATAGATTTGTTGTTGTAAGGATTAAATAAGTGGTTAGAAGAATGCCTAGCACCCAGCGATCATTATGTAACTGCTGGTTATTAACATTGCAGTTGTTACCATTTTATTATTATTTTTATTGTTAATATTAAATTTTTTATGTCTTTACTTCTCTCTAATAGCATAAATATTTAATAACTTATTTTCTGAGCCAGGCGAGGTGGCTCACACCTATGGCCCCAACTACTCAGGAGGCTGAGGTGGGAGAATTGCCTGAGCTTAGGAGTTTGAGGTTGCAGTGAGCTATGATTGTACCACTGCACTCCAGCCTGGGTGACAGAGTGAGACCCTTTCTCTAAAAAGAAACAATAAAAATAAACATAAATGTATTTTCTGTATGTGGGTTCTGCAGGCCATATAAACACATGTACCTCCTTCCAGTTGTTTTCTCCTTTGAGGCTACTTAAATAAGTCATTCCTATATCTTTAGTCATTCACATCCTAAACAAAAACATTACTTAAGAAAGATCTTGGAGAATGTCCTATATACTATTCCTAGTTGCACCACTGCCTTCCTATGTTATTTTGCTCAAATAATGTCTCTAATATGCCGCCAGAGGATTTTATGATCCCTGGCAGTGGAGTGAGAAGTTGGTAGTGATTATGGGACTGAAGAACTATCAAATAATTTAGGTTTTGTTTGAGAGGCACTGGGTATGAGACTTTGTACTATTCTTCTTCTCTGCCCTGAGGGTTAAAAAAAAGAGTAAGGGAGATAAGCATTCTTTGCCCAGATGTCTCCAATCAGGATTAGGTTCCCTGAGTTATTTCCAAGATAAAATCTAGATTGCCTTATCTCACACACCTTGAACTAAGAGGGAATACCTGTAAAACAATAGAAATTTTGGAGCTGGTTCCCTTACGTGTTCATTTACATGAAAAAATTATTTCTCACAATCAGTATTTTTATCCCCATGATTTTCAATTGTTTCAGATAGATTAGATTAGATAGATAGATAGGTAGACTGATAAAATCTCCTTAAAGGAACATTAGTACTATGCAATATGTAAATTCATTTCATCCTTAATAGATAGCAAACAATTTTCTTTGCATAACAAAAGGAAGGTTTTTTATAAGTTTTGTAGTTTATTGACATATGACATGATGCCTATATACTTCCAACAAAAATGATTTAACATAACCATAATGAAGACAGTTCCAAAAGAGAAGCAAAATGTGTTTTTTGGTATTTTACCAGAGCAGTATTTTGCCTCAAATAGTCTAACTCCAGAGGGTGCATTTTTAAACTCTAAGCGACACTGTGTGCCTTTCTGGTAGACTCCAAATACTATCTCTTTGTTAATGACTTAAAATTTTCTGCTCTAACTCAGCCTCTTTCTTGAGCCCTTAACTGCCTACAGGGCATTTGTACATGATCATCTAATAGAAGAGCTCAAACTTAACTAATCAATCACTCTTGTCTCAATGTTTACACAACACTTTGGAGAGACTGTAGGATGTTATGATCTACCTATATGTAGCAATCTCATTTTCTAGAACATTAAAACCCAGAATGCAGAGATCTTTTGAAAATCTGTTTTTTCAGTTTTAGCACATGACAGGTATTTGACAAATGTGTATTGAACAAATATCTGTTTTCGTAACTACATTTATGACTCGGGTTAACAAAAACATAGCACTACCAAGCAGGCAGAAGGGAGTCAGGTTGGCTGACTGGGTGAGGATAGCAAAGAGGGATAAATGGTCACAAGAGGTCAGGGGACAGAACAGTCATGATTATAGGTCTCCAACCTACTTTTACCACATACCTGATACACAGGAAGCTCCAAACTCCCATCACTGCCTAGGCCACTTTTATGACAGTTCTCTTGGCAATAGATTTTTGCCAGAGTGTGAAAGAATTTCATGTTCAAAGCTTCAGAGAAAGCTGATAGTTCTTCCTTTTCCAATAGGTCAAATATCAAGCAACTAATAGGGAGTATTAAAAACAAATAAAATTTAAAAGAAAATAAAATTAATTTAATTTAATTTAAAAAGCAACTAACAGAGAGTGCTTCAGAGTCATAAAAGCTGCACCAAGATGGTTTGGCCCTTTGGAGTCTCACTGAAGTCAAAAATGTCCCAGCATGTTGAGGGAAACAAGGATGTCATCTCCCGAAGCTTTAAAATTCGACTCTCCCACAGCTGTAAGGTGTTCCTGCAGACCTCCACAGCAAAAGGGTTCCTCCTGGTTGAGAAAAGTTCCATTCCAAACATAAAAGAATCTCCTCTATTTAGAAGGGCATATAGGTCCTCAAACATGGGTTTGTAAGAGGTGCTATATATAAACTAACTATATAATTTATTTTTCAATCTGAGACACTTTTGAAATGGAACACTAATAATACCCTGAGATAACAGCGTAAGTCAGAACTTTCCTAGGCACACCAGGGCAGGAGGTGATTAAAGCTGCAGAGGAAAGGAATGAAGGATTTAGGAATGTGTGTACAACTCTGTCCTCATGCAATCCCTTGGTGATGAATAAACACAGAAAGTCCTCAGCAAACTGAACCCTACTAACTCAGAGTTTGTGCTAAATGCAGACACTTCAGGTGATTTTCATACTTAATTTCGTTACTTCATCCATCAAGAGTTTGGACTATTTGGGGACAGAGGCATGATGGATTTTGACCAGTCTATATAAATCCTCTCTATCCAATTATTCATTTAGTCTTTCAGCAAACTTTTGTTAAGCATCAAGTACAATTTGGGAACTAATTAGAGTTCTGGGCAGGGCAGTTACAAAAATGAATGACACATACCTTTCCTCAAAGAGTCAGCGTGCTAATAAGTGACATACATGAAACCAAATAATTGCAGTGCAATATATTTAAATGCCAAAAGTACATATTTCCCAAGACAGCATACATGACTAGTTAAAATCCTTGAGGCCGCTGGCATCCCTCATTACACAATGGCATCTTATTTTGTGACGTGAAACCCAGGTAAATTGTCATTCTTCCTTGCCTCAATTTTCTTACTGAGGTCTATTTGTATCTTAGTTCACAACATATACTTAAGATTTATAAAATTACATGTATTTAAATATCTTCCATAATTCAGGTTGTTAAACTAAAAAAGAACTCTCTTCTTTCCTCTCTTCCTTCTAGCTTTAAATTACATGGTTCTGTGATTTTCCTTTGCCTTTTGTTCCACATGAGTAAAGGTTTGCTTTGCAGGAATACTTATTAAGAAAGTATGGCCACCTCAGCCAAATTGCAAAATACACCACACAGTTTTAAGTAGGAAGCCAGATGAATGAACAATCTGAAATTCCCCTTCACTTCAGTACTATTGAAATGCCTCAGCTGTGAGGTGACATTTCCGTGAACTTCTCTTTTTAAGAATTTAGAATTCTGTTCTGTGGACCAGATCAATTCCCTTCTGAAAGTTGTTACATGTGCTCCTATTTTCACCCCTGGCTTTAGAAGTAATCAACACCTCCGGTTTTGCATTTACTCAGTCATCTAAGCAATTGCAAGACGTCTGACATACATTGGCTCATTTATCTAGCTTTGTTTCCTCTCAAATCAAGAAGGCTTTCCAAGTGGGTATGTTTATTTGAGAAAAGTAGACAGTGAAATTAGTTTTTGCACTGATGTATTATTTCTCCTATTTTGCACATAGTAAAGTAAAATTTGGTGGACATCTGTGAAACTGTCTGCCAAGCAACCCCTCCATGTTCTCCTGAGATCAAACCCCTTGCTCCTTTCTCCCTTAACCCTAGCCCCCATGGCTACTCTGGGAGTCACATGCTCTTACGTGACCTTAGCCCTGGACATTATTGGTGGTTCCAGAGTACACATTGACCTACTCAGCCAGTCATATCATCCTGCTCCCTGCCCAACCATAACTCTCACCAAAGCCAAATGGTTTGGGGTAGAGTGGCCAGTTTTGGACCAATTAAGTTCTTCAGGATTATTGAAAAGTGCTAAGATAGTTATTCCTCTCTCACAAAAAAAGTCATAGCATGAAAAATTGATTTAGATTTATGCTCAGAGGACTTGAGAATTTCACATCCTTTCTCCCTGTATTCATTTTATTACTGAAAACATTATTAATCTTTTGTTTTGCAAAAGGTGAGTTTTACTGTTATATGCACTTCCTGAATATTAAGCAGGGTTTCATGTCACATGTTTATTGGCCATTTGGTTTTCTTTTTCTATGAATTCTTTGCTCATTTCTTTTGTGCATTTTATATTGGAATGTTGGTGCTTTATTGATTCATGGGAGTTCTTAATAGTTTATGAATATTATCCTTTTATCATCTTCATATGCTAATTTTCTATAGTTAAAAATAGAGACTTTTGGCTGTGTATGGTGGCACCTTAATCCCAGCACTTTAGGAGGCCAAGTTGGGTGGATTGCAAGGTCAGAAGTTCAAGACCAGCCTGACCAACATGGTGAAATCCCATCTCTACTAAAAATACAAAAATTAGCCTGGCATGGTGGCAGGCACGTGTAATCCCAGCTACTTAAGAGACTGAGGCAGAATTACTTGAACCCAGGAGATGGAGGTTGCAGTAAGCCAAGATTACGCTACTGCACTCTAGCATAAGTGACAGAGCAAGACTCCTTAAAAAACAACAACAACAACAACAACAAAAAAAAAAAAACGGAGACATTTATATTTACAATTTAGCTAATATTATTTAGAAGAGACACACTTAAGCCAAGTAACAGAGAAAGGTTTAAAATATAAAGATTTTAAACATGTGCCAATAAAGTGCTAACAATAACAAAACAGATTTGACAACATAAAATTCATTCAATTCCTACAGGTCAAAATACACTGGGGCCAAGTGTGATGGCTCCTGCCTGTAATCTGGGAGGACAAAGTAGGAGGACAGCTTCAGCCCAGGAGTTTGAGACCAACCTGGACAAAATAGTGAGATTCTTTTTCTTAAATTAAAAAAAAAAAAAAAAAAAAAAAAAAGACTGGAACAAGGATCTCTGAGGAAATAAAGAAAGAATAAAATAAGAGAAAAAAGATACATAGGAAAAAATTTAAAAAATTAGTAAATAAAGTTCATTCAGAATAGAATTCAAAACAATAAAAATTAAATAGGCAAAATATTACTTTGGCTTTTAATAACAGTAATAGAGAAAATGTAAGGGTAAAATGTTAATGGCATGCAGTTAACAGTATAGATTTGAAAAATAAGAAGGCCGGGTGCGGTGGCTCAAGCCTGTAATCCCAGCACTTTGGGAGGCCGAGGCGGGTGGATCACGAGGTCAAGAGATCGAGACCATCCTGGTCAACATGGTGAAACCCCATCTCTACTAAAAATACAAAAAATCAGCTGGGCATGGTGGTGCGTGCCTGTAATCCCAGCTACTCAGGAGGCTGAGGCAGGAGAATTGCCTGAACCCAGGAGGCGGAGGTTGTGGTGAGCTGAGATCGTGCCATTGCACTCCAGCCTGGGTAACAAGAGCGAAACTCCGTCTCAAAAAAAAAAAAAAAGAAAAATAAGAAACATAAATTACAGGAAATGCAAAATGTAATTCACAGGACGATTTTAAAACACTGTCTCTAAAATTAGCAAATCATTCAGAGGTTCTGAATACAAACTATCATGCTGATTCTAATAGATACCTATAAAGTTTTACACAACAAAGGAAAAAAATATTTTTCAAACACCCATGACATAGCTACTGGAAAAACTTATCAAGCCAAAAGACAAAGTCTTATTAAATTTTATAAACAGCAACGTATACTGAGTGCAGATTCTCTGCATGGTAAAATGAAAATAACAATAATGTCAAAACAATGAATAAAATAATATCTATGCTAGTTGGAAATTTTAAAACTCTTCCAAATAATTATTACATGAAAAAAGAAATCAAAATGGAAACTATAGATTATTTATAAATCTATGACAGAGAACATGTACTAAAATCTTTAGGCTGCAATTCAAGTGCTTTTTATACACTAAATATACTCATTAAAAAAGAAAGACAAAAAAATAAACATAAAATCCTAAGCATTCAAAGTTTTGACAATGCTTTAAACAATTTTCCCAAAGTATGGATAAATTAAGCTGAGAGAAAAAAATAATAAAGAGAAAGAAAAAGAATACATAAAATGAAAACCAAAGCTTTCTTCAAAAGGCCAAAGTAGGAGATCAATTTTTTAAGCAAAAAATAAAAAAGACTCAAACACCATTAGAAATAAAAAGATATTCACTACACATATATAAATTTAAAAATATAAATTTAAAAGATGATTTTTCTAGGAAGATATAATTTATCAAAATTAAAGAAAATTTAGGAAACTTGAATAAATCAATCTCCACAGAAGTGAAAATTTAGTACCAAGCCTGAGCGATTTTTATGCAGAAATTTTACAAAATATCTAATGAAGTGACTCTGTTATATAAACTCTTCCAAGGCATAAACAATAAAAGGTAGAAATCTCCTGAATTCATTTGATAAGACAAGTATCCTGATATAAAAACTGAACAATTATAATACAAAACAGAAAGTTTTGTATAGTCTCCCTTATGAGCGAAAATACTAAAGAAAACAGTATTAACTCAACATCAGCAGTGAATAAAAAACATTATGCATTCCAGGAACACAAGGATAACTACACATTCAATTAAATCTGAATTCATATTCAGAGAACTAAAGAGAAAAAATAACATATACATTGAAGCATCACTATGCATCAAGCACCCTTCTAGGCAATAAGGATGCTCTAATGAACAAAACACAAGAAATCCCTGCCCTTATGGAGCTTACATTTTAGTCGGGGAAGATAGACAACACACAAATAAACAAAATGTACAATATGTCAGATGTTCATAGGGGCTGTAGAGAAAAACTAAACAGGAATATAGGAGAGGTAGAAGTAGATGTTGTAAAAATGTTAATGGAGTGGTGAGGGAAGAATTTATAGAAAAGCTGGTATTTTAGCAGAAACTTTAAATTGATGAGAGAGTGAGTGAGAGTAAGAGTAAAAGAACATGAGTCAGAGGTAATGAGGAAGGCTGACGACATAGGATCTTAGATGACACTGTCGGAATTCTGGCTTTTTCTCTGAATTAGCTTTGATATGGAGGAATTTGAGCAAAGACATAATCTGAGTTACAAACTTAAAGAATCTTTCTGGTTCCTGTGTTGAGGATAGATGACCAAGGCAGAATTAGGAGACTAGATAGGAGGCTAATGCAATAATCCACCAAGAGGTGATCATGAACTGAATCAACATGGAAGTGGTAGAAGCGATGGAGGTAGTGAAATAGTTCTGTAGGTCTTTGGAAAGCTGAGTCAGCATAATTTTTGTTTGGTTAATAAAATTTGAGAGAGAGTCTAGTGTCAAGAATGATGCTCATGATTTTCATCCAGACGAACTAGCAGTTTAAAGATGTCATTGACTGAGATGGGGAAGGTTGCAAGAGGAGTATGTTGGCGAGGAGGGCTGCAGGATGTCCACAACAAGCAATATATGTCACAATCAAATGTGTGAAGCAGCCCCAATCGTAAAAGAAAAGAAAAGAATACTCCCAATTGTGGTAGTGAACTCAACATTACTCAATCTCTTCAACAGTGTGTGGATACTATGTGTGTGTGTGTACACATATATATATGCACACATACATATACATGGACTATGAAAATTTTCTTCATTTTGAAAATGAAAGTATTATTAGCATTATTTGAAGAGATTGTAACTATCTAGAAAATCAGAAATAATAAAGACAAAGATTTAGAAAGTTCAGCAAAGTAAATGAATATTAGAGCAATATGAAAATATCAATAGCTTTCTTATACTCCAACAATAATCAATTATAATATTTAATTGAAAAACGAGACTCTCTGTAGGCCAGGCACAGTGGCTCACACTTATAATCCCAGCATGTAGGGAGGCTGAGGTGGGTGGATTGCTTGAGCTCAGGAGTTTGAGACCAACCTGGGCAACATGGTGAAATCCCATCCCTACAAAAAATTAGCCAGGTGTGGTAGTCCACACGTGTAGGCCCAGCTACTCAGTGGGAAGTGAGGGGTGTACTGAGGCAGGAGGATCACTTGAGTTGAGGAGGTTGAAGTTGCAGTGAGCCTTTATCATGCCACTGTACTCTAGCCTGAGTGACAGAGTGAGACCCTCTCAAAAAAAAAAAAAAAAAAAAAAAAAAAAAAAAAAAAAAACTATTTGTAATATGTCTAGGAATAATTTAACAAAAAGTAAACAAAGCCCATAGAAGTAAAATTACAGGCTAAAAATATTAAGGGATAGCTAGAGAGAAAATATAATAACAAAAAGAGTCAATTATTTTCCAAATGGTTCTATAAATTTATTGAAATCCCTCTTCGAGATCCTACCAGAGAAACAGAATAGAGAATCCAGAAATAAATCCACATTTTTGTAACCAACTGATCTTCAACAAAGCTGACAAGAACATACTCTGGGGAAAGGACACCTTTTTCTTTTATTTATTTATTTATTTATTATACTTTAAGTTCTAGGGTACACATGCAGAAAGTGCAGGTTTGTTACATAGATGTACACGTGCCATGGTAGTTTGCTGCATCCATCACCCATCATCTATGTTAGGTATTTCTCCTAATGCTATCCCTCCTTAATTCCCTCACCTCCCTTAGCTCCCCTTCCCCTAATAGGCCCTGGTGAGTGATGTTCCCCTCCCTGTGTCCATGTGTTCTCATCGTTCATCTCACACTTATGAATGTGAATATGCAGTGTTTGGTTTTCTATTCTTGTCAGTTTGTTGAGAATGATGGTTTCCAGCTTCATCCATGTCCCTGCAAAGGACACAACTCATCCTTTTTATGGCTGTATGGTATTCTATGGTGTATATGTGCCACATTTTCTTTATCCAGTCTATCACTGATGGACATTTGAGTTGGTTCCAAATTTTTGCTATTGCAAACAGTGACACAGTAAACACGTGTGTGCATATGTCTTTATAATAAAATGATTTATGATCCTTTGGGTATATACCCAGTAATGAGATTGCTGGGTCAAATGGTATTTCTATTTCTGGATCCTTGAGAAATTGCCATACTGTCTTCCACATGGTTGAACTAATTTACACTGCCACTATGTAAAAAGCATTCCTATTTCTCCACATTCTCTCCAGCATCTGTTGTTTCCTGATTTTTTAATGATCGCCATTCTAACTGGCATGAGATGGTATCTCAATGTGGTTTTTATTTGCATTTCTCTAATGACCAGTGATGATGAGCTTTTTTTCATATGTTGGTTGGCCGCATAAATGTCTTCTTTTGAAAAATGTCTGTTCATATCCTTCACCCACTTTTTGATGAGGTTGTTCATTTTTTTCTTGTAAATTTGTGTAAGTTCTTTGTAGATTCTGATTATTAGCCCTTTGTCAGATGGGTAGATTGCAAAATTTTTTTCCCATTCTGTTGGTTGCTAGTTCACTCTAATGATAGTTCCTTTCACTGTGCAAAAGTTCTTAAGTTTTATAAGATCCCATTTGTCTATTTTGGCTTTTGTTGCCCTTGCTTCTGGTGTTTTAATCATAAAGTCCTTGCCTATGTGTATGTCCTGAATGGTATTACCTAGGTTTTCTTCTAGGGTTTTTATGGTGTTAGGTCTTATGTTTAAATCTTTAATCCATCTGGAGTTAATTTTTGTATAAGGAGGACACCTTTTTCAATAAAAGGTGCTGGGAAAACTGGATAGCTATACACAGAAGAATGAATCTGGATGCCCTATCTCTCACCAGATGCAAAAATCAGCTCAAGATGGATAAAGACTTAAAGCAAAAAGCCCAAAACTATAAAACTACTAGAAGAAATCAGAGGGAAAACTGTTCAGGACATTGATCTAGGCAAAGGTTTTATGGCTAAGGCCTTAAAATCATAGACAAAGGCAAAAATAGAAAAATAGGACTATTAAACTAAAAATCTTCTGCACAGCAGAAGTATCAACACAGTGAAGAGACAATTTGTTGAATGGGAGTAAATATTTGCAAACTACTCATCCAATAGGGTACTAATAGCCAGAATATACAAGGAACTCAGACAACTCAGCAGTTAAAAATAATAATAATAATTCCATTTAAAAATGGGCAAAGACCACAAGCAGACATTTCTCAAAATAATATAAATGGCCAACAGAAAAAAAAAATTATTAGCATCATCAATCATGATGGGAAATGCAAATGAAAACCACCATGAGATATCATCTTACCCCAGTCAGAATGGCTATTATCAAAAAGCCAAAAAAAAATTGGCAAGGATGTGGAGAAAAGAGAACTATGTACGCTGTTAGAGTGAATGTGCATTAGTAAAGCCACTATGGAACAGTATGGAGATTTCTCAAAAAATTAAAAATAAAACTGCCAGGGGATCCAGCACTCCTATTACTGCATATTTACCCAAAGGAAAACAAATCAATATATCAAAGGAAAACATGTACTCCCCTGTTTATTGCAGCACTATTCACAGTAGCAAAGATATCAAATCAAGCTACATGTCCATCAATGAATGAATGGATAAAGAAAATGTGTTATTTATACACATTGTAATACTATACAGCCATTAAAAAGAAGGAAATTATGTCATCTGCAGCAACATAGATAGAATTAGAGGTCATTATGTTCAGTGAAATAAGCCAGGCACAGAAAGACAAATATTGCATGTTCTCAGTCACATGTAGGAGCTAAAAAAGTTGATCACATGAAGGTAGAGAGTAGAATGATAGATACTAGAAACTGGGAAGGATTATAGGTGGGGATGGAAAGATAAAGAGAGGATGGTGAATGGGTACAAACATACAGTTAGATAAAAGAAATATGAGCCAGACACGGTGCCTCACACCTATAACCCCAGCACTTTGGGAAGCTGAGGCAGGTGGATCACTTGAGGTCAGGAATTCAAGACCAGCCTAGCCATCATGGCAAAACCCATCTTTACTGAAAATACAAACATTAGCTGGGTATGATGGCATATGCCTGTGATTCCAACCACTTGGGAGGTTGGGGCACAAGAATCATTTGAACCCAGGAGGCAGAGATTATAATGAGCTGAGATTATACCATTGCACTCCAGCCTGGGTGAAAGAGTGAGATTCTGTCTCAATAAATTAATTAATTAATTAATGTTCTAATGTTTGATAGCACAGTAGGGTGAGTATAGTTAACGGCAATGAATTGTACTTTTAAAATAGCTGGAAAAGAGGACTCAAAATGTATTCAACATATAGAAATGACAAATACTTGGGTGATGGATACCCTAAACACTCTGACTTTATCATCACATATTCTATGCATGTAACAATATTCACACATACCCTATAAATATGTACAAATATAAGTATAAAAATTTTTAAGTATCACTTAGATCACATCAAATTGTGTAATAATAATAATAGCAAAAAAAAAAAAAAAAAAACTTAACAGAACAACTTCATGAAATGTGGCAAGCCAATTCTAAACTTCACCTGGAACAGAGAATATGTAAAAAGAGGGAAGAAAATTTTGAAAAAGAAGAAAAACAAAGACAATGTCTTATCAACTAGATAAAGAATAATTTAAAACATGATGTATTGGCTCAAGGATGGACAAATGGATCAACGAAACAAATTATGGCTCAGAAACAGACTTATATATACAGGGGAATTTGTAATATGATATAAGTGACTTTTTGAATTATGGGAAAAAATAAGAGAGGGTCAATAAATAGTGTTAGGATAATTGGACATTCACATAGGAAAAATCTCTAATCCACAATGAACATAAAAACAAATTTCAGACAGGTCAAAGATATACCTTTGTTGTTCAATACATAGCCACTATTCAAATGTGACTATTAAAACTTAAAATTAATAAAATTAAAAAGTTAATGGGGGAAAGAATTGTTTCTTCAATAAATAGTGCTGGGAAAATCAGACTTCCACCTGCAAAACAATGAGATTAGATCCTTATCTTACACCAGACCAAGAAATCAACCCAAAATGAATAAAAGACCAAAATATAGGACTAAAACCATAAAACTCTTGGAAAAGAACATAGAGGAAAAACTCTTTGGTAGCGATTTTTTTTTATCTCATGCCAAAATTTTATTCTACAGAAGCAAAAATAAATAAATAAGACTACATGAAACTAAAAAGCTTCTGCACAGCAAAGGAAACAATCAACAAAATGAAAAGGCAATCTCTGGACTAGGAAAACATATTTCCAAGCCACATACCTAATAAAGAATTAATAATTAAAATTTATTTTTTAAAAAAATTCCCAAAACTAAATAGTAAAATTAATTAATTAATTAATTAAAAAATGAACAAAAGACCTGAACTAACTTTTCTGCAAAGAAGATATAAAAATAGTCAACAAGCATATGAAAAGGTGCTCAATGTCACTAATTATCAGGGCAAAGCCAATTTAAAACACTGTAAGATATCCCCTCACACCCGTTAAGATGGTTATTATGAAAAAGACAAGAGAAAACAAATGACCAGGACGTGAAGAAAAGAGAACATTTATATGCTGTTGGTGGGAAGGTAGATTGGTGCAGCCACTATGAAAAATAGTGTGAAGATTCCTAAAGAATTTTAAAATGGAAATCCCATGTGGTCCAGTGTATTAGTCCATTTTCATTGTGCAAATAAAGACATAACAGAGACTAGGAAGAAAAAGAGGTTCAATTGGACTTACAGTTCCAACGAATGTATATCTTTGACATGGCTGGGGAGGCCTCAGAATCATGGTGGGAACAAAACGCAGTTCTTTTTTTTTTTTTTTTTTTTTTTTTTTTTTTTTTTTTGAGACGGAGTTTCGCTCTTGTTACCCAGGCTGGAATGCAATGGCGCGATCTCGGCTCACCGCAACCTCCGCCTCCTGGGTTCAGGCAATTCTCCTGCCTCAGCCTCCTGAGTAGCTGGGATTACAGGCATGTGCCACCATGCCCAGCTAATTTTTTTGTATTTTTAGTAGAGACAGGGTTTCACCATGTTGACCAGGATGGTCTCGATCTCTTGACCTCATGATCCACCCACCTCAGCCTCCCAAAGTGCTGGGATTACAGGCTTGAGCCACCGAGCCCGGCGAAATGCACTTCTTATATGGTTGTGGCAAGAGAAAATGAGGAAGATGTAAAATCGGAAACCACTGATAAAACCATCAGATCTCATGAAACTTATTCACTACCATGAGAACAGTATGGGGGACCCGCCCCCATGATTCAAATCATCTCCTGCAGAGTTCCTCCCACAACACATGGGAACTATGGGAGTACAATTCAAGATGGGAACACAGAGCCAAACCATATCACCCAGCAATCCCTCTTCTGGTATACATCTAAAGGAGATGAAATCACCACCTTGTAAAGATACTTGCACTCCTACATCCATTGCAACATTATGCATAATAAACAAGATATGGAAACAATATGTGTCCATCAATGGATAAATGAATATATATATATATATATACACACACACACACATACACAGACACACAATGAAATATTATTAAGCCTTTTTTTAAAAAAAAAGATCCTGCCATTTGCTACAACATGGATGGACCTGGAGGACACTGTGCTAAGTGAAATAAGCCAGACACAGAAATAAAAATACTGCACGATCTTACTTACATGTGGAATTTTTTTAAAAAAAGAAGAAAGGTAAAATATATAGATTGAAAATAAAACTGTGGTCACAGGGAATGGAGGAGGCAGGTGGAGGAAATGAAGAGATGTAGGTCAAAGGATACAAAGTAGCAAATAAGCTTATTTTCTCACAGTAGTAGATATAAAGCATGAACAAGTCTAGGGATCTAAAGCATAATATAAGGACTATAGTTAATAAAATCGTATTAGATTTGGGGTTTTTGTTTACAAAGTAGATATTAGCTGCTCTTGTCATAAAAATAGTAACTATACGAGATTTCTTCAATATGGTATCCATTTTACTATCTATATGTATCCCATAACATCATGCTGTAAACCTTGAGTATACACTATAAAACTTTTTAACAATAAAATTAAATTAAAGTGAATTAGGCTGGGCACAGTGCTAAGGATTATGCCTGTAATCCTAGCACTTTGGAAGGCCAAGATGAGAGGGTCATTTGAGGTCAGGAGTTTGAGACCAGCCTGGCCAACATGGTGAGACGCCATCTCTATTAAAAATACAAAAATTAGTTGAGCATGGTGGCAGGCACCTGTAATCCCAGCTATTCGGAAGGCTGAGGCAGGAGAATCACTTGAGGTCAGGAGTTCGAGACCAGCCTTGCCAACATGGTGAGACCCCATCTCTACTAAATATACAAAAATTAGTCAGGTGTGGTGGCAGTTGCCTGTAATCCCAGCTACTCGGGAGGCTGAGGCAGGAGAATCACTTGAACCCAGGAGATGGAGGTTGCAGTGAACCGCAATCACGCCACTGTACTCCAGCCTGGGTGACAGAGCAGGACTCTGTCTCAAATAAATAAACAAATAAATAAAGTGAATTAAAACTTCAGTTCTTCAGATGCACTAGCCACATCCTAAGTGTTCAATAGCCACATGTTGCTAGTAGCACCGTATTTTTTTTTTTTTTAGTATTATTCACTTTAAGTTCTGGGGGACATGTGCAGAACGTGCAGGTTTGTTACATAGGTATACACATGCCATGGTGGTTTGATGTATACATGACCCATCTACATTAGGTATTTCTCCTTACGCCATCCCTCCCTTATCCCCTCACCCCCTGCCATCCCTCCCCTAGTCCCCCACCCTCCATGTTGAACAGCGCAGATGCAGAGTATTTCTATCACTGCAGAAGGCTCTATCGGCACTGAAATATTTTAAACACTACATCCTTGTTAGAAAAAAATACAACAATATCTTTATTATCTTGGAGTAGGGAAGTCTCTTCTAAAATACAAACAAACCCGAGAAGTAATAAGAGGGAAGACTGCCAATTCAATTACTCAAAACTAAAAACTTCTGTTTCAAAAAGATACCGTAAAGTTAAAGGACAAGTAACAGAATGAAAATATTTGGAACATGTGTAATACAAAAGGAATGTGGGAAAAAGACCAACAACCCAATAGGAACACAGGTAAATGATACGAACAAGCAGACAATGTACAGAAAAATACAAAGATGAAAGACGTTCTGGAACTTTCATTTTAAAGAAAAATACAAATCAAAACACCGATGAAACGGTAAAGTTTGCTTATCAGACAAGGCCCTATTGGAGTATCAATGGTAAAGTGGCTGAGAAATCTGTAAGCTAATTTCATTTTATTTAACCCAATGTGTCTCAAATTTATTTATCAAATTATCTCTCACCCCAACTGTTTAGGAAATACAGCCATAGTGTAAAAAAGATGGCCAAACAGAGGTCCACAGCAGTTCTATTTTAATGAAATAGAATTCTTTCTATGTTTTTGTTAATACACTTGTAAATGATTGAGGCTTTAATATATTTACGGTAGTCAGCTACTTAGTAATTCTTTTCCTTCACAAATAACTCAGAGATAAACTCTAACTCTTGATAAAAGTATTATAAATTCAGACTTAAATAAGGACTAAGTGATTCAGATAAAAAGTTCTCCTATATATCTACAAATGAAAGTCTTGTTGGTTAAGAGCAGTAGTTATCTTTCTTTCTTGGGTCTCAGCTGGGGAGGAGGCTGTTACTACTCACCATGTACCATGGGACAAATCAAAAGGGGGAAAGCGTAGCAGGGTGCCTCAGAGGACTGGTAATTTAAAAGAGCCTCTAGGAAGTTGTACTTATCTTTATGGAAACATACCTCCATCTCTGGCAGAGAATCACTGGTTAAAAAGATCTATTCTTGGCCAAAACAAATTTTTACCTTCTATTTTCTATTTATTAACCCAGAAGTCTCTCACTAGCTTATTTGACCAGCCTATGTCATTTACATGGCAGTCTGAAGTTTTAAACTTGCGATTTTCTGTGTTCTTCTTACATCTACTCCAAAATAGTAAAAAGCAGTCTTATCTAAAATATAGCCTATCTGCAAACATGTTTTTGCAAAAATCTAATTTTTATCTATCAAAAATTATGTTTTCTAGTTTCCAGAACAATTTTCAAAGTTTCCATCCAAACATTCTCCAAATGTCATTTTTGCAAAGTAAGTTGGCAATGTGGACATTTTAAACCCCATCTGCCTTTCTTCAGAATTAAAGATGAAAATACCCTACTAACTTTAATTGTAAAACTGATTGACAATTCATGCCTTCAATAGCATTAAAATATATCATTTATTTGCAGATTTCATCACAGAAGTACAAAAGAGCATTCTGATATATTAATAATGTACTTATTTAATATGTGTTAGGTAGAATTGGATGTATTTATGAATGAAAATTTCAATATGCTTAATTTTATTTTCCACACCTTAGAATCCTATTCACTAATTTTTGAAAAATGACTGTTTCATGTACTGGAAGTCACTGAATTGTACACTTTAAAATGGTTAAAATGGCAGGCTTTACGTCATGTGAACTTTATCTCAATTTTTATTTTAAAAGTTACATTATTATCAGTCAGATCGTCTAAAATTAGTTGTAGATGCTGAGGACAAATCATCCCTCCCTAATAACTGGCTTTGAACAACAGACGATTCCTTTGAAGTACCAAGCTCAGCCCCATAAGTCTCATTCTCTGTAGTTCCGCAAATTACAGGCTATTTATTTTGTATCGCACTCTTCCCACAAACTTCGTATTTTGGATACACGGTACTGTAAAACAAGCATTCTTCACTGCTGATGGCAAAACCACTGTCCTAATCTGCCGTTCAGTTTAAAATCTGATAATAATGGTTACTTTACCTCAAGAGAAATCCTACAGGCAAACATGTCATGAGTGGCCCAGTTTGACTGAGAACAGATCCAGGCCACTGGTCATAAAGGGTAAACACTTAAGACATTTAACCCAGCCCAACAGTACTAAATGGAAGGGGATGGTCATCTGGATTATGAATCACCTAATTGACATGTCAGAAAATAAGCATTTTATTGACAGAAGGTGATTGTAGGGGAGAGTCATTTTTCATGTAAATAGCCAGATACCTTCCCTCCCTCTCTTTGTATTCATACTTCTGGGAGAAGGGGGAGCAATCCTCTGCTACACTTTAGTATCACATGATACACTCGTTTATTTCTTACTTTGGTTTTCATTTCAACAGCTCTCCAGAAATCCGTAGTTGTTCACAGTTTCTAAACAAATCTCAATTGTTTATAAGACATCTTTAACTTTCTCTGTACATCCTATCAGTAGTTTAATGAATCATTTTACAAGGAAGGTTAGTATTAGCCCCTCGTCCAACTCTTTCTCAGTTGGACACTTGTCAGTGGTTAGTATGCACACACACACACCACAACTACTACCGCCACCACCCACACAGCACATATATTTCTCTCCCAGACTGGGACTGAACTAACTACAAATGGCTTAATCTGTAACATACTTGAGGTTAGGAGCCTGCTGTTACCTGTCTTTATACCTCCTCCTAGCTCTGCTCTACCTCACTTGTGTTTAAAACAGTTGCTTTTATGTAGTAGGTACTCAGTAAATACTTGCTAATTTTCATTTGTTAATTAAATGTTTGTAACTTTCATTTTAATTTGTCGAGGTGTATGGATTGCAGAACATATTATCAGGTATCTTCATGGCAGGATTAACACATTTGAATTGAAAAAATAATAATTTTAAAATTAACACAAAACATTGCACTGATTTCTCAGTTAAAATCACATTTTATTTTAATTCTAGTATATGCAACAGGTACTCTTATTGAGTATTTTGGAAGTCAACTTAATTGAATTGTCTTGTGGTGAGGTTTTCCAACTAACTCCCTGAATTCTGTAAAGTATCTCATTTTATACTGCATGCTGATATATTTCCCACCTTTAAAGTCCTTCTGTAGGAAGATAACACCTTTAATCTAATTTATTTCTTCAGTAATGAGATCTTGGCTGAACAAGAGCTTTAATATATTCCATTTTACCTTATAGAAGTAATAGCCCTTGGCATTCTTGAGTCAGAAAGTCAGAATCGAAGCTTAAACTGCAGACCTTACACATGACTGATAAAATAAATGGGAGAGGTCCACTGTGTAAACATAAAATAAATAAATGATAAGGAAATACATATGTAGAAATCAGAGATAAGTATTGTATTTCTAGGGAAAACTGCCTACAGTTTTAAATTATTAAGATGTTAGTTGGCATCATATTAATTTTCACAACAAATTATATTTTCTTATTTCTTTTATAATTTATAAAAATTATGGGATTATTGATTTGTCTGTCCTCACCCCTTACCAACTCACCCCTCAGGTGAGGGTGCCCAGTGGTTTCTACTCCACAGTGTGCCTGTGGAGGGGGCAATAATATATACACATACCCAAAGCTCTAGGTCTGTTCAGAATTGGCAAACAATAGTCCCCAACAATATTTGACAGCCTCCAATCCTGCCTTTTTTTTTTTTTTTTTAAAGCAAAGCAAAACAAACAAACAAAAAACAAGATTCAAGAACAACTCTCTTAAAGCAGGTCTTCTTTAAGAAATAAATCAATCCTGGCCGGGCACAGTGGTTCATGCTTATAATCCCAACACTTTGGGAGGCCGAGGCAGATGGATCATTTGAGCTCAGAGGTTGGAGATCAGCTTGGACAACATGGCAAAATCCTGTCTCTACAAAAAGTACAAAAATTAGCTGGGTGTGGTGGAATGAGCCTGTAATCCCAGCTACTCAGGAGGCTGAAATGGGAGAATCACTTGAACCCAGAGGCAGAAGTTGCAATGAACCAAGATGGCTTCACTGCACTCTAGTCTGGGCAACAGAGCACAAGACCCCACCTAAAAAAAAAAAAAAAAAATAGGAAAAGAAAAGAAAAAGAAAGAAATCAATCCTCATTCTATCAAGGGAAAATACAATGAGCAATATGTATTTGAGAGATTATAGCCCACTAAGAAGTCAAAGCGTAACACAATTTGAGAATCTTGAATAGTTAATAACAAGCACTTTTTGTATTTCATGATTGGTTAGGTTAAGAGGACTGCAAATATCTTCATGTCACAGGTGTTTATTATAAACTTCAAGAATGACTTCTTGGTTCTGGGAGTAACCTAGGGGAAGATTCAAGCCTACCTGCTCACAGAGGGAGCTAAGGCCCATTTTTCCAAATAACCAAGTTACTTTATAAAAGAAATTTTATAAAGACAGTGACAAATCAGGTATCCCAAGTAAGGCTTTAGTCATCTCTGGGAAGGGATAACATCTCATATTTCTTTGTATCCCCAGTGCATAGCTTAGTTTATAAGACTAGTATAATATTAATCAGTATTTGGTATTAATGAGAGAGAGAGGGAAAAGTCAGGGAGGTTTTTCAGATTTGGCAATAGGAAAAGCATATTACTTAAGACAGAATAAGGAAATGTTACTTATCCCAGTTGCAATGAAAACCCAGAACTTCCAGAGATAGCATTAAAGGAAAATATTCTGGAATTTGGAAACAGCTGAGCCACATGATGCCAATCATGTTCTCTTGAGATTCACCTTCCCTTTTTGGGCAGGGTTTCTCAGTCTTAGTATTATGGACACTGTAAGCTGTATGGTCCTCTGTCGTGGGGCTGTTCTGTGCATTGCAAGACTCAGTTTAGCAGCATCCCTTGTCTATCCATTAGATAACTGTAGCATCCTCCCCACCAGTTAAGAAAACCAAAAATGTCTCCAGACATTGCCAAATGTTCCCTGGGAGGCAAAATTGCCCACAGATGGAACTACCATTTTAGAGTCTCTCCTCAATTATCTCTGGCCTCAGGACACTCACTCCTTTAAAACTGGCCCAAGTAACAAATAGAAGAGCTAGGGAAATGCCATGTCCAAGAGTGTACAGGCCATGGTAAATGATCCTTGGCTTCTTTAGAATGTGCACAAAGCCGGATAAAAGGGAGAACTCTCCTGTATTTTTTAAGGGGGTTTAAAACTGGCATGTGTATAGAAACTGCCGTGTGAAAGATATAAACCTTAATTCTCAGTGGCAAAAGTAATCTGAAATACATAATTATTAAATAGAATGATAGAAATGTAAAAACAAACAAACAAAAACCTACTGGCTCAAGTGTGCTCAGAATTCATTGCTTCTGGGATATAACAAAGGGGAAATAAATCCAGAGAAGACCACGAATCTAACTAATCTTATTTACAAGCTATGGCTGACTGAAGCTCAGAGAAACAAATGATATTTTGAGATTTCTTCCTACCTCCTGGTTTGCCTCCTTTTGATAGATACCACCTTTAAGGCTTTCTCAAAGAAAAATCTTCCCAGACACATGAAACCCTTAAAGGCTAGAGAAGTCACAAGAAACCCTTAAAGGTTCTTTCTCCAGCCAACATTACCTGGTCTTCTGTCTCACTGCCTATCTGGGATATTTCTCTTCCTTCAGGTAACTGAAACAGGAATTATCTCATCTGGATAACCATACATTAATAAAATAAAATAACCATGACATTTATTCAATAAGAGGAAAGCAACTATAGTTTCAAGGGAGTTATTTCCTTATACAAGGTCACATGTTACATCTAATCTGATTATTGTAAAAGTTACACATGCTCTCACATTTTTCTCAGAATATCTACTGCTTCTTACTGATCTCTGAGATTTCCAGTGAAGGACGTGGTGAACAAGAGAATGAGAAGAATCTGTTTTTGAATGCTCAATTGGCTGGTGTCTACACAACACATCTGCATGTTGTGATGGACGTGTTAGATGATCAGAGACCAACATTTCTGCCGTAAAGCCTTTCATTTGTTTTTCATCACAGTGACACACAATTTCCTGCATTCTCTGCCCCCTGGGGTGTTTTCTGCAAAGAGAAAACATTACTTTTGACTTTTAGCATATCTGCCCTAAATTAGCCTCATAAGTTCTCTGTGTTCTCCAAGACCAAAGGAGAAAAAATAACAGAGCAAAACTGAAAATTAAGTAGAACCAACAAATTCTATGTTTTTTGGAGAAAGTCTCTGGAGAACAGTTGTAGTAGGCTGACAGCAATCCTTCAAGCACAAACCAATGAATAAGACCAATTCTAACAGGTGTTTGAAAATGAATTCACAGAGAGTTTAGGAACCATTCTGAAGTCTCCAAAAATATTTGGAAGTACACTTGGGCTCAGAGAGATGCATATTCCAAGTGATAAAGAAACCAGTACAAAAGTGTGTTTATTTTTGAGGAAGGGCTTGGGACAGCATCAGCTTAACAATCACTCACAGCCTTGAGTCCTACGGCAGCCACTCATTTGCTATTTGGTGTTAAACAAATCATTTGGCCTCTTCTGCTCTCAGTTCCCTCATCTGTAAAATGAGAGTCTAGATAATTTTTTGTTGTTGAGTTCTAGGAGTATATGTGCTTTTTTTTTAGATTGGAAGTTCTCATAATTATCTTTAATATAAATGTGTGGAATAAGAATTTTGTCATGCAAACTTTTTTTCCAAAATACTCTCTGACCTTAACTCTTTTACCTTCCATTACATATGTTATTCATCGATTTAACACTGTCTACTCTGCCTAAACCATCCTCCTGAGCACTTACTTCTGTTTCACTCACTTATACTTCCACCGTCTTTACTTGTCTAAAGCCTACTCATTTGTTAAGTCTTGGCTCAAGTATTGACCTCTTCTAGTACATATTCCATTTGCTGAACAGAGCACTTTCCTTTCTCTGGGCTTCCTGCAACACCCTCTGCATGTATCTATCTGTACTTAGCATGATATATTAAAATGATCTGTTTCAGGAAGTTATATAAGTGGAATCATATCTCATTTATCTTTGTATCTGCAGTGCCTAGCCTAGTGACTAGTAAATAATGAGCCATTGAAAAAAATACATATTCAGTTACTCTTGTTGAATGTATCTGTGATTATAGTGCCTAGCCTTACAGAAACAGGAACTCTAACCAGTGTGTTACTATAAAATGAGGTGATTCTACCAGTTTTATATTGTGTTCTAAGGCAGGACAGAGGACTAAAGAAAAATTCAAAAAGTGAATGATTATTCAACTTTTAGAAGAAAACTTTAAATAAACATAAATCGCATGGCCAAAGTAAAAGATTAAGTCCTATAAGGGTTTATAAGGCTTACACAGTCTGACTTGACCCCTACCCACTACCTCTGTGACCTCATCCACTTCATTCTCTTCCTTCCTCTCCTAGTTCAGTCCATCCAAAGACAGACACATCCAGCCTTAAGGCATTTATATTTAGTATTGTATCTGCCTAAATCACCACTCTCTCATTAACCACATCTTGTTCTTCATCTCCTTTTAGATCTTGCTCAGAAGTTACCTTCTTAGTGAAATCTTCCCTAACCACCCTATTTAAAATTGCAAAAGCCAACCTACTTCACTCCTTATTCCCCTTCTCTGTTTATTTTTCTCTGGATTTCATCAACATTCAACATACTACATATTTTACTTATTTGTCTTGCTTATTGTTCGTCTGTCTCCAGTAGAATCTAAGCTCTAAACATATTAACTACTGTGTATAACCCTATTTACCCTATGCCTAGAATAATACCTGGGACACAATAGGTGCTTAGTAAATAATTAATTAATTAATAGCTAAGCAAATAGAGAGTCAATATGCCTGACCTTGATCAAATTACCTACATATTTCCTAGTGGCTAATATATCTGACCAAAAACTGAACTCAGCATTTGAGTATCAAACTTTCTACCTGACATCCCCTCCTGAATGGCTACTATGTGACTCAAGCTTAGCAAGTCTAAAACCATTTGCTTAGTCCAATTGGCATAGTCCATTGGGCTTCCATAACAAAATATCATAGACCGAGTAGCTTACAGACAACAGAAATGTATTTCTTACAGTTTTGGAAGCTGGGAAATCTAAGATCAAGGTACCAGCAAATATTACACGGCTATAGTAACCAAAACAGCATGGTATCAGCATAAAAATCGATACATAGACCAATTTAACAGAAGGGAGAACTCAGGAATAAAGCCATAAACTTACAGCCAACTGATCTTTGACAAAACTGACAGAAACTTACATGGGGAAAAGGACACCCTCTTCAATAAATGGTGCTGGGAAAGTTGAGAGCCACATGCAAAAGAATAAAACTGAACCCCTATGTCCCTGTGTCTCACTATATAGAAAAATCAACTCAAGGTGGATTAAAAACTTAGACATAAGATTTGAAACTCTAAAAATACTTGAAGAAAACATAAGGAAAACTCTTCCTGGACATTGATGTAGGCAGGCAAAGAATTTATAACAAATACCTCAAAAGCACAGGCAACAGAAACAAAAATAGACAAATGGGACTTAATTAAACTAAAATGCTTCTATGTAATGCAAAGGAACTAATTAAGAGTGAAGAAATGGGAGAGAGATCCAAGATGGCTGATCACTAGCAGCTCGAGATTGTAGCTCCCAGTGAAAGCGCAAAGAACGAGAGGACGCCATACCTTCACATGAATTCTTGTTGCTCACGCACCAGGAGATTCCCAGCGGAGGAGCTCCACGGGTCGCCAGCGCGACTCTTGTGACCGGCGAGGTGGTTTTGCGGGCGCCTCGGAGCGTCGGTTCTTGGTGCAGAGTCAGAAAAGCACCATCAATCTTAACGCCGCTGATTTAGTCAGTGCAGTGGGTTGCTCAGATTTCGGCGCTGAGAATCAATAAGTCGGACGTCCACTCAGAAAACCAATTACAAAGACGGTAAATACAAAGACCACAGATGGATAATTTATAACGAAGGGAAGAAAACAGCCAAAAAAGGCTGAGAATACCCAAGATCAGAACGCCTCTCCCTCAACGGGGGATCACAGTTCCTCATCAGCAACGGAACAAGGCTTGATGGAGAACAAGTGTGTTCCAATTACAGAAGCAGGCTTCAAAATGTGGATAATGAGAAACTTCTGTGAATTAAAAGAACTTGTTTTAAACCAATCCAAAGAAACTAAGAACTTTGAAAAAAGATTTGACGAAATGTTAAAAAGAATACACAATTTAGAGAGGAGTATAAGTGAATTGATGGAGCTGAAAAACACAATAGGAGAATTTCGTGAAGTATGCACAAGTTTTAACAGCCGAATTGATCAAGCAGAAGAAAGGATATCAGAGGTCGAAGACCAACTCAATGATATAAAACAAGACAAGATTAGAGAAAAAAGGATAAAAAGGAACGAGCAAAGTCTCCAAGAAATATGGGACTATGTGAAAAGACCTAATCTACGCTTGATAGGAGTACCTGAAAATGAGGAAGAGAATGAATCCAAGCTGGAAAATACGCTTCAGGACATTATTCAGGAAAATTTTCCCAACCTAGTAAGGCAGGATAATATTCAACTCCAGGTAATACAGAGAACACCACAGAGATATTCCTCAAGAAGAGCAACTTCAAGGCACATAATCGTCAGATTCACCAGGGTTGAAATGAAGGAGAAAATACTAAGGGCAGCCAGAGAGAAAGGCCAGGTTACCCACAAAGGGAAGCCTATCAGACTTATAGCAGATCTCTCAGCAGAAACCCTACAAGCCAGAAGAGAGTGGGGACCAATATTCAACATCCTTAAAGAAAAGAACTTTCAACCCAGAATTTCACATCCAGCCAAACTAAGCTTCACAAGTGAAGGAAAAATAAAGTTTTTTGTGAATAAGCAAGCACTCAGAGATTTCATCACCACCAGGCCTGCTTTACAAGAGCTTCTGAAAGAACCACTACACATAGAAAGGAACAAACAGTATCAGCCTTTCTAAAAAAATACCAAAAAGAGCATCAATATAATGAAGAATTTACATCAACTAATGGGCAAAATAGCCAGCTAATATTAACTGGCAGTATTAAACTCACATATATTATTATTGATTCTAAATTTAAATTGACTAAATCCCCCAATCCAAAGACAGACAGGCAATTTGAATAAAAAACTAAAACCGATCAGTATGCTGCATCCAGACCCATCTCACATTCAAGGATACACAAAGATTTAAAACAAGAGATGGAGAAGGATTTACCAACCAAACAGAGAGCTAAAATAAATAAATAAAAAGCAGAAGTTAAAATTAAGCAACAAAGATCAAAAGAAGCAAAGAAGGACATTATATAATGATAAAAGGATCAATGCAACAACAAGAAGAGCTAAAGATCCTAAATATATACGCATCCAATACAGGAATACGTAGACCAGTACCACATCATATCAACTTAGAAGTTTAAACGAAATGTTCGTTGGCTCCTTGTTTATTATTCTCTTCCCTCATTTTCTTTTATATCTCCATTATTAAGGACAATTATAGGCATACCCATATTTAGATTGCATTTTAGCCCGGGCAATAAAGCAATACCCCCATTCTCTCTCCCTCTTCCTCTTTCTCTTTCTTCCTCTTCTTTATTCTTTTTCTTATAAAAAAATTTAAAAAAATTTAAAAAAAAGAATATTTCCCTACATATATACCTATAATTATATCTTAGTCCATAATCGGAGGAATGCCTAGAGTGGACACAGTACAGAGCATGAATTAGGGATAAGCAGCTTATAGTCAGAGGAATGCCTAGAGCAGACACAGTGCAGAGCATGGTTTAAGGGAAGACAGTTATACCAGGACAAGAATCCATGGCCCAGGCGGCAGTGTTCAGTATTGTAAAGATACCCACTGTATGGCAGGCTTGGGGCGAGAGCCACTCCTCCTGATAAAGGAGTTGTAGGACCTTGCTCCAGTTCTTGTGGAAGGCTGCCCTCAGAACGGCAATCCACCTTGGTGACCGTGAACTTTATCAGCTCTTGCTACTGTGCTGCTTGAAAAGCATCTTCCCATAGAAGCCATTGGAAGCTGCCAGAAGGTGGTGGTAACCTTGACAGCTCTGTCACTGCTATGTGATTTAAGCATCCTCCTATAAATCTTCTTAGAAGTAGTTTCCCATAGATAGAAGTATCAAAAAAAAAAAAAAAAGAGTGAAGAAATGACCTGTTGAATGGGAGTAAATATTTTTGAACTGTTCATCTTGAAGGGAACTAATAGTCAGAATAGACAAGGAATTCTAATAACTCAAAGGTAAAAGAAAAAAACAAATAATTTCATTAAAAAGTGGGCAAAGGATAAGAATGGACATGTCTCAAAAGAAGACATTTAAATGGCCAACTGGGTTAGGATTTCAATATATGAATTTGGGTGGAATGCAAGTGTTTAGATCATAGCAATCCCTTCCACAAACTTATTCCTCCCCCAGTCTTCCCCAGCTCAGTATGTAGATTGAGTAACCATCAGTATGCAGTACAGTAACCAACAATCTCAGTATGTACACTGAGTTACAATCTAGCCAGTTACTCAAGCCAAAACCAGGCAGTCAGTTGGGCCAGAGATTATGCTATGTGTTCACAAACCTATTCACTTTTTTTAAACCTGAACATACAGCCAGATTACATTTCCCAGTGCCCCCTACAGGAACATGGTTATGTTATTGAGCTCTGGCCAGTGAGAATGTAGGTGAAAGTGATGTACTGCACATCTGGCCTGGCTCCTAAAATGTCCTATGTGATCCTCCATACTCTCTCTTTCTATTCTTTGGAGGCCACCTGTTGAAAATGGAGGCTTCATAAGATATGGAGCAGATCTCCTCATTCTCCTGTAGATCCATATTGGACTTGTGATATGAGAAAGAAGAAAATGGGTTAAGTCATTGAGATTTGGAGGGGGATGTTTGTTACAGCAGCTACTACCCTACCTAATACCTGCTTTTGTTACTTTTCTTTCCCTCCCAAGTGCAACCCCTCATCTAAATTCTGAAAATTGTCTCATCACAATATATCTCCAATTCTTCCTCTCTTCTTGATCTTCATTGCCAACACTCTAGTCAAGGATCAACCAGGTCTTACTTGGATATCTACAGTATCCTTTTAATTTTCATTCTTGTAACCCTCAAGTTTATTCCCCAAACATTCAGAATAATAGTGATCAGTTTCCTGTACACTTATAATTAAATCCTCTACTCTCACATGACCTATACCTCACCCCTGGCCTATCTCATTTTCCTCTTTATTCACTACACTTCCGCCTTTTTGACCTTTTCTTTACCACCTCACAGTCCCTTTGTTCCCTCATCCTGTTGTTCCCTCCTCCAGAAGAGTGCTTACAGTGACTTATCATATGGCCAATCTCCTTTCATCTTTCAGTCTTATCTTAAGCCTCACTTCATCAGGAAGACCAGTTTTGAGTGCTCAGTCTAAAGCAGGTCCCCAGATTATTCTTAGTCTTGACACTTTGCTTTTTCCATCATATCACTTCACAGTTAGTAATTATATGTTTATATTTGCCTGTTCAAAGTCCACTGATTATACAGTAAATTCTGAGACTGTTAGGATCTTACCCATTGTGGTCACTACTGACTATCCAGCACATGCACAGTGCCTGGCACATGGCAAGTACTCAATAAATATTTGCTGAATAGATGAATGAATTAATGTAAATTGATCACTGACTCTGTCTGGAATTAATCATTTCCTTTTTCTCCTAATACTATGTGTTCCTTCAGATATCACTTCATTCATCATTATGGGAGCATCTTTTTTTTATTTACAGGCTCACCTCCAATTTTACCTTATCTTTGTTTATAACAGAAAAACATTTCTAATGACAGAAAATGAACAACACAATCTCAATGGCACACTACCAGAAGTATTTTCATTATTTTTGTTGGTGGTAGAGGGAGGACTATGTAGATGAAAAGACTGGAAATAGATGTTGAGTATCAGCCACATAAGAGTAAATGCATGTGATTCAAGCAGTTAAAAAGAGTCGGATAACATGCTTCAGTAAAAGACTTCCCTAAGAACCTTTCCAGAAGTTTCCAGAATGTCATAATCTAGAGACAAAGCTGAGTTTGGAAAATGGAATTTAGTCAGGAGCAGTTATTAGTAATGCTTAGATTCTACTAAGGGCCTTTCCTATTTTAATTTTGTATTTTTTTTTTCTTTTGACCACTTGGGGTTCTTGAGCTAAGTCAGTTCTTCCTATTACTTCTCAGTCTTTATCTACACTGTTAGATATTTTATATAGTTTAAATCACAAGGTCATAAAATTTATATTTAATTTTTATGTTACTCCACAGGCTTTCTACTATGATAAAGGTTGAATAATAATGAACCAAGTTGGTATGTTTCTTCTCCGTGTGCAGCATAGCATAGAGGCTAAAGACCCATGCTTCACAGCCACAGAGCCTGGGTTCAAACACTATCTTTGCTACTTACTAGGACCTTAAAAAATAACACGAACTCTTTATAAACTATTTTCCCTATCTGCAAAATAGAATTAATAATGATACCTGCTTCATAGAGTCACAAAGAGGATTCAGTGAGATATCAAATATAAAATATTTACATCAGTACTAGGCAAATATAGCATTTTTTATCACTGGATATTTATGTTCCCAATTTTTTTTAGAATTACCAATAAAACTTACAATAAACAATGCGTAAAGCTATTTTCTTCATTGCTAACCATTTATCTAAAAAGTTCTTTGCCTTTTCATCTTTTTTCCAAGACTAAACCATATCCCTCCCTTAGTAACTATTTCCTTTAAACAACTGACAATTGGAAGTTGGACTATGAACAAGCTTCCATTGGGCCAATTTTAAGTAGCAGGAACTCATTCATTTATGCTGGGGCTTGAATTCTGAGTTTGAACTCAAAGTAAACAAACAGGTGAAGAGGTTGGGATGATGAAAGACAATAGACCATTACCCAAGCCTAATGGTGTTGTAAAGGAGATAAATGTCTTTGAAGTAGCACCCTTAAAACCTGTGACCTTTAGATTGACCTTTCCTTTCAGATTATGGTATGCAGGTTGTTGTGGAGTCTGTGCAAAGTCAGCAATTAGAAAGAGGGACCTTGAGAGAAATGAGTCTTTGAGTAAGGTACCTATTCAGAGGTATGACTGTTTCTTCTGCTAGCTACCCATTGGCTTCCAAATTCCCCAACTGCTTTCAAGATGTTGGAGGTCTATGGCTCGCTCTCTCACCGGTGTGCTTTCTCCAAGACAGAAAATGCACTGAGTCCCACCCCATTGTTACAGTCCACGCTGTAAGCACAGAAAAAAACCAACACTGGAATCTGTACAAATTGCCCTTTACTTGTGAGGAGTAAAGTAAATGGAACAGATGGTTAATAACACTAAACACTAGTCACCTGCAAAGAAAATGGTGTCTAGAAGAATTATTCATTTTGCTAAGGTCATTGAAGAAAATACAGGATTGATGAGTTTGCTAGAAGACACCAGAAACCATACACCTTTGATCAGAATGAATGATTTAGGAGGTAGTAAAGTACTATGGAGATTATTTGAAACAACTCACATTTGTACAGTATGTTTCATTTTCAAGCAGAATTATGAGATGTGAAAGAGGATGATTATTATTCTCCCAGTATCCAGAATTCTTAATATTTATAAGTTAAACCCATGCCATGCTGGGCCTACTGGAGCCTGAGACAAAAGAAAAAAGTCAGCAATACTGATCCTATTTTTATTTAAAACTTTGATATTGGGGATTTGCCTTTATTTTGCAGATTTTAATTTTTAAATATTGCATTAAAATGTTATTTACTTTGATTACTGAGTTCTTTTATGCTTTCCACCTTATCCATGAATTGTATATTAGAATGTCCCTTTTAAATAATATTTTTAAATGTCATTGCCCTTACAACCCAATATTATGAGTTAGCAAACTTGGTTAAATATTATAGAAGTATGTGGAAATTTTACACCTAGGACATATTCTGCTTTACCTTCAACAGCTCAGATGTCAGTGAACCATCCCCAAGGAATTGACTATTTTTTCTTATTCTATTCTTAGTTGAAGTAGAGAGCAATAGGCAACATGACTGATTTCTGTTTAGTTTGTTTAATTTCTTCTTTAAAAATGTTCCCCCCAAAAATACTTATACAGAATTTTATCTTAATCAAAGCTAAGCAGAGCTTATGATGAAGAATGTCTTCCCTGTCATGTTTTCCTAATATAATTTCCAAGAGCAACATTTTTTACAAAAACCATTTCTTCTTGTATTTCTGCCATTATTTTAAATAAGAATTTGCCTCTTCATTTATCAAATAGATGCATTATTTACCGTTGTTATGATAGAGATCAAATTATCTAACCCCAACGTACCTTTTCCTTTCCTTCACCCTCTCAATACAGTTATCAGATTTTTTAGTAAAATCAATAACTGTTGTTTCCATCATCGTGAAAACATAAAATATTGTTCTCTGCATAGCAAATGCTATAATATAATTATGTTTCTTATACTTTTTGATTTTTACTAGTATTTCTTAATTACCCCTTTTTATCATCATCACCTATATCTTTTATCTCATAATTATCTATAAACAATATCCTTAGATGTTTCAAACCTCTCCATCATATGCCTATGTTTAAACATAACCAGATGATGTATCAATTTTCTGTTGTTCCTGGATATCTTCCTCATGAAACTCTTCCTTCTATTTCTCAATTCTTTTTTTTTTTTTTCTTTTTCTTTTTTTTTTTATTGCATTTTAGGTTTTGGGGTACATGTGATGAACATGCAAGATTGTTGCATAGGTACACACATGGCAGTGTGATTTGCTGCCTTCCGTCCCCTCACCTGTATCTGTCATTTCTCCCCATGCTATCTCTTCCCACCTCCCCACCCCCCGCCCCTCCCCCATTTCCCCCCAACAGACCCCAGTGTGTAGTGCTCCCCTCCCTGTGTCCATGTGTTCTTATTGTTCAACACCCGCCTATGAGCGAGAATATACGGTGTTTGATTTTCTGCTCTTGTGTCAGTTTGCTGAGAATGATGGTTTCCAGGTTCTTCGAAACCAATGAGAACGAAGACACAACATACCAGAATCTCTGGGACACATTTAAAGCAGTCTCTAGAGGAAAATATATAGCAATGAGTGCCCACATGAGAAGAAAGGAGAGATCGAAAATTGACACCCTATCATCAAAATTGAAAGAGCTAGAGGAGCAAGATCAAAAAAACGCAAAACCTAGCAGAAGACAGGAAATAACTAAGATCAGAGCAGAACTGAAGGAAATAGAGACACAAAAAACTCTTCAAAAAATCAATAAATCCAGGAGCTGGTTTTTTGAAAAGATCAACAAAATAGACAGACCACTAGCCAGATTAATAAAAAAGAAAAGAGAGAATAACCAAATTGATGCAATAAAAAACGATAAAGGGGATATCACCACAGATTCCACAGAAACCCAAACCATCATCAGAGATTATTACAAACAACTCTATGCACATAAACTAGTAAACCTGGAAGAAATGGATAAATTCCTGGACACCTGCAACCTCCCAAGCCTAAACCTGGAAGAAGCCGAAACCCTGAATAGACCAATAACATGGTCTGAAGTCGAGGCAGCAATAAAGAGCCTACCACCCAAAAAAAGCCCAGGTCCAGATGGGTTCACAGCTGAATTCTACCAGACATACAAGGAGGAGCTGATACCATTCCTTCTGAAACTATTCCAGACAATCCAAAAAGAGGGAATCCTTCCCAAATCATTTTACGAGACAAACATCATCCTGATACCAAAACCCGGCAGAGACTCAACAAGAAAAGAAAATTTCAGGCCAATATCCATGATGAACATAGATGCAAAAATCTTCAATAAAATACTGGCAAACCGATTGCAACAGCATATCAAAAAGCTCATCCACCATGATCAAGTAGGATTCATCCCGGGGATGCAAGGCTGGTTCAACATACGCAAGTCTATTTCTCAATTCTAAACCAGTGTTGGTTCTCTGGACTCAAAGATGGCTATAACCCTGAACTTAGATTTTACAAGATCTTGTCTAGAATTTCCTATATACTGAAGCTCAAGTTTTTCCCTTCCTTATTTTACTCTCTAATTGTGCTAGAGCACATACTTTTAACTTCCTCAGTAAGGGTGAGTGGAAGCAACGTTTGTAGTATATTATTTAATTCCCACATAGTTTGAATTTTCCAGATTTTTTAAATGTCATTGATTTCCAATTTAGTTCCATTTCTAAACATACAGTTTGAAGGACTTGAATTCTTTCAAATTTATTGAAACATATTTTATGACCTAAAACATGATCTATCTTGCTAAACTGTGTGTTGATTTATTTGATATGTATGTACTTGGTCCTTGATAAACTTGTTCCCTGTGTACTTGAAAAGAATGTGTACTCTACTGTTGTTGGAAGGAGCAGTCTATAAGTGTCAACTAGATCAGAGTGGTTGATAGCATCGTTCAAGTTTTCTATATCCTTCCTGACTTTCTGTCTCATTATTTCATACATTGAGAAAAGGGTATTAAAGTCTATGACTGAAATTGTGGCTTTGTCTATTTCTCCTTGCAGTTCTATTGGTTTTTGCTTCAAATATTTTGAAACTATATTATTAAGTGCTGACATAGTTAGTATTGCTATGTCTCCTTGATTTACTGACTCCTTTATTATTAAGAAATGACCTTCTTTGTCCCTGGTCAAATTTTTTGCTCCGAAGTTTGCTTTTTCTGATACTAATATAGCCAGTGCAGATTTCCATTAAATCATACTAGGATTAGTATATGTTCTTCTGTCCTTTTCGTTTTAATCTATTTGTGTCTTTATATTGACATGGGATCTCTTGTAGGCAACATATAATTGGAGTCTTGCTTTTTTATCCAATCTGATTATGTCTGCATTATAATCAGGATGTTTAGGACATTTACATTTAGTATGTTTATTGGTATCACTGTCATGATATTAGTTTTCTATATGTCCTGTTATTTGTTTACCTTTTCCTCCTCTTTTATGCCCTTTTATTTTGTATTGAGTATATTTGTTGTTCCATTATATCCCCTTTGTTAACTAATTAGCTGTGATTTTTTGTTATTTTAGTGGCTACTTTGTGGTTTATAGCATAACCTTCAAGTTACAACAATCTCCCTGCTAGTAATATCATGCCACTTCACATATGGTTTAAGAACCTTACAATAGTTTACTTTTATTTCTCTCTTTCTAGCACTTGTGTTAATGTAGTATATTTTACTTCTACATATATTATGTACCCCATGCTACGTTGTTATTATTTTTGTTTAAGTAGTAAGTTATCTTGTAAAGAGATGTAAATAATTTTTTAAAGTCAGGCACTAACCAATGGGTTTACTTTTTTATTTTATTTTTGGCCGAGCACAGGGGACTTTATGATGGTACAGTACATGGCAAGGTGGGGCTCCCTAGGCCCCTGTCATTCTTCAGGGTTTCTGGTATGAAAACTGTGTCAAGGGAAGATTCTCAGTGTAGGGGTGAATGATTGTGGCAGGGACTTTCCCAGCCACTGAAGGCCCCTCTCCTCCATACATGCTGTCACTGGGGCTGGTGGTCCAGGGGGTTCTTACTCCTTGAAGGCCATGTGGACTATAAGGTCTAACACCCTGTTGATATAGCCAAATTCATTGTCATACCAGGAAATGAGCTTGACAAAGTAAGTGATCATTGAAGACATTCTACCAGCATTGAAGGGAGAAGAGTGGGTGTCACTGTTAAAGATAGAGGAGACAATCTAGTGCTTAGTGTAGCCCAGGATGCCCTTTAGGGAAGCTCTCCAATGCCTACTTCACTACCTTCTCACTATCATAATATCTGTCAGGTTTCTCCATATGGCAGATCAAGTCCATGATTGATACACTGGCAGTGAGGATATGGAAGGCCATGCCAGTGAGCTTCCCATTCAGCTCAGGCATGACCTTGCCCACAGACTTGGCAGCACCAGAAGATACAGAAATTATATTCTGGAGAGCTCTGTGGCCCTCATACCACAGTTTCCCAGAGGGGTCATCCACAGTCTTCTGGATAGCAATGATGGCATGGACTGTGGTCATGAGTCTCCATCTACAATGCCAAAGTTGTCATGGATGACCTTGGCCAGGGAGACTAAGCAATTGTTTGTTCAGGAGGCATTACTGACGATCACGAGGTTCTTTTTTTAAATTCTCATGGTTCATGCCCACCAAAAACACAGGGGCATTAACAGAGGCATAAGAGATGATGATCCCTTTTGCTCCCCACGCTAAGTAACCCCCAACCATCTCCAAGATACTGAAGATATTCCACAGCATAATCAATTCCAGTATCAACCCATTTGATTTTGGTGGGATCTTGCTCCTGGCAGATGGTGATGGTATTGCCATTGATGGCACACTTCCTGTTCACAGCCTTGACAGTGCCATGGAACTTGTCATAGGTGGAATTATACTGGAACATGTAGAAATATGTAGTTGAGGTCAATGAAAATTCATTGATGGTGACAATATTTACTTTGCCAGAGTTTAAAGCTGGTGCTCCATGAGAAGTTGCAGCTGTGTATCAAATAGGAGGAACAGAGACTAGTTGTCATTTCTGATGCTCATCATTACTTTGGATAGGTCCATATTTCTATCTGGTATGATCTTCCTTCAGCCTGAAGGGCTTTCTTTAACATTTCTTATAGTCTGTGGGTGATAGACTCTTTTCACTTTTATAATTCTGAAAAATTATTTAATTTAACTTCAGTTTCTGCTTTGAAGGATATTTTCTCTGGTTATTGGAGTCTAGGTTGAAATTTTCTCTTTCAATACTATTTAAAATGTTGCTCTACTATCTTCTTGTTTACATTATCATTGTTTCTAAGGAGAAACCTTCTCTAATTCTAATCTTTCTCCCTCTGTCTGAAAGATGTCTTTTTTCCTCTGGATATTTTTACTTTATTGCTGGTTTTGAACAATTTGATTATGACATACTTGGGTGTAGGGTTTTCCTTTTTTTTTCCCTAAGATTTGGGTTTGTTGAGCTTCTTGGATCTGTGGGATTATAGTTTTAATCAAATTTGGAAAATTTCAGGCCATCATTCTTCAAAGGTCTTTTCCTCCATCCTCTTTTGATGCCCCAATTACCCATAATACAGACCCCTTGAAATTGTCCCTCCACTCACCGTTCTGTTCATTTCTTTTGAGGCTTATTTCTTTTTTTTTAAATTATTATTATTGTTTCTATTGCTACATTATCAAGTTCATTAATATTTTCTTCTGCAATGTCTAATATGCTGGTAATCCTACCAAGTAGTATTTTGATCTCGAACATCATGGTTTTACTCTCTACTGTGTGGAATACAGTTATAGCCATTGTTTTAATGTCTTTGCCTGATAATTATGTTCTGTATCAATTTTAATTGATTGTGAATTTTCTCTTCAACATGTGTTGCATTTTGCTTCTTTTTTGTATGTCTAGTCGTTTTTGCTTGAATGTTAGACCTGATCAATTTTACCTTTTTGGATGCTGGATATTTTTGTATCTCTATAAATATTCTTAAATTTTATTCTAGAAATAACCTAAAAATAGTTTGATTTATTGGACTATTGCTACTAATATTTGATAAGCAAGATCAGAACAGCATTTGATTTAGGGATAATTATTTTTCACTAATAAGGACAGAGCCTTCTGATACTCTTCCTAGTGACATTTGCCAGTCTGGCTGGTGAAATAAAAACTACTCCCAGACCTATGTGAGCTTAAGGTACTGTTCCCTCTAATTATTTTTAATGGCTCTTTCCCCAGATTCTGTAGGGATGCTGATCAGTAATTTACTGAATACTTGAGAACTTCTGCAGTTCTCTAGAGTTGTAGCTCTGTTCTCTCTGTACTCTGCCCTGTGAGCTCCAGTTATTTTGATCTCTCCAGACTATCAGTCAGCTTAATCTCCTTAACCCTTAGTTTAATCTCCCTAAATTCAGTTTCGTGTCTGGAAAACTCTCTCAAGACAGTAAGCTGAAGCATGCTTGATTGTTCCTCATCTCTCAGGGATCATTGGTTTTTTTGTTGGCTGGTATCTGATGTCTTGAAAACATTGATTTTCAGTTGTTTTGGGTGGGAGGATACATGTAATCCCTATTATGACATCCTATATGGAGGCAGAAGTCCCTCCATGGTCTTTTAGTATTTAATGTTGAGAAATCCAAAGCTCTTCTCATTTTTGTTTCTTCATACATAAATGGTTTTAGGAGCTCTTTTTATTACTGGTATTCTGAAAATTCTTGAAATTTCATGTGGAGTCTATTTTTTTATTGTACTTGGTACTCAGTGAGCCTTCTCAGTTTTAAGGTTTATAGTTGTTTTTTTTTTTTTTTTTTTTTTTTTTTTTTTTTTTTTTTGAGGAGGAGTTTCGCTCTTGTTACCCAGGCTGGAGTGCAATGGCGCGATCTTGGCTCACCGCAACCTCCGCCTCCTGGGTTCAGGCAATTCTCCTGCCTCAGCCTCCTGAGTAGCTGGGATTACAGGCACACACCACCATGCCCAGCTAATTTTTGTATTTTTAGTAGAGACGGGGTTTCACCATGTTGACCAGGATGGTCTCGATCTCTTGACCTCGTGATCCACCCGCCTCGGCCTCCCAAAGTCCTGGGATTACAGGCTTGAGCCACCGCGCCCGGCCCAAGGTTTATAGTTTTAATATTGAGATTTTTTTGAGACTTTTCTCCAATGACTATGTTTTGAAGAAGGAAATACCTAAGTGAGCCTGAACCATTTGGTAATTCCAAATAGTAAAGAAGATATCAAAGATTACTAATGTCATGTCAGAAGAGTTTAGTAGCCAAACCCACTGACCAAAAGTGGCACAATTTAAGCTTCAATAAATGTAATAATATTAATGCCTTGGCTAGAACAAAGTAAATATATTTAAATCTATGGGTTCATAAAAACTGTGAAGCAAATCAAAACCTAATTAGTCATCACTGTAGGATATTAGAGAGCCAATTCATTATTTAGAAAATTACAAAGAGAAAAAGTCAAATATTAACCATACCTTTCCTATATGTAAGCAAATGCCAAATGAGAGGAATTTCTTTTTATACAAATATCCAACTAATAAATAGAGGACTAATAAAATTAGAATATCAGTATTTTGCATCACTTAATAATGGGTGAGCATCAGCAACTATAAACATCATACAAAAAGAGGGAGATATTATATGCCACCAAATAAAAGAACATGGCACCACCTGAAAATATTTCTTTCCAAAAAATGTCAACCTAAATCTGATCTGGCCTTTTGATCTAATTTACAGGAAATGTAGACAATGAAGATGTTAAACTATACCACAAAAATGTAACCAGTAAATCTTACCACACTGTCCTGTAGGGAAACCCTGGTTTTTACAACAAATTGCAAACAAAAAAGAGAAAAAGATGGAGAGAGATCCTATAGATGAAAAGAGCTTAAAAACAATTCAACTAATTTTAAGGGAGAAATCGAAGTTGAAGCCTATTTCAAACAAATTACTAAACAAAATTATGACATTTAGAAAACAATTTGGGAAAATTTGACCACTGTCTATTGGATGATATTAACAAATCATCATTTATTTTGGTTCTGATAATAGTACCGTGGTTATTTTCTAAAGAGTCAGTCTTTTTTTTTTTTCTTACTTTAGTAATTTATTTTTTCTTTCTTTTTTTTTTTTTTTTTTTTTTTTTTTTTTGAGACTGAGTTTCGCTCTTGTTACCCAGGCTGGAGTGCAATGGCGCAATCTCGGCTCACTGCAACCTCTGCCTCCTAGGTTCAGGCAATTCTCCTGCCTCAGCCTCCTGAGTAGCTGAGATTACAGGCACACACCACCATGCCCAGCTGATTTTTTGTATTTTTTTTTTTTTAGTAGAGACGGGGGTTTCACCATGTTGACCAGGATGGTCTCGATCTCTTGACCTTGTGATCCACCCACCTCGGCCTCCCAAAGTGCTGGGATTACAGGCTTGAGCCACTGCGCCTGGCTAAACTCTGGTTTTCAAGCAGCATTGCTTTGAGAGATGCCCATTTAAAAAGCATAGCAATTATGGGGAAGTATCAGAGAAACAATGTTAGAACTGGCATGAAGGTATGGCACAAATTTTTGTAGATGTCATGATGTCATGCCAATTCCTGACATTTGGAAAGCCCACAGCAGGATTACATTTAGTTATCATGACAACAACCACCGTAAGAACTGCTTACTTTGCATCCACTTTAAAATAGAAACTGAGGATTAGAGATTGAAATGATCTGTCAGGGTCACATGACTGCTAGTGGTCAGTGACAAAGTTGGGATTCTATCTTGGCCAATGTCTTCCTCACCACCCTCCCACCGCCACCTCATTTGTTTTCTATATAGACCATAGAGTTACCAGTAAAAGTATCTTTTTCCAGTCTGCTTCCTGGTGGCTGTGGTCATTCACCAGATCCCTGTTCCCCTCTGATAGAGCTGGTCTCTTGCAGAGAGCACACAGGAAATCTGCCAGTACCTCAGCCTAGGCCTCCAGCCTGGCCTCTTGCTCTCCGGTGCAGGTAGGAGGGAAGCAGCAGCATTCAGATTCCAGGACAGAAAGGCAAGATGGGTCTGGCTGGGTCTCTGCTGCTTTTCCTTGCCCAGTCTCTGGCCGGCAGTCTGCATTCCAGGAAAAGAGCTGGGATGGTGCCGGGGGATGGAATGCTGCCTGAGTATAGGCTAAGAGCCAGCCTTTATTAGAAAAACGTGGTATAAGACCTAAAACATCTAAGGGTCAAATGATATAATGCCTGATCTTTGTTTCAAAATAATATAGGTGGGAGAAATCAGGTAAAAGTAGAGATGAGTTGAGATTGGCCATGAATTGCTAAGCATTGACTCTGAATAATGAGTGTGTGAGGGTTTATTATACTCCTCTCTACTTTTATATGTTAGAAATTTTCTATACCAAAAGAATTTTAATTAAACTGTTTGGAAATTCTGTGAGTGAGCAAGACTTGTGTATTGGTAGTCTACACTCTGGTGAAATGGGTCAGGAGCATGCCAGCTGGATTTGGGAAACTCCCAGTTATCAGTAGGTGAACGTCCAGAGTTTCCCCAAAGAGAAGTTTTCCAGTTTCCTACCTAAGGATTGTGTGCTTGGAATTTTATGTTTGCAGAGATGGAAAGAGGGGCATATCCTAAGGGTCCTGTGCTTCATTAGGGTGGGTTTTCCTTACTCTTCTGCTTCAGCTCAACACCTTCCCTGCCCTCCTCTCTATATGATATCATTGAATGATTCCAAAGAATACATTTTCAGCATTATTCTTAGACTAGAATCCTCTGCTCACATAGCATCAGGGAGGAAATTCTGGGATCCAATTGTTCCTTTTGCAAAATTTCAGTTCAATAAGTTTTCTGTATTCAGTCTCATGCTTTATGCTCACCTTCAGGGTTTCTTGGTGACTCTAAATTCTTAAATACTACAGAAGGAAGTTTGCGGTGGAGAATGAATTTGCTTATTATCAGTATCCTTCTTGGTCCCTCATCAGCATCACTTTTAATAAGTAATTTAGGTTATAACTTCCTCTATTCTACTATGTCAGGCACAACTCCTAGTTCTGTTTTCCATCTTCCAAAAATTGGTTTAAAGATTTTATCCCTATCCTTTAATATTTCTTTCTTTATTGTGGGTCCCAAGAGGTAGAGGGAGAAGAAAAATAAACACATGAAAATCAATGCATTAATTTAACTAGAAGACCAGCTAAGACTGATTTAAAATAAAAGCTGCTTCATGGGAGAGACTGTTCATCTTGTTTACCATCACACCTAACACAGTGTCATGTGCAGAAGTAATTCTGAATCATGCTTATGAGAGTCACAAATTTTTTTATTTAGGATGTGTGGCAGGAGGTCAAGGGCACAAGAGCAGAGGAAAACTCTTCTGCTTTACAAAGAAAACAGGAAAATGTACAGAGGTCAGAAATTGATTGGTGATGTATATGCCATTATTCTTTTCGAAGCTACATTTGAAATATTTTAGACTTTAACTTTCCTTCCCTTATACCAATCATTTTAGTTGTTAAGTTTGTTTAGAAAGTAATTTTTAAAAGATTACACTGATAACCCCAAGCCAGTTTGAGGCAGGCTGAGTCTGCGGATGTGGAACACTTAAAATGTCCATTAGTACTCCTCTTTTGTCACTTACCACCCAGGGGGTCACGCCTTTGGTATGAAAGTTGTTTATAAACTGGTAGCTTTATTTTAAAAACACAGTGGAAGGGCTGAGGTGGAGCTAGGCAGAAGATTGTATGATTAAAGTTTTTAGGGATCTGTACACATTATGAACCAGCCCTGAGTCTTTGAGTATTTTACCACTCAGCCATTAACCACTAATCCGTTGGAACCTGATGCAAAAAGTCTCAATCTCTCTCTAAAGCCATAAGGTACTGTTGGGAAGCCAATTCTTTCTACATAATCCCTCAACAAAAGCAGATAATAATAACTTCTATTTAGATGACATAATTTCATGAAGCTTATGATTATCTATTTCACAATTATTTGGGCATTATAGAAACCTACTCTGATGTTTTCCATGTTTTGGAAATGTGGTTAAAGAGACCAAATTGATCTAATTCAACCAGGCTTCAAAAATCACACCATCTTTGTGTGTGTGTGTGTGTGTGTGTGTGTGTGTGTGTGTGAGACCAGGTCATGCTCTGTCACCCAGGCTGGAGTGCAGTGGCATGATCCTGGCTCACTGCAACTTCCACTTCCTGAGTTCAAGCAATTCTCCCATCTCAGCCTCCCGAGTAGCTGAGATCACAGGTGCATGCCACCATGCCCGGCTAATTTTTGTATTTTTAGTAGATACAGGGTTTCACCATGTTGGCCAGGCTGGTGTCATGACCTCAAGAGACCCCAAAGAGCTGAGATTACAGGTGTGAGCCACTGCCCCTGGCCTCACACCATCTTTTAGATAATGACTTCCCTCATGCTTGTAGTGACTTGTTACCCCTCTAAGATTTTCATTTGTGTCACCTCCTTCCTTCCACTCAGGTACTCACGGTTGAAGCTGATGCTCTACCTCCAGCTTTTATTGGCTTAAGCAATCTGGCCATCATTATTGATTTAGGGCAGACATGTAACGTATATGACATGTGCTGAACCAATAACAGTAAATCTGAGGACATGTGCTTTGAAATAAGTTTGAAAACTTGCAGTGCTACAACCATTCTTTGTTTTTGTTTTGTTGAGACAGGGTCTCTGTTGCCCAGACTGGAGTTTAGTGCCATGATCTCAGCTCACTTCAGCCTCCACCTTCCCGGGCTCAAGTGATCCTCCCACCTCAGCCTCCCAAGTAGCTGGGACTATGGATACATGCCACTATGTCTTTAGAGGCCTGTACCAAGTTTTTAGAAATCTGTACACATTATGAACTGGCCCTGGGTTTGTAAGTATTTTATCACTCAGCCATTAACCACTATTGATAGAACCTGATGCAAAAAGTCTCAATCTCTTTCTTAAACCTAATTTTTGTATTTTTTGTAAAGATGTGGTTTTACCATGTTCCCCAGACTGATCTTGAACTCCTGGGCTCAGGAGATTCGCCCACCTCCACCTTCCAATATGCTGGGATTATAAGCCTGAGCCACTGTGCCCAAACTTACAGTCATTTTTGTCATGATGAGGCAGCTCTGCCTGAGAATTGAGCTACTACCTGATGGGAAGCAGTACCAGCAAAATCACGGCAAAACAGAGCTGGGACTATGATTACTAATCTACTTTTTAAAACTGATCTACTTTGCATATTTTCTGAGATTAAAATTTCCCTTTATTGTTAAAGCGTATTTGGGTCAGGTTTTCTGTCACAACAAAAAGTGTTTGCAGTCATATTACCAATCCTCTTGGAGTCTACATTTGGAAAAGCAACATTCAAATTAAATTTTATTTATTTTGTGTGTGCACCAAAGGGAAAGCAAGTACAATGATGTTCTGAAATGGACATGGAGAGGCGGAGCAATGACCCACAGTTGTAGAGTGAGTCGCAAAAAATGAACTTGATCTCTTGATGACTTTGTATATGCGTGCATGCTCACACTTTCTCATACACAAACGTTTCTGGTGTATGCTAATGTATAACCTTCATCCTTTCAACACACTCCCCTATTTCACTGCTGCTATAAAAATTCATGTAAAGTATATACTTCCCACAGCAACCAAGCAGATTACTCCCAAGAGAAGGGGAGAAATGACATCTTTATTTGCTACAAGCCTACTGGGACTATATGATAGGCAGACTAATACCCCCACTCACCCACCCACGATGATATCCACATCCTAATCCCCAGAACCTATGACTGTTAGGTTATATCACTAAAGGGAATTGAGCATTGAGCTTGCCAATTACCTGGTCCTTTTTGTTTTCCTTTTTGAGACAGAGTTTCCTTCATTGCCCAGGCTGGATCTCTGCTCAGTGCAACCTCCACCTTCTGGGTTCAAGCAGTTCTTCTGCCTCAGCCTCCCTAGTAGCTGGCATTACAGATGTGTGCCACCATACCCAGTTTTAGTAGAGATGGGATTTTGTCATGTTGGCCAGGCTGGTCTCAAACTCCTGACCTGAAGTGATTTGCCCGCCTCAGCCTCCCCAAAGTGCTGGGATTACAGGCATGAGCCTCCGTGCCCAGCCGCAAGAGTCTTTATAAATGGAAGACAGAAGCAGAAAAGTGAGAACCAGAGAGATGGCCACAGGAGAAGGACTCAGCCCAAGGTTGCTGGCCTTGAAGGTGAGGATAGGGCCACAGTGCACAGATTGTAGACAGCCTCTGGAAGCTGGAAAAGGCAAGGAATCAGATTCTCCCCTTGAGCATCCAGAAAGAATGCAGCCCTGCCAACACCTTGGGTTCAGCCCAGTAAGACCCATTTTTTACTTCTGACTTCTAGGATTTAAGATAATAAATCTGTATTATTTTAAGCTACTACATTTGTTGTGATTTGTTACAGCAGCAAACAGATAATGCAGGTCATAACGATACGTTTTTAGAATTGAGCTTTCTATTTACCAGTAGAAATGGTAGTCAATAGAAGGAAGGCCAGGAAAGGTAATAGGAAGTTTGAGGTGGTTTGAACTCCAGGCAAGTCACTTGATACATCCTCTACATTGCTCTTGAACATGACTCAGTAATAAGAACTGGAAGGCTTTTAAAAATATATATGATATATAATCAGAGACAATTTGTGTAAGATTGAATGTTCTCCTTCCGTTATGCATAATCCAGAATGTTTGATTCTCTAGAAGAACCTGTTACCACATGATCTTTCTTTTTTATATGCCCTCTGGTTCCACAACATAATGCCAACTGAAGTACTATAGCTGATATTTGTATAGAGCATTATTATCCATTGTCTTTCAAAAATGTTGATCTTTCTGCTTTTATAAATAAACAATACTGGACACAATTTAGCTTTTGACACTGAGATGTAATGATCCTAAATATTTTCTTTCACTGTCAAGGGATTGTTAATAACAACTAAGGTTTATGAGCACTTATCACACACTGGACACTATGCTAAGCCATCACAAGTGTTACTTTTTTAACAGTTTTATTGAGATATAATTAATATTTTTAAAAACTTCACATACATAATGTATACAATTGATGAATTTGGGCATACACATATACTGTGAAGCTATGACTACAATCAAGCTAATAGACGTATCCATCAAACGTCTTCAGAAATTTCTTTGTGCCCTTTTGTGTGTGTCTGTGGTAAGAACACAGTCTACCCTCTTCACACATGTTTAGTGCACATTACACTATCGTTAACTATGGGTGCTACACTGTATAGCAATTCTCTAGAACTTCTCACCTTGCTTAGCTGAAATTGTATATCAATTGAACAGCTCCCTTCTTCCCCTCCCCACAGCCCTGGTAAGTGCTGTTCTATTCTCTGCTTCTATGAGTTTGAATGAGTACATATGCTCCTTAGTTTACTATGGGGAAACATACTGATAATCCAATAAGTTGAAAACATCGTAAGTCAAAAGTGAATTTAATACATGTAACCTGCTGAACACTATAGCTTAGCCTAGCCTGCCATAAACATACTCAGAACATATACATTGACCTATGGTTGGGCAACACCATCTAACACAAAGCCTATTTTATAATAAAATGTTGAATATCTCATGTAATTTATTGGATACTGTACTGAAAATGAAAAACAGAATGGTTATGTGGGTACTCTACTGAATGAATATGACTTTCACAGCATCATAAAGTCAAGAAATCATTACATTGAGCCATCGTAAGTCGGGGACCATCTGCAGTTATCATTGCTGTCCCCAGTTTACACATGAGCACACTAAAGCTTAGACAGATAAAATGACTTGCCCAATATCTCAAAAAAAAATAATGCATGGAAGCGCTGGGACTTAAACCCATGTCCCCTATCTTCAAAACCCAAATCTTTCATTCTGTACATGCCAAAGAAGTTTGAACCCAACTCTGAAGCACATGTAACCGAGTTCTGGAAGTTATTTGTGAGTGGTCCTTTCTGAGCTTTATTTGCTTGTTATCGGGATTTTGTCAGTCACTTTCCTTGTTTATTTTACCAAATCCTGACCTTGATTCATGCACCATAAGATTTACCTCTTAATTTGGAAAGTGAACTCCAAGTCTTGGTTATTGGAGTTCTAGTTAATTGGAGTTTAACTGAACAAATCCAGAATAACACAGCTTTTTTTTTTTTTTTTTTTTTTTTTTTCATGCAAACAACATCAGCAGGCTGCAAACTGGGCCTTGGGCAGGCTGAGCATTGGAAGCAGAATTAGCCATTGGTTGCACCTTCATGAGAACCACAGTTCCTGCAGGACGTGGAAAGTAAATACACTCAACCTAATTCCGTTGTATTGCATGGTTTCCATGGGTCACCTGACATGTCTGTCAAAGGAGTGGAAGGTAGTTTCCTCAAGAATCTATGAGCCACAATCACCCACAACCATCTCTCAGTGACAGTCACTTGTGTGAGTAAGCTGGGACCCAGGTTTTGGGTCATTCCACTGATATGGCTTGAGAAGCACACAAAATCCTGTCTTTCATTCTTCTGCCAGGACTCCTGGCCCACAGTCAGAATATGGCCTTCTCTCCACTGCATCGACTGCACTTTCATTGGTGATAACAAAGGCTATCCTTCAAAGGGTTTCTTTTGTTTGCAGGTACTCGCCTAGGTACTTTGCATACATTCTCTTATCCCCACACTACTACCCTGAAAGAGAGGTTTTATTGTCCTCATTTTGCAGATGAGCAAGCTGAAGCTCTGAAAATTCAAACAACTTATATTAATTCAGTCCACGAGGACTTATGACTCTGTTAGGCATTTTACCAGACTCTCAGGATACAGAGATAAAGCGCCACCACCCTCAAAGTGCCTGAGGTCTGGTGGGAGTTCCAGACACAGAAACAGACAAATGTATCACAGGAAATTAAATGATAGAACTATGAACAGGGTATTGTGGGAGCAGAGAACAAGCACAGGGAATGTGGGGAAGAAAGTTGAGAGGAGGCTTCCTGGAGGAGGTGACACACAAACTGAGTCTTCCAGTCTGCGTAGGGATCAGATACCGAGATTGAGGGGAGGAAAAGCAATTCCTGGGAGAGAGCGAGGTATGTAGAAGCAAAAAGACATGAAACAACTTGATGTGGGCAGAAACCCAGTGGAGTTTAATGACGCTGCCACCTACAGGGAGAGAAGATGAAGGTGGGAGCTAAGGCAGGAGGTGCAGACAGAAGTCAGATTTAGGTGGACTTCACATCCTGTGGTAGAAATACTTCATTTTCTCCTGGAGTTTTAGAGCATTTTAAACACAGTGTTGACCAGAATACCATGTATCAAATTTTCTAGAAGCTAGATCTCATGGCAAATGTTCTCGTCACAATGAGAAATAGAGAAATCTTAGGGCTATATCCTTTATACTTTCTGACTCTTTCAGATTTTCAGGGAACCTAAGGGAAAATTTGATTTGGGGATCTGTTCACAAGTCGGCATGTCCCTTTTGTGAAATAGTCTTCATGCTTGATTTGTTGTGTTTGTTGCCATTCAGAAGCTTCAGCAGAGGTTGTCCCAGGTCTCGGCAGCACTTCTCAGTTTTGCTTTTTGTTGCTACAACCTTTGCCTTTTTGTACAGCCCACAAAGAAACCGTAACAGGCACCCAGGCAAGAGTCCCAAGAAATGTACCCAGTTTGACACCTACATTCTTCAAAGAGAAAAGAGCTGGGGGAAAAATGAATCAGAAAAGGCAAGGTCCCAGCAAAACACTTTTCTGAATCACCTTAACAGAACAGTGTCAAAAGGATGTCACTGGGGACAATATCTATGACATAAGAAAGTCGATGTTAAATGTATCCATGGTTGCAAAACAGCTTATGATACCATAGTATAGTTATATGGCTGTGCTTTAAGAGAACAGAGCAACATTTACGGAGCATTCATATGTGCCAAATGATCACTGAAAGGACAAGCCATATATCTTAATTTTTTCCTGGTGTCTAATAGTCTGCAAAGTATAATAAAACAAATAGTAGGAAGTAAATAAATGAATGAACAAATACTGCAAAGAATTTGGATACCAAACACACACACACACACACACACACACACACACACACAGAGAGAGAGAGTTGTGTAAATCCCAAAGGGACCTTAGAGATAAATTGGTGCAGCTCCCTCTTTACCAGCTTAGGAAATAAAGGTCAACAGAGTTTTACTATTGTTATCTATAAAAATCATCCCAGGGCCCATAGAAGTCAGCTGAACCACAGAGAGCACACCTGTCAAACCTGAAAAGAAAAGGGTTCTGTAAGCGAAGTGAGTCATAACAACCTCTTCTAATTGTGGGAACCAAACAGTGGCAGGTTATAAAAGGAAAATGCAGCATGTTCCCATAAACCACAGGGTAAGTCCTGCAGACAGTGTTAACAGGCTTTAGAATATTCTCCTCTATCTTATCAATCATTGTACCTATCCATGGGGATTCATAGTCTAATTAATAAGAAAAGATATTGGGAGACTGAGGTGGGCAGATCACCCGAGGTCAGGAGTTTCAGATCAGCCTGGTCAACATGTGGAAACCCCATCTCTACTAAAATTACAAAAATTAGCTAGGCATGGTGGCATGCACCTGTAATCCCAGCTACTCGGGAGGCTATAAGAGAATCGCTTGAACCCGGGAGGCAGCGGTTGCAGTGAGCCGAGATGGCACCACTGCACTCTAGACTGAGGGACAGAGTGAGACTCCATCTCAAAAAAAAAAAAAAAAAAAAAAAGGAAAAATATACAGCCCTCACAGTGCCTTCAAGTCACTCAAAGAGTCACTTTCAATCAAGAGAAAACGAATACAATGCAAGTGACAAGGGATAAGGCATCCAGCAATAAAGGATAGAGAAACTGTTACTCACGGATAGGCAGGAAGCTTTTGCTTGCCTATCGATTGAAGGTTCACTCTCGCTTGTTTTTCCAGTAGAGGTGGTAGGCTACACCAAACCATTATCATGCTCTCATTTCTGTGTGTGAACACCAGCTCATAAATTTAAAAGAGGTTTCTTGACCAGTGGTAGAGGTGCAGCTCATAGCCAAGGTAACACTTTTCTTTCTTTGACTCCATTTGTCTTTTTAAGAAATCAGATATAGCCATGGCTAAAATATCACACCCCATACAACTCACTTCTCAGACTAGATGAGAAGATAAAAATAAAAGTCACACCAATAACCATGAACTTTGACTTGGATCTCTCTTTGCCCAAGCCTGTGCAGCAGAAAGCACTATTAGGGTTCTAGTAACTATCAGAGGTGTGGTTCCAAAGAATCATTTCTTATCTCATTTGTTTACATGCAGAGCTGTCTTCTACTTGTCAGAAATAGCTGTACTCATTCATGCACACTGTTTTGTGCTAGATTTTGTTGTTGTTGTTGTTGTTGTTGTTGTTGTTGTTGTTGCACCCTAGGGAACACAGCCAGTGTGAATAAGGAAGTCTTGGTCTGAAGATTCACCAGGCTTGCTTTCTAGGAGAATGATCTGCGCTAGGGTGTGGGCAAGGGGGACTCAGCATAAGAAACATCCTGGGGTCCCCACTTCCCTCTGCCCATAGGATTAAGCTCTTAAAAGAGAAGTGCCACAGGCCTGGGATGCTATAATTATCTCAGCCATTTAAGGATTATGCTCCTGGGAGACTATAATTATCCAAATATTGTTGCATTTGGGGATATTTTACTTACAAGGAAGTGCCTTCATTCTTACAGGATCTTTCAAGAGGACCCAAAGGGTCCTCTCTAATATGGTTCCTTAAAAAAAGCTGGAAGTAAACAACAGCATCTGGCTTGAGGGTGGGGTCCAGCTGAATCCACCCAACCAAGGACGTTTGACATGGGCAGAAAAAAAAAATAGCTTCCTTTCGTCACCTTAAAAAACAGTTATCAGTCATTCTAGGTCAAAACCTGGGGACTTTATTCTTTCTTAGTCCCACTCTTCCCTCTTCCTCACCCACTCATATAAACTTCTCCTGTCTTAATTCCATCTATTTCAAAAAATTATTAAAGAAAGTTCTGGGCATTTAACATATAGATTCTTCCTGAGGTTTGTGTATCATATTATTCATATCATAATACCCCTCCCTTTATTTCTCCCTCTAATTCCAATGCAGTGATACTTTCTGTAAAAATAATGTCGTCTAAAGTGGGTGCGAGGACTGCAGAGAAAAAGAAAAGCAGTACTATAGCAAGAAAAAGAGATGTTGATTCAATTCGATGAGCAGCCTGGATTAAGTAGCTAACATTTATGCAGTCCTTGCTATGTGATAAACATTATTCCAAGCATTTTGTGCATCTCATGAATCCTGACAGCATCTTTTTGAGGTGTCTACTGTTATGATCCCCATTTCATGGATGATAAATCCAGAAACAGAGAGGTTGGGTAACTTGCTCAGAATCATACAGCTGATGGGTGACAGAATGAGGACCAAGACCTTCAGCCTGACTCAGAGCCCCTGCTTAGCTACTGTGCCATGCCACCTCCTTTTCTTGGGTGCATCTCCCATGCCAGTGATTGTAAGCCACACAGTGGCAGGAACAGCAGAATGGAAAGATATGGTTCCTACTTTTCGGGGCTTTGTGAGCTATGAGGAAAGAGACACATGTATAAAAATCGCCACAGAACAAGGAAAAATGTGACAGATAGAATAGGAGAGGCATAGACAACTACTTCAGGAGGTTTGATTAATTCCCGTGTGGCGTTAGGAATGGCTTCATCGAGGAGGTGGCATTCGACATGCCTACAGACAGAGAAGACACGGATGGATGGCATTTCATGCTGAGGAGAACCTGGGAGGTTCGGGACAGGCCAGGACACGGCACGCATGGAAGGCAGCTATGAGAAACAAGATTACAAAAGTCTACTGGGGTCAAGGTGTGAAGAGCAAAGAGAGAGCGAAGAATGTGGTGGGACAGGGTCCTCTTTGGCTGGGGTTGGAGAAGGCAAGGAAGAAGACAGGCATTGACTTTAGGGTTGGCCAAGTTTGGATTCCTGTGATCTAGGAGACCATAAAGTGTCTGCTGTTTCAGTCAGAAGGCCTTTTTTTTTTTTTTTTTTTTTGAGACAGAGTTTCGCTCTTGTTACCCAGGCTGGAGTGCAATGGCGCGATCTCGGCTCACCGCAACCTCCACCTCCTGGATTCAGGCAATTCTCCTGCCTCAGCCTCCTGAGTAGCTGGGATTACAGGCATGTGCCACCATGCTCCGCTCATTTTTTGGATTTTTAGTAGAAACGGGGTTTCACCATGTTGACCAGGATGGTCTCGATCTCTTGACCTCGTGATCCACCCGCCTCGGCCTCCCAAAGTGCTGGGATTACAAGCTTGAGCCACCGCGCCCGGCAGAAGGCCTTTTTTCTACAGCTTCTGACTGCTTTTCCCATATTACCTCTGTTCAGGCTCTTACCCAGTCTAGTTCAACAAACAACTATTGAGGGTCTTCCTTGATTATTGAGTATCCCTCATTCCAAAACTTAGTGACTTAAAGCAACATGCACTTACTTGCTGACAATTCTGCCATTTGGGTGTCAGTGGGGACAGCTCATCTCTGCTCCACACCGCATCAGCTGAGGTGGCTCAAGTGGGGCTAGACGATCCACTTGCAAGATGGCCTCACTCATATAGCTGGCCAGATGGTGCTGTCCATCGTCTGGAAGCCTCATTTCTCCTCCAGCTGGCCTCTACATTTGACTAAGTTAGGCTTCTCACAGCACAGGGATCTAGTTGTCAGACTTCTCACAGGGTCTGGCTTCTCCGAAAGGGTAAACCTGGAAGGTGTCAAGCCTTCTTAAGGCTTGGTCTTAAGTTCCTGATCATCATGTCCACCACTATTGGATAAACCAAGTTGGAGGGCCAGCCCAGATTCAAGGAGAGGGGCCTACCCAAGGGCAGTTACAAAAGCAGTAATCTACTGCTATGCCTGGTCACGTTCAAGACTGGAGATTAAAAGTGTTAAGATGTGGTCCTTGTCCCAAATAGCTAGTGACCCATATCATGAAAGTTTGTGTTGAAGAGAGAGATATAATATCTGAAAGTAATGCCTACACCTTAATTGGACCCTGTTTTCTGTTTTTTGGTTTTTGGGGTTTGGTTTGTTTTGAGACAGAGTCTTACTCTATCTCCCAGGCTAGAATGCAGTGGGACCAGCTCAGCTCACCACAGTCTCCACCTCCTGAGTTCAAGCAATTCTCCTGCCTCAGCCTCCTGAGTAGCTGGGATTACAGGCATGTGCCACACCAGCTAATTTTTGTGTGTGTGTGTGTGTGTGTGTGTTTTTGTTTTTTTTTTTTTTGTTTTTTTTTTTATTTTGTAGTAGACACGGGGTTTCACTGTGTTGGCCAGGATGGTCTCAAACTCCTGACCTAAAGTGATCCACCTGCCTTGTTCTCCCAAAGTTCTGGGATTGCAAGCATGAGCCACCATGCCCGGCCAGGACCCTGTTTTTTAAAAAATCCAAGTAAGAAGACATTTAAAGGGCAGTAGGGATTTACATGAAATTAGATGAAACAGGAAATTAATGTCAATTTTCTTAGATCTAATAATGATAGTGTGACTATGAAAAAGGTTGTCCATATATTTGAGAGATGAATTACGAAGTATTTTCAGGATGAGATATCATGATATCTACAACTTACTTTCAAATGCTTCAGGAAAAAAAAATATTGATTGACAGATAACGCAACTATTGGCCAAATGTTAACAATTATTGAAAGTAGGTAGTAATAATATGATTAATCGTTATCCCATTCTTTCAAGTTTTATAAAATGTTTTACAATAAAAAGTCGCAGATGAAAAGGTAATGGCCCGCTTTTGACCGCCCCATGGAAGAGGTTTTTGTAAGAGAAAACCAACCAGAAATACACATAGAAATCATACTTAAATGTGCAGCTTTCCTCATTGCATACCCTGATTTAGGTCTTCCTGCTTAACACACTCTCCAGAACCCACAGGGTAAAGTGTGGAACAAGACTCTCTTAGAAAGGAGAGGTGGCTGCACCAAGCGTGACACCACCATGCTGTGTTCTCTGTGCTTCATTTTCTGACTGCAGAGAACAAAATGCTCTTCCTTCATTTCCTTCTACAGCTGAGAGACTGGAACTGTCAGAAGGGACTTTCCTTTAGGACAAACACACAGAACTCATAAGAGATATTCACTACCAGGGGGTACAGTACAGTGCACTAATCCCACCATCACTTTTCACCAAGTTTGGTTTCTTGTGCACTGTCCGAGTGAAAGCACCATCTTGATGGCTTGGGTTCAGGAATATCAGTGGAGGCTGAATGTTCTCCTGTACTTACCTAAGGGTCTGCCTTCTGGGTTCTGGTTTGTGGTACAAAGATATCTCTTTCTCAGACAGTGGTAAACCAAATGATCACACTTTTCCAGTGAGACTCCATGCCTGAAGCCAAAATTATGATTTAACAGGATTCAAAAGCCATTGCATTCCTGTAAGAACAAAACACATGCACATGGAGCCTTCTTTGCATAGAGTCTCCTTGCCATCATTCCTCCAACTTCTTCTTCTGCAGTAGAAATCGTATTAGTGTTGCTCTCCCTTCCTCCACAACATCTCCCTACTAATGTTGGTTAGAAGTTCATCTTGTCCTCCATGCACCTTCTAAGTGGACACACATACACATGCACGATATTATTCCCCTGGCTTCCATGATATGATCCTCTTTTGAGTCATCTTCTGTTTTGCTGATGTCCTCCTGCTCTGTGTCTTTCTCTAGCTCTTCTCTCATAAATGAGCTGTCCGCTCGTGTTTTTTCACTCCACTGGTAGTTTTCAATTATGGCTGAATGTCAAAATTACCTGTAGAGCTTTGAAAAGACATATGTGCCAAGCCCTACTCTTGGAGTTTCTGATTCATTCTATCCAGGGTAAAGAGCAGACATTCGATTTTTTACAAGCTCCCCAGGTGATTTCTGCCCTTTATATTCCTGAGAAATCTCACCAAGTAAATGAATGAATAAATCAGTGAATGAGGAACAAATGAAAATCAGGGCTTCAGTATTATGCCTATGCTGATGACAGTCATGTCAAATAAACTGCAAGTTTTTCTCAAATACAAATTTAGCATCTTAAGATGGCATCTAAGAATTTTCTTGTGACAGTAGAATGTAGAATGTAGTAAGAAGCACCAGTGACCACTGCAGGAAGAACTGAGTTATTTTTGGATCAGATATTGGCAATTGATTTAAACAACAGGTATCCAGCGTGAATTCATGGTTCAGTCCAGCCAGCTGAGACCACACCAAAACTTACCTCCAGCTCTAAAAACATCAATAATTTTCAGTAAATAATTATTGAATGACTAGTGAAGTCATGTTATTTCTAGTCTCAATATATCTACAAGTTCTAGCCCTATGTGTCCAACTGTCTGCTAGACTATTTACATGCATCTCAAACAAAATTTGTCTAAAACTTAACTCATCATCTTTCATGTGAACGTTGAGTTCCTGTCATCACCATCATCTCAAAGTCTCAGACCTGAAACCTCAGCATCATCTTTGTATCCTTTATTTGTGCAAATAGTAGGTCTGAACCATTGCCAAGTCCTACCCTATTCTCTAATGTCCTTTGCATCTTGGGAGTAGAATACCCAGGTGTGAAATATTTTTCCTCCCAGTGCTAGATGCAGAAAGGCATCATCCCTTTATGCAGCATAAAGTGTCCTCTATTTCGGAGACGATGTCTTGACACATTCTAGCCATTAGACCTCTAAGCGTTTTACTAATAGGGTAGACCTCTGAACCATTCAGATTTATCTCTTGTCCTCTGGAGCCCACATATCTTATCAAGCTCTAATATACTTGCCGCTTCCTAGTCATTTGGTCTGTTAGAACGTTGTCATTGGTAGAGTGGATGTCTAGTGTTATGTTCTGAATATCCAGATGGCCCAGGTGTCTTTGAAGTATACAGTGATGAAAGATTGGAGAGTTACATATGTCTGGTCAAGACTCTACCTGCCTCTTGCTGTCTACACTAAGTGAATACCAACTGTTTCTGATCCTCCTTTCTGATATTGGGGCAGTGGTAACACAATTCCTAGATCAGTTGCTACATACCATACACCCGAGGCCGTATCAATCTGTTTTAGAAAAGACAGCACATCTGGAAGAGCGGACTTGCAAAGAACTGTTACTTGTTTGAGTTTGTTATGATTTACTGTCATCTTTCAGGATCATCTAATTTTCTTTTTCCTTTTTTTTTAGATGGAGTCTTACTCTGTCACCCAGGCTGGAGTGCAGTGGCACGATCTTGGCTCACTGCAACCTCCCTCTCCCGGGTTCAAGTGATTCTCCTGCCTCAGCCTCCTGAGTAGCTGAGATTACAGGTGTGCATCACCACACCCAGCTAATTTTTGTATTTTCAGTAGAGACGGGACTTCACCATGTTGGTTAGTTTGGTCTCGAACTCTTGATCTTGTGATCTGCCAGCCTCAGCCTCCCAAAGTGCTGGGATTACAGGTGTGAGCCACAGCACCTGAGCAGATCGTCTAATTTTCATAAGGGTCAGACTGACAAATTAAATATAGACTTAATAGGGACCACCACCCTGCATACTTTGTACCTTCAAAGGTGACAGTAAGCCTTTCCTTCCCCTGGGAGGCAATATAGTTTTTTATTAACTATCTTTGCCAGAACATGTGGGCAGTTTCAGAGGCTTCCACCTGGTTTTCTTCACTACAAGAGCTCTTAACCCAGAAGCCAAGGAATAAATGTGCAGGCTGTGCCAACTGCTAAGTACATCCAGGTATGGCAATAGTCCCAGTGGACCCACCGTAAACTAGATCTGGGGTAGGGCTAGACTTAGGACTCAGCCCATATTTATTAGAGTATGTCTAAGAGGAGGCTGTGATGATTCTTTGGGTCCCCAGATATAAAATCAGGCCTTGAAGCGTTTTCCTATTTCCCTTTTTCCAGTCTACAGTTTCAACATCAATGACAGAGGGAACATTCTTCTTTACGGAAAATTTCCAGCTAACAATGAAGGAGAAATAAAGAATTTTATAGCCCCTAATAAAAGAATAGATACAGGCAACAATGACCAATGAATACTAAAACAACTAAGTAGGTGAGAGTGAACTTTTCTCTTTTTTTTTTGAGACAGAGTCTCACTCTGTCTCCCAGGCTGGAAGAGTCAGAGGTGCGATCTTGGCTCACCACAACCTCCACCTCCCGATTTAAGTGATTCTCCTGACTCAGCCTCCTAAGTAGCTGGGATTACAGGCAAATGCCACTACACCCAGCTAATTTTTGTATTTTTAGTAGAGACGGGGTTTCACCATCTTGGCCAAGCTGGTCTTGAACTCCTGACTTCTTGATCCACCTCCCTAGGCCTCCCAAAGTGCTGGGATTACAGGTGTGAGCCATTGTGCCCTGTTGAGGGTGAACTTTTTATAATAAATGAATGAGTCAGAGAGCAGCCACACCCATTGCTCAATCGTGGCACCACTAATAGAGGAACAGCAGCAGGTTATGTGTCTCCTGCTGTAATAAACTAGGAAGCATATCATCTTGCAAATATTTTTGTCTAAATAAAATAAATATGAATTTCATTAATCCTAGACCTATTGATCAGCTTATAGAAAAATGAAAGGAATAAAATAACAAGTTAAAGGGCGCCAAAAGGAAGCAATCAGCCACATCTAGAATGTGAGACATTCTACAGAACAAACTGTCCATTCCTTTAACAAATAAACAGCACAAGGCAGGGGATACAAAAGGGTGGACTGATACAGGACGATGAAGAAAGGGACACAACAACTAAATGCAATGTATGGACTTTGTTTAGATCCTTGTTTGAAAAAATCAACTGTAAAAAGACATTTTGAGACTAACAGAAATGTTGAAAAAGACTGTATATCACATAATAATTAGGGAATATTGCTAACTGTGGTAGGTGTGATGCTGATATTATGGATTAAGTCAAAAAATGATATGAAATTTGCTTTAAAATATCCAAGCATACTATGATATGAAATTTGCTTTAAAATATCCAAGCATACTAATGCTAATTCTTTTTTATTCATCTTTTGCATTGTCCTAGACCCTGCATCCTCGCTTTATGAAATATCAGCTAATGTGGCAAAATGTAATACCACGTGACAAATATAACTTGGGGAAACAAGTCCTGTAGAATGCCGTAGGAAATACCAGTGAACAGTACAGGAGGAACTGAGTTGTTTTTTGATTAGATATTGGCAATACAGGTATCCAGTATGAATTCATGGTTCAGTGCAGCCAGCGGAGAGCACAAGCCAGTCAGTTCCGCTGCAGTCTCAGTGAGCCAGACGTGAACTCAAATACCTACCGAGCTCTGAAGAACGGTCATGAGAACAGATGTCCTTGCCTGACATTTTAGATTTCTTTAAAATATTAGTGGTGGTGAGCCATTTTTGTGCAGCATGGCTGGCCTCCCCTGAAGAGGGTTTTATGCACTTATCTTGCTAACAAACACAGGATATAGGAACCAAAATTCCCAGAAACAGAATATCTTTTGATATCACTCCATCTCGAAATATCTGAATTTCCTCCAAATGATAATGTGAAACTTTCATATGATATGATCTATTAAAAATCAAGACCTCAAGAGTCAAACAGATGCACAAACATTTGAAACCACTGCTAACACAGTATCTCCCTGCATACCTATATAATTAATCTAAGCTCTGTGACCCACAAAATGTCCACAGATTGGAGGCCTTCCCAGGTTAAACCACTATATGGAAAAGACCTTCTAAAGATCCAAACAAATACAGACTAAATAAAACTGCAGATCATAGTCACCCATTTTGTATAACTATATTTCTGTTTACACATGCATTTTATCTGAGTCAAATTACTGTGCTTTAAACATTTGCCCATCAATAATTATTTGTGGAATAAGTGAATAAATGAATGAATGAATGAATGTTTAGGAATGTTTAAACTTCCTCCATATCTAGTGATTTAAGAAAAACTCAAACTGGCTTATGAAAAACAATAAAAATAAAAAGGATAAAGGTGAGGATGTATTTCCTTGAATAACTAAAAACTTTCAGGGCTAGTCTGATTTCAGGCTTCAGTGAATAAGACAACACAAACAAAATGAGCAGGACTTGGTTCCTCTGAATGTTTCTGTTTTCAAGCACGTTCTGCCCATGGTTATCGGCAGTGCTTCTCTCTGCAATCCCAGAAGAAATTTCTTCTCATTGGTTGTGGAATCCCCAGAATTGAGCACAATATCAGGTGCTCAATAAATGTTTTTGAGTGAATGAATAAAACACAGTCAAACCTTTCAAATTTTTACATCCCCTTCCAAAGTGGACTTTCAAGTGGGCTTAGTTTTGTCTGTTGGCATCATAGCAAAGATGAGAAAAGATTCTGAATTTTATTAAAGATATTTCACATTAGTATACTTTATAGAGTGCCCAGCCTGCTATTGCATATATTCTTATTCAAATGCCTCTCAGCTGGGGACAGGACATTAATATTATTGTGATATAGAAATGGAAGCTCCTAAAAGTTAGTTGCTAAGGTCACGTAGCTAGCTGTGGCCCTGCCAAGGTCAGTGTGAGAATTAAAGAGGTGTGTGATATAGTAAATCACACTCTAAACTGTGAGTCCACCTCTAAAATAGTTAAACAAGATTCAGAAGTTTTCAGCTGTTTGTAGCAGCAGAACCCATTTTTCAAACAAAACATTGATCAGAACCTCAATTTTAAAAAATAAGTTAAATAATAAATGTGAGCCTTCTCTGGTTGAAAGAGGAGGGGACGCCTGCAGTCCTGAGGCACCTCTGTTAAATTCTAAAATTACTAAACAAAATTTATAATCCTTAAGTGTCCTTTTTTCAGCTCTCGATAGAGAAGAAAGAGAAGGAAGAGAGATTTACTGCCACGGAAAATATTAATGACCATTAGTAGCCAGTCCTAATGTTTCATGGATTTCAAGGGCTTTGTGAACCAATGGATTTTTCAAACCTGTCTACACAACAGAATTGTGAGAGTAATTTTTACGAAGAGTGATGCCTGAGTCACACACTGGACCAATTAGATCAGAGCGTCCAGAGGGTAGAGCCAGGGATGTTTGCAGAGATTGAGAAAACCTCTGCCTTAAGCTTCTCAGCCCAAAATTAGAATCCTACCATCTCTAACTCCTTCCCATCCTGATTTCTCAGCACTCTCTAGGCTGCCCAGTTAAGCCAACCTACATGCTGACCCCTCCAAATGACTGGTATGATTCTCCTGATGGGCACTTCCTTTGTGCATATAGAATCTAGTGATGACTCTTGGAGCAGGATGTCTCGAAATAAGGTTTGATGGACAGAAGTGGGCATAAAGGGATGGACTTTCCACACACAAAGCTTAGCTAGAGTAAAGGTTGAGAAGACCCTAACATGTGGGCACACCAATCACGGGGAGAAGGGAAACAACCATAAAAGAGGAAAACAGTGGAAGCAACATGTTCTCCACAGCACAGGAGAACACAGTCCAATGAGCAATGAAAATCAATGAGGTAAAATAAATAAATAAATAACACCATGGGTAATGATGTCTGAGATGAAACCAGACTAGCCTCTAAATGATATTCCCTCCTGCCTCTTCAGCACACCTGTTTCCAATAGCCAGGATCTATTTCAGTCACACAACTGCCTGCACTAAACCAAAAATGTGAACTCACAGCTCCCTACCCCTCAGCCAAACTCTATCATTTTTCATGAGCCCAGACCCCTCAAATCATTGCAAGTTTAAAAACAGATCAAATTCATCTCATTAATTTTTTGATATCAGTATAATCATGTGTATCTTCAACTTAAATGTAGTCTCCCAACAAATATATACTGAGAGCCCTTTCAGTGCTGGGCACCATGTTAGACCCTGATGATTAACAGAGATGAGGAGAATGTGGAGTTGAATTAAATGGGAGAGAGTGACATATGAACAATGTGAGAAGAGCCATGAAAGATGGCTCCATGGGACTTCAAAGAATAGGTCTTTAATTCTGGTGAAACAGGCCCTTTAACAGGAATAAACTTCTAAAAGGACTTTTGAGCAGAAATTTACCTGGTGTGCAGAGATGAAGAACATTCCAGGCTCAAGGAAGGAATCACATGTACAAAACTATTCAGGCTTGAAAAAGCAGAGTATTTATGGGTAACTAAGAAAGATGTGAAGGACTGGGAGACAGAGCAGATTCTAGAGGAACTCTATGCTTTTTAAAGAGTTAGGATTTTACCATGTAGGTAATGGATAGCTCAGAAAATATAATAATCTGTTTTGCTTTTTTTTTTAAAGTATGGAGAATGGATTAGAATGAGTAGGACAAGAGCCAGAGAGAGTAGTTTGAGTTGGTTTAGCCACATAGTAGACACTAATTAGGATCACCCACATATAATTTCCTCTTCTTCCTGAGCCCATGTGACAGCTATACTTGTCATCTATCTTGCAACTGAAATGAGAAGTGATGTACACCACTTTAAGGCTGAGACATTTAAGACCTGGCAGCCACATCCACACTCTCCCTTGCTGCAGTGATCTTAGAAGGTCGCTATTGAGGAAAGGCAACCTTCTAAGAAAAGAAACCTAAGTCATGAAAATAGCTCTCCAACATACTCCAACCTGCCCCTGAAAACTGCATCAGGGCCTGTATGAATAAGAAATAAACTTTTGTTGTGCTAAGACATTAAATAAAAGACTTCCCTCCTACCACCAAGGGCCTTATCTATTGGGAAGCTGAGAGAAAATACTGATGAATCAATCAGAGGATAATACATGCCAATGCACAGCTAAGCATGAAATTAGATGGATAGATTGTCATGGTGGAGTAGTCTGGAAGGCTTCATGGAATAGGCAGCCTCTGTAAGAGCCTTGAAGAATGTCAAGTAGAACTTGAAGAGGTCATGGAGGTCATTAGGCAAGTGGTTGAAAAGAACATCACAAATATGCCTGCTTTAATTGGGAAATGCTTGACTTCTCATGGTGCAGGAATCTATAAAAGGGTGGTGATAGCTCAGGTTCCATCTGATTGTTTTTCCAAGTGAGGAAGATCGAGCCTGGTTTGTTTTCTTAACAAACCATATTTTTAGTGGAGTCCATTATGAATCTTACATTTTTCAAGCTGTCTCAAAGCTTATTTTATGTTGACATATTTCAAAGCTTGCACAATTCTTGCTGAGGCCGAGATGGAGAGTTCAAAATGAAAGGAAAGTGCATAGACAAGAGCATTACTTCATAACCCATTTAACCAGAGAGAAATGATCATTTGTGGAATCCCTCACGTTATCATCCTGCTATTTTAAAACACTCCTGTTTATAGTAGGCCTGGCTTGGTGAGAATTCATTGCAGACCAGGTGGCCACCTCCTGCTCAGTCCCCTCTTCAGAACCTATTTCAAAACAAGCCATCCACTGTGACAGCCGCTTGGCAGATCCCAAACCACGGTACACAGGGAGCCCTTAGGACTGATTCCTTTATCTCAGCATCCTGGGGCCTCATATAACACAGGGCAAAAATATATACTCCTAGATTTGGCATGAGACTTGGCTCTATTAATATGTTCTGGCTTCTAATATCTACTCCTAACTTATTTGTTTGATCATTTTCTTCAACAAATGTTCCATAAGGAACTACCATGTTCAAAACACAGTGCTGGCCAGAGACAGTAGCTCACACCTGTAATCCCAGCACTTTGGGAGGCCAAGACAGGAGAATCACTTGAGCCCAGAAATTTGAGGTGAGCTTGGCCAACATGGGCAAATTCCATCTCTACAAAAAATAATAATAATAACAATACAAAAATTAGCGAGGCATGGTGGTGCATACCTGGGGTCTCAGCTACTCGGGAGGCTGAGATGGGAGGGTCACTTGAGCCTTGGAGGTCAAGGCTGCAGTGAGCTGTGGTCTCACCACTGCACTCCAGCCTGGGCAACAGACAGTAGGCAAAACCTGTCTCAAAAATAAAATGAAATATAATAAAATAAACAATAGTGTTAGGTGCCAAAGGAGACATGAAGATGAAGATGTAGATCTTATCTTCTAAGAGCCTGGGTTTTCTCTTCTACTGGCTTTGTGGTTGGGCCTAGGAGCTGCTTCAGATAGTTGTTCAGGTAAGTCAGAATTTTCGCTAGTGCTGCAGGAAATTAAACTACTCTAATTATGGAACTATGTCTTTCAACCAGCTATTGCCTGGTCAAAAGCCAAACTGAAGTTTTGGCCCTGGTTAAACTCATCACCCTCTCTTCTTCCAGTCAGACTTAGGGTGACGATGTTGGACCTTCAAGAGACCCAGAGACTGCTCTTTAGATCTAACTGGCTCACTGGGCTGCTAAATTCATTTGGTCACTCCAGATTTTCACACAAAAGTAACACAAGAGAGAAGGAGTTCTTCCCTTGCTAGCTGCTAAGTGGGGTTTTATTCAACCATCAAACAAGCTGGTTAATAAAATTCATAACCAGACTTGGCGACCTGAACAGAATTTACACAAAAGGACCTCTGACAACTGGAGTGAAGAAAGAATTCCTCTTAAAATCCAATCACTGACAGGCTTAATTTCATAATCAGAAACAGCAGGAGCAATAATTTCTTTCTTTTTCTCCTCTCAGTTTCCAAATACACCTGGCTGTGATAGTAACAGGAGGAGTGAGGTTGGATTCAGTAGTAGAAACATGCTACCTTTTAAAGGCATCGGCCAAGCAAAAAAAAACACTGGTTTATTACATAAAAGAACATTGACTTTTATTTTAGCTATTATTGTTTTCATGAGTTCAGTAAATCCAGATGTAATTTTTACCATAACAGTAAAATACATTAGTTTTACAGTAAGCAGTCACAGCTGACTGATGGATTGATGGCTGATCATTGGTATCCTCAGGTAGAGCCCTCTCTCTTGGTTTTTCTAATATATTTTATTTTGTGGCTGGTTTGTTTTATGTAGAATGTGATTTATTTGTAGGTATTGTTTTCAAAAGCAGGAAACATTTATTTTGTTTTGTTTGTCAAAGAATGGCCTTGCACACCGCTGTTTTGGGACATTTAGTTAAACTGGCATCATCCTGTTTTAAAACATCACAGCATAAAGGGAACTTGACCTATGTCACCAAAGTGCTCAATCTTCTCCAGCCGAGCCATGCCACCGGAATCCATCTATACATATGTCATACCATAACTTCTCCAGCTGAGTTCCAAGAGTATACATCCCTCTGAAAAAGAATTAGGACCCTCCCTTTACCCACCAAACCTTTAGAATCTTATCTCTTTTTAAAGGCAAATCTCTTACACGAAAATGGAGCATTTTTATTTACTATTCCCTGGGCAACATATTTTCTCTGGAATTAGCCACTGGAAGTGAGTGTCCATCAATAGTACTAGACTTTGCTAATGTTCCATGGTGTTGTGTTTAAAATGAGGCAAAATCTCCAAGAATTTTGACAATGAGACACAGATTTATGCACAAATATGTTAATGACCACATTTTCCATAATTGCAAAGGAAAAGAAAAGAAAAACAAGATACTCAATATTGGGAGATGGTTGAGTAAATTATAGTACAACTCCTATCATGGGATGTTATGCATTTTTTATTTATGTATTTTTTTTGAGAAGGACTTTCGCTCTTATTGCCCAGGCTGGAGTGCAATGGCATGATCTTGGCTCACCGCAACCTCCGCCTCCCAGGTTCAAGCAATTCTCCTACCTCAGCCTCCCAAATAGCTGGGATTACAGACATGCACCACCATGCTCGACTAATTTGTGTATTTTTAGTAAAGACAGAATTTCTCCATGTTGATCAGGCTGATCTCGAACTCCTGACCTCAAGTGATCCGCCTGCCTCAGCCTCCCAAAGTGCTGGGATTACAAGTGTGAACCACTGCTCATGGCCAAATGTTATCTATTTTTTAAAATTATGTTAATAGAGAATTTAAATGGCATGTGGAAATGAGCATCATATAACAAAAATCAGAATGCAAAAATCTTATGTAAAGAATGCTCTTTACTATATGAAAAACAGGCTAAAATGTGTATCATTGTGATGGCACAGGGGTGGAAATGGAGATTGGGAAGAATTATCCTATTCTTCATCCTCTTCATATTTTCTGAGTTTTCCACTGTTGGCATGCACGATCTTTGTATTTTATTGTTCATGTTGCTGTTGTTGCTTGGTACATATTAAGGCAAAGCAAAAAACAGAATCTGCCATCCTGGAACTCAGCCCAACTTCAAGTTTGTTTCTAGATGGTTTTGTGATTGTGAGATTGCATGGTAACTTATGCACTAGGGAGAGGATTGAGTTTAAGGGGAATTTAGAGTCACAAAGCACTTTAACTTGTTTTATTTGAAACTCTGTTTTAAAATACATGGGAGGATGAGGGAAGAAAGATCTAAACAGGAAATGTCACCGAGAGGAAACAAACATGGAAGTTTAAGGACAGCACAGCATAGCCTTGTGTGAGGTCAGGACGAAAATGGCAGGTTTCGAATTCAAGACTAACACCTATATATCTAAGAAAAAACTACATAAAATGCACAGACTTGACTCACACTCACCCAATTGTAAAGACCTTTTCTTCCTTTTTTAGGGTACGTGACTCCAAGATTTCCAAAGTTAGCCCTCCTTACTCAATGCTTAAAACAATCAAATAAAGTTTAACAAGTTTCCCTATAGTAAATAACCCTGCCTGCCCTTTCCCTATTGAGATAGGCAAACAGACAGCACCTGGCAGAGAATATAAGCTTTGTTCGGCCTCCTTAGGGCAACAAGAAAGCTGAGAATGGTACAACTGAATCCCAAGATTTGTTCAAAGTACTCCAGGATATGTGAGAATTTCCTAAGAGCAGAGAGAATGAATGGGGTAGAAAAGATAACGGTTTAAATAAAATGCGCTGTCCTTAAATTTGGTGCACCTCTGGGTTGTTAGATTATTTTTCTTAAAAAATCATATGAAGAAGAAAGGAAAAAAAGAAGGAAGGAAGGAAGGAAGGGAGGGAGGGAGGGAGGAAAGAAAGAAAAAAAAGAAAGAAAGAAAGAAGAAAGAAAGAAAGAGGAAAGAAAGAAAGAAAAAAGAAAAGAAAGGAAAAGAGCCCCTTGTGGTTACAAAAATCACATAGCTATGTTATGAGGACCAATAAAACTATTAGCTATTGGCCCAAAGCCAAGAATCCATTAATGACAGACTGGTATCTATCCAGGAATGTAAAATGTTTTACTAAATAAACACTAGCGCAGGAAACATTCAACTTCTGTCATTATGTAAAACTCAAGTGTGAGTCCATGCCGAAGTGGAAGTGCAGCAAACAGTCCAGTTCAAAAAGAAAGAAAAGCAGCAGCAGCAGTTCTCTCGTACCAGGAGAAACCAACAAGACTTAAAATATTCTACAGCGTAACTTACAGCACCTGGTTATAAGGCATAATACCATTGTTAGAGAATGCCAACGGTGGCATTTAAAAAGTAAATGAAGGAAGGCACTTGTTTAGAAGGAAGTGGAGTTAACCACCTGGGATAGTGGTTAGTAATTAAACTATAATAACTGATTTTTACAGCTTTTCAAGGCTATACAAACAAAAGATTAAGGTTAATTGAAATATGAGATTAAAATAGCAATGACTATTTGTTTCTTGAGGCTAACTACAACTTGCTCACATGTATTTACATATTTCTTCAGTGTAATAAAATCTTGTAAAAATTACCAATAAATATATAACAAATTCCTTGAAAGCATGTAGTGTCCAATAATAAAACAGCACAGTGTGTCACTACTTCTTTTTTTGTTTTTGTTTTATTTGTTTGTTTGTTTGTTTTGAGACAGAGTTTCACTCGTTGCCCAGGCTGGAGTGCAACAGTGAAATCCTGGCTCGCCACAACCTCTGCCTCCTGGGTTCAAGCGATTCTCCTGCACCAGCCTCCCTAGTAGCTGGGATTACAGGCATGTGCCACCACACCTGCCTAATTTTTGTATTTTTAGTAGAGATGGGCTTTCTCCATGTTGGTCAGTCTGGTCTCGAACTCCCGACCTTAGATGATCAACCCACCCCAGCCTCCCAAAGTGCTGGAATTAGAGGTGTGAGCCACCGTGCCCATCTGTGCCTCACTACTTCTAAAACTCAGGATCGTGTGTGTGTCCCATAACATTTAGAATTCTTTTTTTTTTTTTGAGACGGAGTTTCGCTCTTGTTACCCAGGCTGGAGTGCAATGGCGCGATCTCGGCTCACCGCAACCTCCGCCTCCTGGGCTCAGGCAATTCTCCGGCCTCAGCCTCCTAAGTAGCTGGGATATTACAGGCACGCGCCACCACGCCCAGCTAGTTTTTTGTATTTTTAGTAGAGACGGGGTTTCACCATGTTGACCAGGATGGTCTCGATCTCTCGACCTTGTGATCCACCCGCCTCGGCCTCCCAAAGTGCTGGGATTACAGGCTTGAGCCACCGCGCCCGGCCTAGAATTCTTTATGTGAAGTTTATCTGCCTTCATGTAGACCACAGGGAAGAATTTTCAATCTGATTATGCTTAAATCAGCATTAATTTTCATTAGTACTTAAAACCTTATCTAACTGAAGAATCAGTTAGGGAGATCTATGGGAGTTATACAAAAGTAAGTGTCATTCAAGTATTTTAAGACACACGAGGATAGCCCCAAACACATCATTTTGACTAAAACAATCACATTTAACTAAAGAATCCACAGCTTGATATTTCCCCCTAACAATCACTTCACATCTTCTGACGCTACTCTTGGGTAACTTCTATACCTTCTGGATGTCTTTCATCCATGGGGAACCAAAATAAATATTTTTTTTTTAAATGGCAAGACTTCAATTATCCTGTTAAAAGCAACGCAGATTGAGAGTCAGTGATGAACCGGCTCAGACTTCTCCATTTGCAAGACAAGACCATTTTCAGGATATAGTTTTTCATCCCCAGCTGTCAGATGAAAGTTTAGTCATATATTGTATGACTCAAGAAAAAAAAGTGATGTTAGGTAGAGCCTTCAAACTTGAGAATATGAACAAGAATTAGAAAACAATCCAGGCAGCAGCTACCGCTACAAGGCCATTAAGGGGCTAGGAATTTAAGGGGTAGCTCTTCAGAATGCCAGGGTCAAGTCAGTAAAGTAAGACCCTTGATCTTTCCAATATTGCTACCACCTGTAGATAACAAAGGTGGGACAGTCTAAGCAGGAGGACACCTATAAAGGTCTCCATAGCAACAGTGCTCACCCCAACCCTCTTCAAACACT